>NC_066245.1:1190000-1820833 GCF_024542735.1 Bombus huntii | reverse complement strand
CTTTACGTATGTACGTGAGCAGCATGTGTGCGTACGCTAAGTATACATGTATCTAAGTATCGTTGATTCCTCGGTGACGGAACTCGCAAATGACGCTCGAGCATGGTCCGAGCCTACTAAGAGGAATACGCCACGCGAGTCCAGATCTCCCGGGGCTAGCGTCGGATCGCTGTACTCTGTACGCCGGCTAACGCGAGCGACAAAAGTGGAACGTACTAGGGTGACACGGTTGATGAACCGACCGATCGATTTCGCACCTGTGCGCATTATGCCGATGACACAGTGCCAACAATTACTGGATCATCGGCCGCACAGTGCTCCTTCGGAATACCTTCCTTCGTGAAAGTCCAGTCGACGATTACGCGGTCAGCCTGGCTAAAATATTTCTCATCGTAATCGTTTAGGGCCACCTTTTCAGCAAACGTCGCGGTAACTTACATATACGTATGCCAGAGTACTTGTTGCATACCGGTGGTTGCAGCACGAACGATATTTAACTTAACGAATGCGATCGAATATAATAACGCGACGAAATTAACGCAACTTAAATTCTTGATCGACCACGTGTAAAAACTTTAAATTAACTAAATTTTTATTTATGGGGTGTATTGTTGTATCGGCATTATAGAAATCTACTCGTATCGACAGATGGCGTTATGCAAGATTTTGTCGCATATCGTAAGTGAAGGCACTTCATCGGAGCGCTTAACTCACGTAGTACGGTCACGGACGAGGCGCGATGGAGCGCGAAATCATTGACTATAACCCGCGTTATATCGAACTTCGTGTTCTACGTTCTAAAACACCGACTTTGAAAAATAACAGAATGTTTTCTGCGCCATCTGCGACTCGATACGGCGAATATAGGGTTCTTACGTATTTTTAACACAGACAAGATACGGGCTAGGGACACATTTTCAGTAAGAATCGTTAAGAATGTGTATATCAAGAGCGGATAAGGTAGAAAATTATATTATCCGTACCGGCTACATAATCGCGCAGCTTTTATCTATACTCGACAGTTTAGCTTTCCCCTTTCTCACATTTTATTTAATATTATTCGTAGTAGGTAATCTTTCTTTCGAAAACGTCTTATCGATGCAAAGCAAATTAGAGCGTTCCAAATATTCCAATTATTTAAAGTTCCTAATTCGCTTTGCATCGATAAGACGTTTGTTTCAACGCGTTTTATCACCTCCCATTAATATTACAGATTAATTTACGTCGATCGATGAATAAATTTATTTTTAAACTTCACAATGATGTATTTGTTAATTAAATTCAAACGAACAATGAAGCAAAATTAACGGCGCTTTCGATAACTTCGTTTGGACAAAGATCTGTACTTAGATCTTTAATTCTAAAACTCGAATACGTTTACGCACGAAACTGCATAAGAAAATATGTCGATGATCGTAATGAAACGATTGTAGAGTAAAATTTATATTCAGCCTACATTCATACGTATAGTTTTTAAGAAAAGAAATGATTGCAATGAACGAAGCACGATGGTATTAAAACGTAAGCACTGAAAATCTGCATAATTTAAATTCGCAATACGTATTATGGAATAAACTGATTTACACGTGACAAATATAAATTTAGTGAGTAATTATGCTCTGTATTTATTTATACCGCTGTAGACATCGATGTTTTACGTATTGTGTCACGAGTGAATTTAATCCACACGTTATGATAATTGTTATAACGAATGTCGATGACGCAATGGGATGCCGATGAAGCGCTCTTTTCACGAGTGATCAAGGTTCCAGTCATCGGTGAATACCGCAAACTTAGATCACAAATTTAACCATTCTATTAAAAGCTAAATTGTCGTTATTTTACGCCTTTCTTGCGATTTTTTAACCAAGCATTTATCTGTCTATGTTTATACATATAATCTCTTTCTTTTTATGTTTACGCACAGAATATACCGACGTTTTTTAAGAAAAAAAAATCTGGGATATCGTAGATTTATTATAAGAGTTATTATTAGATTGCGAATATTTGTGTAAATTTATATTTTTATAGATACAATTAAAAAAGAGGAACATTGGTAGATGTATCGGTAGATAGTAGTATTATGATCTTTCTGTGCATTTGTACGTTTCTAAATTTCTCGCAAATGCATAAAAACACAATCTAATTGTTACTATATCTAATCACGCAATTTGCATTAGCCACTTTCCTTATCCTAATATATTTTTGTTCTATTTGCCGCATACGTCATCAGGTATAAAGTTTTTTCACAAACTTGATAGAATATGTTAATATTATGATTTTTATGGAAATACATGTAAAAATGTAGCGTATAATTTTCTTGTGGGCTACAGAACATTATCTAGATGCAAATAACTTTTACGTTCATTCTATACAAAAGTATCATTTTTCATAATGTCCGCAGAATATTCGTGCAGTGAACGAGACAAAACAATCTATGAATGCAGCAAATATTACACGAAAATTAAACAAATTACCCTTTAGCATGCGCTGTTATCCCACGAAAAATGAAGGTAATTAGCAGTCGGAGATAACGTACATACGTGGACATATAAGTAGAAGTAAAAACGTAACAGACATATAAATAAAGCAGAAGGCAAGATAAGTAAACCGGTGTCGTATTAACTGAACAGCTAAATAATTAAACCAGCGAGGAAATTTTATATGATCACACATTGATTACGTAATTACATATGTATGTGAAAATTCTATCGATAGCAGAATTTCATCGTATAGAAATAAATATATTTATAATTAATCTGTAATTATACATTCCAAATTCTGTCTTGCAATTTAGTTAGCATCGATTTCTTTGTTAATTTTATTGTATATTCCACTGGCGTCGCACGCGTTATTCACAATTAAAATTTCATACGTAAATATCACCCGTAGTATTTGTTTTAGACTGTTCAAAGTTTGTCTTCGTTCCCAAAATGAATTTTTCCATCTCGTCGTAAACGTCGTCAACGTAAATATTCCAATTTCATACAGCTGTAATCTAAATCGTTGTTAGAATTTATCGATACGGCGATCTAATTACCTCTGATATCGTGGCGAAGTAATTATTTTACTATTTTCTGTTGTGCCATATAGTATAATAGCAATATACCTAATGCTAGTGAATTTTTATGAAAAATTCCTCTTTTGATACGTAGAACAAACGCGTTACGAACTAGGAAAAAGTCATTGAATTATTAAAACGAACATACACGCATGGCGATGAATTATTTCGTAAAATACGACGCTCATTGTCGTTTCTTCTCGACTGCGGCATTAAACGGTGACTCGTTGTCGTTCGAAATAAAAAATTCTATCGATTCGTCAAACCACGAGTATCACTGTCGTCTGTATTCCACAATATCCTTGAGATCGTCGAGGTTAAAATGGTCGGGAACGATTTCAAAGAATAGAGGTTTCATCGAGGGTACAGGTATAGGAACGAGAAGAGAAGGAGGTTGCACCTGGCACTCCGGACGATTCTAAACTCACGCCTCGTACACTCTTCTCCCCATCTCCCCGTCGATGATCTATTCCTTACAGCCGCTTTCTTCTCTTCTACAATTCGGACCTTTTCCGGATTCAGCCAAAATAACAGAAATTGCGGAGAAATCGGCGTCCCTTACCATTCTGCCCTCATCCATTGTAACATCTCCGAGCATTCGAACATCATTGTGGTCATTGTACGTCCGAAACGGACGTTTTTACGCTTCGAAGTCGACAACGCGTCGACTAAGGCTCGACTTCCAGTTCCTTTTCAGGCCCATTGGAGTTTAATAACGAATGGGAGGAGCACTGGACGAATTGACGAGACCTCTCGGACGTTTATTTGCAAAGAAGAGAGTTGTACGGTCACATCGCGTCGCTTTTACCAAGTTTCCCTGCTCGAAGGACGGTGCGTGAAATTGATCGGATTTGAGGCCAAAAAGCCTCGGTCAAACATTGGATAGCGAAAATGATGAATTTGGGTGGTTCGACTGGCGAGTCGATCGTTTTAAATGTTTCCTCGCCAATTAACACGTTGCAGGGATATTACGGTGATATCTAGTTGCGTTGTGTATAATTCATGGTCGTATCGTTTTCGCGATTTTGCTCTGTAGATGTGTACTCGCGTATAAACGTACGAGTATGGAACTGTAATAAAACGAAAGCGGCCGTTGGCTCGATCCTCCTTTGAACGCACCGCTTCGAGGAAAGCTTCCGGTCGTCTCAAAGCGTTCCTGCGTTTTCCAGATTGAATTTTTCCGTTGAACATTCCTGGTCTCGGAGTAAAAACAATTTTCTGTTCGACCTTATATTGGTTCGAATCATTTTCTGGGAACAGGTGCGTTGTTGCAGGTGCGCCGGGATGAAACACGAAGCCGACCTCTGTTCCATTAAATCGACATAAAATTGTGGTTACTGGCAATATATACGATTGTCGGTATGTTAATCGAGATTTCGTACTGTTTCAGTAAGACATAAAGGAACGATAGAAAATATTCGTTTAATAAGGAAAAATATCGAAATGGCCGAGTAGATACTATCGAGTAGGAAACGATAATTACTTCGCGTGCAATTTCATGCCACTTGAAAAAGCCACACGAATGTCTGCCTGTTGATACGTTGCACGTTCGCGAGGCCCGAAGCAATTTCAAGGAAAGATTATTCGGTACGTCACAGCCGTAGCAACGGCTCGAAAAGTTGTCCGCCCATGTATCTACCTTAACGATCTTTCTCCGAGCGACTCGTAATTATGCATAATCCTTTCTTACCGGTGTATTCCGCTGCGTTCCAGTTCGCCGGCACTAATTAAACCGCACTGAATGTATTTCGAGCAACATAAACGCTTCATTAATTTCGTTGATTGCAAGAAGCACGGTAGGCAAAGACAGACCATATTTCTCGGCAACTCGACGACCAGTCGTATACTGAACGACGGCAAGTGACGAAGAAAAGCATTCGTTAAGGGAGTTCGCGTTCCTTTCTCGTCGCGCTTATACAAAACGAGTTCGCTAAGAAGAAGGCGGCAGTAAGAAGAAGAGAAAGAAAGAGCAGAGGAAGAATAAGAGTTGAGGCTATGTATACATGTATAGGTATACGAAGCGGGGTTGCTGCTACGAAGCAGCAAGTAGGGCGAGTACAGAAACGTGTCTCTGTGCGTGGGATACTTATTTAGCTGAAACTGCTCGTCCTTCCTTATCCCCGTTGTTCTTCTTTGTTTCAATGACTCTGTATATATCTCGGAATACTAATGACGTAGCAAGAAAATGCTGGCCGATGATGTAACGTGCAAGGGTAGCCAGCGGACATCGGTGCCGGCGGCGTCGGTGGCTGCTACTTACCTGCAAAGTTTTCCCTTTGCGCGCCAACTCGGACTAACCTAGTCGCTTGGAGGGCGCCTCCGTAAACGGTATAACGTTCGTTGCGTTTCATAAATTAGGAGGAACATTCCTCGTGGGAGGACAAACCCTCCGAAACTCACCGCAGAAGCAGAAAACGTACTTGTCTTACCGCGGCCTGGTTATGGCCGTAAGGGGAATACGATTATTTCGCGATGGCATACACGTAAAACCGGCGCGGAACGAACAAGAGCACAGCCACCGCTCACGTGGCTTGTAACGATACGCCAAATTGTGGGATCTTCGCCGACGAGAGGTTCGACCTGTGAATTAATTAACCGCGCTACCATGTATCTTGCGAGGAAAAACCTGCAAGAATACGACTCAATTCGAGTACATATAATACCTATTGTTCCCCAGGGATACGACTCTATAGGGCGAGGAATTTATATTGCCGTGTAAAAAACATATTCTAACGCTCTATCCAATCATTTCGCGATAAATTTGTCAGTATATCGGGGTTTTACATCTATACGATACATGTTTTAGTGCGAAGTGCGCAGCAGCGAGGCCGGCAAGAGCAGTCGAACTTATTAACATGAAACTCGCATAGAACAGAAACTACGTCATAAACCTCATCATAAGCATTAAAATTAAAGTACGTTTGTGAACATAAGTCATTGGAGCGAAATTCGCAGAACCATGGCTGATCGTTGAATTAATGTTCCGAGTTCCGTGTGAAGAGATAGTCATTTCGTAAAATATTGTTATGGAATCAAATTAATGTATGAGTTTGATAACCGATAGAAGCTGATGTGTTCTATTTAAATGAAACAAGTCACTCTACTAAACAAATTTTCCAAAGAAATTTTTCCAATTTTTTTCGGACGAATAAAGACGGATGAAATATTTAGTTAAAAGATCTAATCGAAATATATCGTGCGATAAAATCGTTTTTATTTCCATTTCGATAGCTTTTATTACCGGGTAATATAAACGTTAAATGTTAACTCTGAAATTAATATATTCCGTAGAACTCGATATTTCAAAATGGAAAAGCCAAATAACATTTCTTTATGATCTTGCGCAGAACGATTCTCGATCAGCATAATTTTTTTTTACAAAATAATACACACGCATATTATTATCGATGTTAATTATATACACGTAGAGATGTTTTCTGCTTATCTAACTAATCGTATCTTTTATTATTAGTTGGCTATTAGAAGATCAGTAACGTAGATAGTTTGTCTACTTTTGCACAATACTGTACAGTATACGTCATACCTATATGCAAATGTTTGGAAGTTGGAACAGGCTATTTCAGACTGGCAATGCTGAATACTTAATTAAATAGCGACGGTGATTGTTACCAGTATCGAACCGATGGCGTTGCCTATTAAAATCGTTCCAAGTTTAAGTAGTAGATTGGGGTTAGGTTGTATTCGTGTTCATATGCCCTACATTTTACATGACCGTGATATCAAAAATACATTCCATTCCAAGAAAATGAATACAACTTTAAGAACAGCGTGACTTTTACAGCCGTAAGTCCTTCGACAAATAGTTTTTCGATATTTCATTTCCTGTAGCGGATATTCTCTTCTAAGAGTTTACATATCTCTCCTTGCATATTGACCAAATTCCAATGTATTAAATTTTCTGTTTTCTACAAATATCTTAATACAATGTAAAAGCATGGGACAAAAATTGTAAAAGATGTTATAATAGTCTGTGGTCTTTACTACGCATATAGGTTTTACTCGGCAAACGGTGTTAGCGTACTCCACGAGTAAAAATAAGGAAAAATGTTACACCGAATATCCAATCTATCAAAAGATTTGAGCAGAAATACGAAATTGCAATATGGATGGATATTTCGTTCGATGAAACGGAACTGCGTCATTTACATCAGCTCCATTTCGAAAGGCAGTCGATTCTTATAAACACAGAATTGACATCGATGGAATATAGAATCTATCGGATTACGAATTTCTTCTTGATTTTCTTTCATTTCGATGAATATATCAGGAATTCGTTATGCATATATTAATATAACGAAAAGCATTCTTTTCCTTCGTGGTTCTCTACAAATAGATATCTAGCGATATGACATCGTTTCTCGATTACATCATTGAAGATAATGCTCGCTTGAGAATTGCTGCACTATCGTGTTTCGATGCGGTATCGAACGAGAAACCGGTCCGCTTATTCGCTGAATTTTGAAATAGGTATTAATCCTATGTTCTCTTTTTCTCGTTCTGTTTCTTTCTTTCTGCCTGCACGAAGACAAACCGAAATGTCCTCGATATAAGAACAGAATTTTCAAGTTTAACCGTGCCTGAATTCAATTTCACGTTCGACGTACACTTCTGCCGAAGACGGTCGAAAAATGATTCCGCTCGCTGTACGAATTCACCTGCGTGAAATTCCCCTTAGCTCTCCTCCGAATTAGTATTATTCGCAAAGTTGCTGGAGGACGATCTAGGGAATGGATAGCGCTCGTTCGCCGCAGAGGCTGGCAGACAGAGAGAGAAAAAAAGACACGTCGTGCGCGATTTCGCAGAAGTCAACTTAACGAAACTATTCCACCTCGAAGTAGTTAGAAACTAGTTCGACATTCAATTTCTGTCCTTGGAACGATTTGTCCATCACCGAGAAAGGGCGGAACGTCGACTTCCTCGTTCTTCGGATTCCATATCGTGGCCAACGACTCGTATCTGTTAGGTAAGTTTCGCTTGCCGCGAAAACTAAGTACGAAGTATAACCGAGCTTTAAAAGCGGGGAGGAGGGATTGAACTCGAGTTGCGATGGGAACCTCTCTCGCCTAGCTTCAGGAAATCTGATACGGTTCTTCGCGGTATCGCAAAAACTTCTCTTTTCCTCTGTAAGTTTTCCATCCGCCCGCCACGTGAAATACTTTCTATCATCCCGGCAAACGTTTCGCCCGCGGATGGGGGCGGTAGATAAGGTACCGCTAAGCTATTATCTACATTGCTTATTGTCCGAGGCTTCCGCAGAATTGACTGGGAACCGAACTCGCTATTCGATTGTTGATGGCGTAATTGTTTTTCCATTTTTCCTTTGCAACGTGGATTTCCTTCCTTCGCTCTCTTTTCCCAATGAATCGAAAAGGTAAGAAGACAGAAAGAACAACAGATGGAGGAAGGAAGAGAAAAACAGACGGGTCCTGATTAAAGCGCTAACGAGACTGCATTTGATACGTAGGATAAGTCTCGCTCGATCAATTTCAATCTTCAGCGTATCACGATTGTTGCCAATTGTAGATGGAAAAATGTTCATAAATCATTGTCAAGTACAAGTTTAGTATTTCCACCGCAACGCCGTTGGAGATATCCACGAAATGGTCCGCAGGAGAGAAAAATCCTTGTTGCCTTCTCCTTTTTAGAAAAAACCGTGACACATCCGCGGGATGTTGAAGTTCGTCGAGATTCTCGAAATTCTTTCTCCGCGCTTTCAGAACCTCTTTAGAATCTGCTCGCCGCTGACAAATGATTTTTTCGCGATTTAAGGCGATGATATAGGACGATATAAAAAAAAACTAGTCATTGCATTCGGACGCAAAGAGACCGTACACTTTTGTGCAGTCAGGCACGGATTTAACGCGTCACAGAAATCCAGGCGTGTGCACACATAAAGAAAGGACGTGCGCGCGCGCGCGTGTGTGTGTTGTGTGAAAGAGAGAGAGAGAGAGAGAGAGAGAGAGAGAGAGAGAGAGAGAGGGACAGAGAAAAGCGTGCGCTTTTTCGACGATGGAGAATCGATTGGACACTGCCTCGCCTCTTGCAAGTCACAGTAAACACAAAGTAACGCCGAAACTCTCTGCCGCAATAACGAATAACGTGGCAGAGAAGTCAAAATTAAAGACGCGTATATAAACACGAAGGCTAGAGATCGAGAGGATATTGCTCTGCCTTGTTTGCTACAAATCGCTAATCAGAACTATCTCATCCGTGTGCTCTGTTTTCGGTAGTGAAGGCAATTTTAATTAAAACATGCCGTACGTTTTCATTAAAGCGTCGTGATACACCCGCGATACATACGCCGGATCCGCGCAGGAAAAAGTGTGTGCGTCACACGACTAGAGTCATCTCTTTCTCATAATGTTCCTAATCACAGGCACAGCAGAGATATTGAGACACAAGAACCGATAGAACGTGTATCCATTTTAATTTGCATACGGCCAAGATAATATTTCGACAGAGATAGTTTCGTGCTAGGAAATAGGCAGATTGATTTAGTTATATAGGTATCGTATGTTATAATTTGGTAAAATAATTCTTAATATATCGATTAAGTTTACAATTAAGGATGCTATAAGGCAAACACTTTTCGTTCAAAACAATTTCAAGGGCGTACCGCTAACTGCAACAATTCGCGATCGATGTTCTTCCGAATGAAACACCGTTTAATCGCATGGAGAATTGAAAAGCGGCAACAAAGCAGGGAATTGCGTCACCGTAGGAAGCAACCGTAACGACAGAACGATCCTGTAATGAGTAGTTATGTTGGTCGGTTCTTTGATAAAGGGTACGCGTTACGTCGAAGTACCATACTGTCTGCGCAAATCCAATTTTACGAGGCTCGATCCCAACGGATCGAAGTGCATCGTCGACACCGGGGGATGCCACGCAATACGCCCTCTGGCATGACGGAAGCTGAATTCCACGGGGAGTCCAAGCTTTTGGCGACTTAGCTAGGTAAGCGTGGCTGGCCTTGGATAGCAGCAGCGCCAGCCCGGTGTTGGATGACTAGGGACTCTAGCAAGAGGAACGGCGGCTGTGCGGCCAGAGGGTTAAGACGAAAGAGGAAAGGGGCCGAGATACGCTGGAGGGCGGAGAAGCGGTCGAGAGTTGCCGGCAGAATCACCGATCCCATGCTATCGTCGGCAAACGTATAGCCCCTCCGCCTTTGAGGGCTTCGTGAAAAAGAATCGTATAGAGAGAGTGAGAAAGAGGGGGGGGTGGGGGATGGGGAGAGAGGGAGAATCAGTGGCAAAAATCGTGCGGAAGTGCATGCTTCCACAAATAACCATAGTATTTTACAGTTTTCCTCG
Source organism: Bombus huntii (assembly GCF_024542735.1). NCBI lineage: Eukaryota > Metazoa > Arthropoda > Insecta > Hymenoptera > Apidae > Bombus > Bombus huntii. The sequence continues at coordinate 1,810,438 of NC_066245.1, read as the reverse complement.
GTTTCAGCCATAACTGCCCGAGTCACATGGTGTCATAAATCTCAACCAATATTTCTTCCAGCCTTCCGTCTGATATCGCGAAACAGTGTAAACTCTGGTTTAAAAATCCATTCCCCATAATCGTTACTTAGCGCAAAACTCGGTCTAACGTTACTTTGTCGCTCGTTTTACTTTCAACTGCAATTTCGTCTCTCTTTTATTCGCGCGCACACCCATTCCCTCCCTGTTGCCCTGATGGTCTTTCTCTTTGCGTGCACGTGCTATTAATGCATAAACGAGAATGTTGTTAGTTACTAATCGCAGTGACAGTCGTAGCGGAGAGTGTACGCGTCTGCTCTCACCTAGAGTGCTTAACTCAGGGGTGATTTTGCAACTTTTGTAGGACAAAGGTGCATTCGTAATTTCGGAAGTTGTAACGAGGCTGCTTTGAATTTTGATGAGCCACGGATCGGACAGCGTTCCGGCCTTTCGTTCGTTACCGACGCAAACTGCGACCCGACGCGCGACGTCGCGCTAATTCCGACCATTCGATCCTCTTCCTTCGTTCTATTCTGATTACAGTCATCGCTTATGTGTCACTACTAATTAACTCCTTGCGTATGCTATGCCGAGTGACGAGGAGAAAAGGGCGACTGACGCTTCACGACGTGCTTTCAGCGTCAGGGCCGTCTTCGGTCGAGCGAATTTTATATCTCTTCCGTTTAAAGCAGCCGAATAACCCGGCTTTGTTCGTTACGTCGCTGTTATATGTACCTATGCATCGTTTCCCATCTCGCTGTCGAGTAATTTCAATCGACGAGATAAAAAAGGGAAGGTTTAACATGACGTTACAACGCGCTGGCGCGTGGATGCATCTACGAGCTGAACGAATCGCGTAAACTCATTTACATGAAAAGAATGTAAATCGTTCGGACAAAGCAATTTAGGCGGCGGCTATACATAACTCCGTCGTATCAGGCGCGTTTTAAAAGTAGACAGCTCGCTCGACTTCCGTTAAATCGCGCTCACAATCAGTCGTTGCAATCGACGAATTGCGGTTGCGCCGGCCCTGGAACACTCTTCGTGGGGGTAACTACTAACTCACCCTCCTACTTCTCCCTCTACACCTCAACCACGACCACGACCACACTTGTCCAACGCTACTTGGCGAGATCGCGTATACGTGCAGGCATCGTCACGAGATACGGTTGTGGTAGTAAGTCGAGTGCTTCCGTATGTGTACGCTACTGAACTGGCCGCGATCGTGTTGGTAAGATTCGAATGTGTAGCGGCGATGTAGTACGAAGATCGGTCGGTAGTGGCGCCACCGTCGAGCCCGAGCGCATTCACGGCACAGACTCCGTAGAGCCGTGGCGCCATCGAGTTTCGCTTTTCGTTGTTCTCGGTACGTCGCTGCGGGCCGCTGAGCGCCGACTAGACGACAGTTTGCCCTGTGTGCCTGGACGGGGCGGGTGTGATTTTGATCGTTGTTTGTGACGTTACACGTTCTCCTAGCGGTATCGCGTGAGAAAAAAGTGACATTAACGCACGGTTCGTTCGATCGGCACGATCTCGGATCACGATAATCGTTCATACGCGTTTGAACTCGACACATGAAGGAAAAAATTGTCGGTGCAAAGTGGCCGAGGAAAGAAGACAACGGTAGAACCGGCAACGATTCCAGGAATGACCCCACATGATCGTTTTCGTTCGCACGACGCTTTGACGAATCGCGATATGACGCGATGATCTTGGAGAAGTTTTTTATACCTACTTTGACTAGATCACGCGTGGATTTTTGCCGTCTTTTATCCGCTGTCTAATTAGTGTGTTCGGTGTGAAAAATATCAAGTGTTTCGAAGCGAGAGAAAAAGAGCAAAAGTAGGAAAAGTTATTCTTGTTTGTTTATTCGAGTTGGTTGCGCGAGAGTCATGGGTGATGTGTACAGGCTAGTTAGTGACCTGCTCGTAAAGGATACACCCACGGACAGAAGAAAAATCGACCTTACCCTGCCACTCGCAAGAGTAAGTCTGCTCAACTTATCTTCTCGTTAGTTTCTTTTACGGTACGATGTGTCTGTGTGTTTGTCATTCTTCCGTGTATTACATAGATTTCTGTTCTCCTCTGCTTGGTACTGTTTCGATCTCGGGAGGTTAGGGATGGTACCACAGCCGGAGGCTAAGAAAAAGGCCGATGTTAGGGATCGAAACGGAGTATCGGAAGAAGAGAGAGGACGACTATTGTGGTCACTCGATCCTTTTCTCTTTCATCGAATTCTCTCGATCCGATCCGTGCGCGCTCTCTTTCTCATTGCATTTCGTTATCTCTGTCGGATCAGTGCGCGCGCTTTCTCTTTATCTCTGTCACGCTCCGTTCTCCTTGCTCTCGACTGGCTAGAGAAGTTGGCGTCGTTCTCCGGTCGTTTTTTTCACCGTTCGGAACAAGGTGACGCCTCGAAGTTCGACGAATCGAAATGTGCACGCCTAGCGCGTTTAGATTATTACACTCGACGAGAGACGAGAGACCGCTTTGTGCCGACATTGAATCACGTACTTACGCGGATGAAAGATTAAAGACGCGCGCGCGCGCGACGATTGAAGTTGCATCGTCTTTTTGGCGCGATCGAACTGTCAATCGCAACCAGGGATAGAATCTCGGATAAAGACGGATCGAAAATGTCAAACTCAGCCGGTGGGGAAAACGTGCTTGAGAAATCTAAGACGATTCATCCATCATGGAAATACCACTCTGTTTGACTTCTCTAACTGACGGAATTCAACACGCTTCTTAATCGATTAACTTTTCACAAACTTGTCGTTTACGAAAGAAACTGTGAGACTAAATAAATTTCGCATTGATCACAGAAGAATTTATCAACGTTTTTTCTCTCGTGTTCTTATTTAGCCATTAGTCGCATAAAAGTATTCCTACTTGACATCGTCTCGTATACTTCCATCGAATGCTGTTATAATATTTTCGCAAACGTTTGCAATCTCTGCTTCACTAGCCACATATCACGGTTTGTTATACCTAATCATTATAAATTATATAACTGTTTCGCAAGTGCGAAATGTTTTCATAGTGAAGTATTTGGAGCGCTTCTAAAACATACATTTTTCTTACTTCCAGTCAGCTTAACATCGGCCATATACGTAGTATAGTACGTACATAATTAAAATTAATTAAAACATAGAGCTACGAACATTGTACATATAAATCTAGTTACGTAATTACATATACATGTATACAGGATGTTCCAGACAGGTTAATCGCTATATCCATCGGAATCGATTTATTTTAAATAAGTATGATGCATTTTTATTACATAGGGAAGTATAAACGAAATATAGAAGGAGTCATTATGGGTGTGGTTTTGCAAATACGTTATTGTTTTTATACCTAATTAGCATTGCAATAATAGAAAGAAACATTTCATGTTTGTTTTATTAAAGGAATTGAATTGAAAGCTTTTGTCTAGAGATTATTCGAATGGACAACGAACCATAAAATAATAAAAGATTATCCAACCTAAGCCGTTCATCTTGTTGAATCAAAGATGTTTCGTCATCGTCGACTAAGAAAATAGGTTTCCCTGTCTCTTTAAAATACTTGACCTTAATCATCCTTTCTCGAGATTCTAACGGAAAAATTATAAATACACTATCTGGTTTCTTTAATTAATTAAGGACTAATACCCTATTAAAATATTGTTTTGTTATTCGTTTCATTGAATCGAAATTACGTTAGTCGTAAAAATGAGCGCGATTTTACTACATCGATTGAGAAACAAGTTTCTGTCCAAATGAGATTGTTAAAACTTTCAAACTATTCGAGACAATCGTTTCAAACATGAATTGTCATTAAATTGTCAATTTTTTTTTTTTTCGTAAATCTCATACGATCAAAGAATCAAACATAACGAGAAAATGACACATTTCAAATTTTCCCGTTTCCTTTACGTTTCATTCGCATAATAACCATTCAGCAAACTAAACTGTATAAAATATCGTTTAATACCGAGTTCAAATTTTTTGTCGCGAATCGTTTTAAAGATAAAACCGCGTCGTGTCTCTCATTTTCTTTTACCAGTACCTATCATTTTTTCGCTGGTCGTCGTTAATTATCGTAGAAATTTTGATTTCTCGAAACCGCGATCTCTCGAGCTTCTTCCTTTCCCTTCGTGGTAGATATTCGTGACATCGGGAATAAAAACGATAAGTACTAGGAGCATAAGAAAGCATAATAGTTTCCACTAAGCGATCCGAGATTGCGAGAAGGCATGCAAACTATCTCGAGTAGCCCGAGTTATTCGAGGCTTACGATCGCGTTTTCGAATTGCTATACTTCGTTCCTCTCGTACGGTCGCAAGCAATAAGAGGAACAAGGAGGCGAACATAGAGAAACAGGAAGAGAATAAGAGAAGAACTTGTTTCTTAACGGTGCATAATAATTATTGTGTTGTCGCACACCGGCGAACCTTCAAGAAGTTTATTACGTGGATGGGACGAGCTCGTTGAATATTCGACCAGGCTGCATTGAGAATTCCGCGACACGATCGTCAAAAATTCGACGAGCATGAACAACGTCCGTCCCGGGCTCTCGGAAACTCCGTGATCGCGCGGATTAAATATTAATCCGGACGGTGTTCGGTATTCGGGTAACAATAGCGGGGGATTCGCCTCGTGTTACATCAATATTAATTGCCTCATCAACGTGTTATCGGCACCTTGGAGAATTTCACTTGGAGGGGCGAAGACATACCCTGCGCTCCCTCGTCTCGTTGTTGCCAACGAGAGGTAATTGTCACATCGATTATCGAATTATTATCGTATCGCGTTGAAATTCCATCGTTCCCCATCCGGCTATTCTTTTTCACTGAACGCGTGACATCAGGCTCGATAATTGTACACGCGACAAAACATATCGTTCTATTTGCTTGGTCCACTTTTGCACGCCAATTAATAGGCAAATATTCGGAGGATTTGTAGCGAACACCCACGGGTTCGCACGCAGATGAATCCTGACGTTTATATCGAATTAATATAAAACGTATAAAAATGTAACCGTCGAAGTCAAATATTACCGACTGATCCGTATCTGTGGTTGCCGCTAGTGCCGTTTATTCCACACAAATGAACGAGAGTACAATTTACGTTTGGTTCGGTGATAAATACCGAGAGCGTAGTTGAATCGGTGTATACGTTCATCGGATCAGATAACAAGCTGGTAGCATGTCGCGTCGTGCCTCTTCTAACGCGATTTTCGAAGCAAAGATAACACGTCCCGCGCATGTGTTACTATTTTAGACTTTTCTTATCAGCGGCTTGAGCCACGGTCTCGCACTTAACCGTGAATTGGCTTAACTGGAGACCAACTTTTGCTCCTCGGTGCGTTAAGCTAGCTATAATTGAATTAACAGAAAAGGGAGATTGTGTCGGGGAACGAGCACTCTCTCTTTACGCGTCCTTCTCGGCAGGGAAAAATTACACCTGAACCTTAGGGGTAAATAGAAATGAAATGGAACGAAATGATGAAGCATTATCTTGCATTAACGCATGCAGTGGCACCCCGAGAAGCTAGGGGAGCGCGTATACTGCGCGCATATGTCACTTATAAGCTTTCCGCATAGGAGGTGCCATATATTTCAGACCGCACATGGTGTACTCGTGATCGTGTCCTTTGCAACGCTTTTGTACCGCGTCGGAGCCGTGCCGCTAATAACGCGTAATTAATAACACCTGGTTGACACATTTACTCCCTGTTGTTAAAGGAATCCGAAGAAATTGACGTAACGAGAGTCGATTATTTTTGACACAAGGATTTGAAATACGGTTTCCAATATCGGAAAGCATCGACGGTCAGGTAATGATATTGTTACGAATAATCCAGTTTGCACAGTTTATTACGCTGATATATATGAACACATTGTGTCGATGTTTGATAGGTTCACAGTCATTTATCATGAGAACTCTGTATGTGAAAGATCAGCAGCCACGTACGCTATACAATCTCGACTGGCGATTAGAGTAATCAAATTATCATTTAAAAACCTTTGATTGGTATTAACACGGCGAGTCGCTGTATTATGGATAGCGATTGTGGCTAGGATATGATACGTACATTTACGGGAAGGAAATACTACATGGTAGTCAAAACGGAAGTTTCTAAGTGTACCATATCGATCAACGTTAATCTGACTAACGAACATGATAATTAATACGTATAAAAATCATCGTTAGGTTTATCAATTGGCACGTTCCACAAATATATCGATAAACTCTGTAAAACTATTAGTATTTTTCCACAACGAGCTAATCGGCATGTTCTTGTCTGACCGCATGAGGTACAAACCTTTTAATAACTTGAAAAATCTGGTAAAAGATTATATCGTAATATCTTCTTACAAGAAAGCAGTACTGCGTGTTAAGCTCTTTAAAATTTCATCTTCTTTTTCTCGGTATTGTTTCAGCGTCGAAAAATACGCTTACCCTCTTAATGAACGTTTAACATCGTAATAAATATCATAAATTAACAAATAAAGAATATTTTTATACGTTCATAAAAGATAATAAAAACTCGTTAATGCGCGTAAATGACCTAAGGTTTAAATGAAACTACGTGACCAATAGTTGTAAAGGTTTCGCTTTTAAGAGGCTAGCAAGAAGCAAGGGATGAAATTATAGGGCGTGTCAGAGCGTCTCAGTAGTGGAGCACGAGATTCAACTTTTCGCTTCTGATTTGCTCGTTGTAAATTAGGTGAAAATAGCCAAGTAGAGAATACTTTTAGTATCCATGTGACTAACATAACTACGGCGTAAGACAGTCTGCCTACCTACGTGCCAAAGTACTCGCCGAGGACAAGCTAGACCGGTACTACCGCTTTTTCTCCCGTTCCCTCCTTTGCTTTTCTCTGTTCTCTGAGCGCAGGCCACACATACAGACACGCGTCAGAAATTCTCCACCATTCTTTCTTCGCCTACCTGGTCTCTTTTCCAAAGGATCGTGTGTTCGTGCAGTATGCAGAAGCTTTGCTTTCTACTTTGCCGTGCAAGTGGAAGGCATAATAATTACCACAGAACGACGATTCAGTGACGATTTCGATGTCTCTAGCACGCACTGGGCTGCTCGCGTAACCAGTATCGTTGTTCTCTTCGGAACAGCATCGAGAGCGTATACTACGTATGCCGGTTTCGTGTTTATACACTCGAAGTTGGCCTTATCGACTTTCAACGTATCATCTTTGATCCGTATTCAGGGCGCGACGTAAGGATGCAGGCGGTCTTGAAATTTCAGCGTCACTCTGACCGCAGTATCAATAAGATGGTATCTCGGTGGCCTCTGTGAACGCGATTCGAATTCCACTTTACGTTTTAGTGCTCGAGTTTGCTTTTTATTTTGGGTCACAGTCACGTTGATAAGCAAGTTGACATAAACTTATACGATAACCGACGCGCTGATATATTCGTGATTGACGAAATTGGGAACACCCCACGTGCAATGAAACGCAGAATATTTTCGGTCGCTATCCTAAACTTCTTCTTTCGATTAAGTTATATTTTCTCCCTTCTGGAATAAGATTGATATTTATATGTTGAAATCAAATCGAGTTCAATTTTTCACCGTTAAATCGAATTATTATTCGACGCTATTGCGTTTATACGTTGTATGAGAAATACGTGAGTTATACTATACAACGATCAGACATAAAATTGAAGCACCGAACAACTTATACCCGTGAAAGTATCGATAAATCATACCGCGTTGGTAATATGTAGAAGGAGGTAAGGCATACATCGATGAAACACGTTGTATGCGAGTCCAATCGATGAACGAATACGATAAACCAGCTGTAATGTATACAATCTTGAATGTGCTGCAGGCCGAGATTGTAGCTATTGAAGCATCTCTTGGAACAAGCTTTAATTTTTTACACGATTAACAGCGACCAATCCGATCGGCACCACTTTAATCTGTAACTTGAGTTACCGCGCGTATATACCATTGTGGAGAGTGGTTAACGATTCTAATCAACTGGAAATGGCGCGATCGTATTGTTACCTTATACGCGATAATCTCAACTTTACGCAATTTAAATCGGATAAAAGCTGCACGCGGACAAGATCTTGAATATGGTATCATAATACGGAGGATATGTATAAATCAACGTGATCTTTGATATGGGATCGTTCGTCTTTCTTGGTCGAAATAGAAAAACCTCGTTTTATTAGCAGAAAGAGTTACATTGTTACTCTATATATATATCGAATTTCCACCGCTAATGTTAATTATTAACTTTCTATCTGCTGGTCTTTATTGCTCGGAACTATATGTATATCTTCTGAATGGGTTTCCAGCTGTCATTTATAAACATTTCTAACACTCGAATTTCTATTCTATCGAACTAGATTCCTATTAACGTATTCTTCCGGTAACAAAAAATCGATGACGATCGATAAAGAGGGAGGCGAGAGTTTTACGGAAAACGCGATAAAATTTCATAGTTTCGCTTGATTGACGGTAGTAAAGCAGGAATTACAGTTTCTGACTGTTAAACGTTAAATAATTTGTCTTATTTTTTCCTCGTATACTCGCCAAACGAGTAAACCGTTTAATACTTAACTTTGTAAAGTATTATTTAGTTCGAATTTGAAACAACTTTCGAAGAATTTAGGTTTCTTACAGTCACGATCAGTTATGATAAACTTCGCTAATGGAGAAACCAATAACGAACGAGGATTTATCGTGAGCGATTGGCGGACGTCGCGTTAATTGTAGTGTACAATTGTAGTGTAGGTAGGAGAAATATCTCGAGATGACGCGATGGGCCAATTGCTCGTGGAAAAAAGTAGAAATTTCAAATTTTTAGATGGAAGTTATTAAAGTTCATCAACATGGAACCCGCTCGTCTGTGTAAAGACTTTGCTCCCATCCATTTCTATATTGGTTTCTTTCCCCGGCCTTTCGCAGCTCGTTCGTCTAAGAGCTGCGGTCTTATAGTGGGTAGGCAAGAAAGAGCAGTTGAAAAATTTGAATGGCTGAACTCCTGGAGCTCATAAATCTGGAACAATTCCACGATAAAGGAAATTCCTTCCTTTTCTTCCCTTTTATCGGTTCGCTCTTTCTCCTCGCGCTTCACCGGTTTAAGTATGGTTTTGTCGGCCGGGCAGACGCGAACGAACCCTTGAATGGCAAACTTTCGTTCGCTTAACATCGAACGATCGGTTTCGAACTCGAAGGCGTTTTAATTACTACCTTTGCGGCGATCTAACGTCACGCTCGGAAAAGTTGAACGAATCATTCCATTGATAACCAACGACGTCTAAGTCGATTAAGAATTTTTCGATTTCTCCGTTTATCGTGCTTTGGCAATGCTGCCTGGAAAATAAATTTCACTCGTAAGCCGGAACGGTTATTATAGATTTTCTGCGATATTCGATAACACAGCCGTACACACACCGGGGGAAGACGTAAATTTCAACTCTCAACCTTTCTCGGCAGTCCCATTCACGACATCATGAAGAGTATTCACTTCGCATGTATACATAGATCCTGCAGTGAATATTTCCCTATTTACGCCAATCCTCTGTCCTTTCGCCTCGCCGCGCCGCACCGCGCCGGTTTGAACGCAGCATATTTATAGCTCTTTCGAATAATCCCGCAGTACGGCCGAAAGCATCCGAAGAAGCCAAATGCTCCTAGTCCTGTATCTAGATGGGTCACTGTAATCTCGGATCAACTATATTTCGTAAACGAGTTTTAACAAAAAAAAAAAAAAAAAAAAAAAAGAACAAGACGCTGCAAAAAGAACAGTGCAGCAGCCTTGCGAACACCGATCGGTTCACGAACGTATCGTAGCGTTTTGACAGTCCTCTTATCCTCAGATTAAATCGTCCAACTACTACAAGGAGGAAATCGAGCGATGAAGTCGGTGCAAAGATCGGTTACGACACGAATCCGTGTCTCTGGCCTGGATGACGCGTCCTCTAATATAACATCTCTTTCAGGCCTTCTTCTTCTTCTTACCTTTCTTCATTCCACCCTTTTTCCAGGCATCGTGTATGCAAGTGCCAGCTATGTATGTACGTATATACGTACAGTGCGTGCAGGTGGTTCTGGGAGCTCATTAATGTTTTCAAGATGGGGATGTGGCCCCTTCGACCTTCTAAAAAACCACTACACAGACGAAAAAGCAAAGCGCCAGCAAGTGGAGCCAGGGGAAAAAGGTAAAAGCACGTCTGAAATCTCTGAAGGACACTAGACTCGCTGCCCTCGGGTTCTCACGCGTACGCAATGAAAGAGTACGTCTTCTGAAAATTCTAATGACCGATGTTGTTTCCTTAATTAAACCGTGTCTCGTTACTGTCCGCGAGAGTGTTACGGGATTTGCCGTCAAGATACACCAAACGCGTTTGTTCGTACATATATGGGAAACTGCCTCTATATAGGGAGGAAGTCGATACACGGGACGTCAGACGTATCCTTCCGGTAATTGAAATGGAGTTTTACGATCGGAAGGTATTTGATGCATTTTCCGCGTCATTTGTAATGCAATCTCTCTCAGAGGCGCGCAGGGCGTGTTGGAAACAGCGTGATTCACGTAATACGTTATAGAAATACGGCGAAAATTCCGGGAAGCGAATTTTTCCAGGGCTGGTGGCCGTGATATTAAAGTTCGACAGAATAGGGAGGAGGTGTTCGCATCCTCGAACGATTCGCCACAATTGTATCTCGTCAGGTATCCGCGAAGAGCCGTTTATTCGGATATACAAACGAATTTCTCGAATATCCCGTCGTCGATGTCAGCCCGTGTGTCTCGATGTTTCCCGTGTTGTAACCCCGCTTTATACGGCGCAACTGGCGAGAGGTATCTCGTATTTCGATCTTCAACGACCGCAGATGTCCCGCAGCGTTGTTGTTCCGTCTTCTCGTTCCTTTGCTAGCCGTGCTTGCAAACTGCCGAACCGCAGCCGTCTGAAAAGGAATCGTCGCCCCGGTTTTCTTCGATACTCGAAATAAAAGCGCTGAAAACGTGTGCTTCGCGTACCCGGATATTCTTCTACACTCTCTACAGGAATAACAATGCGCGCGTAATCCGGTTATTCGAGTAGCTGGAACAACCACGTTATCGTATCGATTTTTCGCTTAACGACGTTCCCCGTCCACAGATACGACGCGCTTTAAACGCCCTATTTTCGTCGATCGCGACGATCATCGCGTTTCTCCGCATCGGTGATTATTTCTCTGCAAAGGATCGCATAAATTACTGAACCATGGTCGGGTGTAACGGCTGGTTGCATGCTCGTCGATCGATGAACATGATGGTATCGGTAATCCATTTGGAGGTGTCGAATCCGATTCGCGGATTCTAATCAAAAGTATAGTTCGAAACTGGCGATATAAGTTGTTTGCCGCCATTCAACGTGTAAACACGTATATACGATACACGATGAATTCTGGTACGACGATCTAGCCACGATCTAGCCACGATCTCTAGCAACTACCGAACGATAAGAACGATAGAACTTGCCCGTTCGATATGTTCAGGGAATATATCGCACGGATGTACTTGGGGCCATTCGAATACGCGGTACTTGCGACGGATACGAATATCCGGGTTTGAAAACAAGCGGATATTAAGAAGTTGGATAATTTCCGCAGGCTGAGATAGAAAATATCGCGGAACAGCGAGCGCATCGCGATAGCTCCGAATGGCCGAGCACTGGGCGTCGTCCATGCACTTCTATCGGGTGCGAGTTCAATAAAACGGCTTCGGCTCCGTGACCGGTATCTCAGGGACGCCGACCACCTGTCTCCGCCTCTCTTTCTCTTGTTCTGCCTTTCCTTTTCTGATTCGTTCGACGACTGATTGGAAGCACATGCCACCTATAACACGGCTGTCTCGACTGTTAACAATTTTGGCACGACTCCCTGGAGGCAGCAGCCCCCGTGTCCAGCGGCTCCCTTTTCGTTTGTTCGCCCGTTCATTCGTTCGTTCGTTCGTTTCGTTTCGTTTCGTTTCATTCGCCTACTGTTGTAGCACCAACGTCTGCCCGGGATACCAAGTTTCTCGTTCGACCGACGATAAAAACGTTTCATATATATTTCCGGTGTTTACGAGGTGGCCGGCAATGTTTCGAGTAATTTCATGTGTTGTTTCTGCACGATATCGGGTGGTACGTGAGGAACATGTTTGAGCAGAGTTATTAACGCTTTCGCGGTTACGGCCGTGGTTGCAGCCACCGTTTTTTGAGCTATGGAGAAACCTCTGACGTCGTGCAGTTAAAAGAATATCCCGGCTATGGCATTTTTAAATTGAACTGGTCGTTCTTGTACGCGAAACGAAGTAAGTTTTAGAAATTGTCTTTTTCAATTACCAGTTTCAATCGTAATACGTTAACCAATTAAACACACGGCACGGAATAATTTATAATGGAGAGGAAAATAATATTTCCAATATTTAATATTAATGTGAATTCTACGCTATTTCGATCAAACCATTTTCAAAGATCGTATCGAATTAAAAAAATGTTATTATTTTTCGCTAAGGAAATACGCTCGAATAACGGAATATACGAATATACGCTGATCGAACGCGATCTTTGTTTCTTCGTAACGGTTGGAGACTGTTCACGGTTTGATTAACCAGAATCGCGGCAAATGTAAGCCGATAAGATAATTGGAGCGTGTCTGTAATATCTCTGTTGTTTCAACACCTGTCTTCGGCATTGTAGTTAGCGGATGTATTTCCAGCCTATCGAAATTCAGCTGCATTCAACGCTAAAGTGCTATCTTCGCTATCGCGTTATAAATTAGTTAGTGGAACAATGGGCACGCGCTCCTAATGGTTTTATCGTTCTCCGACAGCTTTTTCGCTTTAACAACGTGATTCAATGGGTCGTTGTAACGCGAAATTAAATAGACGACGTCGACAGGTTTTACCGCAGCTTCCAGCCAGCTAAAGTTCCGAGTGATTCATGCCGTGGTACCGCGGATAATGTGACTCGAAACCGTCACGTCCGTGCATTCTTGCGCGTTGATACCCAGCCAGCCGAGTTATTTTCCATAAGGATGCGAATATTCTCCGCAGAAGTTTTTACTCTCCGTTCGGAGTTGAATTTAGTTAAAACTTCGAGACCGTTAGTCGAGTTCTACCGGTGACCCGGACAACGAATAACTCGTACGTTTTCAACTCGACCGTTCAAAGAAAATTTTACCGCCGACTAATTTTGTTTAACGATCCCTCGCGAGCCTCAGTCCTAACTGTAATACCGGTCATTCCTCAGCCTTTGCTTTCTCGAACCGATAAACTAAATTAAACCTATTTAATTAATTAAACTGGGAAAACTATCGAAAAAATATCGTAGGAATGGATCTTCGAGTTTGGAACAGACGCAGACCGAGTGGGATATCCTATACGTTATATGTACACGCGAGAGAAGGACAAATCAATCCTCTCCAATCGGATCCAATTGAATGCCATTATCGGATGAAATTAAGGAAATTACTCGTTCTCTTGGCGCAAGGAAGCACGTTAAAATCCAGTTTAGAGGCGCTTGGCGAAACGAGCAAACGAAGTAGACGACAGCAAGAAGTTTTTGCGATTGCATATTTCATGCGCGTGGCGTTCGTCCGGACGTGACTCTCAATCGGTGTTTACGCAATTCTACAGCGAGAAATATCGGACGTGCTTCTCGCGCTGATCGATTCAAATCAAATGTTTAGTTTCAAAGTAGAAGTTGTTCCGGGATGGAATTTCTTTCTAGTCGTTTGATTAAAAAGTATCGGATTAAAAAGTTTTCCTTTCTCGCTCTATCGCGACCAGCGATCACTCGGTAGAGTAACGTACACAGTCGTTAATCCACCAATACGTATAAAGTTGCTGCGTGATCCGATGAAACCGATTCTCGGTTATCGTGTGATATTCGCTCGCGTTCGTATGCGCCGCGTATGTAACACATAACGCTTATATAGTAGGTCAGTACTTGGTGTTTTCTAGGAATGGTATTCGGCGCTACCGTGTCGCTAACCTCCACCGAAACTCTGCGAAATTAGACATTGGCATTGTTCCAGCGTAACGATTCCATCGCTCGACCATGGCGCGCAAGAAAATATTCGCGACATTACTCTTAACAAGCTCGAGATATCTCAACGACGATTTGATCGGGTTTTCCCCAGCGAAAGATCTTATTCGCGTTGCATGAGAAAATTACCTGACCCGAATTTCCTCCACTTACATTCACAAGATATATCCAATATCAAAATTAACCAATAATATGCTATGTCGAAGTAAAAGCATTTAACTTTCATATAACTCGATCTCCAGATACCTATGTAGTGTCTTCCAGGGTTTTACAACAAAATGTAGTCAGAAATTTTCGCTAGAGCATCCAGATGTAATGACTTCAGCGCAATTTTCGAGGAAGAAGCGTTTCTCCACGCTATGAGAGACATTCTTGAGAATTAATCGTGATGGAAACGAAATTTTATGGAGGTGCGAAAACGGAGTAGAGAATGCACAGCGCGATGGACCAGCCATGCCTATCGCGGCGAGTTTCTCACTGAGAAACGGGCGTCGCGACGCTTTTATATCTCATTTCCAACTGCAAAAAGGAAACGCGAGAAAGCCGGCAAAAGTACCAGCTAACATTGTTAGCGGCAGTTGTAGCTGCGCACGCCATGCCGGCAAGACTAATACCAGCTCGCATTGTATCGCATTTGCGTACTCTGTTACACTTTTACGAACTTTTTGCTTCAAGGTTTATGCATCCGCTGTGGAAAATATGTTTACGCTCTTCGATATTCCGTGTTTTATATCTATTTTTCTTAACGCAGAGAAGCGGGCGCGTTTCGCGTTCGTTGAAAATGAATTACGATAACGCTTATCAGGTATTTTAAACATTTCATTATCGGCTATTTGTTCCGTTCCACTCGAGTTGTCTATGTGGTAGCGAATTTTTATAGCTTGCTAGCATGCCACAGATCGTCGACGAATTGAAACCGCCGACTCTCTTCCAATTCCGCATCGTATTTCCTCATTTTCTCACCTCCACGATCTTACGTCGCTTTGCTTAGTTTCTGCTCATTATCTACCGATCCTATCCTCCTCTTCTTTTTCCTTTCACCTGTTTGCCTTTGTTCTCTTTTTGTTCGCCTCTCCCTCCCAGTTGGCATCTCTCTTTGCATTTTTAATTTTCCTTTCCGTCGCGTCACCGCACCTTGGGTTCACCCGTTCCTCTTCCTTTGCTTTCAACTTTCTCTGACATTTCGCCCCCTGCCTCGCCTTTTTTCTCCGTACCCGATGCTCTTTGTGGAAAAGCGACATTAATTACGACTGTCCGCTGCATCGCGCACCGCGCGTCCGTGTATCCAAAAGTTGGTACTTTCTGTGCCAGCAATTAACGACACGTATGCATGCAAAACCGGAGGGAGGGGGGGGGCGGCGAACGCAGAGGAACGTAAAGGGTGCGAACGTTGGAGGAAGGTACGAGGCGACGACTGCAGGTTGGCGCAGGTTGCCGCGCTCAACCCTTATGCTTTTTTTCGAAATACGATGCTTGCGCTCGTTTACGTTTTCCTTTTCCACCGTTCGCTTCGTTGCACCGTAATAATTTGACGATGCGAAACAAAACGGCGGCTGGCTGCCTCTTTGAGTGCTCCTTTGTTCGCAAGGAAGGACAATGAAACGCGACTGCCTTAGTCGTTGTCTACGAGCGTCCTCGTGACACTCGTTGAATCAAGCTTTATAAGCATGCCTTTTAAATTAACGAAATATTTACTAGCCACGGGATCTCTGCGACTTTTAAATATTGCACACGCTTCGTCGGATTACCTAATAATAGAAGACGACGTATAGCAGAGTTTTGCTCTTTATTATGCGAGGATATCGCGATGTGGGAACACGTGTCGGCGAGCTCTTTTGAAGTCAGTCGTGTTTGACGCTCATAAGGGTAGCAAGCGCGAAAAAACGAGAAGTACGGCGTAGTTGTTCCCTATCCCCTGTTCCCCACCCTCCGAAATGCACTTTCCTTCTATTACTCGTTCTCGTTCTTTTTTTTTTTCCACGACTGCATTACCGTAATTTGCTCGTACTGACATGAGACATAAACCGTCGTCACAGTCGTCGCACCGTCATCTCTTTGACTATAGCCGTCGAACGGAACACAGAAAACGTGAGATCTCGAAGCGGCGAAAAGCGGAATTCTTCTAGTGCGTTCCGAGGGAACCGTACGGACGCGAATTCTTAAGCATCTATGAGTGAAAATTGCACGTTCAACTGCGTACACGACTAAACTCGCTGGGAACTAAAGCGTCGTTACGGACTTCGTTTCCTGGTACTCGCAATAAAAACCAACATGCTAGTTCTTTCTTCTTTCGCTGTTACGATTCTTCGCGACGGTTGCTGGAATCTTCGCGTATGAACGAATCTACGTTTACGAACGAACGGTATGTATATAGGAATTATGTGTAGGGATTTTGAATATTTTATAATTCAAGCGTAGTTCGTTTAAGATTTATTTGCAGAGCGTAATTATGAAAATACTTGTATCTCAATAAAGACGAGCAGTCCATTAGATTCGTTACGTTACGCGAAACATAATAAATTAAAAAGCGTGTATATAAGTAGGTTAATATTGTATGTATGCTTCGGAAAATATCTGAAAAGCATAAGCAGAAAAATACGCTTCGTTGTAAAATTTTGATCAAAATATTAATTATACAATTAGCAGCATAGAACGGAGATTAAAATAACAATGCCTGTGTATATTTGTAGTGTAAATAAATGTAAATTAGCGATGATTCGTTGCGCAAAATCTATATATTATACGTAATCTCCGATGACACGAGAGGTATTGAAACAGCGATGATCAAGATTTTGGACCTTAATCCAATTTCACATACAGGCTAAAGCCTTGTTTGCTTGTTCAGGGAGTGGCTGATTTGCAGAACAATACTCGCGGGAAACAAAGTTCTTACGCATCGTGTTGAAAGAAAACAGAAAGTTATTAGGCTATATAAATATTCATGAGTTACGTAAGAATAGGAATCTCCGCTGGGAGAAGCAGGAGGTGAGCGGTAGTTAGAAACATTCTGGCATTAAAAGCTGGAATTAGTTAGTCGCGGAGACCGCGTAGCTGGAAAGTAACACAGCGAAGTAAATAGTTCATGCGCTCTGTAAAATCGCGTAAGAACAAACATCAGCAATGCTCTAAAGACTGCAGTAAATCACCGAATAGCTCAAAAGACTAGCTTCCCTTGGCTGCTTTCTCCGCATGAATATAAATTACTTTGCAGACACAGATTACAGTTAGAATAATATGTTTGCGTATTTTCGGTGACAACGTGAAATGATACTCCCGCTTGAAATATAACATCCGAGTGAATAAACTTTTCTTGTATTAGCTATGAAAGTTACCAAGTTCTTTAGCTGGAAATGGCTATTTAGAATCCCGTGAAAAAGATCGAGTAACTGTTTTGAATCACGAGTAATTGTAAATCATGATAGAAGTTTGAAAGTAAGGTGACGCACCATACGAATGTTCAATGACGTGAAAATAGAGATATTTCACGTAGAGTAGATATCGCGCGAGATGATATAAAATGATAATATTGGAAAAATCGAATAACGATAGCTCGCAGCACAAAGTTATTCGATTCAAGGCGCGGTAGAAGCGCTATTTATTTTCATCATTTATGTTATTTAGATTTTCCATTGTTTCGTTAAAACTAACCAGTGCCGTCTATTTTTATCACGCTGGAGGACGATAAATCGGAATTACAGAGAAATTAATGGAAATTGCAGTTTAAGAGATTGATCGCGTGTCACATTAATTTTCCTGTCAGTGTAATGCATATTAATGTTTTTTATGAGTGAAAGTTACGTAATACCGGGCGACGCGATGATAATACCGGCAAGCGACCGATGGAAAAGAAACAACTTCCACGTAGAGTATGTATCGGTTTCTTCTTAGCGTATTCTGCTGCGTTTCTCGGCACAGTGCACTCGAGTAATTTGCGAGGTAGCGCGAAATCAATAAGAACAGGAAACTCGAAGAGACGAAGACTTACTAGTTGTTTTCAATTGCGCCAGCAACTTCCATTCGTAAATACGCTTACCTCTTTTCTCTTCCTCTCTTTTTCTTACCCGATACATTGTCCTTCCAGATTTTATGTTCAATCGCAAAACGTTCGCGTTCTCAGGTAAAATTTTCTGCTTTTCATCGTTAACACGCGTGAACGTTATTTTATATTCATTCGTGCGATACTGCCGTGAACACATTTATCTTTCGAAGAAATTCCTTTTCCAATTATTAGCTTTATGTCATGTTGGTTACATATTGTACATACCGATATGGAAGCGATAAATTAATTTTTACTTTTGCAAGTTTAAATAAACTTCCCATTTTAACTCCGTATTATTACAATGAATGAAATGTATGATTAAACATACCTACCCACGTACTTTCGTATCTTCACAGTTACGCTTCGTTTGAAGTTCTTGAAATTTTGAACGACTTGGACTTTTCCACATTTTTTAATCTGTGTTAAGCGGTTGATTGTTATATTATTTATATATTTCATATATTTATTTCTGCACGTGCCGTTACTAGCTACATTCCCTTTATTTCGTCCAACGCGTGTTCCACATTTTTGAATGGAACCAAAACGCGTTAAAAATCGATATTCTTTTCAATATTTACTCTTTAACCGTTTGTACTAGATATCGTAGAAATCAAATTTGTTTTGTCGTATCAAATATATTGCTTGTTCAAATCATTAGACATTAACCACACGATCGGAATTCACTCTGTTTGAGCATCGTTTTCCATTCGAATGATTTTTCAGCCAATAATAATCGATGATTTTTATTTCAACGATTCAACGTGACGAATACTAGTGAACAAAGGGAGGAAATATTTATTTAGAATACAATCCAAGAATTCGTCAAATCCACGAGTCGATTTTTCGAATCTTTTTCTCGTTGTTTTATCCTCTAGCGAATCGAAGCTTGCCGGTAGTCTCGTTTACTCGTCGATCAACGAGACACGTCGAAACTTTTAACCGGCGTCGGTTCGGTGGGAATAACATTAATTACTCGGTAGACAAAACTCTGCGACGCGACACGATGCGATGCACGCTGTGTGTCGTCGGGCTGAATAGTTTGTACGCTTTCTATTTCAGCAATTAACATTTGTGCTGGATTGTGTCGGCGAACGTAGAGAGGCGCGTGTAATGCTCGTGAGGGTGAAAACGGGAGCGGTTGCCGCGGTGGTGGTCGACGCATACCTTTCCTCCTCCGAAACACGCTTTTTATCCTCGTTACTTTTTCTTTTCACGTCCCTAGCGTCTCCGATCCCCGTCCAAACCTGACTCCCCCCATCACCCCTTTAGCGTCAGTAATTTACCCGTAGCACGAAATAAACCACCGTTACCTTGACTACTCCCTTGCCGGATATTTCCGTGAGTTTCCACGGTTGCGTTTTTATCGTATTGTATCGTGCCGTGCCATCGCGACGACGACGGCCACGGCGACGGCCACGACTACTACCACGGATGACGACAACAGCAACCAAGAGGATCGTTTGTTTGTTTTCGTTTCCTTCCATCGCGACGCACCACCTTTTTGGTGCTTAGTCGGAGCGAAGGTGTGCGTTTTATTGTACTGCCGATCTCTACCGGTTTTTACTCTTCTATCCGCCAGGAGTTGCAGATAAATTGTACGCCGCTGTTGAAACTCGCTATTTTCTTTCGCTGGATAGTTGCGCGACTATGTCGCTGATAATAAACAGACTTCTCGGGAACAATTAAACGACACAGCTGAATACGCGTCTACTTAGATGTACGCGAAAGTGCTGAACGAAGGAAGATAGCTTTCTCGTTGATGCGTGTCGTATAACGTTTGATGCTTCTTGCCAATTAGACACTGATTGTTGCGTCTGCTACGACGAGAAATTCTTACGACTGGTTAAGAAAGATAGAGGCCGTGCCTGTCTGCTTGAGATTTGTAGGTATTGTTTATAGAAACGGAACGTTTCTCGGAGAATATTGCACGGAATTCTTGTACCGTTTTATTAGGAAAGAAACAGTATCGATGCTTTGGTAGAATGAAAGCTGAAATATAAAATATTTCGTGGCTCAAAGCAATTGCAATTTTTATTCAATTTATTAACAAATTTATCTTGTATTTATTTATATGTTTTTAAAGTTTTGTGAATTTCGTCGTAAGGTGTTAAGATATCAGGGTATCGAATAAATATGTTTCTTTAACATTAAGCGATTTATCGCTTGTTAATAGCTGGATACGTGGATCGGGGCGTTATAATATTGTTTTATCGCGACTAGAAGGACGTGATTAATATACAACTACGCCTCTAGAGTTTAATTACCACTTGATACATACATGGGAGTATGCAAATGGTTTTATATTTCTTTCGCGATAAATTACTTCTACGAACAAGATAACAAAAGTACGGGATAAGTAGCAAGCTATTCACGGTAACAAAAATGGTAATGATTTCAAATTTATGTGCAATAAAATATTTTAAGGATATAATTCGTTAGCTAGTGGAATATCGCATGTAAAATGAAAAGCTATACACGCTTGTGTTTTACGTTATAAAATTTCACGTACATTCTGGCAAGGACAATTACAATTTCAAGCAAGTGTCGCAATTAGATCGCTCGGTTCTTAAAATGCAATTGCAGTGTTGCTGGAAATTCACGCACTTCACCGGGGAACAGCCACAATTTAAATCATCGGGTCAGGCTCAAACGTTTGCTTTTCTCTTGTGACATTAGCTGCGGTCGGTGTGTATTCGCGCGTTATTGCGGGCAAATGACACGTGAAATTGAAATTGGCCTAGAACTCTGATTATGCGAACTTGTTTGCATATGAAGCATTAATTCTCTGTAGCACGCGACCGTTGTGCAATCTGGAAATTAATTTTATTCCGTGAATCTGTAAACATCGTTCCGATATGGCACGCTTGATTTCAAGTGCATCACGAATGACGAATTGTTGTACGTTGCACGCGATAGAAGCCTCGTTACGACGACCAACACTGTATAACTTATGTACGGAGATTAATACGCAGATCGGAAAAAGGTACAGGGGAAAAGGTGGTACTGCTCTTTATAGCCTCTATCGCTCGTCGTCACGCGTTTATCGCCACGTTGTTTTTGGTTTGGATATGTAAATGAGGTATGTGTCGGAAACGACCGTTTCCAGAAGACTTCTTTCCATCTCCACTAGCTGTATTCATATATGTATGCTAGGATCTGTCAAGCATGCCATGAGAGAACGTGAACCTCGTTGATTAGCAGCACTTATCCTCACCACTACCTAATGATATTGAACCGCGGCGAGCGTTTGAAATATGCAGGAGAAATTTAATGGAGAAACCGTGATATACATAGATGCAAATCTTAATAGTTACAAACAGAGTAAATTAATTTCAATTCAATTTTAATTTGATAAATTCATGTTTTATTTTATTATATCTTATTATGAATATAAACTAATCTTGTTAATTTTAGAATACTTCTCTAGAAGAATACTTTTAGAATTTTAGATCACTTTTAAGCTACCTTACGGAAAATCGGAATTCTTTAATGAAAACTGATGTTTTAAATTACTCCTATCCTGAAGAATGATTTATGTACTAGTAACATACATAATACTCGAGTACGTGTATTTGACAATGATACTAATTAAATTCTTGGGTTAGCTACCAAAAATAAACGAATAAATATTTTTTCACTTGTGTCAAGTAAATTCTTGGCATTCGACAGAGTACTGTATCAAATGATGGAAAAATAAATCCAGCAGCGACTGAAGTACGGCTGAACGCGTTTCCTCGTTAAGCGGAGCACGGAATCACGCGACAAGATGCTCCCTATTGTCGTATCCGGCCGCACTTGCTGAGTGAAATGCGCTTCATTCCTAATTCATTAGCGGCAGAATCTCGCTTCGTAACATTTACACGTTTCCGCAGGACAGCCAAATGCAAAGTTTGGGGATGCAACCGTATTTTCATCAGGCCTGGAAGTAGTAGCAGCTGCCTGCTCGCCAGGTTGCCTGCTTTTCCACGGTCACGAAGACGACTACGACGACAACGACGATGGCGACGAGGCGCGACGTCGAGTTTCTCATTTGCACGATACACAAATACGGGCGCGTCCAAATGCGTAATTCCAACTAGAGAGACTAGCCTTCAAGCTTTACTTTTGCTAGTTTCATCCCGGTGGTATTAGAGAAAACTGTCGCGGCTGAAGAAAATATCAGCCGACAGCGAAACGCGAATCAAATTTGCGTGCACTCGTGCGTTGATCGTTTTCATTTCGTTTTCATTTCACTGATGGGAATGGTCCATTCGATAGCATTCGATAAACGCTATCGAATGCTTTACAAGCGAAGCGTTGCGTGGAGGTCACTGGTTTTCATCGGTATTTACTGGTATTAATCACAGTTAACAGATCTTTCGGTAGTCACATTTATGTAACAGATACACGCAATAGTTCGTAAATGTTTCGGCCATTCGATTTTTCACGAGTAATAAATTTCAATGGAAAATAAATGATTTCGGTGATTAAGGGATTTTTGATTCGGCGGTACATTCGATTATGCCGGCAGAAGTTCCTCATTTGAAAGGAAAAAATTTGTCGTTTATGAGTCATAAATAAAATTTCCTATAAGTTACTGTCATCTCTAATAAAATACGCTTTAATAGAACGTTATAATTATGAATAAAAATATCAATGCGATTATCTATTTCTTAAAGAATATCTTTAAACGCTCCAATCGTATTTATAAACACGCTGCAAACGAACATTTTTTTCTGCATAAGTCAGATTTATATTTTTTAATCGCCACAGAAATTAATTAGCGGTGCAACAAAGATTTAACTATCCCTTTATTTATCATCAACACACGATTATGGTGATAAGATTTTGTGTTTCATACTCATAAATACGATTAAGGGAACTAAACCGGAGCTAATTCAGACAAATCCCTGATACTCATGATCAGCTTATTGCCTCTCGAATCACGCGGCTTTCGTGTAGGGGTAAGCGGACAAATGTACAGAATGATATATCCCGGTGGACGTAGAGCTTGCGTCTGATCAAAGGCCGGAAGGTCGACAGCGGTACTTTGTTTGTTCGATTTAACGATGCGCCGTTAATTAATTCAGTCTCTTCGATGCTAACAAGTACGATTTCGAGGAACTGACGGATAGAAGAGACTCCGGCTGTGTATCGAATCATTCGGTAATGGTACAGTCGCGCCAAAGCTACGACAGAGGTGAATCTACGACGCGAGACCGAAATCGAAAACTGTCTGCGATAGAAATTCAAATTTCCGTAGCTGGATCGTGATGCCTCTCGTGCTGATAATTTCGCGTTATGATCATTGTACCGCATTGTCAAATGCAAGCCATAGTTCTCGGGGGCTCGTCATTTTGTTTACAGTGTCTACTCTTAACGATATCGGATTTTTTGCTATATCGTACACGAGTCTGTTAATCGAATTTTATCGGAGAACACGCGCTGCATCGAAGCGTTACATCATTCCGCGAACACGCGTCGATAGCCTATTGGTTCAAGTGATTTGCGTACACAGATCATCGTGGTACGTTTACTCGATGTAGCAAAGGTGGATGTATATAGTTAACTTGTACGTACAGAAGGATGGAAGCGTGTATTAGGCGGGAAAAATCGGCCATACACCGGTGCAACGGCGATGGTAACTGTTTCGGTGATAACAGTTTGTATCCGCGTGACAAGAATTGGCGTTGGCTGAAACTACGTTGCCACACGGCTGGTGGATAGCTATGACACGAATCACTGGCACTTGAACGCGAATTGTTATCGTCCAAGTAGTTACCACGGTTGTTATCTAGGTAGCAACAAATCTTTTTCGTCGCGCTAGTCGTCGTCGACGTCGTTGTCGTTGTTGTTGTCGTTGCCGTTTTCGTCGTCGTGGATGCAGCAGAGTTGCGGCAAAGCGCTTTCAAGCGATACATATCTGGAAACGAGTCGGGTCTAGAGGTGTAGCAGGCAGGACGTGAGTCGAAAATCGTGTACGGCATAACTCGTCGTATTTACCGTAGAGATGCAGATATTCACGAGCAAACATACATCAGTCGCGCGTGCATGGGAATGTACAGACTTGTGTACGCGCAAACACATACATGCTGGAACCGGCGGTGCACCGTGAAAATCGGCGTCCATGTCGATATATTCTTGGCATTGGCGATTCCATCGTCTATCGGACTCCTCTTTCGCGAGTCCCGTGCGTTTGCCACGATAATTTGAATTAAGAGGAAAACAGGCCATTTTTATTTGCCGTATTTTTAATCGCGCACGACGAAAGATGCGAGACGATGATATTCTGGTAAAATAGTGTTCGGCGACGGTTAGACAGCGAACTAAGCGAAGTTTCGAGATAAACGCGAAGGTAAAGTAGTGTTCCGTTTGTCGAGGATACTCGATCAAAATGTCTGAGAACGACCGTGTGTTGCGTTTGAAGAAAAAATATGCTCAGAAGGTACATGTGAATCGAAAATCATGGTATAAACTGCAATGGTTATCGCGCTGATACGCACCAACTTGCACGTGATTGTACTTAAGAA
Organism: Bombus huntii; assembly: GCF_024542735.1. Lineage (NCBI taxonomy): Eukaryota > Metazoa > Arthropoda > Insecta > Hymenoptera > Apidae > Bombus > Bombus huntii. The sequence goes on along the minus strand of NC_066245.1, from coordinate 1,785,830 downwards.
CTTAGATATAGGGAAAGCATACTGGTGGTTCTTCGAAGCACATTGAAATTTTATCCCTACTTTCACCCTTATAGTTCATCCCTATACTCAGGTGTATTTTTCCTAACACGATCGTTCGTTTATCGCAAACACTCGTTTCTCGTATGTTTCATCGTGCTTCTTTCTTTAAAACGATGTGGAATATTTTCTCGTGAAAATTATCGCAAGACACGCGCGCGCATTTTGTTTATCGTTTTCTAGGAAAATTCTGTACCTACGAATATTTTATATTTACTCGAAGACCATTGTTGTTTAAATGTATCGAGTATTATTTGACCGGACTAACTTTGCGATTTCACCAACGACACAGTCTCTATTTATTCGACGATATAACGATATGAAGCAGAACGGTATTCGAGAGCATGCAATTTAGAGGGACACATAAGGTGCTTGAGAAACAAGTTACAAACTGCATCGCGTCGAGTTCTAGCAGTATTTGCCGTCGAGATGCAGATACCCGTATGCAAACATGTGGAACCTGTAAACAGAGACAAACACACATGCGCAAGACTTCGAATTACTGGGCTGGTGAGTAGCCCCCATGGTGTACTTTTCCTAACTTCGTTATCCCATTCCCGATTGCATCGGCATACACGCAACTTCTTACTGATTACGTAATCCGTAGGTTTTTGATATACACTCGTTTCCCTTGTTTGCTCGTTGCCAAAGAAGAAATAGTGGAACTTTTATTGATTCCCGGTTCGATTATATTCGTTTGGAGATTCAATTTGGATATATTTGCTTACTATTTTGGATTACTTTATGATCAGAAATATATAGTTCTTCGATTTAAAAACTTGTACCATTTTTATAAATACCACATATATGTAACTTATTGGAAACGTAAATAGGAAAGAGAATTCTTTACTTGGAACGAGGAATCGAAATACTTTAGTCATTATAGATACAAGACAAATGAGAAAAAGAGAAGATTCATAGGTTTAGAGTGTTAATTAATAGAGTGACGTTCAACTTGTTACGTGTACAGTTAATGGGAAATTATGCAAAGGTAGTCAATAAAGAAATACGTGGAAAGTCGCGAGGCAGATTCGGAAACCATGCTCGGAACAACTTGAAGTTTCTGTCGCATTTATCGTTGAGATACAGATACGCCTGTATAAACATGCATTGCCGTGTAGACGAAAACAGAAGCGCTCACAAGAATAGTCCTTGAGTCACGCCGGAAACCAAGTTTCAATGGCAAGGTGTACTTTTCCTAACTTCATTATGCCACCCTCAAATCGCGACCTCTTCGCCCTTATTTGTGTGTTTTTGTGCCAGTATACGCGCTTCCTTCCTCCCTTGTAATCTTATTTTCTGTTTAACTTGCGAAAGTAAGAAATCCTGAGTTCAGTCGAAATATGATTATTATCTTTCTGCTTTTGGTCAATGGACGAACGAAAGAACGTAATATTCTTCCTTAATTTCCCTTTTCCTTTGCCAACAGTAACCTGAATAATTATCTTATTATCTAAATTCCTTTAAACATAGATAATATTAAGTTTATCTATTATTTCAATAAACTTTTCCTTATAAATTTGAAATTTATACATGGTTGTTTAATTGTTTAAATAGTTTATTAAATCGTCGCCGATCAATCGTTTCTTTCATAACTTTAACCAGTAATTGCAATGTTTTGTATAATATCGATAATTATAGTACAGACATATGTATAAGATCGTGCGCCAGATGACGACGAATGAAAAAGATCAGGCTTACGTGCTATATAAATAGTACAACCCTTCTCACCGAAGGCTTAAATATAGACTTAATCCATACCAATGACAAGCACGTACCAGGTCTTAAATATCACGTTCTCGATTATCCAACGTTAATTACCGATACCAAGAAAGTTTCGTCGTATCGATAACTCTCTTGCTATTTTATATCTAAACTCGGTGAAATTTCGTCTCTATTATCGTCATCTACGTCAATGTTTAACAATGACTCGACCGAGTTAATGCCATACACGGCGATACGTGGTAAACGAAATTTAGTAACCCATTCATCCGATAATTAGCTATGTTTGCTGTATCGAGTAGATCGCGTGATACTTTTTGCGATGTGGCGCTTGGTTTCCCCCGTATTTACCCTCGAGATGCAGATACCCCTAGATGCTAACACTAGAGATGCAAACATGCGCCATTGCGGAACACAGACGACGACTACACGCTTTGTATACAGGCGGATACGCGCACACCAGCGTGTTCTTTCGAGTCTTCGAATCACGCTTTTCAAGCAGGCTTCACGGTGTACTTTTCCTAACTTCATTATAGACCGTCGCGGGTACCGACGTGCTTGTTTGCGCATTCGTTACATCGGTTTGCGTGCACCTTTATCTACCCTCCTCTCGCGACTTTCGCTCTCTTTAGTCAGTATGCTAACGCCGTATTTCGGAGTTCGTTCCACGGTGCAAGAGAATGAGGGAAGGAACCGAGGGGTGGTGAAAAAAGAAAAAATTACGTTGTCGAATCGAAGCAGCCCACGGCCCTGCTGCTTCGTTATTGTGCACACGATATACATAATACACGCGAATAATGTTTGTCTGCGTCAACGAAACGATCCTTTTGAAGAATTCGTTGTTACGCCGACGTTTCCATACGCGCATTTTCTCCTTTCGTAGCCACCGAGTGTATTAATTTATGCGACGTCCATTGCGCACCAACTTTCCCACTCGTGCACACTATTGTACACGCGAACTCCGCTACTTTTATCGTGTTAGAATCTTATAGTTGGCGATATTTCGAATGCGATACCAACGTTTGAAGAACTAACCACGTTCAAGAATTTCGTACTCGTATGCTCGTTCAGTGATATAATCTCGGCAAACATATAGCGGGGTCATAAAATAAGCCAGGAGTTAAATCGAACATGTTTAAGGAGAGATATAGAGACTCGGCCAGGATCGTATGAGAAAATATTCAGTTCGTTATCAACGCAATTTAGACGATTTACCGAAACAAAAGTTCACGCTCGCGTTACAATTTCCCTTTCTCGTTCCCTCCTTCTCTCTAATTTATTTAAATCGTTTTTCTTTCTTATCTACTGGATAGTGATAAAGAATTTTGTCAGCCTTTGAAACACACGCTAACAAGCGTGGCTTTGTTGCATGTATTAACTTTATGGTGAATTAGTGGCTATTTAGTCACAGACAGAGGCTCGGATTATTCCAAATGGTAAATAAAATGCTCAAGTTTTCGTAAAGGCGTTTAGTTTATCCGTTATCGCTATATCTTCAGCTGGACTATACGTTGTTCAAGAATCTGTCTCATAATCCTCATTGCGACGCAATGAACGAGATTAGTATTTGCTGTGTTAACACGGGTGAGGTTTCACAGAAACACCGTTTCTTGGAAATTTGATCGGAGAACGGTGCTTACTGTTCCTGTTAATATCAATGTTAGAAAATGTAGCGTTGCAGCTCCAGGTTTTTCTAAGTATCGGCTCAAGGGCAGCGCGATGTATCTCTCGCTATAAATGATCGCGAATACCTTGCGTAACCTAAATACCTGATTGTTATTCAGTTAGCAACGTGTATTTTCCTCCTGTAACTCTGTTTGTTGTATCAAAACCGTTAACGTCAAGTTTTTAACATTGGACTAAAATGCTTGTTAACTGTATGTTTTCGGTAGTTTTATGGTTCAACTATGTTTCAATGTTTTGAAGATCAAATACGATTTTGCAACGAATAAACGAACGAAACGAGTTGTTTAAAATCATGGTTAATTAAATGCAGGCGAATCCTATTCGAATTTCAAATTATTTCCACCAACGTATAGTGTGATTAAGCCTTTATCATGCGTTGAACTAGACTTACGTAGAAGTGTATCGTTGCTGTCACAGGAAGTAATTACAATTATTCGCGTCTATCAAGCAGGCGAAAACCGAGCTTGGGTAATGCAATTGGCATGCGAATCATTAGCGCGGTTAAAAGACGCCGCGATCGTTTCCGCGAAATGCAGACGCGAGATCCATCACTGTCTCTCGAGAAATCGATCAATTAAAAGCTTCTACGTGCACGCCTGCTAAATAAGGCCAGAGGGAGTCGTGACGCATCGCTAACTTGGACTCTTTCTTGCGAAACGCGTCGTTTGCGTTACGGTTCCCGGCTAACAAGCCTTCCAGACCTTCGGCTCGAAGAACGAGGCACCAGTTCCGCGACAACTGCATGATATTCACGAGCGACGTGTTGCGTTCTCAACGAACGTGTTTGCATCTCGCCGTATTCTTGCGTAACGACCGTTTGAATCTTTCATAAGAGCAAATCGCGAAAGGTCACGATCGAATTAAAATGTATGCTCGAAGCGTCAAAGGTGCGACGCGACGACGCTTTCCTGTCTTTGATCGGCAAACTTTTACAAACTATCGACGTTAATCTCGTGGCTTCTTTGACTTTAGTTTTCACTGCATTATCAACGTTATGATTTTATTCAGCAAAGTAACTGTGTACCAGAATCTCCAAATTATTTCAACAATTTTGTTTTTAGCGCAGTTGAACTCTGTTACCAAATATTTAATGTTAACGTTTAGTGCGCAATTATTCCGCTCGATAGAGCCGGCGCAGAAAATATCCCAATAAGCGTGCCGACATTAATCGATAGCAGTCATTTGTGCCGATATGAATTTCATTTGATCGCTTTGTAGAAATTCTGTAAACGATAACTTTGCATACTGCCGCACAGGTTCGGCTGCTCATACGCTCGGTTCTATCGATAAAATTATAACGAATGTGACGCATGATCGCGTCCCGATAATCTATTTTAATTTCTCATCATCGAACCGAATTCAGCGAAAACTCCTGCGTACCGGCTTTTTTTTTACGTTCGTTGCGGATTCTCTCGTTCCGAAGATAAAAACTGATCGCAGTTATTCGTTGCGATAACGAATTGCTTCATCGCGTAGCTCGACGACGAATTAACGATTAATTGCACCACGTTGGACTCTGATTACCCAGGCAGTGAGTACCGTTGCAGTTACTTGGCGCGAATATTACCGCGATAAGACGTTACGAAACGCCTTTAGCCAGGACACGAGAATTTTTATTCCCTCCATCCCGTTGAAATATATTCTTCGTCCGGGCGATATATTAAAGGCCCAATAGAATCTTAATTTCTCCGTCGTAAATTTCCACTGTGAACCAGCCTCGGTAACTTATCATTTTCGGGTTAAGTCTTGGGTCTTTTCGTTTCTCCGCCTGGATTCAAACGTTAATAACACTTTAACGGATTTCGGTTATACGTCTCGTAACCAAAGAACCTTTATCATACTACTCCGTGTTTCTAATCTCACCTAAACTTCCAATCGTATCCGTTACTGTTACTTTCCACGATCCTAGTCCCGACCGTAATACGTTTTAATAAGTTTCCATTTTACACTGTGATCCCTCGGGACGCAGACCCGATTTCCACGGTGCCTACGATCTTCCGCAGTGTCAGAAGGGATCGACTAACAGCCTGACGAGCAATAACACGAGAATATCAATGAATATTCGAACTTAACTTTGTGATCGGGGTTTAGCATGTTGATTTCGTTAACATACAGAGAGAAACGTGTCTCGTATTAAAAGCACAATTAGTATTGCTATTAGATACATTTGAAGTACAATACATATACTTAGTATAATACATTATACATATATGTATACTTACGTATTATATATGTCGGAGATGAAATGAAAACCGGAGCCTTCCCTATGCAATTTTGAGGAAGCCTTCTAATGCTTTAGCCTAGATTTTATCATAACTGTAATTAAGCAATTGTCATCTGTAATTGTTTGACATTTGTGAAAAGCGAAAGTGGGTTCGAGGTGACAACTGGTCGCTGAACGTATCCACGGTCAACGGGATAACTTTAAATAATTTTATAACACAAAAAATACGTTTGCTGAATCACTCGGTAAATTACTTGATGTATCACTTTCCAAGGCGATAACACGAATGAATATCTGATTAAAATCTTTTTCGTTATACGACTGCATTTGTTTGTTATATTCTCGCTGGAAACATCGAGAAGGTTCCAATCGTTGTTGCTAGGCAATATCTGTCAAAAGTTTGTTGTATATTCTTTGGAAACATCGAGAAAGATCCAAACGCCGATACTAGGCAATTTCTGTCTGGAGATTGATTCCAAATACAACGTGTCCCATTATATCAGCATCTCTAAAGTACAATTCTATGTGAATTCTAGGGAGAACAATACAACCAATCCACACCTTCATCAAGCAAAACGTTTATCCCGTGACCGTGGCTACGTTCAGCGACCAGTTGTCACCTCGAACCCACTTTCGCTTTTCACAAATGTCAAACAATTACAGATGACAATTGCTTAATTACAGTTATGATAAAATCAAGGCTAAAGCATTAGAAGGCTTCCTCAAAATTGCATAGGGAAGGCTTCGGTTTTCATTTCATCTCCGACATATATTTAACAGAACAAAGATTGCGTGCATCCTAGAGAATTCAATTATACGTGTGTATATGCAATTTGTAATCTAACTCGAGCCCATCGTAAGAATCATGGAATGTGTAATTAAAATCTGCCTGCCGATTTATGGAACCTATTGTTTTTAAATTTTTAAATAAAACTTCAGACGGATGAAACTTATTTCGTGTTAAAAAATTCCTAGTTGTAAAAAAAGAAGCAAACGATGTAGATATATGTGTAGTTGTCTCTCGTAGAAAATTGCTTGCGAGAATATCGATTGCTAGCAATCGCTTTATTTCAGTCTTTTCTTCTGTTTATTTGCGTGTTAAAAACAATTACTTAATTTCAAGATATTGGAAACTTTAATTAACCGAGAGAACATTCGTTTAAAGTGTAAAATATCACCATTTAAAATTCGTAAATTATAATTCAGTTACATCTATCGGTAATATAATTTTCTCCAATTATACGAAACCAAAATTCAGCATTCCGAAACCATATTGTTAATTAATTTTATTATAATGCAGCGTAATTATTAAATTTAACAATCCATATAGTGAAAATTAAATTTTTCGAGCGCGTTCCTTGCTTTAATTTTTGTTGGAAAAATTAAGTTACTTAATCATTTTCGACTGACATTTTTCATACACGTTTCACATTTTACCTTCGTTCGCGAACGTACTGTATTTTCTATATGAACTTCACCGATAGTTGATTTATCCACGGTGCTTCCAAGAAAGATCTATAAAATATACTTGTCAGGTCACTACCATACCAACATCCCCTAATATTTCTCCTTGAAACGCAGTTTCGCACAAAGAGCTAATCCTATCGGATCAACTCGTTTCACGCTCGAATCTGATGATCCAATTGCTCGGTGACTTTTCGACCGGCCCGCTAGAAATACCCCGCCGAAAAGGAACGGAGCCGCGGCACGAGTAATTAAACGAAGAGCGAGTCGAGCTTTAAGGACTTCGAAAACTCCCGTCGTAAATTACGCGTACCTACGCTTACATCGAGTGCTTCGAACGAACGACGACTAACGCAGACACCGACGCCGACGCTGACGCCGTTTCTCGGCCCCACCCTCTTTCGCGAACGTCCTGACGAAGAAAAACGAGCCGCAAATATTAAGCCGAGCGCTCGCTGCTGCCCGGCTTCTGTCTAATACTGGGCATTTCGAAGTTCTAGCGGTGAGAAAGGATTACACCGGATCCCAGGGTGAGAACAGATATTACGTCCATCCGCGAAAATCCCGTGTTCGAATATTGCACGGGAAATAAAGCGATCGTTGCGCGGTTAGATTGAAATGGCGGAGTTGTGCCATTGCGTCCGCCATCGGGACGCGTTATGACCGCGGCTAAGGATTTTCTTTCTTGTTTTTATTTCTGCTGGCAGTGTTTGTTTTGTTTTATTTATTCGATCGCTCGATCTAGGCGCGAACTAAGATTTATTCGTTGGCTGCACGAATTTTGGGCCGTTTTGGCCGAGGCTCAAATGGAAAATTTCTATCCTATCGGTACAAATATTTTCCGATAATTACTCGTCTGTTCGTTTGTTCAATTCGTACAACTGTTAAAATGTGCGATGTCCGTTGCTGCGTGGCTCGTGTTGTCCCGAAATGAAAGTTAATAAGCAACTGTATGCGAGTAAACGAACGAGTTAGATATTTAAACGATGATATTTTGAAAACGTTTATTTCCACGCATTAATATAATTATATATTTCAATGTAATATTATTAATACGAATATAAAACAGAAAGCGCGTGTTTCGTTCGTTAAAATAACACTGTGAAGTAGGATAACGAATCGATGTTATTTTAAATTACGTAAGTATGTTTTAATCGAACTATTGTAATAGCGGGTACGGTGTTATTTTATTGCTTCTGCAGCTCTTACACGATTCGACGCGATGCAGATTAATTTTTTAACAATATCTGTTTCTCTTATTTCATTTCTCTGACTTCAAGCCATAAAATTGTTTTGAAAACGAGAGTAGGACTGAAATATAGAAATTGGAGAATCACAGTAGGATTAAATTATCACTTGATCATCGATCAGGTTAATCGAAATAAAAGTTCTACGTACCTATCGGTTTACTTACTATACGTGTATGCGCTTCCTCTTCGCTGTTCGTCAGTTTCAATGCCAGATCGTTATAGTCGATGCACGTTTCGTATAACCGTGTATTTTCGTACCAATATTTTCTCGACGTCTACAAGCCACTCGCAAAGACCGTCGTAAAATACCAAAGTACCTGATACTATTTCAACAATACAGAACGAAGTCGGCACTGGTTACAAGAGAAATATTTAAACGAGAGAGATATTCGATTCTTTCGACTAGGATCGTACATTAAACGCAGCTTCTCTCTTTTTCTTCGATCGTGGTCAAGATAAACTGGCTCGTTCATCTACTCGCGTATATTCCGTCGGGATGGCGCGCGCCGACTTTTCTGGTAATGACTCTTAGCCCTTTCAATACGCAGCCGTTTCTTAGAATTATTGCCAGTGACGACCTAGCCGTGTAGATCCCGGCGGCATCTCTGCCCAGCCCATTCGAAAGTAATGTATCACGCTAACTGTTTCTTCGATCCAAGATATACGATTCGAAAGGGTTAAATGGGACTCGGGGATTTGTGTGTAATCGCTGGATGTCAAAGAGCAGTCGCGTGAGGGTCGAAAAATTTCCTGGCTATTGCGGCAACTTCTTTACTATATCGTTTCTAATAGGTTTCGACAGGAAGTCGCGCTCGTTTAGTACTATCCGTTCACAATATCCATCGATGTGCCGTGCAATCGCCACTTTACTTTACAGACCAACTTCCGAAGGTATATATTTTATCCGAGGCATCAATTTTTAACACGTTCACTGGCGATTGAATTTTTATTGCCACACCGCCGGTGTCCATACAAATTCATATTTTCATGAGCGCAAGTCAAGAAATGGAACCTAGCGGAGTACTTCAAATATTTTATATTTTACGATCTACATACTATCGTGATATAGAATGCAGTAAATATCCGCAGTTTACTTGTTATTTAAGGTATTTTTGAGAATTGAGGATTAAGAGAAAAAATTGTTTCAAATGTCCGGTGTATGTAAAATTTGTAACATTCGTCGAAAGGTATCGATTACCTTTTGAAATATCGTACAAGTCACAAACTTCTAGATAGAATATATAGAATTCAAAATATAGAATTCTGAAAAAATTTTATGTTTCCATTTGGAATATATATAATATGTATAGGCCATGTGCATTTGTGTTTTATTTGTCTTCCCTCGGCCCTTGTCTGGCGTACCATATCTATTGCAATTTATCAATCTAAAAAAATCTATTGTTTCCATAAAAAAACTCTCTACCATGCGACGATATGAAATGTTAACGATATATTTTCGAAACTATAATTTCTAAAAATACGACGAGAAACTTCGATCTTTCGGATGAGAAAATACGTCCTTGAAGCACCGGTATCGAACTAACGTTCGCTGACCATAAAAACTAAATTGCTTGTGTATGTTACGGCGTACGTAATTTTACAAAGCATTCAGCATTTCAGACGACTGTTTCGAGTCGAAAAATACCGTTAAAGTTGCTATGGAATTGTTATAGTCGAAACTATTTGGCGCGATGTGTCGTGCTCGCTGTTGGATCTTTTATAGGACGCATCAAGCGGGAAATGAATTTTAACGACCGCAACTTATTTAGCGAGACATCGTCGGTTTTACAACTGCTACGTTACCTATTGCAAAACTGCGAGAATAGCGAACTAGCCTCGGTGTAACAAACGACGTTTGCGGTTGACAAGAAAGAAACTGAATATGTATGAATTTTTGAATAAAATTTTGAATAAACGCGGATATACAATTCTCTACTAGATTAATTGTTTTGCGAATAATAGCACATAAACAGCGGTAAAACAAAGTTGCGTCAATTTATCGGATTTTCTATAGTTTAATATATACCTACGTAAATATATGATATGAATTGTCTGCTGAAAGGCCACTGCTCTTAGTTTAGTTCAAACTCGAACTGTTCGAAATATCGTTTAATTAACAGCAATTGGTATATTTACTTCTATCTATTATATAATAAATATTCTATTAATAATAATATCTGTTTCATATACCAAAATAACGTTGTTGTCAGAGAACCTAATTTTTATTGTTAACGTTTCAATTCGAAAGAAAATTACCTCAAGAAGGACAAATATAGATACGAGATGCAAGATTGCGGATGCTCATCGAACATACTTCAACTTGAGTAGGCATATACGTGATATACGTATGTAGATAGGTACATAATACACTTAACGGTTTAATCTTCTGGTGGTTAATGCAAAGTGACAGGTGAGCGTAGCAGGTCGATTAAAGCGTCAATTTTCATCGATCGAATTGTACTCGTTTAAAGTAGGAAACTGAATTGACGGCGTCGAACGACGTAACAAACTGTAGGTGGGAAAGGAGCTCGTCCTCTGATAAATTTTATTTCGATGCCGTATCCATATTTGGTCGATCGAGCGAACAATTTCGTGCAATTGCCATTATTTTTGCGTACGTTGAAAGCGATAATTTAACGTTCACCGTGGCAACTTACTGCCATACCATTATCTGTTGACCCAGCGTTCTTAATGCGATGCTAGCAGCTTGTAAATTATGAGGGCAGTTTGTACTCTCTGGCGGGTTTGGTGGTACGTGAAACGGTTGATCATTGCATTTTATGGAAAATTTCTCCGTGCAAAGTAAGGATTTAAAACGATAAAATATACGATGACGCGGTTTGAAATTTCAAACAGACAGTGAATGAAAAATTCAAGGAACGCTTTTTTATTCATCGGAAAGCTTTCAACGCGTCAACCCATACGTGAAGTGTTTCGTTATTTTTCGTATACCTAAATTTTGACTTTAATCGACTTCTGTTTAACGAATCCTTGTAAAATAGCGACTTCAACCGACCTGTGCTCTCGTGGCGAGATAGAATCTCGATTGGTTCTAAAATGATACAAAGCGCGTAGTAGGGTTAAGAAATCTAATTCAATTCATCGATAATCTTGGAATCACGTATTCCCTCCGTCGTTCTATCAGCCAGTAGAATAATTTCGGAGTCTTATCGAAGATGGCGAGACTTACTGTGCGATTTACCGTGTACTTCGACATGAGACAGAGATAGGAACGGCTCTTAGTTAGGCAAGAAGCGTCGTAATTCGTAATTCTGACCGGCCGTGAATCTTGGAATGCACGTACGTCGTGTCCCGCAGATGTGCGGCCTTCTCGGAGCGGTGTGTTCCGTTCTTCGTGCATGGCCAGTGGTGAACAGGAACTGCCAGTGCGACCAACTTTCCAGGTATCTGCGATCCTGTCGTAAGTACGCTGTCACCGCGGCAGGCGCGTGTAAGACACGCTGTAATTGGTCTGTGCGAGTGCAGACGAAACGAAGGTGTGGCAGCGGGTTACGGCGGTGGGGAAATCTTTTGGTCGGTTGCACCTGGCTCTCAGCGTGCCGTGACGTAATTGCTCGCGCTGCTTTGATGAATCAATCAGCCGACTGCAGTCGCACGGGCTCGAGCGCGCGCAACTGCAGCTTCTGCAATTCAAATGAGAATTTTCTACGGACGCGTGTCACCCGACGGTGGCCGGGCATGGCGTGCACACAGAGCGCGAGCGGAATCATTAACTCGCGCCACATAGGACGCAACGCGTCCGATAAAGCGGCTACTGCCAACCAGGTTATTCCGTAACGTGCTCGCGCGTCTATTACCGACTAGCTAGGAGCTTCAATTTATGCCATTAACGCTCCTTTTTCACGTACCGTTCCGATCCGCCAAGCACCCTGCCGGCCACGCCGCTCACTCACATTTATCCGTTGTATTGTTGATAATAATTTATTCTGTCTAATGGCGGCTGCGGGTGTATCAGGCTAACGAGGCGATGCGCCGCTGCATAAGAGAATTTCTACCAGCCACGGAACCAACGCGCCAAACAATCTGCGCTATATTTTCTGGCACAGGTCAAACGTGATGCATAGTCGAGGCATAACGGGTTCAACAAAATCGTAAATCAAAGCGTTAAATAGTCTGCATAATCATCGATATATGTATTCGTATCCACCGTATCTACCGGCCAAGTAGAAATGAAATTTAGAATTAGTCAAGCAACTGTTGTTGGAATATTTTGCAAATCCGTTCATGTCCTACTTTTGAACTCTAACTCCTTCTAGGGACTTCATTTTTGCTTGATCAAGACGTCGCGTCATATTGAAATTCTTTGAATCCTAAACCGAGAAAGTATCTTATTAACCATTAACCTTTCTGTTGAATCTTACGATTTTACTAAATTTCTTCCGCCAAGTATATATAGCAGAAACTTGAAAGACGTTCGCGGGGCCATTTGCATCGACGTTGGTCGCGTAGATACGCCGATCTGATTCTTCAGTCGTCGTTCGATTACGACCGCACTCGAGAAATTTGCGGGGAAGAAATGGAAGGAAAGTTTGGCGAGAATGACGTCTGCAAAGGGAATTTTTGCGGAAAATCGGAAACGTTGGAGGTAGAAAAGCGGTCGCGTATTCAACTCGTGGCGTCATGCGTTGAAAGATAAAAATGATTTAGCGAGCACGAGAGTAGTTGCTGAACGACGCGTCAGACTAGATCTAATAAACTATTTAATTAATGACTTTTTTCGTACTTGTTACTTCACCGTCGTGAATTTACGCGTTTGCTGTCAGTCGTTTCGGTTTCTAGAAACGCGTATTCTCAAAATCTATTACAAAGAAGAACGAATAAACTGTACCCATACTGTTACGACTGTTTCCATAAAATGTAACAGAAAAGAATCAATTTGTTCTACGATAGTCAAACATATTTCAAGAACGGAAAATATCCCTGATGATGATATAAAACAACAAGAGAAGCAATCGACCACGGTATATTTTTAGCAATCAACATTTTAAATGAAACGATGTTTCTTCTCTTTTGCCTGCTCTGTTCTGTGGAAATGTATTTTTCAAAAGAAACCCGAGTAAGTGAATTTTAATTAATCTTTCTTAGACAGTTCTACTTTTAAGGAAAGAAATTGAAATCTGACGAGAAATAGAACGTGCCTATCTTCGCCGGAGCTATAACTGGTGCCGCGCGATTATAAATCTGTGGCCGCCGTCAGTAAGCTATTATCTTTTTGAAGAAGAGGCTAAACCCATTTTAATGCATGATCAACTTGAAATAGAACATTTATCACGGATTATTAATCGCTTTCCCATTTTCTATCTATCAATGAAATTACACTAAAATCACCATATAACAGCATATATAATTTATTTCTTATTAACGATAAATCTTTCCGTATTAAAATTCCAGTAAATTATAGACGTTACACGCAATTCCATATTCTGAATAGATATTTTTAAGTTGATACACTGCCTCATGGAAAATAGGCTCCTGCTATTTCGTGCCGTTTTACTTCTCAAAAATATCTTTTTACTCGAGAATATAATCTGCCTAAAATATTTATCTAAAGTTTCATATTAAAATTCCTTAAAATGAACGAGCTACGACGAGAATGATAAAAAAGGGGAATTAGCTTCTTGAGATACCGAATAGAGAACTTTTTGGCAAAAAAAAAAAATGCGAAGCGACCTTATTAACAAATTATTTCACGAATGTTTCTCTCCGAGAAGGAATGGTTATCATCGAGAGATTTAAAAGCGGTCGGCAAAATACGAACCGTTTCAAAGATTTTACTTTTGAAAAAATGATTTACTATACTCGATTCTACGAATCAAACTTTTCATCGTATGTCGTAAGACTCTTTAACGTCCGTGTTAACGTATTTTGTGGATGAACGTATTTTGTGGAAAAAAGGAAAAAAAATGATTACCATTGAAACTTCTAACGACCGGCATCTATTTTATCTTCATTTCATCTTGGTGAGCGTATTTCAACAAGATTACGCTTACAACTATCAGAAATTTCAGATGCAGGCGTACTTTCTGCCCATTCGAATGTAGATGCATAGCAGCAAGCTTGATTCGCTGTTGGACGAGAGTCGTAGGTCACAAAGGTTTGGGATCGTTTGTTTTAATTTTACTTGCATTTGCACACATTCCTGTTCTCTGAACTCCTTCTGTATGTTTTCACGCAAACCTTACCGATGCCAAGGAGCAATTACGCTATAATCGGAGGTTCACGATGGTGTAAGACAAGAGAACTCGACGGTTCGAGAAACGATTCGCGCAAAAATAGCCGTCGCGGGAGTATACTCTGCCGGTTGAGCGGACTACGTTCGTCTTTTGCATCTGTAATGCGACGTTACTTGCGAAGTGGGCGTTACACACGTACGACGAAATTTATGGTGTAAGCTCCTTCGAATCGACGTGCGCTTTGCTGAAATTCTCAAGTGATCAGCGCGTAGGAAGTTCGCCGGATATTCCGAATTCCTAATGCAATTCACGTAGAGACTAGTGCGCCTGTGGGAAATGTAACGTTGGAAAGCGCGCGCGCTTGTATTTGTGTGTGCGCGCACGAGCGATCCACGGGTGTTAGAGAGCAGAGAGCTATGTGTCTTCTCTCGCGGCGCTTGCAAGAAAGCTGTAAAGCGGGGAATAATCATTTTCGGGCCGGTGATAGTCGGGATTCCGCAGTAAAAAAAGTTAACCAGCGCGAAGGACTGAGTTTCCCCCGTTGTTACGATCCCGCGAGTTATCGTCGCGAGCCAGTTTGAGAATAAAATAAGGGAGGGATCCTGACGAGCTTCCAGACGCGATTCAGTAATAGGGTGTTGAAATATCGCCGGAGCGTTCCCGCCGTGAGATATCGCGAACACGTTGCTCCGATAACCGGAACGCTTTTCCTCGAGGATACTTAGGAGGGGATCGTTTGCGGTTTCAATCGATTAAAATATACGAGGGACGAAATACTGTTCGACGTATAGATTAAACGTTCACGATCGAATTTATTAGGTTGTCTGGAAAAATATTGGACGTTTCGAACGGATGTGGCGCGGCAGCGGTTTATCGAGATGGAACGATCGATGGGAAACGAGAAGAGACGAAAGGTATATTCATCGTAATTAACGTCAAAAGACGTTTCGAACGAAGAATCGATCATTTTGATAGGCGGTTTGAAAATAAATGGAAACGATGCGAATAACATTTGACGAAACGTAGCAAGAATTATTAATTATCGTGATTTATACAGAGTGGTTGGTAACTGGTGGTGCAAGCGGAAAGGGGGTGATTCTATGCGAAAAAAGAAATCGAAAATATAGAATAAAAATTTTTTTTTAATTTTTCCATCGAGACAACGATCTACAGTGAGATTCGTTATTACGAGACGCGATAAAGTGCACGCGTACCGAGCAAAAATTCAAAGTCGATTTTCTCGAAAACAAAGCCTCGAACGAAAAATTTTTATTCTATATTTTCGACTTCTTTTTTCGCATAGAATCACCCCCTTTCCGCTCGTACCACCAGTTACCAACTACACTGTATATTTCGTTTATATGTTTGTCCTTTACTTGCACCGAAGAATATTTTATAACTATCGATAACAACGAAAGAGACAGACGGAAGTAACGAGGGACATTATAAGAGGAAGAAGAAAAGTCACATTTCAACCAAATATGTAGGAAAATCTAATGGCATCCACCTATGGGTCCGACAAGGTCCAAGGAATATACGAAACCGAAAGGGTGAGGGTCACGGTTGCCCTAAACCGCAGACATAAAAGTATTCTTGAACAGTCGAAACTCGAGTCGGGCAAAAAACTTTTCCCTGACGCGTATTAAGCGTATAATTTACGCTAAAACCGAAACGACCGCCACCGAGCGTAATACGAAGTTAAGTTCGGTCTGACATAAGACCGCGAAAGACGTTGCCGAACATTCGTAGCAAAAAGTTGTTTTCTTGGATGTAGGTCGCTTTTTTTCGTTATTTACGATCAGGTTGGAAGCTGTTGACTGCTTTTTTCCTTTCTCTTTTTTATACATTTATTTCTGTTCGCCCAGAAAATAAATGGGTGTTTACGAGAAACGCTATTTACACGGGGCGATTTTTTTCCGCGTTACGATTTTATGCGATAGCGAAAGAGTAGCGCGCGGCCATACAGAAAAGGAGAAACATTCTTCGATTAAAAGAAAACATCAGCAACGGAGAATCAACGAGGTTTTTCTCGCAAAATATTGAGCCGGAACTCGGTTGAAACGAAGAATAACCACGATCCTTGAGAGGGCACCGGTCGTTAGTTAAACTGAAAGCACTCTGTACGTTTCCTGTCGGTTTATTCTCGGAACAGAGGACTGGCGCGGTTACTTTAAACAGAGGCGCAGATAGGATCGGGGAGAATTCCTTTTGCATCGATCCTGGTGCAGCTGGCAATCATAAAGAATCGGAAAGCTCTTCCTGCCCCCGCATTCGTTGGTCGTTCCTTCTAGAGAGAGAAAGAGAGAGAGAGAGAGAGAGAGAGAGAGAGAGCGCAGCGACTCCAACTTACGTGCAACGGAATCGAGCTTAATGGATTCGGGTAATTACTTTTCTCTCTCCCTCGTTCTTCGACCTTTCTAAAGAGACGTTAGTTCGGAAAAAGTGCCGCATAAAGAGCCGATTTAGCCGCGAGCGAGCAGCTTTCGGATGCCCGTTACAAAAGCTCGATGCACGAGAGAGCAGAGAGAGGAGAGAAAGTGAACGCGTCGGTCGAGCCCATTGGGGCGTGCCTGAAACCGCGAGAACTGGATCCGCCGTCCCTTAGTTACCCTAAACCTAAAACATCATACGACGGTGGCTTTCAGACGACTAGCGGCCAGGCGACGAGAGTAAAAGGGATCGGGCCGGCGCGGCGATAGGCACGCTCGTACGCTGTGCATAGAGAAAAAAAGCGAATATAAAGCAAGAGCACTCGGTGCGTTTCCTGTCGGGGCGGTCCGGAAGCGCGAGACACACACGTTGAGGCGGCAATGGCGGCGAATACTCGCGTGAATTTCTCGCGCGTGTTAGTACACGTGGCCGTTCTGATATAAAGGGCTGTGCGTTGTGCAGCCGTTTGAAAAGTCCTTAAATTTTAATGCAAAGCTCTAAGTCTCGCTGTTGTGCCGGCTATAGGATTAAATAAGGGGAGAAGGGATATACCGTGGCTATTATCCCTGTACGCAGTTGCGTTTGCATTAAGCGAGCAGCGGTGAATACAACGTAGTGAAAAAAACCGCACGCGCACACGCATAAAGCCCCTGGAAAGCTGTAAAGCTGGAGAAGATGGGATATTGCTATTGCTATTGCTACTGTTTGGGAGGAAGACGGGCCGACGCGACGGCGTAGGGACGAAGACGAGGATGCTATGAATGGCGATGAGTGTCGGATAAGAGTCGAGGATCTTGCGAAATGAACCCTTGGAAAGGATCCAGACAATTTCTGGCCACGGATCGAGTTTTTACCGGCGATGCGTGGAGCATCATTGGTGAAAATTCGAGGAGAAAAGATCGCGAAACGATATTCTCGTTATTTTCGTGCAACTTACCGAGTTCTTTAATTTCGTTTAATTCGACTTCGCTTCGAAACGTTTTCCATGAAACTACTCGACGTTTCTTCAAACTCCACCGATCGTTTCTTTTTTCCTGTCTCAAAGTTTAGCAATTGCCTGTCCCCCTCTATTTTCATAGCGCGATTCACCGTTGGACAAACGAATCCACTTTTCGCGATGATTCTCTCTTATTTAGTTAGGATCTGGATTGCGTTTAATTAAACGAGCCAGCGATCAGTAATTGACCGGTCTTCGATATGAATCGCGCTCCGGTCGATTTTCTATTTCGAGCGAATCTAACGATCGAGAGCACCGTCGAGAAGTACCGTCTACGATAGAGGTCACATTCAACCTTTACGCTCGACTCTGCCGATCGAATTAAATCCAATCGACCGTTCTATCAGAATTCGAGGGCGGTCGCGCGAATTCATCGTCCATAAAAATCGCATTTCCGCTAATTCTTACGGATCGCGGGGCGCGAAAGCGCGAGGGGAATCGAGAAACGATTTTCGTGAAAGAGCGATCCTCGCGACGTGCAGCTCGTATTTACGCTGTTTTACGATGCTCTTTAAACGCGGCAAGAGGAGATATAAAAAAGCGAGACTCATCTTTATATGGATTCCGATAGCAACTCCCTGGCATTCAGCTCGTTCTCATAAGACGATTATGTTCGGCTTCCGCATTCCACCGCTCGGATTCCTCCGATTCGAGCAACGTTCGCGCTCGAAGCGGCGCTCGCTTTACGAAACGTTACGACGACGCCGGTCGCGTGTATTTACCGTCGCTTGTTTATAACGCCAGTGTCGCCAACAGCGTGGGAAAATCTCGCCACGCGGTCCTTAAAGTCCTTAAACGATATCGCTTTCTCGATTTCGCGTTAGCACGCGACGTTAGCGGCCGCGTCTGTGTTTCCACGTCCGTGTCCGTGTCTAGAATTCCTTTGTTTCTTTATAACGGTGTATCCACGCGTATATCTGTGTAGCTTTTGTTCCGAAAACGTTAGGCGTCCAAGTGCAGATCTTTTATTCTCTTTTACGAGGATCCATGTAGCATAACGAGCGTGGATAGTTGACGTACGGTGTGCACTCTCCACCCCGTCGGTCGGTTTATCCAGCAGGATTTTCGTCGGGCAGGTTTCGCTTCGCGTATTCCCGTTGTTGAAACAGCAACGCGGACCGCTGTACGAATATGCTCGTACGAGTCTCGCGAAATCTTGCTCGTTTTTAATTTACTGTTTTATCGTTCCACGCGCCACGCCTTCTCCCCTACCAACCCCTTATCGTTTCGGCTGCTTTTTAATTTCCACGAAACAAATGTTTCGTTCTATACGGCTGTTTACGTGTTTCTCTGTATAAATTTTGTTATCTTCCGCGAGGCGTCTGCGGACAAATTGTTCCAGCGCCGCTGGATATTTCATCGCGAGGTCAACATGTGTGTACGTTTCTCGTATCCCGCTGTTTCTCCGCGATAATAGTTCATTTTAAACAATTGCACGGATTAGCGCGATTGAATGAAACGAAATTTGAATGCAAGGAATAACGATAAATTGGAACGGAGTGCAGATCACTTTAGAAATAACGCTTCTTTGTATCTATATCGCCAACTATATGGAAAGAACACTAACGAAGTCATAAAAAATCACCGCTTTAAATCAAGCAAATAATGGAACATCTTTATCAATGCGTCATTGATTTATCGCTATGATGTCGCTAATGAAAATTATAAAATTAATTGAAATCGAGCTTTACAACTTTCGCTAGCCAGAAAGATATAAATTCGTGCAATCTTCCGTGTACCTAACTGATGTCACGCTAATGTCATATGAACGACATTGTTGCGATCACGTTTCTAAAATAATAATTAGAATATACATATATATATATGAATAATATGAAATATAATGGCGCATCGATCGATAAACACAAGTTGTTCCGGTTTCTAATGAAGTTTTTTTCTCTGAATCGGCACAAAACGTGCACATTTGCTCGCGCGACGTTAAGGTCTCTGCCTAAATGCTGGTAAAAATGTACGTCGTAGATGTCTCTTTATCAAGAGACAGGGCCGTTAGAATCGAAAGTGGAGCATGTAAAATTTCGGAGTACGTATATCGATCGAATCGGTGAAAAAATATATGTTCGTTGAGGGTAACTGCAGTCGATGCCTGTATGGGCGTACAT
The DNA here is from genome assembly GCF_024542735.1 of Bombus huntii. NCBI lineage: Eukaryota > Metazoa > Arthropoda > Insecta > Hymenoptera > Apidae > Bombus > Bombus huntii. The sequence goes on along the minus strand of NC_066245.1, from coordinate 1,765,686 downwards.
CGAACGTCTCTCCATTATTAATATGCATTCGTACGGACGATTAAACGCGGGCTCGCGTTGGCCCAGCCAATAATTATTTGCGGCATAGTTGCGTTGCCCCGATTTTCCAAACCGCATTCGACGCTCCATCGTCAGCTGTGTCTGTCGCCGTACCATGCACATCGTTCGACGATATTATTCTGTCGACCCATCCATCTCGTTATCTCTTTTCCTGTTCGTCAAAATCGTACGATTTTGTCACGATCGCTCGGAATTTGAGCTGCTTTGGACAAAATTTTCCATTCGATTCGTTGCCATCGTCCAGAACTCAATCTATTCGCGGATACGCCGACTTTCGTAATACGAGTAGTGGCCACCGTCCTTCGATAACGATCTAATTCGATTACCTGGAAACACGTACGCGATTATTCTAAACGGCGCGCCGCGTAATAATAACGCGTTCGTTCGAATGCAACAGAGGAATACAGGGAAACAAGGAAATCGGAAACAATAATAGAAGCTTTTTACGATCGGAGATCCTTTGTTAAAATTCAGAACGGTTTTTTCTCTTTTGTTGCATTTAGCAACGTGTTATTGTTCACGCGTTATGAACGCACTGTGTAAAATATTCGTCGGTTCTACTGCTGCTTTTTCCGCGGTTCTCAGTTATAATTTGCACCTTGCATTGTTAACGTTGTACCAAGTGACGAATGATTTCATTGCGAAGTCGCCCGATCCGCGAGCCGAGCTTTTCTGTTACGCGTATACTTTATAATTAATTATCGAAGTACGTTGAACTGTCTTCAACGAATGGGACCCTCTAGCGGTTATTCGAGGCGCGTTATCGGCAATTTCGCTTTTCACCATCTAAATTTTAGCGCGTTGCGCGCTCAGAGTTGTTTGCTTTAAACCGCTTTCGTTTAATCGCGTTCAACAAGTTCGATTAACATTGAATTAATACCCGAACTTCGAGGGAAAAACTACGTTTACGCGCGTTACTTCGCGTCCAAGCAATTCTAAACCCAATTTCAAAGGATTCCAGTTCTCTTCGGTTTTCTTTGTCATCTAGGTGCAGTCGTTCAAAGCGAACGGTTCGTCCTCAAACGGGGTCGCGAAAAGAAAGAAGAAGAAGAGCTATCGCACCGTAAACGAAGCAATTAACAAACACCGCCTCTAATTAGAAGAAGGTAGCTTAAATCACTGTCCGTAGCTACAATACGGGTGTTTCATAAACTATGACGTCGCTCTATTTACTCGAAACCCTGTTCTTTCCACCCTCTCGTCCCCGCCGTCACAATTACGGTGGCTGGACTCCCCGCATCTCGCCGCTATCATCCCGCCTATCTTCTCTCTAACGCACTCTCACCCTCTCTCCTCGTCCTTTCCCCCTTTGTCCCGTGAACGAAGGAGCCGTGCAAAAAATTTCTTTAAACGTGCGCTCATTGGTTATGCGCCAATGAGCACTCAAAGAACGAGAGGCAATTCACCAGACTCGTTTCTCTACCCTGAAACCTCTTCCCTCGCATCCCACCCTACGTCGTCTGTCTGCCAACTAAGAAAGAATCGGGGTGGAGAAGAATCTTCCGCGGAATGTCTCTCGCCGTGAGTTTGACGACGGTCTTATCATAGCTGCACTCCGGACAACCATTGCGCGACTTCGTTCACAGTGCGTCGTACGCGGCTCGCTCGAAGGGGCGCTGCCAATGACGTCGCCCTCCGCTTTCACTCTCGCGCTCTAGTTCCATCTCCCTCCATCTCTGTTTCTTCTCCGCGTTCTATCTTTCCTGCAGCGTGCACCCCGTGCTTGTGGAAAGGGACCAAAACACGGCACGTACTAATGCTCCGACCAGCGACTAAAACGAATGATTTGCGAGGGTGGCTTAAGCTTCGTTACCGCCGCGGCTCTTCTACGCGGTGAGGCAAATGGAGGCGCGCACACGATCGAAGAAGGTTGCTTTGAAAGGAGGGTGAGCGAGCGAGATGGAGGATAGGCGAGTATGCCGTGTGCGCTGCCGTGCTGTCGAGGAGGCAAGTCCGAGACGAGACCGATACGAGACTCGGGGCGAAGGAACGACAAGGAGAGAGAGAGAGAGATCGGTGAACGAGCGTGTGCGATAGAAGAGAGATCTAACGGTTTTAAACCGAGGAGCGACGAAGAGAAGCTGCTAGAAAGTGGGAAGAGCAAGGTGACATCAAGGGGGTGAAGAGAGTAAAGAGGCAGGCTGAGAGGGAGAAGCAAAAGGCGAAGAAGAGAGAGGATAGAGAGGAGGTTACAGTCCCGTCTCATCTACTTGATTGCATCGGCCGGATTACAGCCGGGCTTTAACGCATCCCCCTCGGGACGCCTAGCGTGAAAACAAAAAGAGAAACGGTCGAGGCTCGGAGGGACGGATGGAAAAAAAAAGAGGAAAGGCCGGCGAACCACTGCTTCTTCTTCTACTTGTTCCTCTTCTTCTTCTTCTTCTTCTTCTTCTTTTTCTTTTTCTTCTTCTTCTTCCTTAGGCATCGCATCACAGCACCGGGTGTTCGAGTGAAATTCTCTGAGAATAATTTTCACTTGTATCTCTGGCGTCGCTGTTCAACCCTTCTATTCTAACTCTCTTTGTTTTGTCTCTCTCGTTTGTCCGTTCCTTGTCCGTCGTTCATTTTTTCCTCTTGTTTCTTGTCGGCCTCTTTGAATCACAGGGCTAAAGCTCTTTTTCCGTCGGATGCTAAGCAAAATCAGCAACGCGCGAGATCTTGCGACTGACGCTAATATAATACACGCGCGATTTTTAAAAGGAGCCCTCTCCCTTTTTCTCTGTTGCTCCGTGTCTGTTGCACACGGCCGTCTTGGCCAAGCGGAAGAGCGAGCGGAGCTGGAAATTGATCGCGAATTAACGTTTCGTATCTCTAGCGAGCCACCATCTCTATTCGCACCGTTAAACAAGTCGAATTTTGAGTGTCACTGGTAAATGTTTTAAACGTTTCCCTGCACACGGTGTTTTCGATCAAGCTATTAATCGATACTCGTACCGTGCAGCGTATGAGATTAACTTTCTGCGATTATATAACTGCAATGCCCGGTTCGTTCGTATCGTATACGATTTAAAGCTAATGCGATTTGAACGACGACGTTGAAACTGCACTTACGTCAGATGATATTAACAAATATAGTATGAATTTAGCAAATATTAAACAAACGAAAGTATAAAGTACGCGTGATATATAACGATGTTTGTATTATTTGATTTGAATTATTTTAAGTTCATTTACGTTTATTAACTTTTTCCAAGCACTCTTAATTTTTTATCACGCTTTTTATATATTATAAACTTGTAAATTCCTGGGTTTGATTTAATATAGCTTTAACTTGGGTTAATTATTTTTAAGTTAATATTAGATTTAACTCTAGTTGCAATTAATTATTCCCTCGTACATTACACGCGAATTTTATACATTGAACAACAAAATTCTCGTCAAAATGTATAATGATTGCTCGATGTAACGTCTTAAATAGTTTATTACTCGTTGCTAATTAAACTACTAGACTGCGAATTTTTATACATTTATGGCAACTTGAAAGGTGCAACGACATACAGAATGTAGATTATATGCGAAAATATATGAATGTCCAAGGTAGAAATACTCGGAATAATATTTAGTAGGTAAAAATTTGCATAACTGTTCGCAGTCTACGTATTACACAGGATACCGAGCGCCATTTCGACGATCAAATTGTTCCAGTAAATTGATGGAACATGAAGCAGAGGCTTGGAAACAGGATTTTTTTCGAAACTGCAAGATTCACGCGCGTCCATTTAGGTCGACGTATTCATGGCGTCCTTTGCCAGGCACGTATCTATTTGCCTAACCGTGGAATTGTTTTCGAGGCAATGCCAGTGTGCGCCTTCGTTCGTGTAAATCTGCTCTCTGTTTACGATCACCAGCAAAGATTAAAACATTGCGCGTGTGCCAAGTGGAACGACACGCGGCGCACAATATCGTCGCGAGCAACAGTGTTCTGTTTCTCATTCTCCTTTGGATTTCGATGACAACGCGGAGGATCGATGGTCGGAAGCGCGATCGTTCTTCTGCCCGTGCTAACTAACAACTGATGTACCTTCGACTGATATCGCAACTGGATCGTATCTAATCACACGATAGCGATGTAATTTAAATTAATTAATTTTAATTTATACACCATGTGGATTTTTATCGCCTAACAATCGCATAGTAAACTGGTCTTCATCGCGTAAAACATTTTACCCGCTAGCGAGCTATAACAACGTTTATATAAACTTTATTATTTGAGCTACTGCAAAATTCCAACATGCGTGTGAAACGTTAAAGTATCTGTTGCCACGTCGACGTCCGATTCCGGCGTTGCACCAATTTTTCCCAACTAATTAAACGTCTCGTTAAGCGCGTTAATCCACCGTGTCGGCAATTCATCAAGCTCCATTCTTGGATGCACGACCATCTTCTATTTCGATCTTGGGGAATCTATCGTGTAGCTGAAGTAGCTGTCTCTCGTTCGTCTAGAATTCGATATCATCACCGTTGCAGCCTGTTATCCCGCGAGCGAGACCGAATATCGAACAGAATGCCAAGGATCGGTCGTTGTAAGTTTAGCAGCAGCTGCGCCTGTATTCGGGATAACAGCTGGATGAAAGTTCGCGTCTGAACTTGAATATATCATGTAATAACGCGACGATGCGCGCGCTCAATTTTGAAGAAGAGTTTGCGCAGTTGGGCTCGCTTCATTTTACGGCGTTTGCTAAAGTTGCACAACGTACGAATTATTACGAATACGTAACGCGTCAACGAAATACTTTTGAAGGAAAATATTAATTTGCCTAATGTTTACCCGTATCGTTGTCAGTAACGCCACGATTATTCCTACTGACAATAAGCGTCAAGTACATCGAGTTTCTCCACGAAATCGATTTTATTCGTATCAACAGCCTAAGCGGCAGAACAGTTTCGACATCGAAAGCGTGTGACCTCTTTCTCGCAGACCCTCGATCGCGCAAGGACGTCAACAAAAATGTCCCGACCAGCTTCGAATCGACTAAATGTCACGGCTGGTTGCTTCGCCGCGATTACTCGACGGTTCGACAGAGAGCGACTCGATTCACAGTTGAAATCACACGGTCGGAGGTGGCATTATGCGAGCAACAACGCGGATAATCATCTCGTTCTCTTTCTCTTTGCTTCCGTCTCGGTTGGCTCGCTTTTCCGTCCAATGTACCGCGATAAAAATTCGATGGGTCGATCGTCGCAGGTTCAGCGACAGCTGTGGCTTCGTTTTAGGACGGACCAACAGCTGGTGCGAAAGCTTGCGTGTAGGCACGTGCACCAGCGTGTTCGACTCCTTATGCACGTTTATGGCAGATGGTGACCTGATCGTCGTGAAATGCACCGCTCTCGACTCTCGATGTCTCCGCTGGCTGGCGAAGTAAGCAAGCCGGCGCGAAGCACGTTACGCTAGCAATACGTAATTCGAGTGCCACAGACGCAGACGGTCCTCTCACGATAGACGGCTGCAACGCTTTCGAGAAACTACCATATGTCAAAACGATGTCGTTACGGCATTCCTGAAACACTTTCGCGTCTACACGGCGGGAGACGCTGCCTCGTTTGCATGCAATTTCTAGTTATCCGATGAATTATTTCGTTCCAGTTGGCGGACGTCAAACGTTCGAATAGGGCACGGTTGTTCGATACTTTACTCCGCGTATGTCATTACGGCAGTGTCTCAACTCTCTAAAATTGGCATTTCGTTTGCTTTCGAAAACGAAAACTATAGCCGGTTACAGATTGTTAGTTTGCTCTAAGATCTATCGTCATAAGCTAATAATCGTCATAAATATCATAGATTATTTGGTGGTAGAATAACGTAGAGATGGAAAGGAATGATGAAGAAAGTGGGTTAATTCTCGTGCAACTCTAAACGAAATAGTATTAGCTTTATACTAGTCAATTTACGAGAATTTTGTATCGAAAAGAGAGTGTCAAGATAACGCAAGCTCACGCTCGTCTAATTTTATCGTATCTTACATTGGCGAAGACAAATTTTTATAGGATCTTATTTTTCGAATTTCCAACACGAAAATTACCGCGAGTTTCGCGAGAAATAGTTTTCGAGATACAAGTTGCGAGTTTAACGGAGGAGTATTATTTGATATTTTCGAGTTTTACGAACGTTAAATACTATTTTGGGCAGACAAAATGGGAAATGTTCTCGGAAATGGAAAATGGTTTTTCTCGGAAACGGGATGTTACTCTTAGAAAACAATACAACATTTTTTAAATACGAAATTTTTTAAATACGAAATACGGAAGGTACGTATAAATGAAACACGATTCGTGTACGTTTGGAAATTACGTTCTTTGAATTTAGGTCAGTACAACGTACACGCAACGTGACTCGATTAAAATTTGTTAGATTAAAAGCATGTTTCTTTCTCCATGGAGCATTTGCATCTATTATTAACCGCGTTATTCGAGCGTTTCCTGTCTTTTGATAAAGTTTAGGTCTTCAAGGTGAAATTTATCTTTAAACATCTCTAACGAGGTACAAAAAGACAACTTAATACAATAATCTTGAATGGATGGGTAATGGGCAAAAATGCTTTTTACATAATACTAGAATATACAAATGAGAAATTTAACGCTCGCATCATACCTCGGCTATTTGTTAGCAAATACCATACGCTATACACGTCAAATGGTTTCCCTTTGTTCCACATCATAGATAAAAGATGCAAAATTAATTTTTACTCCTATCTGCTACTTTTTAGCGCCTATTTATTTTCGTTAACTTACTATCATTTAAATGCTCCTGGTTCCGTAAGTTTAAATTACTATACAGTACACATATCGTTGCGTACACTTCTCTTAAAACCATCAACGACGTCAAACCAAGGGGAAAGTGCGACAAACGGTTTCAAAGTGGATGATTTACTTTCCCTTAACACTGAAATCGGACGATGGCAGAGCCAAATCGACACGGCAGCGGCCATTAAAAACACAATATCGGGATAGTTGTGCTGGAATCGGGTAACAAGGTGTATTACGTATACCACGTGCTACGCTCTATGCTTTCAAAGGACACATAATCGCTGGCCATGCTTTCACGAGCTCGTTTAAATATTTATATTGATCTTAACCCATTTCTCGGGAACGATGTTGCTTTGCCGCGTGTCCGCCAGCGCGCAACCTATTTCCGTTGAAAAGGGCCATTGCATTTTAATTCCCCGCGGATCTGCTGGCTTTTAAAATTCAGCCAGAAAATCGTGCTCTGCTCTCTGTTGCACTGTAAACAAACTTCTCATACTTGCGCTATCGGTGACCGCGTTTCTCTAAGATTCGCCTGAACGACCACATTCTTCTTAGGGCGTCGAAAATGGCAACTTCTCTGGGAAAGTTTAACGCGTAGCGGGAAACAGCGTGATCCGTCTCGAACTGTCGCAACACAATTCCGAAGAAGTCACATCTTTTTAAATTTTAAACTTCCACGATGATTAAATGACATATTTCTGGCTCTTCCGGTTTCAATCGTGTTTGTATTAGCACGTTGCGCCCTGTTTCGACGTTTTTTGGTCTAAAAACTGTTCTAAAGACACGATTAAAATCCGAAGAAACCATTACTCAAGATCCGTATGTTCTATCAATTCTCGATATACACGTATTAATAAAGATGCTAAACTTCATCTGCTCGAAGAAGAAGCAGTCTCGTGGCAATCGCCAATCGAAGTAGTCTCAATTCGAACGCCGACCCACGAGTCTACTTACGAACGACAAACGAGAAAGTAGAAGTTCCGTATCGCAATCGAGCCAGTCGAGCGACATTAACCAAACTATCGGTGAACAAGCCGAAACTTCTAACCAACGTTCGGAATTCGTACCTCGTAACTGTCTTCGGTTCTCGTAAATCGATCAACCGTTTCCCGTCATGATCTAGCCTCGCGAAATAACGCAAAACGGCGCAACGTACACGATTCAGGGGCGCCGAAACGATCCTAGCGCTGTTTTTCGCCGATCAAGATCGTGGTACGCGCATACACCGAGATGATGGCGCGTGTCCGTAAGGAGACGGTCGGGGATTCTCGTTGAAAAAGCTACGATTCCGCCTGGCAGGCTAGCGCAGAGGGTTTGGCTGCCCCAGCGAAAGATCTTATCGACTAATTGGAGCACCACGCGACCGGCAATAGAGGGTTCCCCGAACCTCCTATTCCCTTTCGAGAGCGGTGTCTCCCCGGCTTCGATACAACACACCATCGTCTTGTGACCTGTTCACGAGAAACGACAGCTACCTAATTACGATCTCTTCTTCTTTTCGCTGGAATTACCGGTCTAGCCAGGGAAAGGTTACGACAAGGAAAGATGTTCGGTCGGTTGCATCACCGACGCTTGCATGCGAGAGCTTGTCGCTGGCTTATCGTTTGCTGCCGTGCTCCTTTTTTTCCCCCGTTTCTTGTCCGCCTTTCCGATGGAGGATACCGACGGCTTCCTGCGAGATCGTATCGATTAATTAGGGGGTCGAGCAAAATGCCGGACGGCTTTTACGGAGAGGAAACGATACTGTGTACAGTTTAACGGCCGTGCTTTCTGTTTCTTCCTGTCTTCCTATTCTCCCTTTCCCGATGAACGTCGACGATGACTTTGCTCGTGTTTCACAGGCTTTGATAAAGACGCGCAGTTTACTCGGGATTTCGTATTGGTTTCTTCAAGTTGTCTAATGCCCGTATTAATGGATAGACCTGCTCGTAATCGAAGCTAGTGGTCCGGTACCGTTGGGATTACAGCGTTCAAACAAGGAATCACTTTTCACACCGACGGAACCATTTTAACGATTGGGCTTGGCTAAGCACGTTTAGGACCGAACGTTCTCTCGTAGCAATTCTCCTTTACACCTTCGCTTAATTCGCCTTTTCCTTCTAAATATAGTAATTAACAGGAATAACGAGAGTTACATTCATTCGCGCCAATCCTCGCTGTTCTTTCGTTTTTATAAAGTTTCAGCGCACAAAGCAATTGTAACTGACTATTCAAAGAAGCGCTGCGTCCCTCTGCGTGGATATAAATGGCGATAAATTGGAACGCGATACTAGTCCTTGCTATCATTTGATCGTTACATCGTGTCACGTGTATTATCCTTTAACGATGTACTTGGAGGGACAAAAGATACATTCGAGAAATATATGATAACAAAACCTCGGTACGAGTACGTTTAACTGGGAGAATTGAAATGCATTTTCACGTAAAACAGAGGAAGCCCGCTAATGAACAACGTGATAAACATAAAGTGCACGAACCGCGCAACCTTTTCCTTTTATCTCTTTTTTTTCCCACCCGAGTGGGAGAATCTCGCCGCGTGAATGCAAAACAGTCTTCCGCTCGGGTATTACGTTTCTTTCGTACGCGATCCTTTGCAGTAACTTGCTGCGCCGGTCTCGTTGCTGTAAATAAACAAACTCGAGGATTATCTCAGGGACATTGGGAGTTTGCACGTCGTTGTCTCTAATTCTATACATCTCCTGGATTGGAAATAGTTGCGTGCAAATAAAGGCCACGCTAGACAGAGAAAGTGGCACGAGTAACTAACTAGTCGAGCACGTCCAGCATCGTTATGTCATACGTTTGCACAAAGGACGATGCATCGGGTCTCGTATTAATGCGCACGTGTCTCATTAAAGTTTCGCCAAATATTTGGCGACTATTCGAAATTGCCTTTCTCTCGGTAATTGGTGTGCTTTCCTTTCTAACCTGTGCTCTCCTTTAGAACGATTTATCATCCCATGTCATTATTTGTTCTACTTTGCATCTTTATTTCGAGATTGACAAAAAAGGATGCAAAAAATTTGAACACAATAATATTATTATTGATAATATTAATGATCGTATGTTAGGATTAAGCGTGGTTTTGGTCATTTTCAATTTGTACCTGTAAAAACCTTTCTACGATGAAGAATAGATTTTTAAAGTTGCGTCGCCTTTGTTGTTAGCATCTAGTCTATTCCAAAATATCAGCTGACCACAAAATACCAATTTTGCCGGCAATATTGGACGATTTAGAGAAAAAGCATGTTTTTTAAACGTCGGGTGTCTCGTCTTATTTTCACACCTAGGTTCTTTTTTTCAAATAAATAATCTCGAAGTTACGTTTAAAAATCAAGCATCAAGACAAATGTAGGTGTAACAGCTCTCTTTCCGATCCAGTTTGAAAATCACTTTGCGGCGTGTAATTTGCCGGGATCAGGGTCTATTGTTAAAAAGAAAGGATCCAGTTATGTGCGGGAAGCAAATTGAGGATCCTGAGCGGGTCATAAAGGTCCTCTATAAAATTGTACGACTGGGTTACTCGAAAACCCACTCGTTACCGATCTCGGGCTGCCCTCGAAAGATACTTGTCGATATTCTTTTTGAACTTCCATGACATTTGCACCCAGCTAACCAACACTATGTCGTCTCGATCCGCGCCCGTGTCTGAACCCTGGGCGAGAAAAAGTGAGTGAAATTCGGTCAGACTATCGTACTGTCGTCGATTCTGAAGCACGAACACGTCCGCTCATAAGTCTCGATGTGGAATAAGTATCTACCAGCGTTCTTGCTGACCACCATGATATTCGAGCGAGAGAATGGTCTCACCCTTGGATATACCAAAGATTATGTACTGTAACTAAGGCCAGATACACTTATCTATGTACGTTAGCGCGTACATATAGGCGTACACGATCGCTGAGAAGCGGAGTAATGTTACGATTATGATATACCCTGTACATTGTGTACATAGCGAAAAGTAACCGAACAAATAACTAACTGAAATACGATGATCGATCGCGTTTGATAGTTTCTATATCGCTAAACAGATTTAGTCGCGTACGAATTTGATCGTGTCTCTATATATTTTTCGAAAATGAGAATATATGAGAAACAATGTATCCTCGTTATTTCACGGTATGTTGCACAAATTCTTAATTAACATATAAAATATTCGTACGTAAAATATCTTACAATCCTTTTGTAAGAGCGATACTCGTTTTACTATTTTTAGCAAGCGCATATTTAGCACACTTTTTCTTGTCCGCTAAGTTCTCCCTTTGTTATCTCCAATTGCGAATGTCAACGACACGCGGTCGATTGATCGGAATTACAACGTTTCGCACGAAACCAGCTTTTATTCTTTTACTGTCCCGTAGAAGGACATTTCCCTTTGCGAGGATGGTGCAAAGTTGCATCGTATCCGAGCACGAAATTACGCTTTCCCATTGGACGAAATTGTATTTGGAAGAAAAGGAATGCTTCGATAACGAGCTACTCGTTTTTATTTGCGGAACGTTAAGCCAGGGGAAGAAGGCACGTACGAAATTGCGATTATTACGGGATTAAAGAGATATAAACAACTACGTTATGTTTTTAGCGCTGCACTCGCGAGAAGCAGGGAGCACCAGACGCTCGTAAAAATGCTGAAAACACGTGGAAATGTTAAACACCCGTGGCTAGGTATTTAACAGCCGAGATAAAGTGAGTAAACTGGAAATATAAATTGCGAGTAAGTTTGTGTGTACTTTCGAAATAATAACGTCGTTACGGCGAACGGTACGTTTTTTGAATCCATAGGTATTACGTAGTTTGGTTTTTGCTGATGAGTTTTTCATAAAGTAATTGGCAAAGCGACCTAAATTGCGCTTAAAATTAGCTCTGGCTTGCAGAAGTAATTGCGTTAATTGTTATGCCTAGCTACATGAGCAGATAAAGTCGTGCTTTGTTTCTACGAGCGCAATTAATTAAAAAGTCATGCTCGTTTACTAATTCGTATCGATATTCGATCGAAGCGTATCGCGTTATTCGTATTCAATTTATAGCTATATTAGCTTAACGTAACTTTGTTAAATAGTTTAAGTATGTACGTACATAATACGTTTCTCCGAATATAGGAATGTTATTCCGTATGATATATTTTTCAGCTTCAGGTTTCATTTATTGATAGTAAGATAGAAAAAACACGAGTTATTGAAGAAAAAAAAAAAAAAAAAAAAAGAACAGAAAGGAGAATATCAAAAATAGGAGATACGGGAGGGATCGGATGATTTAAAGTTTCCAATTCTATCGTTCGATTATAGAAAAACAAATACGAATAAAAGTTCGCTACGATGGAAAATGAAACGACACAGCGGAGAAACTGGTCGAGATACGTCGCGTACGGAAATATTTTTCCTCGACTGTACGTTGCGCCGATGGTAATCGCGAAACCGCTCACCAAATTGCCAAGGTTGTACGTCAGTCCAACGACGATGCCCGTTTCAAAACATCGCACCGTCTCTCGAGTAGTCGAAAGAAGCGGGCTACGTCTACGTTATTGTATGGTCGACAAAGGGCCAGGAATATCGGGCTCGACCGGTAAGAAAATTTCTTAAAGTCGCAAGAAAAGACGTCTGCCGCTGCACTGGCTGGCAAAGCACCCCCGAGTAACTGGCGCGCGCGCCAGTTCAGAGTGACAAAAGAGGCATTGTACTCGCACGTGAGATTTCTGCGAGGCCTGGGTAACGCCCGAATCACGCTATACAACCAGGGTATATAGTTCAAGCTAGTCGGTGTACATACTCCGTCGAGCCGTTCGTGCTTATCGCATCGAGCCACGTCGACCCGTATCTTCCTCTCCTTCCCGAAATTCTGAAACCTGTTTTGGCTGCTGCCACTGTCGCCGACTCGCTGATGACTCCTCGTTCGGATGGAGGCGAGCGATGCGCCTGCGTGCATCGCGAGTCTCATCGGAATGCCGGTAACGAATAAAGGTGCTTTCATAGCGTCTAAGCAAGAGATCTCGGCAGGCGCTCTATTGTTCCCCTTAGGATCGACCACGATCGAGCACGTCTGGATCGCAATTACTTTGCTATGCTGGACCCCGTAACGGTGACACGATACCGAAAGCCAAATTCCGTTGGACGCGGGTTCCTCTTCGAGTTGTATCTCGATCGCCAGCGCAGCTTGCACCACCGTGAGCGAATGACGGAAAATAGGAAAAATAAAGTAGAGTGTTACGTGGTAGGCAAACCATACTCGGTGAAGTCGTTGTTTGTTTCATTTCGTACGATTCATCTATCTTTGGTGGGACGACTAATACGTATTGCTAAAAACAGAAATAGAGATGCCGTAAAAGAACACGTCAATGACCTTTGTAGCGCTAGCCAATTAATTCTTGATGTTCGGCTGTGTAGTTGGAGAAGCGTGCGATCAGCGAGTACGCGGGCCAACAGCTAATATCATCGGCGTTGTATTCTTGGACGTTGAGGATCACTTCGGTGTCCACTCGAAACGAAGCTTAAAGTGTCTTTAGCCTCGGGCGACCGCAACGGGTTACCGGGAGAAGGTGAATCACTGCCAAGAACTCGTAACGATGATCTTCCCGGGCTGATTCACGCGGACACGGATCCGGTTCGATGGAAGCTGCGCGATTGAAACACGAAACAGGCCTTCGAACCGGAAACCAAGCCGAAATCAAAAACGTGCGAGCGAGAAAAACGAGGAAAAATGCGCGTCGTTACTCAACTCAGCTCGGCGTTACAACGCGTCCACGCGTAATGTTTGTCGCGTCCAACGAGAGCTGGTCGACGTTGCATCGTCGAACGTGTTTTATCCCCCGCATGACGATAAATCATGGCGAATTTAACGAACTTCAGCACGCGGCCCACAATAATACACATATTTCCGGCGAATTTACGCGCGCGTATTGCATACCGCTGCCGGCAATGCGACTCTTTTTTATTACACGCCCTGCCGCTGGCTCGTTCTTTTGCAACTTTTAATTATTGTTTATCGCGACTACGCGCGCGACATCCGGCACGTCTCTTCCTGCGCGTTTTCGCATTTTCGAGCGGAGGGTTCCACGGGTATGAGCCGGAGTCCAATCATTCAACCAATCCGTGACACGATGGTTGTGGTAATGCGAGCCAGCCAGTTTGGCTTTTCAGTGGCTAGACGCCACCATTTAATTTTATATTTGCGTGATTTCCGGAACCCGGTGTATTTCACTCTGTACAATAGTTATCTACGCCGCGTTTCGTATCCTGGCGTTCCGCTCGCGGCGATACATGCTTTTGCGTTTTGACGGTTTCATGCTGGCGGTTTGTAAATATCCACCTCTCCAGCAGTGGAGAACATCGCATATATCAGTAGGCAATCGCGGCAGCTGATTGTTGTTGAATCGTCGATCGTACCATCAAATTGCTCGACAACCAAACTCGAGTCGCTCGAACAAACGAAAGGCAAATGATCTTCCAATCGTGAAATCTTGATTTCATCCGTGTCGAGTTTTTGGTCGGTTGAAACTTCGAGCACCGTGTATTACCCTATTTTCGCGTTGTTCGTTTAGCACGTTTTAAGCGATAGGCAATTCTAACGCGACAGTTTCGGGTCACGGTCCAATTAGTAAAACAAACTTCGGAAATACGCTCGTATCTCGCATCGTTGCTCGTACGTGTTTTCCCTTTTCTCTCCTCTTTTTTCCTTTTTCCTTATCTTATCGTTTCTTTTGTTTTATTGTCGTAGCCAGCTTTGCTCGCGTCGCTGGTGTTATACACCGTTTTTAGTCATCGTACGTGCCTATTCCGTAACCGTGTGCTTTTTTCGCCCTTTAATCGTTTTAATTACTTTGCTTAGAGACGAAACTCGTCGACTTTAGCTCCGGCTGCGCGTCGTCCGAATTATGTCGCGCATCATTAGGAAACGTTCGCAGAGTTTGAATATTGTTTCAAGGCTTTCAAGCCGTTTTCCATTCTGCATCTGCGTTTGTTAAATCTGTAACGAGGAGTTTACATTTCCAACTTTTACGAACTGGCCAGCGACGATTAATCGCCGACGAGTAGGAAAAAAGCCATGCATTTATTATACAGTAACCAAAGTTGATCGATAAAATCGGGAAACTGGGTGCGCATATTGGACGGGGAGAAAGATCGTGACGATTAAACATTCAACGATTCATCGCTACTTTCGCTGTCTCGTATCTACAGCTTTAAGGTGGTACTCTCATTGAAATTCCGATTTTGCAAAGAGGTTTTTATTAAATCTTATATTTATATTAATATTTATATTTTAGATACGTATATTCCGGAATCCGGTTGATCACGAAAATTACAATAACTTTAGAAGATCATAAATGATGTATCGCTCTCGACCATTAGTTTCTCATTAATTTACGCATCTTATTTTGCTACAAAATGTCTAAACGCTTCCGGACAGTAGCGTAGGTACTATACACAAAGACAACGTAAAATAAATTTAAAATAAAATTTCTAAAATTTTCCATACAGCTATTACACATTGTCAGCTAACGAACGACAAACAAGTTAATCGTAGAAACTTGCAGGGTTTCCTAGGATTTCCATAAAATTACCGATCGCGAATGCGTTAAGGTACACACGAAATACGGTAAATACGTGAGCATAGAATCTGTTATAAGTAATGGTATGCTACGTGTCTTGGACGTGGCGCAACCTGGGGGTCGCGAAACAAACAGTATCGGGCATCCTGTTACGCGCTTCATGCACTTTGAAAACAACCTCTCGGTATCTCTGGTGGCGGCTTTTGCAAGTTAGTCTTCGATTATGTTCCCAGAGGAGCAATCCACGGAATAGCTCTTGGCCGAGATCTTCCAAGTAGCTTGAACGACGGTTACCGGGCTCGTTTGCTCGCATTTAAATCGAGCAAAACAGCACCTCGCTAAAGTTTCCGGCTACTGCGTGTGTTCGCTAACAGACCAACGTTACGAACAGTGCATTCATCCGCTTAAATTGCATTAACACATCGCAGACCCTTGAAAACCGGCAGCCGTGATTTCGGGCTGCATGGTCACCGCAGTTAAATTTTCTCGCTTGCGTTACTTAATCCGTTTCACGATTTATTTTAAGATTCCCCATCCGAAATGAATTTGCCGTAACGCGAGACGGGTATCTTCGGGATGGTTGAAATTTTCATCGACACAAGCTATTTCCATGGTCGCTATAATAGCCACAGACGTTGCACTCTGGTGTAAATAAATTTAAAAACAGAAGAAAAACCACCGAAAGAATACCGTGAAATTTGAAACGCGCTTTCAGTAAAACGCCCTCTCAATTTTATCCATGCAAGTATATCCGAGGATCGCTTCCCGTGGTTCGTGCGCAAATTACGCGCGTTTCTGCTTAAATCGACACTTATCCTTGGAGGGTTCGTCGGTCTGAAGTCTGGAGGGTTCCTGGCTCGAGGACGAACGAACGTCGTGCGGCGTAGCCAGCGAATATCGTAAGAGAGTAAGGAGTAAGCGGATCGCGACGACGAATACGTTATCAACCTTAATTATCGATCGATACTTGCTTGCTCGATACGAAGTTTAACACCGGCGTGTTAGCAATTTTTTTCAACCGACACTGGCTTCCTAACGGAACGCCACTTAAACAGTTTCTGTTTTGCCGCTTGTAAGCGCATTAGCCGACGTTCATCGAGCCACTTCCTTCGGATTACCTTGATCCCCTTAGGGAGCTTTTAATTTTTATGTATACCGATGAAGCGCAGGTATTCTCCGTTATCTTTTTCCAACGATTGATTCCTGTCCAACGTTGCATTTTTCATTTGTTGCGATAACAATCCGCCTGTTACAATAACAACGTTACGAGGTCCGAGCAGGTATTACTCCGTCATGCAACTATCATACGGAGTAATATTTTCGTTGACAATGTGTAACCTCGTTCCACGAATCATTAGATCATTCTTACAACCTGTCTCGCCAGTAACACGTGCAGATATTTCGGCTGCGATTGGCGCGATTGGTACATATAGCGCGTATGAATGGTAAAACTTTCAATTTTTGTATCGACCATGCCAATAAACTGAGCACCACGAAGAAAGTTTTTTTTATCGCTTGCGACAGTTCCGCAATCTTTGTTTACAGACTTTTTTACCACGGTAATTCGAAAAATCCATATTTTTTAAATACTCTCGCTTTAAATTACCGCAGCCTGAAACGAAATTGGCCAAAAAATATAAAAGCTGATTTATAATACCGAAAAGATACTCTCGAGTGTAACGTGGAAAATGTCATAGTCAACTGTGGCAATTATTTTCTTAAATGGCAGTTTCAATTCACGATTATTCCCTACATTTCGAATAATATTAATTAATTATATATCGATTAAAAGATCTATATTTTAACGTCCTCTGTTATAACGCGTGATTGCGAACAATCATTGATTTCGACGGCAGATCTTCGACAATGAGCATCTGACGTGTGGGAACCCGTGTTCAATCACAAACGTCAGTTGTGTTTGATCGCCGCCTATACGCGTTTACCAAACTCGGTTGTAGCGATTTAGTAACATCGATACAAAGGTCGAGCGTTGGTATTAAAAAGAAACGACTTTTACGAAGATTTTTTTCAAAAACACTTGAAAATTAGAAAAGGTAAAGGGCGCGAAATTTTCCATTAGAATTTATAGATCGATAAAAAATATGAAAGCAATGATTTCTAGAATATATAGAACCAATATCAATGGTTGGCGAACAGAAAGATCGTTTCTAACGCTTGAAATGAAATTTTTATTTTCCCGTAGAGATAGCAGTGGCTCCATAAAGCGATCGTCTCGGTGAATCAAGTCACCATTGGCTCGATATTTTTCCGCGGTAATTCGAGAAAGAATCATCGAAGGTACGTTTCCTTTGTACGATCGTGAAACGTGTTACGCGAAACTCGAGAATGCCATCCTTTTCTCTGTTCCTCCGGTTCTTACGTCACCGATGGAGAATGGAGACTCGCGTAGATCCATGCAAAAGCGTCGGACGTCTCGGTTGTTCATAGGGGTTCTCGCGTATTCACGGCGTCTGTCATCGGTACTCAGAGATTCAAATAGAAAGAGGGACGAGTTGGCGGAAAGTTTTATTTACTTTAAAAACGCGGCGCCAGGGATCCTTGAGCCAATGCGAAGGGAAAATAAAGTTCTGGCGGGATAGTGAGGCGTCCTAAGAAAAAGAAAAGGGGGAAGAAGTAGAATAGCGATAGCGGTGGTACAGGCAGAAGAAGTGAAAGAAGTGGAAGGAGTAGTCGACGGTTAGCGTTCTTCGTTGGCGAGAAGAGAAATGACAAAAAATCGGGACGAGTTGAAAAAGTCAATTATCGTGGCAATCCGAGTTACTGCTTCGTTTGTTAGGAGCTTGCCAGCTTAGTTCGACCCGACTCGCGCTAGACACAGAGACTACAAAAGCGGCGTAGCGTGCTGATTGCACCAAACGCGAAATCATTTCGCTAGAAGTAAATGGGTTATCCAGAAAAAAACGAACCGCGCCGTGCGCGCTCTTTGGCCGGATCCGACCGCAGGCCATCGCGAATTTTCACGAAAATTAAACGTCGCATTTCGACCTTGCTTGTGATTTGCACTCTACAGTCTGAACCTCGACGTGGAACGAAAGAAGGATTTCTGTTCCCTCTCGGCGATAACACTTATCAATTTTTCCTATATCGTAAACTTTAACCAAATTCTCCGACATTTCCGTAAAAAGCGTAACAATTTCGCTAACAATGTACGAACTCGTAACTGCCAATGTAATTCCAGTATATACCACTATTATCCCGTTGTGTCAATGTTGTCTCTAGTATTCCCTGGTGTCAACTGCGTCGTATGTCAAAGAGGCGTTGACTCGTTGGAGTTTCGGAGAATTTGCACCCGTTGTTGGACCAGCATTCCCCAACAAGATTCGATCGATACAATTTCATTAGGAAATCGCTAGAAAATTATAGAGATTTTCCAACGAATGTTTATCATACGTTCTGTATAACTTTTATACGTTTCGATAAAATTTTTAGTACGTCGCGCGCGACTGCTCATAATCGAGACGAGGCGGGAATTTTATTAAAATGCGGTAGAACGTATCGAAACCCGGTGAAATCTGGCGGCTACAAAAATGCATCGAATCTCGCGATAAACCATTTTCCAATTTTCTACTCGATTCTACCGACAAGGTTTTCTCTCCCGCGCTAAACGAAAATTCTTTTCCCTAAGTTGGAGTCCACGATATCGGAGGGCTGCACTCGCGATAACACCAGGGACGTAATGTACCAGATGCCGCCCCCTTCAACATCGCTTTCGATTTTCCGCACACCACCGGTGGACAGATGGCTCGCGACTCGTATCTATCGTCACTCGACAATACCGCATCATTTTTCTCCGCTTTCTTTTTTCCCTTCTCTCTCTCCGTCGCACTTTCTTCTATAACTCTTCCCCAGAACTCGCGTTATACGTATACCATATACGTTATGCAACCGCCATATAGAAAGCCATATTTTATCAGTACGTGCGTACACTTACCTTAGAACAAGGTGATTACATACATATGTAGATTCGCGGACCTAATAATGGAAATTACGGACCCGTTTACGTACTGCGTAGCATAGCGATCCACTTGTAGGTTCCCTATAGGCCGATGCTGTCCGAGTCGACTTTCTTCTCGACTACGTTTACGCTCCTCCATGGCGATATTCTATAGAAACGAGCGGAAAATGAAAACACTTTTCTTTGCAGACACGTTCGTCGCTATCGAATATAATACTCTAGTATCTGTTTTAGGTCTATTTTAAGTTACAAAATAAGCGGAATAATTTTTTCATATTATTATTCCATCCTCTACGTTATTTCAACAGCTTAAACTTTAGAAGCTTCTGAGTGCATTTTGTTTGCGTCGATCTTTCATCGAACGCTATACCCTTCCACGTCCATTCACGTCCATCCACGTCCCTAAAATCCATTTACATCTGTATATACATATATATATATATATATATATACGAAGACGCATTAACATAGTAACCCATTTATACGAACGCTATGTTATATAAGCATATATGATATAATATACATATATCTATATGAGCACACATACATAAATGCATGTGTAAGACGATGGCCTGCGCATATAAGCATCAATATGTCCAATATTCGAGCCTACGTAAGTAAATACATAGCTATGCACAAACAGGCAACGGTATTACGTGCACCCACCGGCCGATATAGGTCGGTTATAGGTGGAGGGTAATATTCGAGGATGCCGAAAGCACGTTCGAGCGATCGATCTCTCGGTCTGGCCCACCCTCTTAGCGAGTCTTACACCAACACGAGCTCCTTCAGTTCGCGGTGCCGGTTGCATTCGGGGCTCGAGACTTGAACGTCGCAAGGAGAGAAGCGCGACCTGCCTCTGCAAGAGGATAAGGGCAGATGAAATGGAAAGAGAGAGAAGCTGAGAGAGAAAAGCTAAGGCGAAGGGTGGCAAGAAACGGGGTAGAAAGGGGACGGAGAAGTAGAATGAGAGGGAGACGAAGGAAAGGAGAGAAGGGAGACTCTCAGTAGGTATCTCAACTTACGATTGCCCCGGGGGCGTGCACAGAAGTGCAAAGCAATCGTCTCCCAGCTCGACCCCACGGCTATAGGTTCTGGAAATGGTAACGTATCGAAATACATGCGGCAGAAACGCTCGGGTCCCGCGTTACCCTCTACTTTCCCGAAGCTCGCGTTACATCGGGCTGAAATCTACGGCCCATAGAATTCCCGCGAAACTAGAATTCGCCTCGTCTTTCTCTCGATCCTGCCTCTTGTCCCTCCATCCTCGCCCGTTCTCTTCGACAATGCTACGATGGCCCGTGTGTTTTCGCCCTCGATGTTTCCTCTTTGCCCGACGCGATCAACGCTCCGCGCAATTATACGGCGAAAGAAATTATAATTGCGCCCGTTGCTCTCTCGCGATACGCTCTATCCGCCTGCGCAGGGTTTAACCGCTTGTTTTCTTGGCGGAATTTATGGGAAAGTGCAAAACAGTTGTTCTCGGTGGATTTATGGCTGTAGATTTGTTGCGGGGAAAGTCTGCCGATGATATATCGAACATCGGAAAGGCTACTGTCATAAATAAAAAAAAAAAAAAAAAGGGCGGAAAAGAGTACGTAGTTTGTTATGGCAGTAGAAAGGTGCGTTCTTTTTGTAACGTGCGATCGGCGATAAGGCGTATAGCGTATGTTGATCTTAATAGTCGCGATTATTTTATGCAACGTATCGTGAATTATAGTAATCCGTGCTGTTACACGCTAAGTCTGCTTTCCGCGATTAGTTGGACGAACATGTACTTATACTTATCACGGGACTATAACATGCTTTATATAGCATCTGGATGGTACGATTTTTATCGCTGTTGGGTTGTGTTTCCTTTAGCGTTTGCTAGCTACGCGTGCAAGAACAAAACGGAAACAGATAGTTGATCGAAAATTTTCCCGCTTGGTCATTAGCCCAGTTTTAAGGGTATTTTGGCCGAGAAGCGTCAAAGGAGAGTTGGTTAACAACTACACGGATAACGAGATGTTGGCAAAAAAATTGATGACCCGACATAAATCCATAAACCCATTTACTCAGAAGCCATAAATGGAAAATAACGTTTTCCAGTCATGCATGACTTCTTAACCATGTATTTTAAGAGAGTCGAGGATCTGTTAAAAATTCGGAGAAGATCATCGTCGAGACTGTTTGTGGCTTGATTATTGTCTATGCGAATTATCGACTTCGATTTCAAGAGAAAACTTGCCTGAAAATAATAGACCGTATTGATGATGGAACGTACGTACAGTTTCACGTGTTAGAACTTAATTTCCATGGAAAGTTAAAGATGCGCGTAATATCTAGTCAAGATGCATCCCCTTAAAATTAAAGACATCTTCAAAAGAATGTAAATTATTCCACGTAACAGGTGCAAATTCTTACAAACTGAAAAGATTGACAAGCGAGTTGCAACACGCGAGCGATATTCACAGCTCAAAGTGTTCGTCACGGTACATAGTAGTTTCAAAGCCTGTTAGTCAAACAGTATGGGTCGAATTCTACGGAGAACAGGAAGTTCCATTGAATTTAATCTTATTACGATTACTCGAGTTTGCTCGACACAGACACACATTGGCAAACAAAATAATCGTCCGTCGACGCTATAGGTTTTCGTTGAAACGTATCGAACTACAGAGCGAAGAGTAGTAGCGAAGAGGGTGGATCGAAGCGGCATTATCCTTAGCTTCGGACTCGTGTTACAGCGTCTACGACTCGCGGAATTTCCGGGGAGGGCCGCTGTTACGTTCTTTCGGTCTCCGTTGTTCGCGAGGTACATATTTCGTTGTACCGGTGAGAAGCGATAGTAGAAGGCATGAAATTTACAGCAGTAAACTGGGTTAAGTTCAGTTAAACTAAGTTCAGAGGGAAATGTTGACTAAAAGTTAAATCGCCGCATCGTAACACGTTGTGAACTACGATATTATCGATGGATTTCCCAACAAGGAACACCGTTACTTTGCTGCGATTTCTCTGACCATAATTCTGCTTCTTTCACTTAACTCGTGGAGACTTTTAATTTAATTTGAAATTGTTATTATGTTGTTATTATTAAGGGTTATTAATTTAACCCCTACCATGAAAATGTATTTATGGCATCTTTAAAATACAGATAATAACAGTTCTTCGCAGATATTTTAGTATTATCCAACTTTATGTTAAATATTTTATATCGAAATGCGACAAGTTATTAAAATGAACGCTGTTACAATGATCGTTTAAGAAACGATCGTCACGCGAGTGAAAACCGAAGACACTCGCGTTACCATGTAATCCTGCAAACGATAACAGATTATCTTAGAAACCCTAGATGCAGCGACACGTAGAAGAGAAAGAGATTCTCGTTACATTCTGCCCTCTTGCTCAAATTACAACGAGAAAACATACGACTTACGGAATCTCTTGAACTTGAATGTTTTCATTCTCGGCCTTTCATTATCTTCGCGTTCTTTCGGTCTGTTATTTATCGTTCGCAGCTACGCTATGCCATTTCCGTTTGTAACTCATCCGTTTATAATATTTTATGATAATTATATAGAACAGGGTACACCTCACCGATTTCGATGATCTTGAAATATGTCGTCGAGGTGCACGTTCTGCACAACTTTTTCCCATACAGATTACCGTGTCTCGGCCTGGCTTCTTCAGGTATTCGTGGAAAGCTTCGATGCAATTTATGTCACGATTACAGTCGATTTCGAAGTAGGCGGACGCATTTAACAAACTTAACTCGTTGATAAGAGAAATAACCATTTTTAATATGGTATACATAAAAAAGAAAAACGAATGGGTTCATGAGTGGGGCTGAAGTATTATAGTATCCGGCCAACAATAAAATTTGCTGGCACGAAATGATTTTCAATGCATCTATCGATGTACGAAACGTTGCAACTGTGTCTTATCTGTTTGTTCGTCGCGTACATACTAATAATTCAAATCAGCAGATACGTGTGTGCATGTGCCCCACTCGTAACCTAACGATAACCGCGCACGGTTTCAATTTTTGGGCTTTCGCGACGGACTTTCAATTATAATTTCTGTCTACA
Organism: Bombus huntii; assembly: GCF_024542735.1. NCBI lineage: Eukaryota > Metazoa > Arthropoda > Insecta > Hymenoptera > Apidae > Bombus > Bombus huntii. The sequence goes on along the minus strand of NC_066245.1, from coordinate 1,742,297 downwards.
TTTCGCGTGAAACTCCCGGTCAATTATATCAAAAGCAGTTACCATTGATAGTATTATTGGAAACGTCGATTCGAACGTCTATATTATGCAATTTAACAAACGATTAATATCTACGTAGATATATGTTCGAAGATATTTCGCGGTACTAAATTTTTACTAAATTTAGCACGTATAGATCGTTATGATTAAAGTGATAATAATTAATGTAAATTAAATATAATAATAATATAACATAAGCAATAATGTTAATAAACGATAATTAAAATAAATACGTACGTATGATTTATGTTTCCGTTCGAATAAAAGTTGGAATTAATTTTATCAAAAGTAGTTGTTTTCTTTTAACGATAATAATAATAGGAAATCTGTTTTTCTCTGGAATCTGCCATTTTCACAGATTTCGTAGTTCTCGAGTTAATGTACTTTAATAGCAATTAACGTCTACGTATATCATATACGTTACGAAAACCAATTTTCATGTAATTTGTAATTTTCGATGAGACATCGATGATAAATTGTTTGAAGTTGTCGCGTGCCTATTTGATATTTTATATTTTGTACGTCATAAATTAATGGATAAGATAATGAGAAAATTAAATGGAAACGCGAAGAATCGATAAATGATTAAAAGCTGATCGAAAATGGTAGCCGAGATTCCGATTTAACGTCGAGAATATATTATTCCGATGAATCATGCGGTGCGTTTCCACGACGGCGAGCACATCGGAAACGAGAGAATTCAGCGGTGAAAACTCTCGCAGACCACACGAGTAATGCATTTTTTGAGAGAAGCATCGACCATCCACCTCTCCTTGCCACTGCTCAATTTTTCAAAGCGATTCGCTGGCAACGAGTAGATACTAATAGTCGAAGAGGTTCGGTAAATTCAGCGCGAATAGAAATCGATCGGATGCCAGTCAGCGACGCTAGCTGCAACAAAAATCCTTAGATCGAGGTCGCCGCTACGCTGATCCTCCTCTATATACCAAATGCTTCGAATGGAATTCCGGAACATTCTTGACGTCCGTGACAGAGCTATCGAATTAACGGTGTGTACAATCCACGGTGAGACGGTGGTTCCCGTTCTCTATTAGCCGTAGTTGTCGGTTTTACTGCGCCAGTTCGCCCTTACATAGCTGCGGCGCACGGTGTCAGTTTTGCAGCTTTCTTCGGCAACTATTCCGAACACTCCGACCGAGAACCAGCTCCGTCGATTAGATCGGTCCTGCTTCCCTTCCTCGCCCCTTTCATTCTCCTTCTCCTGCATCTCACAACTCCACTGTACTTTCTTCATCGAATTCCAGCGTAGACACGGAATCTCGGTGCACAATGAGCAATGACTTCGACGGGGATTTGTGATTCTGTAACGTCTTGCGATTCTGCTTGATGGGATAGCAGAGGCAATACGCGCGCAACAATACCGACACGTAGTATCGTTGGAATTGTGTTCGTACGAATGTGTACCGAAGCTAGGCGGTATAATACGATAACAAAAGGTAATATCTCAATAAGATGGAAGAGTACATAAATGGTAAACGCGAGCAAGAGGCTCTATCAACACAATGCGTTAAATATCGGATCGTAACGCGCACTGGATCGTTCGTTGCATCCAGTGGAAGCTTTTAATTGTATATATATATATATTTCTAATGACGGATAGGATAAAGTTGCGGTTGTTTTTAATTAATTTCGTTCAATGCACATCGCAAACCGAGCAACTTTTCATTCTTATTCAGTTCGTATTCGATAGGATTCCTTTGCTTCGCGAGATTCGCGAAGAAGAAACAAGCTTATCGATCACCTCACCGACGAACGCTCTTAATTCTTTCTTTTTCCATCGAGGAAAAAAAATTTCCCTTCGATTCGGCCATTGAAACGCGATCTTCGTTCGTTACAGATGTTCCAACGAGTTCGAGCAACTTTTCACCCCTCTGCCCGTTAGCTTCGCAGTTTCAAACAATAAACAAACGAGGCTAGGAACCGAAGTTTTAGACGCTGCTGCATTTTTTCCTTTCTCCTCCTCAGCTCCTTCTCATTTTTCCCCTCTGCAGTTTCGCGAGTTTCCAGCAAATTATTCTCGACTCCGCGGTGGAGGATGACTTCCGGCGATTACAGGAACCGTGGAAATCCGAGCGGCACGAGTAGAAACGGTTTCTTTGCACGGAAATTCGACGATGCAAAGGGGTACTGGACGAGCAAGAAGCGACAATAACGTCGGAGAGATAGCATGTAATAAGAATAATTGTCAGCGATGTTTTATGCATAGCGGTGATTTCGCATTCAGCTTGCTAAAGTAGTCGCGTTTGCTAAACTTTCTTGCGGCGACAATCTTAAATCGTTAACGATGCAATTTTTCCATCTCACCTGGCCTCTCGTTCTCGATGAACTTTTTGCGACGGTTCGCGTTGTGCAAATTTCTTTTTACGCGCAAAATGATTCTACGCCATTTCGTGCTTCGCCAATACACCGACTCACGTTGCCTTTCCTCGAACAGGGGCGCAAAACGAACATTTCTACGTCTTTGTGTAACGAGCGCTTTCTTACTCTCGGTGGTTTTACGAGAGAATTGCGCTTCGTAAAAGACGAACAATAAGAACTACGCGTATTGCATAAACACCGGTGTTATGTTTTCCAAGAAATAAATACATTTTTCAGCTTGTAGATGCGAATTTATGTGAATTTCGTTTCTTAGCTTGAGATATAAGTATAGGACTTGTATTCAAATTTTTGCCCAATTTTTTTTTGAACGCTCTGTATCGTAATGAAAATTCTAATCGCACCGCATAAAAAGCGTAATATCGTTTGTAACGCAAAATCCGTCTGCTATAAAATCTCGCATATATCATATATGTTCGAGCGCGATTAGCGGATCTTTCGTTAACCGAAATCTGAATTTAAATAGCGGGCTAATTAATTGTACATGTCCAAGTGTGCGAACAGCTTCGCGACGGAAAATGTTATACGTGAACCGTAACGATGATCTTTTAATCGTTACATTATTGCATTAAACGTCGTGTACATCATTCGAAAATTAGATCGGCAATTTCTGCCTAGAGAAACTAATCGTCGTTGTAGATTGCTTTTAATTCAGTGTCGCTTTTAATTCATTAGAAGCGATAAAACCGTATCAATTTGTAAAACACGAGTTCTGCTAAACGTTTAGTGGTATATGCAAAGTAGAATAACACACGACAATCGATATCCAAGTCTACCGCTAAATTATGCGTTATACGACGTGAAAAATAGGAATTTGCTTAGAATTATAACTTCCTGCGGTGCTTACTGGATTCTGTCTCGAGTGGCAGCACTCGGCGTCCCGGTTCCTCGAAATCCCCCAGGCTGCAGATCAATCTAACAAGCACCCGTGGTTTTGTTTCAGATGAATCACCAACGCGAGTCATCGAAGCACCGTTCGTCGGCCGATTCGCAACTACGCTCGTCACGGGTGAGTTTCTATTTCGATCTGCGTACTCTCGAGCCTGATTACTATTTAAGGACGCGTGGAACACGTAGAAAAGTTTGGAAAAGTACGCGTATGAAAGCTGCGCGAAAGAGAACGTGCTGCAACGGCGCAAGAACGACGATAACGACGACGACGTTGATGACGGCGAGGGTTCGAGTTGGTTGACCTCGTGCTTGGCGACCCTCTTGTGGCTCGTGTGTCGGATATCTTGAAAATCTCGTGGGTCAGGGCGTGGTAGCGAGCCGGTCCGCAATCAGGTTAACCTGCCATGTCGCTCGACGAACTTCCCTGCCATTCGCTCATTCACTCGCCAAATGCATTCACCGTCGACGAGACTTTCCCTTGCTTCTCCCCTCGCCCTCTGTCACGTACGCTCGGCCATTCCGATTAGCTGCAAATAATACCCGTAACAATAGCCGCTGTTCGATACAGCTCGTTCCAGCTCGTTCTCGTTGCACTTATGCCCTCTGTCCGTGTCCATAAAGCTGGCCCGCGGTGTGTTCGTGTTCTTAATGCGGATGTACGTGTAGCTACGGCCGGTTTATCGCGTGTGTCCTCACACAGTTGATATATAGGGTCGTGTGCGTGCTTCCCCATGCACATGTGTCTCTATGATCTATGCGCCTCCACTTGGCCGCGTATACGCCTGTGCTCGTGTACGCTTCGTGTTACGCGTCCCGCACAGATTCACGATCATGTGTGAGTAGCGATTCGGTCGGGTGTGCGTAAATCAGCGAGCGTACGCGCGCGCGTTTGCTCGCTCGCACGCCCGCCCGTCTTCCCTTGCGATATCCATCTCGCGCAAGCGAAACGCCTGTTCACCCGTATGTACGCGTGCTGTGTACTTTTGCGTGTGTCTAGGAGTTGTACGCGTTATATACGTCACTCGGTATACCGTGGGTAGAGTACGCGCACACGCGAATTACGTATATTAGGATGCGCGTGACCTAGGGATATACGCGCGACGCAATGACGCGAAGCGAGCTAACGTGGCTATGTAGGCGATACACGCGTGTTTACCAGCTGTCCGTGGTGTGGCGTGGCGTGGCGTCGCGTCGTCGCTATAGTCACGGAGGCTCGGCCTGAGCGAACCAAGTCGCGCGCTAGTCGACGTGTGCGTGATTGCGTGCATGCGTGCATAAGACCCTTTGTGTGCTCGGGATTCGACGAAGCTGCCTTTACACCAGCACCAAAGAGACACGAGCCAATCAATCCCCATCTGCTTTCGGTTTCGCCTACCCTACGTGCGCTCCTCTACCCTCGTGCTTCTACGTCTCCGGAATTTCGATGATCTTCGCCTGGAAACAGATTTATCTCGCCTGCTTTCCTTTCTCTTCGCCCAACAGTAGCTTTCCAGTTTGTTCCCTCCCTTTTCCATAGATTCCACGGGGATGTTGCTCGCCTAACATTCTGGTCCCCTGTGTGTTTCTATCTCGAGGATGTATCCCGTGCCGAGGCAATTTTATTCCGCTTGCACCCCGAGTACGGTCTCTCGCAGTGGCTGCACGTTCGATTACCGTCTATAAGGATCGTGGCAAGGTCCGTTATCGGAGAATGTCCTACCGCGACTCCGTCTCTCTTTTTCTCTTTCTCTCTCTTTCTGCTCGATCAACCGGGTATACGTCTTCGGAGAGCCAACGAAGATCACTCCTTGGGGCTTAGGGTACGCTTCCATCGTAATATCCTCTTCTCCAGTACTGTTTTTAATCTAGTCACCTAGTTTCGAGGGTCCTTATCTCCAGAGAGATTCGTCGTTTGTCATCGTGTCAACGGCCGATAGTCCGTGAAAGCCACCCTCTCGCTCGGTAAAAGTTAAATAGCTTTTTTGCCGTTGGTCTGTATTATCAGACTTATCGTGGCGGAGATTCCGCGTTCAAAGGAACGCGTCGTTAATCTTATGGGAGCCAGATTGGGGTTACGGCCGGATCGAAGGTTAAGGTCGAACTTTCGAATCGTCGGGCGAAGCACAGCGTTAACGGAGAAATCGGCTAATTTCCAGGGTATACCGGCTGCCGAGTGTCTCGACCCTTGCCTCGCTTTATCTTATCTACCCTTCGATTGGACGAGACGGGACGTTGTACGGTTGGAAATTTACTACCTGCGTCGTGGGCTGCGAATCTTCCTCAAAGACGGAGATAATGATTTGAATTACAGACGCGATGCCTAGGTGACATCGCAGGTGTCTAATTACGCGCGATAGCTGGTAATTCGCAGGTTACCGCGCGCGCCATCGGTTTCGCCAGACTCGTCGCCTGCGGATTCGACCTGGTCGACCGCGATAGCAACGCGAGGATATGAGACCGGAAACGAGTTGCAACGATGCGAATAACCTCGTCAAATTCGACCGATTTACCTCGTATCTTCTCTCTGAGAACTTGTGCCACTGCGGCCCACCCTTCCCTTGGTTTCGTCGAGCGCGATTTTTCTTCGGCCGATTCACGCCGCGTTCGCAGTAACATCAACGAGCTACTTCGAACCAGGTCGATCTCGAAGCAACGTCTGAATCGTGATACGCAATTCGCAAACAGCCTCCGCAAGCAGCAACGCTGCTTCGATAGGAAGACGCGCGCAAATGTCGCATTCGTCGTCGAAAACGATTTATATCTTGAATCCAGAGCGTTTCTGCTCGAGTAACGGTGAACGCGGGAATAAATTTCGCGAGATGTCTGCCAGCGGCGGAGACTTCATTACGGGCGACAGCGGCTTATTAAAAATGCCCGTTGAACTGGTTCTCTCGTCGAGCGCGATTATGGACGACGGAGCAGAGTGTCGTAATACGAACTGGAAATTGTGGCGCGTTGTTCGTTCCAATCTTTACGGTTTAAAATGATCGATCGCGGTCTTTCTTTTCACAATTTGTGGCTGGCAATGTGACTTAAACTAAGATGTTTGCACACCAGCAGAGTGTCGACCGATTTTCAAAATTTGTCTTACTCCGTAATAGTTGTTAGTAGGTTTATTATTATGCTTACATAAGTAACGTTGTTTTATTCGTCGTTCAAAGTTATCTTCTAGAAGCGCATAAACAACGTATTATATATTCAGGGAGGAAAGATACGAACGACTCGACTGAAGAAACGTTAAAGTACGAAGGTTGGCGCGGCAGAAAATGTCTAAATGTTTCATTTTATGGTTTCCCTTTGATTAAAAATAATAGCTCTCGATTAATCGTTATGAAGTTCGCAAACCAATCTCGTTCGCGTAAATTATTCCGCAGGTGTATGTATATGTACGTGTATAACCTATTTACCGTTCAACAAACACTTAAAAAGATATACAAGCGTTCAACCGTCGAAATACCGCTTAACGACCGACGTACATGAAAAAAGTCGGATGTTTCTGAGAAACAGGCGCAATCTGTTTTACGCTTGAACTTTTCCCGTGGAAACAACAAAAAATGGGACAGAAACGGAATTCACCGAGAGTTCGTTAGAAGTACATACCTATGTAGATACTTCGATATAAATTTACCGTGCATTCGGTTGTGGTGGTAAGGAGGACGGCGACATCCGCGCGAGAAATATGTGGATGCACGTCTTTCAGGTTTCGTGAAAGATTGAACGAGAAGCTTAAGTCCACGGCCTCTGAAAGGATCAATAGCATTTCGCGCTTGACAACGTGATATTCGACGAACGCCAGATTTTCAGCGGAGTTTTCCTCACGGCCCAGATTTCTTCTATCCATTCTTCGCTCTATTATTCGCGGTATGAACGGCTGAACAGCTTCCCAAACTGTGCGTTGACGCCGTCTCGCGAATACGCGTACATCCGGAGGCAATAAGGTGCACGACCTTATTAAACGCGTCAGGTATCGCGTCACGTCCATCTACTCGCTTTACCCTACGACATATCCAATGGATATATGTATCAGTAGCGAGCTGTCGTTATCGACATTCGATCACAATAACTACTTGCGAATTTTCCACCAAAAATAGAAGGCTCGTACGGTATAAGCCAGAGGTTATCGCAGAAAAATCAAGCAACCGTCTCCCGATATCGATTCCTATACACCTATAATTCTCTACGTTCGATTTTGCGTCACCGCATACAGCGGAGAACTTTGCGCAATTAATCTTTCATCTTTTTGTTTGCGGCCTAGAGCAATGAATATTAATACACTCGTGGAAACAATGGATTACACGTGAATAAATTACAGTGCTACCAATAGAGAAAGACGATTTATCATTCGCGTTAAAAGATGTACATTTTTCATGACGAGTCGATGGAAGATCGATCGACACGGCGATAATACGAAGGATTTCCTTTTCTTGATGCGAAACTTTTCTCTCGAAACACATTTCCATTTGCCAATAGCTCGCTGCGCCGGACAAATGGTAGACGTTTTCTTATACGTATCAAAATGATTTAGGGGAATTATTCCATATAGAAAGTAGTAAAAATACAGAATATGACGTATTACTTCTATTTTAAAATATCCTTACGATCGCTGTCACTTTATTCTTCTGAATACAGCAACGAATGTATGGAACAACGACGGTACTGAATTTAGTGTAAATAACGCCACCGGTGCAATAATATCGCGTTTTCGTAGCTTAAAACTAAATATAGCCGGTTGGATAGAGAAATCGATATACCCACGTTGCCAGTAAATCACATCTATCGACAGAAGAATCTGGTCCCTTTCGATGCGCTGTTCTCTGCCAAAGATAACGTCGTAAGGATGGTTCGTAGGAAGCGTTAATCTTATTAGTCACGTTTTTCCACGAAGAAACCGGTAAAAACCTGTTTTTCGTCGGCATCACCTTGACACCGTTGATAAACTGAATCAAAGAGTTATTACTATAAGATAAAAAGGAGAAGAAGGTGGGAAGTTTCTGAAACGGATTTCGTTAAATACTTTATTCTACGAGAAAAGATTTTACAATCGATATAATTCTTAAGGACAAACGTTCAATCTTAAAATACGCGAAGCACAATTGTCGTGTATCTTTGCGTCATGATGGAATGTTATATCGATCCTGAAGTGAACAAAATCTTGGAGTATGATTATTTATCACGATGTACTTGTTACGAGAATTATTACAATGTAATAAATCATAACAGGTTTAATGCAGTAACACGATTAATCAGCATACGTGTTATAATGCGATTATGTATTTAACTCACGTGTTCCACGGTATCTCAAAATTACTGTTTTTTTTCTCTCTTTTAGAATTACGCTTCGTACGACTAAAATATTATTAATATAAATTATTTTACTTCAGATTATTGCACACTGATGGATTATACTAGTTCAACGTGAAGCATTCTATGTATATGATTAAAGTATCATTACACATTTGTTCGTAATGGTAATAATAATTATTTAGCTTTAAAAACTCAAGTTTTTCGATATTAGATCCTAATTAAATATAATGATTGTATATGCGCATCGTTATCGAACAGCTAGCAACATGTACATCCCGTAACGAATTTTCGATCACTCATTATCCGTTGTTAATAATTATTCAACGTGGCTGAAAAGCCGAATACTACCCTTCCACCATACGTATTTATATATATTTTGTTAACTTTTTGTTTATCGTAGAATACATACTGTCGTTAAAAAATATTTATACGATTAATCTACCCGACTAGTGTCTTTTCAAAGAGGTTAATCAATGCGTGCAAACGTTTAAAGAATGGCATGATTTTGTTTTCGTTGGAATTAAGCTTAAAAGCGACAACATTGTGCTGTATTAACTCACCTAGTTTCCACAACGAGTGTAAATGGTCGATCGACTGAATCGATGATGTCAGGATGTGACAACCAGGTCGAAACGATAACGCTACGTGTTTTCCTCGACGTCACATTTCCTCTATTCGCTGTTACAGGACAACGAAACACGGACCTTGTTCCTTCGGGTTTAAATCGTTTGCGATCACGGTCACGATCGCGTGCGATCGATCTGCCACCACGCGATGGACTTTTCCTCTTTGGTTCTCTCCTCTTTCTTCACGGAAGCACGCAGCGCGAAGCGAAGAAGCGCGAAAGCTGATTCCGCCACGACGCCGTAAATCACCGCTAGTTGGATATATAAAAGCGATTATCGAAACTTCGTTAATGCAATTTTCTTGCCTTTCGCTCCGTCGCCTGATACACCGTGCGTTAACGAATAACCGGTCAGATATGTAACGAATTGACAGAGAAGCACGCGCATTCGATGGACATTATTTGCGCGCGAAAATCATTATTACCCGGGTTACAGAAATTTGCCACGCCACAAATTGATACCTAGCACCGTCTAAAATTGATACTCAATACCGTATGTTCAACAAGCAATCGATACAAGATAATTTGTTGTACAAGTTTGATTAGAGGTTATCGATCAAAGCTGAACGCATGTGGGAAAGTCGAAGGCGTTTGTCATTTGTCGTTGATTCCTTCGTTGTGAAAGTATTTTTCGTCCGAGCATGGACAATTCTGTTAAAGATCATGCGTTCACCGTCAGAATCGATTCTTCGTTATTGATTTTTATTAAAGGTCCTTACGCTGTTCGTTCCAAACGCCAACTTCGTATTGGTACGTATTCCACAACTTTTCAAACGTGATTTTCTCGAAAATAAAGCCTTAAACGAACAAATTTTAGTGTTTGAAATGTACGGGATTTGCAGATTTACAAAATTCCTGTTGCATCGTAACGATAAGTGGATTAATGAATAACGCGTAAATGTTTATTACTATGGAAACTCACTTGTTCGTTAGATAATTTACTATTCCTCAAATCTTATTATTATTTCGGTATTTAAATAAGATTATACTTGGTAGAAGAAGATCCGGCCTTGGTGAACGTACATATCGTTGGTTTTTAACTTTGGAAAGAAGAAGTTGGCGCAAACAAAAGAATTATAGCGATGATACTGTTACGACTTCATTGTTCGGTGGTCAATTTACCCGAAGCGGTAGAAGAAGAAACGAGAGAATAAATGCGATTATTAACAATGAAATATCCGCCTTAATTGAAAGAAACGCTGTAATACACAAGAGAATAGTTAACTGTATTAAACAGCTTCGTATAAATTAATCTTTTTATGAACAAGAGAATTTTATAATGATCGCAAAGCCATTTAATTATGACTGATTTATCGCAAAGAATTGTAACATGTATCTTTCCTTTAAAACGAAAAAATAATTCTTATAATTATTAATGCTCGAAAATGAGAAAAGAAGGAGAAAGATATAAAAATGCAAAGAAAGAAACCAGCGACTAGAATACGAAGAGAACAGTTAAGCGTACGAAAAAAACTTGCTACGCGATGTCATCTTTTGTTCCAGTCGCATTCCAACAATATGCCTCGTGAATAAAAGAATAGTTTTAAAGTATGTGTAGGACACTTTGTTAAGTCGTCGAATATTGCTCACAATTATCATAGTGAATCGATAACGATCAAATTTATTTCGATCTTTTAAGTTGTACGATGCCCGTTCATTCAGATTGTTGACTTTGCCAATCGAAGAAAGACGACGTATTATAGTTGAACGATGAACATCCATTTTTATAGCAAACTCTCTTCGCGTTTCACGAGGATCGTTTTCCCTCAGTGCTTTTAAAGCATCCTCATCTACCGAAGTATTAGGTATATCGCACAAATCGTTTCACAGAGAAGAATCAGAGAAGAACGGAATTTTGCAAAGAACGGCGGTATTTTTCTTTCTTAACGGTGTTTCCTTTAAATATTTTGTTTGTATTAACAGTAGCTGCACCACCGTTACTTCGTAATTTGCATACGTACAAAAAAAAAAAGAAAGAAAAAATCGCATGAATTTCAGTAAAAGCGAGCATTTCCGAAAGTATACCGTAAACCTGTGTTTATGGTAGACTGTGGTACGATATTTTACAAAATGTACCGAATTAACTGTTTGCTTCGACTCTCTCTCTCTGCCATCTGTTTCGCATTATCAGATCCCAAGAACGATTACTCTCGGCCAAGACTAATTAGTACAATTTGAAATATGTATATTACACGATCTCCGTATCTGTTAAAACGTTCCAGTCACACCCAGCACTCACGCTAATTCGTACACACCTTTAATATTCAGCCGAGTAGGAATTTAATACCGCGTCTTTCTCACGTAAACTCGTCGTTCACGCCAGCTGTACGAATTCGTCTACAGCTTTTCTCTGAAACACTTACTTAACTAATTTCAACAAGAGAATTGCAAAAATAGTAGATTTAACGTCGTATTAATATCGCGTCATCCCATCTACTCGGAGTAATTTTCTACCAAGATTTTTGCTAGTTAAATGTTTCAACTTGCTTATTTTTTTTTTTTTTTTTTTTTTTAGAAATCTATCGATAATAGTTCTATCGGTTTGCAAGTGCGCATAATATCGTGACAAAGCGCGTATGTAGCTCCTTTGGTAGTTTCGCATAATTCGGTTTTGCCAAAAAAACGCATAATTCGATACGTACGTGCAGATTTTCGTGGCCGGCTGTAAATCAAATCGGCTGAAATCGGCCTACAGGAGCACAAGGATTAAGACAAATTTCAAAATACAGCGTCACCGCAATTATTCGAACACGGACGGCGATTTTAGCGCGCGTGACATCGATATTTAACGGAAGCTCGGCGCGAACAGTACTCGAGGTTAATCGCGATCGATTCGATTGATTTGTTATTCGCACTCGAGTTTCCACGCTGTGGCCCAGCGATATCTTGGTCGACGCGAAACGCCACGGAAACTCGATTGCATCGACACCGTCAATCACGGTCTGAAGCTCGGATAAAAATGCGATTGTTGAAACTTGGCTAACGTAATTTCAGCGGCGCGATACCTCGCCGCCCGTCATTTGCACTTCAATTACGCGTCAACGAAAGCACCGCTATAAAGGAGATAATAACGGACGGTTATCGCGTAAAGATACTATAGCTACGCTGGGAAAATGTACCGCTCGGTCCGCTGCAACGAGTTTTGCGTAAGTGTGCAAAAAGTGGAAAGATGAGGAGACATGCATTGAACATACATATTCATGTATTTCTTTTGCTAGCTTTGAAACGATAACGAAGCTCGACGCTGAATTAAACATATTGCCCGTTTCGCCGCGACATGTCCAAGTATCGCGCGAAATGTGATTTCCGGGTTGAAAAATTGATTTTCATTTTCGCGTTGTTCTATCTTTATGGCTAGCGAACGTTGTTGAATCAGGACCTGCAAGTAAGAACGTAACTGATGAGAAAGTTGCGTGAGAACGAATGGAAAGATTGTAGGGGAGTTAAACGTAATTAAAATTGCGAATTAAATAATTATTAAGAGAATTATTGCAAGAGATCAACTATCCGATCTGATATTACCGTTACTTCGAAATATCATGCAGATTTACTTCGAAAGCTAGAAAATTTCAATTCCTTTGCGCGTTCCGGCTGTTTCTTCCATCGTATGCGTGATTTTTTTTTTTTTTTTTTTTAATTTCTGCATCATGACGCATTAATACATGGCGGATACCGCGTACAATGTAATTAAATTTTAATGAGGTTTCTGCATCAGGCAGAGTTTCCGTTTTCCGTTTCAGAAATAGGCCACCTAAATAATTTTCCGCGAAATTGATAGGTAGAGAAACGAGTTAACTCCTCCACGCTAATAATTTCCGTAAGCTCGTGAAGATAGAATTTGCTCTGGAATAAAGTTGTGTTGCCCGGAAATACGGTGCTACGTTAAAATCCACCTATACATATACGTATTCACGTGAAAATTACTTCGAAAACAGAGAAAGGCGAAACGAACTTAATCCGTTGACGAACAATTTCTCCTCCTTTGATTAACCAAGAAATGATACATCTCGCCTTGAATCCGACCACCTTATTTCGACTATCCACGACAAGAACCAGTTGAATTTCCAAAGCATCGAACATAAGTAAAAGCAAAGAAAAAATGTAGACGCGAATGGAAAGCGTATCTCGTAAATGTATAATCGTGGAATCAGTTGCGTGGCTGTAATTCACGAGTAGTCGAACATTTTGAACAAATCGAGGCGCGATATCGCGACGGGTCTGGTCGTCGAGTCGGGAGTTAAAAAGTCGATTTTGCAACGCGTAGCGATATTTCCCTGTACGCGGCGGAAAAACTGATTGTGTCGACGCTGTCAATCACGAGCGGCGGATATAAAAGCGATTACCGAAACATCACTAATGTGATTTTCCCGACGAGCAGAGCAGCCTTTGCGGTGTATCAGCGCGACATCGGTGACTCTTGCTTGCTTTGCCCGAACGAGGCTGAAATTCATCGTTTTGGAACTAAACGAACGAAAGCAACGATACAAAAAAAAAAGAGAGAGAAAGAGAAGAGGAAAGGGTGAAGGGAAGAAGGAACGGGCGAAGCAAAGCCGGTTGTCCCTTTGCAGGAGGCAGAGCATCAACAGAAACGTCATCTCGGTGTAACGTGATTAGCGTATCTCGTTCCGTTTCGCCGATTCAGCAGGTATAGACACAAAGGTGTACGACCTGTACTGTGTACGATAATCGAAACCTTTGTTCGGGCTATCGTAAGGTTATTTACCTGAATAAACCGTTCGATAAAAGAGTGCGCGGCAGCCAGTGACCACGTGAGACGCGGTTTAATAATTTCACAAGCTCTGTGTACAATTGGAATATCGCCTCGTGTGTAACATCGTGTACATTTTTCACGACGCGCAACCTGATAGACACGACAAGCCCGTTCTACGGATCGTTACACTCACCTCGGATTAAGTATACGTTGCCTGCACGAGAACGATGTGTTCCGAGCTCGTAAATCATTCCCCATGAGGAAAAACATCATCGAGAGAACATTTGCTAGAGGAAAATGTTAATTTATTTCGAATTTTCTAAGTCGTAAATAGAAAGTTGAAACAGCGAATTACGCGTCTTGGTGGGCTTTTTCACGGATCGTTGAAGCGTTGAAAGTTCGCGGCTGCAGTTTTGCAAGTCGAATCTATACTCGCTGCTCCCTTGCCAGTTATTATTTACAACGAGGCCAAGCGAACCACGAGGAAGCAACGTTCGATAGGATCGAATTTTCCAGCAAAGCGATTCCCGACTTTAGTCGCCGTTCGCAAAACGCATCTTGGTTAAGCGCGCTTTCTTAGTGAATCGACCGACCGCCTTTAACAAGGCGAACAAGGAGCCGCAGGAATTCATCGCTACACGACTATTTCCACGTTGGTTATGGTTTCCGTTAAACGAAAAGTCAAATTTTGCATGTGGTCCACGTGGCGTAATGAAAATACCGGAGCAACTTGCTAAATTAACGTAATTACCGGTCCTGCCGGCTGGCGTGTATCGTCTCTTACCATTAATTCCAGAGTAATAATTAAATTACGAGACACCGGGTCCGGAAACAGTCTTAATCACACACAATGCGTGCGCTGGTTAGTTAGAAACTCCTTCGCGTAATATTTTAATAGTCGTTCAATTTAGAAAGTTGTTTGTACTTTTAGTTTAAATTTATATTTATTTGAAATTCTAAACGATGTTGCTCGCTTATCTTGTCCGAATAATTGTTTTTCTCCCATAATCCGCATAGTCAGAAAGGAAATTTTCGTCTCGCGTACCGCGAATCAAACATTTCGACGCATGTATGACTTCGCTCGGAATATTTGATGTTTCGAAAGTTGTTGTTTATCATTACCAGTTTCGTCACGGTAGCTTATCACGGCAACTACGATCGTAACAACGTCCGCGGTTCCAGTACGAAGAGTTCGCGTGGCACGCTCTCGAGCTTATTACTTCATTGGTGTACTACGTGACGCTTTCACGAGCATAATTATAATTAATGCGTACGAAGGCAAAGCTTGGGGCGTCATTTGGAAGAGTGGCCATTATTAAGGGCGCAACGCGGTCACGCCAGTGTCACTGTCGGTGCGTGCTCGTTGGTAATTCTGTGGCGTTGATAACCGGCGCGCCGTGCCATTAGGTGGTAGATTTTATTGTCCACCCGGACTCACCCCGCTCCCGATAATCATCACGATACCTTAGCCCACACAGCTCTGGCTGAAACGCGCGTACGTGACGGAAATATACGTCAGTAATCAGTGTACGCACCTGTGCGATATACGGGTGCTCTCTCAGTTTATCCTGACCATGTCGAATATCCCCTCGTTTCGTGACACGATCGAACCTTCGACAGAGAAATTGTTTCCTTCGGCCTGATTCATATGCCCGTTAATGGAATACAGAAGTCCTTCGAGCAACTGCTTTTAGAAATCGTGCTTATTAGACCTCCCTGTTTCAATCAAATTAAAGAGCAGCACGAACGTTCTTCCGCCGTTTGGCTATCGCCGTTCTCTGCCAAATCGGAAATCGAACGTTCAAATACTCTAGCCGTAAGGATAATTGTAATTTCTTGTTGGCGCATCGAGTGAAAACTGTACAGTTTAATTCCAGTTTTCAAATGGTATGTTTCGATTATACAAGAATCGTACGGTTCGGCTATGCACCGGAAGGATTATGTTCCTATGACGTCGTTTACGTTTCTTCTGGATCTTGTAAGAATTTAAGAGGGGGAGGAGAAAAAGTTAAACGTAGGAGAAAGGCGAGTGAGATAAATAAGAATAGGAACGTGTTGTCCAACCTGAATATATGATATTCACGCAGCCATATCGAACGCACGTGACAGAATCATATATGCGGAGATTATTTCTAACGCCTCGATTTGTTAAGAAGGAACGCTTTGATGACTACCTTTCGCTTTGACTATGCGAGCAGTATTTAAAAATAAAATGCTACGATATAAACGAAAGGTTGTCCCGTGAAGAAGAAAAGTGATAAGCGTAGAATCGCGTACGTGAGTCTCGTGTATCATTGTAGAGAACACATTTTCAGATGTTGGAAGTCTACAGTGTCTTTCTCAACGTAGAAATTGTAAGAACAACGAGTTTAATTACGAGAACCTTGTATTTGCAATTTTTTGTCTCATCAAACCAAGTCAGACTGAATAACACTTTCCCTTGTCGGACGAATGCTGCGGTCAATTGAGCTGGTCGGATGGATCCTCTCTCCCTGTGTCTGATATTTGGATGGTTGTCGTCTACGCAAGGTCAGCGACATTGTTCTTTTTAAACGAGGCGATACATCTTTATCAGCGCGATGTCATGGCTAATGTAGGAAACAAGTTCGACAACACACGGCATGCATGGAACGTTGAATGGGACGATGCTCCGAATCACGGTAATAGTTTCCAGTATAGCTGGATGTCACGAATATTAGTACGTTCGGTGAAACATCTGTTTTCTATTAAACCCTAGTGTACTGCTTCCTTAAGAGTAGATTACATATGTGCCGAGTCGATGTACTAGGTTGCGGGAAAATGTTAATTTATTATAACCGTTCAACACGGTGCGATGAAACTACTTTTTTTATCCATTGCATTCGAACGCATTTAAATATTAGAAATATACGTTGAATAGAATTTTGAAAGTAGTTTATCACGAATCTGGACAATTTATTTCCCGTTAGCGGGTAACTTTCCTCTTGCGGAACGTGTTATCGAAAGATCACACCTATCGGCTACCATATATATTTTATAGGAACTATTTATTTTGTGTTTGCAAATTAAACGTTTGGCGCACTGAAAGGGGTAAGGCGTACAAATTTCGGAAAATATAAAGAAACACGTATCGGTCAATTTACGATAACAAATGCAAACAGAAATAAACGATTGCTCCGTTGAAGCAAGTTCGAATATTTAGCTTTTCAGCGGTGCTGTTTTAAAATAGAAATCTGAAAATCTGAGAGAAAATCCGTGCTTGAATTACCTTGTTATCTGGCAAGGGGAAACGTTGATTACCGAGATTTACGGATATTCGTGGATTATTGTGTGAGTTTCAGTTCCGAGAGTTTCTTCGTAGATGGTTTGCTCGACTTCTTTCAGGAGGTTTAAGATGTTCTAATTTAGAACATTTATAGTTGTGCGTAGGTACGTGCATGGCCGACATTTCGAGTAATTTATTATACTGATTCTGTGAATCGGAGAGAACAGATTGTAGTAGAAGAATCCGTTCGAGATCGTACAGAATATAATATCGCTCTTGGAAAGAAAACAACAAGATATCGTCTTAATACGATCCCAATATGAAATAATAATTCAAGCATAGAGATTATATCGATCGAAGAAAATCGGACGTACGCCATTTTCAGTTGTGAATTGTGTCGAGTGAAGATAATACATTTAGCTTCGAATCGAAATTTGTTTATTTTATTAAAACACAAAGTATCTCCTTTTTATGATTTTGTATCGCATAAATGATTCCATGAACGATTATCACAGTCTAAGCAGTTACCCTCTTAAGGGATATCGCAGACAACGAACATGGACCACGTAACGATCATTCGTGTACCATGTTTACTATAACTTTGGTAACGTATATTACGCGAATATAATATCCTTTAATTACCAGTCGAGAAAGGCAGCAATCTATTCAAGTTATTGTAAACACCAGCATTACGATCGATGTAACTAATGCAATAAAATGCATATTGTTACGGTAAGGAGTCGTACAACGCATATTATTATCGTTTCCGCTGATACGATCTAAAACTTGGGCGGTAATAAATAGCAACTGGTCAGCCAGTGGTTGCTACTGACTCGATTCTCGCCCATTTCTTTCCTCCGTGTCGACCATTATTTTTGCAAGATAATCCGCGTGTGGTTATTGCGAACACGTAAAGGCTATACATCACGGAATGTTTCGGGGCGTTAAATATAAAGCCGGAATTAGAATCCAATTATGGTAATGTTTCGGTAAATATAAAGAGCGTAATTACGGCTTAGAGGCATTCCACGGAGTGGAAAATACAGTACAGTTCATATTTACCCTTATCGTGTCCTCGGTGGCTATTAATCATGGGGTCAGAGTCGATCATTACCTCTATAGCAGCGAGGGTTATCGCGAATTTGTAATTATAGCCTCCTAATATCTTCCTCATCAGGATAGTAATCATGGTCACCAAATGTCCCTAGTTGATCGAGATTGTCCCCAATTCCGATATTCCCCATCCGTGACAGATGCAGGCGAGCTTTAGGTAGATAGATGACGCGTTTGTTCGTCGGATCATCTCGCGTGCACTCGTCGGCGACCAATGCGTATAATAAATAATTGTTTCAAGCTTTTAACAACGTCTAATCGTAACCACGTGTTTGCGAAATCAAATTGATATTCGTGCTTATTTACGCAATGCGGTTCGAGCTACCATACTTTTGATCAACAGTCCCTAGATGCACTAGAAAGTACGAGATTTGATCGTAATTCTACGTGCTTCCCTTCGTATATCTTCTTTCATCTATTTACGTTGTATAGCTTCTCAAATTTAAAGCGTTACCTACACAATGTTATACGTATCATCGTTAAGGAATCGTTTGTTCGACATTTACAAAGGAACTAAAAGTTCTCGAAGCGTTAAATTAGCGTCCGATTTAAGTTCGGCTAATGTTAATATTTGCGAGAGAAAAGTTACATACCTTACTGGAAGGACGGGCATATATATAGCGAATGTATGTAACTAGGTATGGGGGTGTGTTCCCTATACCAGACAGTTCGAGTACTTTAAAAATTTACAACGAGAGTTTGGGAAGTGGAGCGCGTTTAAAAGGGAATGTATAATCGTTATTGATACTTTCCTTACCTAGAAAGATATTCAGCAGGTTTGTTTTAATACGTCTATCTACAATTGAATTAATTCCTAAGACGGTGAATATGCTGTAAAATTGCTAAAAAATGTCACTTTACATGCTCGATTCGCATTTATATTAAATTCCTTATACCTTGTGCCACTATGTCCACTTTTTATTTCTGACTCAACGAATATGCGGGCTACCAAGCGAATCGAAAGTGATTCGACGTCGCAGTATGCCAAAGAATCGATGATTTCACTCGTGAAAAAGAAAGAAGAATCGCGTTTGCTGTTTCTCCGATTTAACACAGTACAGTACAAAATCTCGGTGTAAAAACATCGAGACTGGGAAACGTCCTACACATCGTTAAACAAAATCCTCAACCACTTTTCCCCCAAGCGACAGAGTGCGTGGCCGTGGGTAATTGTGTGCGTGGTCGTGTTCCACGCCCGTTTTCTGAACCGAGCTGAGCCACCGCGACTGATCCCTGACGTCACTTCCGCTGCTCGCGATGGCTCCCTCTTTTAAGATCCGACATAGATTGGGGGAGCAAGAACGGACTGTTCGTGCATGAAGTTTTACGGTTCGCCTTTGTTTGTCGTTCTTACGGTCGCAAAACGCGGTCCCGCAGGAGGAAACGGACAATGAACGCGGAGAGTAGGTACAGAGAGAAGCGAAGAAGACGCGAAACACGGATGAGAAATTTCACGTCCGACGTTTTTATCCGTTTCACGCGGCGTGCTTCGCATCATCGTGCCGAGGGAACGTCGCGCGAGGGGAAAAATTTCATTTGCAAAAACGAATCGTGCTCGTTTCCACTTTCCGAAGGTACGCGGTTCCTCGTCAATTTATTTCGTGCCTACTAACTTGCGTGCGGCCTTTTTTCTCTTTTCCTTCGCTGTCTTTTTTTTTTTTTTTTTTTAGTGACCCTGGATTAACACACCAGCTTTTATGGGTTTCCCTTCGGCCGAGTTTTATGGTGGCCCGCGACGCAGGGGCGACGCTACGTCGTTGCTGTTTGTATGGAAACTGTGAAATGTGAACGAGCGAATAGGATAGACAGAAACGTTAACAATCGTGGGTATATTCCGCCAAAGATTAACGCGGACTCGTTTGAAAACAATTTCCACGAGCTGTTTGCAACAAAGCTGGGAAAACTAGCGAGATCGCGGATTACACCGATCGCTTAAGCTTAAATTTTCAGTAAATAGTAAATAAGAGCAAGAGCGAGATCTCTGTAATTGCAAACCTCAAACTGCCGCGAAGTAAATTGTAGACCTTGGAATAATGGTTTGCTTTTCTTTAATCCTTTGAAGAATGGGTCTAGTTTTAAAGTACGAAACGTTACAGGGCAGAGTAAATTGCTCGCGTTAACTCTCGAGTACTAAGTCCCGAAAAATTTTAAAGCGGTTAAAGAGCAAGTCGTATTCTTAAAAAGGAAATCGTGGTTGCAATAGGATCTCTTCGTCTACGCTAAGATTTAGACTTACATACAAGTAAAACTGATATCCCCGTTTGATTTCGCGAAAGCTGAGCAAGTGAAGGGACAAAATTTATTTAATTGATCGGACTTTGCGAAGAAAATTTCTTACCATTCCTTGGCTAGTGTGCATATGCGTGTATACAACTGTAGTCTGTATACGTAACCAGCAAATAGTAGCATAGTTTCGGTGGAATACACGTATGCATGCGGCTGGCGATAGAAAATTTCATCCACTTTTATCGCACTGACTGACGCAACAGCGGGTAGATACGCGTCTACAGGATCGAATTAACTCGTAAAGCTTGAAAGTGGATTTTACGAAGGCTTTCGCAGATCAACCTCAAAAAGTAGTAAAGAATAACAATCGAGGTTTATGCGTAGTTGGTACGTTCCAAAAAAGCGCGATATAAAATAGCGGCTTTTGCTGTCCTCGTTCAAACGACTGAAGTACGTCGCGGTTTATCGAGCAAATGGGTCAGCGCTTGGTTGTGTGGTTTAGAATTAACAGAATCTGGCAATATGTCGTAAACGACACTGTTACGATTCCCAGTTTCCTGTGTGTGACATCGACAAAGATGAAACGTTCCTTCGAAGGAAAAGTAGGAAGGACGATAATTCGAACGACGATTCTGCAGAAACAATTGCTGCGTAATCAGCCTTCATCGGCGAAATTAACGACAACGAATAAACAAGAATTAAAGTAAGAACGAAAAAGAATCGTGCATATTTACGCAACTGCTTCAGCAGCGATGTCTTTCATCGCGCAAAACGTCGGAAACGATAGGACGTTCGTTTATAATTTATAAATTGAAAATCAACCACAGAAGCCGCAAACGAAAAATCATTCGAGTCCGCATTTTTCGATCGCCCGCGCTTTTAATCCTGCGACAACCACGGCTAATTTTTCAATAGCCAACGCCGCTGGTACGAAACCTGAAACGCCTACGATGAAATTTCGACAGCATTCCCTGCCCCTTTTCCCCGGCTGTTTGATCAAGCGCTTAAATACTTGCGTCTACTTTGCGCGCACATGCACTAATACACGAACGTTGGACCGCTCGGAACGCGGCGTTTGTTGCGGTCCAATGAAAATCACATCGCACGGTAAATTCGAATTCCCTCTAATTTCCCTACTCATCCGGGTATGACATTATTGGAATAAAGGCTGGTGCCGCGACAGGAAATCGAAGCAACCGGACAAATATGTGACTGAAGGAAGAAAGAGAAAGAAGAGAAGAAAGGCTGGATAAAGTCGAGGAATTGAAAGAAACACAAAGAGATAGAGGAAGTATAGGAGAAAGGAAAAAGAAGGAAAAGGGTCGAGTGGAAGACGCGGAGGAATCGGAAGGTGCATTGGAGAGGTTGCAGACGGTCGACGACGCGATGCCCGGTGACTGTACGAGAAACATGGATGCACGAGGGTGGCTAAAAGGGACGAAGAGTGTCGGCTGACTGGGGAGCAAAGGCACGAGGGAACGCCGACGAGTGGCACGGAAGAAGAGGCTCGATATATACGTAGTACGTATGCAAGAGGGTGAAAAGAAACAGGGTAGAGAGAAGGGAGAGAAAAGGGAGCCGAGACGGAGGTGGAGAAGACGGCCGGCTTCAAAGGAGATAACGATCTTTGCTTACGTTAATTACCGTCTGACAAGGATGAACGACCGACCAGGGTAGATCCCGATCAAAATTGATTGTCTCGAGAAGAAGGCCGTGACTGAATGTGACCGAATCTGCGACTACCTGTTCTTCGATAAATCATCCGGCGGTAAAGTAACCGTATTAATCCAAATCCGATTGAGAGGAGAAGCGTAATTGTACGTGGCGTATATCGAGCAAATAGTAAAATAACCGGGTAAATTATGTCGATCGTGCCGGGGACCAGCAACCATCGTATCGTCAGAGATGCTTGATAAATTGTTTCCGATAAGGCGACGCTGCCGGCTGCCGAATGAAACTGTAAGTGGAATATCGTTCGTCCTGGCCGGGCGGACTTGACACTGGAACGATTAAACTATCGATATTACGTGTTTCCGCGATAAATTCGTTGCGCGTGAAATTTTCGCACGATCCCGAATGCCAGTGAAACGCATTGCACCCAGCTGGTAATTCGTATTTACCGTACCCTGCTACCGAGGCAGATAAATAGCTTTCCGTCTAATAAAACGAATCTTTCATTGGCTGCCTGTTAACGCATAAAGAACAGTTCACGAGTGTTTTTGGTTATCGTTGCGTGAAATTGAGATAACAAACTTGCACGATCGACGTACTTAACCAATACAGAATATGAAACATCCTTCTTACGAGCGATGATCAAATTTCGTGCGATGAGATTTTTATATCGCAATTATGTAACTTGTTATCGCTCGAACGTATATATTCGCATATGTAGAAATTGATTTCGATTTCGAATTTCGATTACGTAGTTTTTCCAAGTGGACCACTTCGGTAAACCTTTCTGTAAAGGCGCGTATCGTTCACTGAAAATGGATTAAGTAAAAATCACTTGCTTACGAAATTGCTTGCGATTCTAATGAAATTCGTAAATCATCATGGACTTGTTAATTAATTAACGTAGTTTCGCTGAAGCGCGTAATTCAGCATAATTTACTGTAATAGTAACCGTAGGCACTTTTTAGCTATAACCAACAGTATAAATACGTCAGTTTGCACTTTCCCTTACATTTTGAGTATAAACCTATTCGTAAATATTATGTTACGAATCACTTCGTTTCAATATCTATAATCGCTATATTTTTTTCTTTTTTTGAAATTTCAAAAAATATTTTCACACATACGTTTACATAATATTTAATCGAGAGTTGTTGGTAAAATGTAATAAAAATCTGTTTATAAATATCTACTACATTGTATTTGACAGCTATTGAAGCTATTACCTGGAAAAACGTTGTTTCAAGGCACTTGTGCAATTTCATCATTTTCCGTTACACACCCGTAAACGTGTGTTTAAATAGTACGTCAAATAAATTCCTGGCCGATATTATTACGTGTGCATCAACGAGGCTCGATGTCATCGTTATATGCACCTATACGTAGCTGGTTCTTATTATTGCGCAATGATACGTGAACTTTCCTGAAAAGAAACGTAGCCTGGAAAATGCTACAAGTGTGAATAAGAATTCAAGAGCAGCTGGAAATTGATTTGTTGGGGGGGGGGGGGGGGGGGGGGTGATAGTCCCCAAACACGGAATACGAACCGGAAATGAAACAGCAACGTTTGCTTCGTCTAATCAAGCATTAACGAGCAATGCGTGGATCGTTTATCAGTTTGTTGACAGCGATTCTATAAAGATAGGAAGGGACTTCCGGAAGCTATCGAAATTTTTACAACGATCCTTTGTCGATAAACAAGCACTCGTCAAAGGGGAAAAAAAATTACACGACGTTGGTTGGAAAGTAACAACAAGGTAATTTCTGGAATCCAGGGGATCGTTAATCGCCCTGAGATGGAACGGAATTCGCGAACCGTTTAAATAATTATTGCACGCCACACTTGATGGGCCATGGCGAGTTCGAAGCAAAAATAACTCTCGCGTAATTACTCGAACTTTCCACGTGAACTTTAAATACAAATTAAAGTGAAAATCGATGCTCCGATGAAACGAGTTATAAAATGACTGTGCATTTTCTTGCACTAGTCTTTTTCAACGAAAAGCTGAACGATCGATGGAAACTAACGAAGAAAGAAATACTAATTAATTTTTAACATTCGGTATCCTATTACAAAAACGTTTAATTTCGCGAAAGGCTATGAAATTTGTTTAAATATTCCAAAACGATCGTATAATTTCTTGTAACGTTAAAATGGATATATCGAAATTTCTGCAAATACTCGAAAAAGATCGATTCCATCGATGCGTATTTATTTAAGAGCGAAATTCCAAGCGGCATTCGTATTATATCGATCTGATTCTGCCGTCAATGGTAGAAGAAATACTCGAGTGTACGGAATTAAAAGCGTATACATAGATTAGGTTGTGCGCGTTCTACGGCATCGCAGGCTCGCGAAGCACCGTTAAAGACCCGGTACGAAAGGTCCACCTCGAACTGATTACCGTTCTCCTCAAACAAATTACATCGATAAGCCACGCTAATCCGTGAATAGAGAGACGCTCTTATACGGATAAAAGCGTGCAGAGGCAAGGCAAATCTCGGAGCCTCGGAAAAACAGGAATTGGGTCGATCGACCGAACTCTTTAGTCTTTACCTCCGGTGAATAATGCCGCCGCCGCTCGAGAGGCCTCTTCATCCCTGCTTTAATGGAAGAACTGGCTACCTAAACCCCATGGAGAATCGTCGTTTAACATACCCTGGGACGATAATCAAATAGTAACGACGCGTAATTGTTGAGAGCCGCTAATACGAGATCCGAGCATTCCGCGTGGCTTTCGATAAATGTTTCACGACTCGACCGTATCGTAAACGCCAGTCAACCAGCCGGAATTTCTCCTAAGAACGCTACTGCGCCATGTAATGTTTGTTCCGACACCGGCTAGTAAAATATTTACCGGCCCGTATTTTCGTAACGACCAACGCGAAAACGGAACCACTGTTACGAGCCCCGCGTCCTTTCAATCCGGACAACTGTCCGTAAGAACATCCGTGACGAATAATACGATGGTCGCGAACAACGCCGATTCCTGTCCTCTGTTACGGATTTTTCACACACTCGGCCGGTTAGCCAAATATCGAATATTCGCTCGTCAAATTCGCAACCATTCGAAAACCGCAACTTTACAATGGAACGGGAGACTTTCTTGACCCGTGTTCGTACTCGCATCGAACGCGGTTATAAAAGCGTTGCGTTTCCGTGTCGGTGCTATGTGGAACGCGTTTTACCGCCTTCTTTTATTACCGTAATAGAACGTATTGCTGTACGTGTACGTGAAGCTCGCGAGAACACACCGATGCTTCAGCTACGACCGGGCGTCGTTGAGGAACAAACGGCCAGTTTAAGGCAAACATTTAAAAGTTTCCGTTTTAATCGCGGAAACAGCGTGGTTAGTATGTGACTTTGATGGCAGCGATAGCGAAACCAGGAAGACAGGATGGTCGAGGTGAATCGAATATTGCAATCAATGATTAACGGTAGCGTGGTCAAGATTTTGGTGATAGTGACATCACCGATCGAAGCTGAAACGACACGATTAAAATTAATGACATTTAGAAATCGACAAAATCCATCTATGTAGATGTACGAGTATAGATACCGGATAAAGCAGGTGTGTGTTAACTGAAATTCAGAAGTCGAGATTTTAATCGTACAAGTTGATCGTACATGAAATAAAACGCAATCCGTATTTATATGTAATTTTTTAAATTGAGTACAAAGCGTTCTTTACGCTTTACAAGTATTTACCATGGCGCGAGTACGTGTCTCGTTAAAATTAGCTCTATAACTGACCCATAGGCGAAAGAAGATAATTAATTCATAAGAATGATTAAATGTTCTTGCACGTATAAATACGAGGAATGCAGAAATAGCTCAAGCAGCATCGATAACAAAGTACAAATGAAGCGTGGAAATTATTTTACGTTAAAATAAACATATACATACGTAATTGATATAACGCGTTAATAACTAAAGGAAACAGTCGTTGCTTACTTGTATTACTACATATTATCTCGTGCAATTTCCAGCACGTTATAAATGTAAATATCTCGTACGATCGAGTGCGTTAAATTTGTTAAAATTGCGATTAACGATCTACGGGGGTCTGTCATCGAAAACGTTGGGTGAAAATCGACGACGTTTTTTTATTTTTGGGAATAAGAGAAAGATCTTTCAGAAATATTGGACAATCGAATTAAATCGAGAAAGTAAATGGAGAATGAAAAAGGAAGTTACGAGATGCACAGTTGCGAAAAATTGCCAGCTTGAAAAAATGAAATTATAAATGATCTTTTTATTTTAAAAACTCGACGATAGTCAATAGTTAAAAGGTAACGTGACACTATCGTGTCATCTATTTTTTTCTCTATTTGCTAAAAAATTGAAATCTGTTTGCAGGTCGAGTATTTTTTGACCGAACCTCGTATCTACTGTATTCGCGTGAAATTTCAACGATAAAAGTCCGCTATTACTCACAACGAAAACTAAACCTTTTGATCTCGCTAAATGGCTATCATTTGTTCCTAACTTAACCCCTGAAACGAGCAATTATCATTCAAACTGCGTACACGCGCAACGTTGAACACTGATTGAATATATGTTTGCGTAGGGTGGAGGTCCGCACAGGGGTGTAAAGCGTATAAATACAAACAGTCGCGTATCCACGGCCAGGACGAATCGAATGAATCTATAACGGATATGACAGAAGGGTTACCGTTTTTCCCATTACTCTACCCTTGTGTATCAGAATCCGGAAATTACCTGCCGTCGTATTATCATACAAGGGTCAAATCGAGACCTCGGTTGTCCCTCTCGGCTCGATTCAACCCCGCGTTATCCTCGTACTTTTTCTATCTCCGTCCGGTTCATAGTCTTCTCCGGTGCACACACGCGAGATACGAGCTCGTCGTTCGCCAATCAATAGCCTACGTGCCCTGCAGTCCGAATTTTCAACGCTGTTGCCGGGAATGAAACTGCCCCGGAATGTATCCGCTTGCGGTTAAAATATCTGCCCATGTGCTCGGACCGTTCGGAAGATTTCGTTGCCGCTCGAGCCAACGGCAGACGACCACCGACGTTTTGTCGAACGTTCCACGGGAAATTAGTCGTCGTTCGTTTCTCCGTCGAGAACCGATTTCGAATGCAACGAAACGCGACGGAGATTCTCGAAAATCAGAGAATCAATAAAAACATCTTCTCTTTTTGTCTTGTCTCTCTTTCGTAACATAGAACTCGCTTACAAACTAATCATTCGTGAAGCGTCATCTTTTCGAAAGCTCCGCTTGGGTTGATAATTTATTCGAAAACCGCGATGTATACGAGAGTTGTAAACCCGGCCTTCCGTCACTTTACGTCGCAGCAGAAAGTTTGCCGTTTAGTCACATCCGGCGTGGTTCGTTTGAAACGCGCGCTTAAACTCATGCGAACGTGACTGCTTTTACGAAAGAACCGAGGAAAAATATCTCCTCCGCACGGCTGGAAAACGTTTAATTGTTCCGGCGGATAATTTTTCATGGAGACGGTGGTGCTCGTGTGCGGGATACTTTTGTTGTGCCATTTCGCCGTTGTTTGGTGCGTTCGCAGCCAGAAGGGTTGCGATACGCGACGAGACGCAGCGCACGAGGTATGAATAACGCGGTTAGATATGAAAGGCTATCACGGGGAATTAAAGCGTAATCGTTTTACCAAAGAAAGGAATTAAGCTGTACACTTTTGGCAGGGGGCTGAACTTCTGCTTTGGTCACGAAGCAGCGAATTTCATCGCGCGGTTTTAAACACCGGACTTGTGTGCGATGTTTGTTGCTGCTACGAATCCGGGCAACACGATCCATCAACGTGAGAACATCCATCTGGTCGCGTGCTGGGATATTCTGCTTAAATACTTTGCGACGAAATATCAGTATTGAGGGAAACGTTTATGTTGAAAGTGTCGGGCGAATGTTTTATTTTCAGATCGTTTATGGACTAATCAGGCGGAGCGAGTATTTAGCGCGGACCGGTTAAACGAATATCGATAACAAGGCGAAACTTGTAAACTGAAGACAAGAAAAGGGTCTATGGTACTTTTAAAGAAAATTTCACGGCGAAAATATGTAATATTAGGAAACTCCATTCGTCGGAGAATTTTTCCTCGAGAAGTTTCTTTCGTTCGAAAATGAAAGGGAATCAGATCAGTCAGGGATTGGCAGTGAATTTCAGGAACACTGGGAACTTCCCGATACTCTGCAGGAAGGACGTAAAAATCGATAGTTCGCATACTCTATGGAATCAGGGAGATAAAGCTCCTTCGAAACATACCCATTGGCAACTTTAAATATCTCCGCGTGTCTGCTCTTCGTTGATCGTAACATTTAGTGAGTACACACGAACATCGTTATCCTTGAAAATACGATACAGAACTAGAATATGATTAATTGCTATGAAAAATAAATCTACTTTGTTTTCATTATCATCGTTGTTCGTTTTTAAAGACTCGGCAAGAATATAATAAATTTATCTTGAAGAATAAAAAAATCTTCTTACCGTAGCGTTTGATTACGACGTAAATCGAAATGTTTTCTCGTTCGTTAAGATTCGTATGTGTATGTTGGCCGTAACAATTTACTGATTTCGATTTACTGAAGTCGTTCTAATAGCTATTCACGATACGAGCCTTTCGAAATTTTTCAAACGTTGTCAATTTAAAAATAATAAAGATAAAGGTTCACATTTTCTTAGATGCAGCTGAAATTAGCAGAAGTTTTGTAAATATAATTTTAGAGGAATTTAGTCGCAATAATACACGACCTTATTATTATTGGCATCTATCGTTATTCCGCTACGCGGAAAATCATATTTTTACGTTTACGTTTAGAAAAGGAGAAGGTAAATCAAGAATGTTGTTTCCGAGATCTCATTCCGCAAGATGGAATGCTATGAATAAATATCGATAATTCTTTATTATTTTTGATGACAAAAGGAACGTTCTAAGAAACGTATTACTCATAAACGTGAATATTAATAAAGAGATAGGAAGAGAGAGGGAAAGAGAAATTTATCCGAATTTTGTTAAAATAAATAGCGAAATATTCTCCAACGTCGATTTCACGACTATAAAAAGATATCTTCTTCGTAAGCTTGAATCGATATCGAAGCTTCGCAAATTTTAATAATAGCCACCGTTAAATGATTTAAAATTTGTTAACATTCATCTGGGTAACTTGAATACGACCAAATAAGGAAGACGTTTTATATTCCAAACCGCTGTAATTCGTGGTGCAGTAAAAAATTTACGGACGAAGAAAACTCATGAAAGACTTATCTCTAAAAATTCCAGGTATATCTGAATATGCTCTACTTATTTGTAGAGCATTTTTTGCACGGCTAGATCTGCAATTGCGGTTTCGCTATGCTGGTGCATTTTGCGCGTAATTGAGAGTTCCCGATGAATGTGGCGAGCCGATATTTTTGTGAGGCCGATGAAGGAGCACGAGGATCGTAAATATACCTGTCGGCATTCGTCTTCCAACTGTTGGATTGCTTTACAGCTTGCTTGGAAGACCGTGGCACGGTTATGAAAAGAAACTGCTAGCGTGCCAGTTCGCGATCGTCCTGAAAGAACCGAATCCTTCCCGTCTCGATATTTTTTAAATTCATAGCTCTGGCGTGTGCGCTTTCAAGATATTAAACGAACGCAGGATATTCCTAGCATAGTTTAATCACCGCATGGTAAATGTAACTGTTTCTTCACATTTTCTACGATCTTTGATAAAAGTATGTACTCGAGCCACGAACGTTCCGTTAACGAACGTTTATACCAATAAAGCGCTCGACTCGCAGAAATTTTCCTGTTCTCAAAACATTGTCGTTTAAAAACGAAACGTATCAATAATCGCAAAGGGAAGACGACGGTGAGTTTTAAATCGAAACATTTAATTAAATGTCTCGTGTGCGCGTATTACGTGTATGCTAAATACAATCGCGTTCGTGTCATAACGTGGTGGTTCTATCGATCTTGAATTTCATGTAAATTACTATTTCTATTCCTAGTCAGCTTTTCCTTACATCCATTTCCCCATCGATTTCCGCAAATCCTCCGTGGTAGCGTTAAGACACGTCGCGGCGGTAAATTCATAAGGTCGGAGATAATCAACGTTTGACGTTTCCACTTGTTCATTCAAATCAAAATGAGGTTGTGAGAAACGTGTAGCCTTCTATCTCGTGGTTTTGTCGGTGCACGCTGTTGTAGCATAGGTGACATTCGAAAGAATCAACCGCGTAATGCTCACATTTGCGTGGAACGCGCGCGCATTGATCGTTTCCAGAATCTGTATGATAAGCGAGAACGGTTGTGTGATGGAACAAGCGGGATGTACAGGTAGTCGAGGTTCGACCGTTACGCGTAATACACGTGGAAACGTTGTTAATTATACCGAAGTGCGCATAGCCGGCCACGAAACAAGCCGTTCGAAAATTAGCAAATATCCGTTAATGCCACACGAGCCGTGGCATCAAGTAGCCCAGACCGTACCGCGCGCCGATTAAAAAATCGTAAACGCGCCCACGCGAATAAGCCAGCGAATGTTAACGTTACGTTCGAACGTAGTAAAGGAAATTTCTGCACACGGCCATCTCGTTCTCGAAAGCGCGAAACGACCGCACGGTCGAGCACAGCGCGATTAAAAGGGCCCAAAGGCCCGCCGGATGGCTGTTTCGGACGAGCAACCGCCGCGTCGTTCTATTTCCCCTAATGCTCCGAATCTCGCCCTATCTCTCTTCCTCCTGCTTCGTCTGATTTCGTTCCTCCCTTAATCTGCCACAATTCCGCGAATTTACCACGCTCTCGTTCCCCTTCGTTTCTCATTTGCACCGTTCGCTCAGTTTCCCTTATCGCTTTTTCTTTTCTGGTCCGTGCTTAGCGCGCGTTGCCTCCCGATCGTCGTGCTCGAATCTATTTCTCCACGATGCGTTCGGTGACGCGAGGGCGGGTGCGTGCCTCGGTTCGAAAGTTACGGGGAATTTTTTGTCTGACGCCGTACCACGGTTTGTTTCTGTTTTGTTCGGTATCTTGGCAGAGGAAAGCGGATAGGGGCGGGAAGAAGCATGGGCGGCAGAATCGAGACAGAACGAGAAAAACAGATGCGCGGATAAATAGAACAGAAAATAGGAGCGCGACAAAGACGGAATGACGCGCGATAGGGGAGATGCTCGGCGAGAATTAAGGGAGAAAATTGTGTGCGACTTATGGCACGCTTCCAGAACACTGTGTACGCCGTAACAGCCGGCATTACGGTGGCCGTGTGTTTTCATAAGTATTTGTGTTTATGGTTTATAAAGATAACTGGTGTGTCAACCGGTATTCCTTCCTTTTTAGCTGCACAATTGATTGGCAATGTTCGCGCTGCGGTCCTTGAAATTGGATTAAAGTTGTTTGTCCGCAAGTAGGTAACGCGATAAAACTAGTTTCTATGGGTCCGATAAAAATGTGAGCGCGGGTTTATATTTTCGTAATGGACTTTTACTGGCATTTTTATTGGCTCGATAAAATACGATTTTCGCTGGAAATTGGAGTATTTAGGAGATAAATTAAATCTTATGCCAATATTCTTTAAACATAACGAATCTTTCCGTAACACGCAATTCCTTCTAAAAAAAATTATGAATCTCGATTCCGTGGTCAAAATTACATACAGGTCCTAGAACGCTCTTATTAAAAAAAAGTATTAAAACGTAATTCGAGTTTTCGTTTCATTGCCTTAAATTATTTAAAGAAAATATCATGTATTATTTTTTGATATTAGCAGACCATTTCGCAAGTTAATCAAGATCTAAATAAAACCACCGAGAAACTGTACAGCCGAAGTAAATTAATTTCACCTTCGAGGATTTATATTTCAAATTAACTCTTTCAACAAAAAAAGTACCCATTTTTTATTCCTGCTTATCTGACACAGTAAACGGTACACATTCGTATAGTCTAACCTGTAGATGTTAATCGTTTATGGATCAGCGAATGTTGCGACTGGAAAGCAAAGTAATAACTGTACGTGTAAAAAATAGGGTGGTACGTTTTACTGAGAAAACTTTATTCAGTGTATTATGTCAGTATTCGTGTTCGATCTAAATAACGTAATAAACAAGTCGACGAGTGATATTTGTTTATTACGAGTATTCAGGAAGATACTAAATGAAATCCTCTTCCGAAAATATTGCCGCACACTTGTTACACGCTGCGGCCAATACCGAACAGCCTCGCTTCATTAAGCGTTCCATGGCCTGGGTTCGGTTAAAACAGAAACATCCAACGGAAACGCTTAATCACCCTCTTCTCCGCCTCTTTTCGTCAAAGCCCCACGGTGTACGCGTTCCTCGCTCATCCTTCTTACTGGATGCGCATCTGTCTCCTGTTCGCGCGTTCCTCCGCGATTCCAATCTTCTGGCGCAAGATTCGTAAAACGAGTTGCGATATATATATTTATATCAGATCGAAGACAAACGTTGTTCCATGGTTGCACGCTGTATCGATTCATGTTCATCTAGGCAAGATGAAAAACAAGCGCGGATCGTTTAATGCGCGACCCGTGCGCCATTTGAAAGTGTGGAAAACCAATACGGGGTTATCGTTCTACCAGCCGGGCCGAGAGTGCAGTTTTATTGGAATTAGTTTGAAACGAGAGAGCGAGAGTCGAACGACGAAAATAACGGTTGAATAGAGATGCTCGAAGCGCGAAAAGTTTCTCGTTATACAGAGAGCAAAACCGGCCGATATACGATCGGAAGTAGCGAAATTGATGATTTCGATGCTTACTTTATTAACACGTCGCGGGCGGTCAGAAAATCGGCGGCTAACTAAATAGCACTGTGTCGCTGCGCATCGATTATCCGCCATCGTTCATTTTCAAAGCTCGTCGTCTCCGTTATTATCTCGTGAAATTAGTTTAAACGGAAGGAAGAGTTAGGTGGGCTGCCGTTAGCCGCGGCAGAGGACATTAATTTATAACAAGCTCCCTTGAAATTAACCGTCGATGGAAATTAAATGTCGCGCCGAATTTGCAGTGTTAACGAATAGAAAGGCGTTAATCGCGGGTCACGAGATAGGAAGGTGAAATTGAAGAATATCATCGTTGGGAATTACAACTGGGAAAAACGTTGCCTTTGCGAACCACGCGAACTTTCTGTCTGATTAAACGAAACGGTGTAGGTGTTTGTGGAAGAAAATGACGGCTTGCGAAATGTGACGAAATTTTACGCAAGGTAAATATAAAACTGATCGTAAGATACGTAACGTTAATACGATTCGCTTAACACCGAAAAGAAAATACACGAATTACGGCTGCTGGTATAATTGCTATTCGAGTTTCGAGGACAAGCGGAAAAGCGAAGACGCTGAAGCGTAAGAAAAAAAAAGCGAACCGCGACGAAGAGACACGGTGGTCTCGCGATGCTGCAAGAGTCGAGGGGAACGCGTGGTTTTTGTAAATATGGCAACACGTACATCGTCGCTGCTCGGATCGTAAAAGGTAAGGAGAAAGGGAAAGCGAAGCGGAATAAAGAGAAGAGACGTGTTCGAGCGAACGACGAAAGGGTTGGATATCGAAAGGAATATATAGTCGTGTGTTCCGCGCGACATACGAGTTATCGATATCATAACTCGAGGAACTTGGATACATGCTGCCTCGTCCTGTATTCTCTGGGCGGCGCGACGCGACGTGTCCTTCAGATCGTTGTCGTCGCTGTTCCTTCGTCTCTCGCCCTTTCTTCCGCTCCTCTTCGCTATATAATGCTCGAATCTGAGCAACTTTTTTATTTATCGGCTTCCTCGGAAAATGTCTCGCTGCCGTTTCCTCTTTTGCACCCTCGACGATCTCCGTGCACTTCCGCGCTCCCTGAGCCACGTTTCCTGTTCCCGCGCAACCCACCCCTTTCTTCTCTGGCCTTTTTTCAAGCCGAGCGCTACAACCCCTGTCTTTGTTCTCCCCCGGTTCTTCCCTTCTTCCTCTTTTTCTTCTCGTTTCCACGCTCCGTCTTTATTGCCTCTTGTATTTTCCGCTATCCCTACCCTCGGTTCTGCTCAGCTTCGCGTATTTGTAGCGTTTTTTTCCTCGCCCCTACCTCGGCCGGTTTCTCAGTCTCGTTTTTCCGAGTAATTCTGCGCGCTCGTCTCATCAGAACGCGGCGGTCGGTGTCGTACGGATTCTGACGCTGTCTCGTTTCCCGTGAAGGCTAATTGTACTCGTTGCTTCTTGTCGTCGCGAGCGAACTCCACGTCGTTCTTAGTTGCAGAGCTGGAAACTGGGTCTTTCTTAACTGGGTTGGAGTGCATGCCTGTTCGTTGGTTGGTTGGTTGGTGTGAGCTCGGGCGGCTGCATCTCTCTGTGCCGCCGTGCGAGACTATACAGGACGATACACGCTCGTATACTTATCCGAGATTGTATATATGCCGAAGGGTAGAGAAGCGGCAAAGTGAGAGGGAGCCAAAGCGGAAGAAAGGGAGATGGGAGAAGGGAGAAACTCAAAGCGGACTAGTAGACGAGGAGGACGACGCAAGCTTACCGTGAATTTAAGCTAACGTCTTCGACTGGAACGCCACGTGAATTAATCCGGTTAATTGTTGTATACTCTGCTTCCCTCTACGCCGCTTCTTTGCGCTTAATTAGACACGTTCGACTACGCCAGGAGAGCAAGTTAAACGGCGTTTAATACGAGACGAAAAGCGGAGGGATCGGGATCTGGCTGCTAGTGTTTGACTTTCGGCGTCGTTCGGTCACTGATTAAAAATCGTCCGCCGAAATTTTCGGTAATCCTGTCGCGACGGATCGTAATCGCTTTTGTAGAGAATCGACCCGTGCCAGCCGGACGAACGAAAGAGAAAGACGCGCTCGCCTTTAATTTCGTCGAAGACGAAGTGGGCTTTTTACCGAGGCTAATTCGGTCGGGAAGGGTGAAAGCACTTCCGAGGGAGTGCCTCTTTGGATTATTAATTTCACATTTCCCGGCAAGATCGAGCGGTCCCCGAAACCTATTTGAAATTCACCATCGTTCGTCGTAATCAGTTTGTATCTAGCTACTTTATTCGAAGATCGACAGGTCTTTCGACCTGTGACTCGCTTTTAAAATTCGCCCGTTCGCAGCTTGAAAAGCGGAGTGACCGGCGAACCAATCGAACCTATTCAGTTTCATTCGCGCAACGCGAACAAGTTTCCATTTCGTTGAAATCGATGACGATTTTTACAAATGCGAATCCGGTGGAAATCGTCGGAGATAAAGATAGGACACTCGCGTGTAAGATATCTTTTGCCTTTTTTGTTTCTGATACCCTTAAATTTGAGACGTTGATATCAATCGTGTACGACCGGTGGTAAAACAGATGTACGAAAGCGAAAAGTTCGACACGATAAATGGAGGAGGATTGGTCAGGGAAATCTTGTTTCGAAGATGAAGCAGGGCGACTGTCGCAGATATTGGGGTGAAAATGGGATAGTACGGGTTCCAGAGAGGGTATAAGGGGGTGGCTGATGAATAGATCAAAGATGGTCAGGCAACGTCTGTACGTTTTATCACTGGAGAATCTCCCTTGCTGTTCTGCTACTAGATCCACGCCTTACCGTGCACAGCTTTTAATCTGCTTTCCCGTTTCTTTGCTACCGCAAAACGATATTTAGTTGTACCGATACGTTTATCTCGCTCAACTGTTTCTAATCTTAATTAGTATGCGCCTGGTGAAATTATTTGTTTGCGTTATTTGTTTTCACGTTTAAAATCGCGTAACTTGATAAAAATTTCTGTACAGAGATCAAAGGCATATTTAGGCCACGAACGTGTCTCGTCGATTTAAACGCTCCAACGATGTCGATGTGCGACATAGAAATCAGTCCGCGCAAAAAGCGTTACTCGAATGAGGAGAATGTTCGAAAAAGAATGATTCGCTCGATCGTAAATTGCATCGTTATATTGCGACATCAGCGAGACATTTGTCGTTATCGATAAAAATTGTTCAGGCAAATTTTCTCCTTTTCCTTTTCTTTTTTATTTTTTTCGTCGATGATAACGATACATCGTTGTTGAGTCTTCTCTGACAGCTTTTTGTTTCCCGTGACTGACGTAAAAAGATGGTTTGACACTTGCTGCACTTTATAACGAGACTGTCGCCATATAGATCTGTCATAGCCATACGTGTTGAACCTTTTGTGCAACTAGCAGAAAAGGAGAAAGAATACGGGGTGAGAGAGCACCGTCGAGAGAGAATACAAACAGAGAACACAGAAAGGAGTAAAGACAGGGACACAGGACTAGCGCTTTAGTCAGCTATTAATTTTGTATTTCGCTTAAACACGCGACGATGGGACTGCACCAGACGGAAATTCATTTCCAGCGCTCTCTCTCTCTTAGTGCAGCGGAGCGACCACGACTCTTATTGGATTCCCTAGCCGAGAGGCCTCGCTCTGCTCTCAGTTACAGAAGCGGTTTATCGAAAGTTTAAATTATTTCACCGCACGACGTCGACCGACCGAGCGAGAGAGACTCGGATCCGCTTGATTTTCTGTCAGCTCGAAAGAGAGAAATAGGCTGGAGGGAAAGGCGGAATATCAACCGGCGAGTGACACGCGTGAAAAAAATGAAAAAACTAACAAACGACGAAAGATGGAAGCTTTTGCCACGCATGGCCAAAAAGAGATCGATAGAAAATACTCGATCTATAAAGTATAAAGGATTTTCGATAGTATTTCGATGGAAAGTATAACAAAAGTGAAAATAAACGAGCGAAAAGAGACTGAGAAACGATCAAGACAAATTGCAGATATAAAGGAACGAATAAATAAATGAGCATGAACAGGGTAATGAAAAGCAGTGCTAGAAAAAGAAAGGGGAATTGGGAATAGCGAAAATTGAGAGAACCCGCGGGAACGGAACGGTCTCGAGGGATTTGCCAGGCGGAAGACACCGCGGAGAGAATCGGAAGAAACAACCGGAGAATACGAAAGGTTGTGGAAAAAGTATAGTTCGTGGGGTTATGGGCGAGAAGCGAGAGAGTCTTTCGTCAAACGGGCGCGGTTGGTTCCTGCCTTATATATGCCTCTCTCTGTCTCCTCATCTGGGAAAATCGATGTTCCGCGACCTGGAACGAAATTCCAGGGAAGATTCCAGACGAAAGACCGTTTTCGCGGAAATTCTCGCGAGTTAATCGCAAATAACGCCCGCGCGTAGCCGAGATGATGCTCGCTTAGCTATTTCGTAGCAGGACGCAATTCGATATCGTGGTATAATAAAAAAAAAAGAAAGAAAAAGCAAAGAAAGAAGGCGAGAGGAACGAAAAGAAAGCAGAAAGAGTTTGAAAAGAGAGAGAAAAATATAAGAGGAAGGTGGGAGAGACATCGAGCGAAACGGTACCATGGGACGCTAAATACGCGCGGGCCAGCTGCGTGTAAACGATAAATCGGGTCCACGGGGCGGGCCAATTATGCCGTTCCATCGGCAGAATTATTGATGTTCGATGTGGTTCCGACAACCAGATTCCGGGCAAACGACGACTTGCTCGCACGGATACGGAAATTGAATTTTCTCGCTCGACGAATTCGTCGCGGTACGGACACGTTGTCCGCGGAAATTCTCCTGGAGGTTTTTCCATGACGGAACAAAGAGGGGCAGCGAGCAGCGTATCAGCCGATGCCGACCTCGCCAGACATTTAATTGATCATTTTCTGGCCGCTGAATGACGTGGAAATTGTTCGCTCGTTCCGACCGGACCCCCTCACCGCGCTCTTTCTCTCTCCCTCCCTCCCACTATTCCCCATTCTGTTCCCCTCTCTTCGTCTAGCTTGCTCTTTCGTTATTGCCACGGGAATATCGTTATACCCTTGGAACGTGGTCGGATAATGCGATCTTGATCGTCATCGCTTTGAACTGGAACGCGTTTGTCCGTTCGTTCGATCGCGGAACGACGCTCCGATACTCATAGGAGCACACGAGCGTGCTTTCGGTCTTTGCGTCCGGACAAATACCCGAACCAGTGTTTGTTTAATCGATTCGACAGACTGCCCTCGATCGATAAAGACACGATGATTACACGTGGAATTACGGCATAGTCATCGAGGGTCGAAAGTGTCGAGTCGCGGTGACGTTAAAGAGCTCGTTGCCAAATATTATAACGTGCGAATCTTCGGAATATCACGTCAGATGAATATGGAAATTTCATCGAGGAAAATTGAAAGACCGCCAGACGGGTTCGTTCCCAGCTGCGTACTCTTCGTTATCGCTGTCGTGTCTTTTCGTTACCTCTCTACCACCAAATTTTTCACGCTTAGGATGCAAGCTATTATACAGAGGGTGTAACGGTACACGTGGAACCTAAAAAACGACGAAAAAACTTCATGCAATCATATGTTCTATCCGTTTTGGTGTAACGAAATTTTTGTTTCGATTTTGCGTTATCTAATTATCTTTACGGAAGATGGTCGGAACGATCGTGTTGCATTTCAAGGCGAGCCTGTCGTAAATCCGGTTATACTCTGAATGGGTTCCTGAATTATGCATTTCCCGAATTTGTCGTAAAGCTTGCCCTATTCAGAACCTTGGTATCTCGATATTTTAAATAGGTTTCAATTACGTGTACGAAATTCTTTGTATCCCACAATCGGAGACACACGAAGCGTGTATTTATACGAAACTCTCTGAACATATGTTCTGTTACACCCTGTATAAGCTATTTTGATATCATTGTTAAAAACTTCTTTTATATTTTACAATTCCTAATAATCGCCATATGATAAAAGCAAATCGATAAACTCAGCACAATACTAATATCGATAAAGCAAATCGAGAATTTGGCAAGAACGATGATAGCTGAAGTCGCGGTAGGTTTCGGCGATCCACTTATGCGAAACCCATACGTATAACTCAAGAGCCATTTCAAGGCAATGAATATTTCCTAGGTCAGTTGTCTTCCGAACTGCAAATCTCTCTTCCGTTTTTGCTTCCATTCGAGAATCAATCGCTTCCGTAAATTCGTTGTCGTCGATCACACTACCGCCAATTCGCTAGAGCCTTCATTGTCTTCGAGTAAAACATACCCATTTTCGATTTTCGATTTTCGACAACATTCTCTCTCGGCAAATTTGCCGGTAGCATTTTCTCGGTATATACATTGGCGATTTTACGCGTTTCTTGCATACATCGTTTTCAACGAATATGATATCTAGCACGATGATATTCTCGTATGATTAATTACGATCGAAATTTCACAAATGTAATAACATTCTTGTTTGCTCAATATGGCACAACGGTTTCCATACAAATTTTGCTATCGTCTTCCAATAAAGCTTTATATACGTCGCCCGCAGCATCTTTTTTTTTTTTAATTTATTAAAATTTACAATCAATTCTCGCATTGAGAATTTTCAGTAATTTTTTCTGGCGTGGCGTAGTGACATGGCTAATTATTTATAATAAGTTAATACTTATTATAGATAAGTATAATTTATAAGTAAGTATTATAAATAAGTAAATATTACTTAATTTAGATAACTAATTCGATCTAGCGTTTAGGTCTAGCTGGTAGTGTCTCTTCAGCCTGCGGATCTGGTCCGATCAAGTAGACCCGTAGACCTCTTGATCAGAAAGTTGTAATAGGAATATCAAACGTGAAAAAAGTAATAACAACGCGATTGCTATTTAGGAAGAACGCGCGAATCAAAGTTATCCAAGTTTTTTTTTTTTTTGCAAAAAAATGTAAGCTACGACTGTCCGGAAGGCGTGCCATTATTTCGGCAGAATCAATTAACGCGAGGTCCGCGAGCAGTTGGTTCGATGCGTTTGCCAGGTCGTTCAATCGCGGCAGTCCCGTAATCGATATTTACACGTGGTTCGGTCAAACTGTCAGGCAGCTGTACGCGTGTCGCTCGACATTTCAATGAATAAAGTGACCAGCGTCACCCTAAATTTTCATGCCCCACGCTGAGAGGGACCAGTCGACGATCCCCTTCTGCGAATTATCGTCGCTAGGCATTATGGTTTTCGTTCAACCCCTATGAGAGCCCTACGAAAGTACCCCCACATCATGACGAGAATCGGCTCGAGATTGTCCGAACGTATTTTTCCTTGTTTATTTTACTGCACGTCAGATCGTCCTACTACTAATCGCGGAGAGGATCGTTCCGCATGAACCCTACGTGCAAAGTCAACTCTGATATTTCTCTAATGCCACCACGACGTGCGCTGCTCGGTTCGCGTCGCGTCGCACGATCCACCGGTGACACTGGATACGCAGGGATGTCTATAAATCAGAGGTTAATGACGGTGGCGGGTATGATAATTGTCCCGTAACGATGGCGGCACGACGCGAGCGGCGCCGTGTACCTACTCGAGGTTGGGATTTTGTTCTGCACCGATATACGATAAAATGAGCAGAAGTCGGTCGCGACGATGTTGATATCGTATTGTATAATACGGGGTCAGCATGAATTATGGTAACCGATAGACAGTTATGCACGCATACTGTTCCTTAATAAGCGGTTGATAACGCCGGACGAGTATAAATCATTCTTCGTAATTGGCGCGATCCACTTACACCGTTTACTCGGTTGAATATCGCCGAGATTGAAAAGCTCGTTTCGTTTCGCTGTTGCGGATGTAGATCGAGAAGCGATTCTAATTTGGTTCTAATCTCTAACGTCCCGTTTTAACGGGCAATTAAAAGTTGAACGAGAATTTTCGCGATAAGTTATTTTTACGTTTTTCCTTTTTTCTTTTTTTTTTTTTTTTTTTTTTGTTGGGACTAAAGTAATCGTTGAAAGTAGTTTCGGGCAAATTTAGATGGTGGATGAACTCGAAAGTTAAAGGAACGAAGAAAGAAGCGATGACTTTAAGCGCACAGGCGTTACGCGTTGCTGTCTTGTTGGCATAAGATATAAATCAAAAATTATGTGTTGCGCTTCGAAAGGGGTATTTTATTATTTCACCCGCGTAGCAAACCTCGGTATTGAATTAGACGAAGCAGCTGGGCCCGCATGAATCCTTTATGTATCTGGGCGCCGCGCCGAGCGGACGTACTTATTGAATTAAACATATTTATTTTTATTTGTATCTATTACATGGTTCGTAACATCGTATTTAAAGCCGTCTTTCGTAGAAATCATTTCTTCGTTTCAGGAGAAATATGACTCGAGAGAAATGTAAAATAATATCGTTTATATAATAAATTATGTGAAATCGTATCGTCGGTTTACTAGAATGGGGGTAATCTTGTCTACTAAAATTATACTATCTAATAAGAAAAATGTCATAACCCATAAACTGTATGGATTTATTTTCTTTTCCTTTTTTAACGGCGAGCAATATTTTATTAGAAATCCTGAACAAATTCGCTACATTAATATATTATTCTCAGAATTAATATGTTAGAATAAACGTAATGAAATGTGAATAAATTATTTTTCATCGAAAATGACAGATCGAAGCATAAATGTTAAGTACCTATATATGTATTTAATAATCAAAGAGATCAATTATTACGTGAATTAAAATTTCCGAACTCGCCGATCACGTTTCTCTACGTGTACAATATTAATAATAAGAGAAATTCGGAACATATACCGTCGCTTAATCCTAACGAGAGTACAGGTATTTCGAGACTCGTTGATCTGAAGCAGCGGAAACGGAGCAACCACTCTAAATCGTATAATCGAAATTACATTATCAATCGCAACGCAATTCACAATCAAGGCAGTTTCCAAGTTACAGCAAAACTAGATGGCTGAAATAATTGCAACATCAGCTGACGTTTGCTGTAAATTCCAGACTTTGGTCGCCATCTGTCACGCAAACTTGGCGCCATACGCTCCGGTGGTTTCTTACCAATCTACAGCGTGCCGTGGAAAGTTTTGTCCCTCAACCACCCTTGTACCATCCCTTTCGCCCTACTCGTGCCTCGTTTTCACTATTGTGCAGTCCGTTGTAGAAAATATCGCCGCTTGCGTATCATCGACAAATAATTACAGGCTTTACCTTCTTTCATTGTCGAGGCGAGAACTTTTTATCTTTCGGGAAACTTTTAGCGCATAAAGATGATACCCGGAGTCTTCTAAATGGCTACAAGAAACTACGCAATAACGATATTTCACGGTCGTATACGACTCTTCCTCGCAGCTTTGCACCTCGAAACGAACACCATCCTTCGAGCTCGACTCGTCGCGCCGCCGAGAACTTTTCAATTTTGTAGATTAAAAATACCTACGCCCTTTTGTTCCGTCATGCCGGTTCGAACTTTCTCAACAACGGTCGATCGATATCCGTTGCCGTGCCTAAAATAACGGAAAATATAGTTTAAAGTAAAAGTAAAACCGATTTATTTTGATAGCGACATTATCAGATTATTTTGAAATAGAAACGTCCGCGCGTATATCGGATCGATACAATTACGATATCGGAATGAATGCATAACGCATTACATTGTAAATTAGTTTTACTTGTAGCGGTATTGGTTGATAATAAATGGATATGTCCTTCACCTATGATATCGAACGTCATAGCTAATTTATATCTGGTCGTGTGATATTATTCTACACGTTGCAATTCTATATACTCATAGGTACGATGTATCGATATTTTACTAAATTAAGCTGTAGATAAGGCCATTTCAAAAGCCTGTCACACGGTTTTCCAATCATCTATCGATAAAACTATTTGCTGTACACTGATTCGCAAAATATTTCATTGACGGACAACAACGCAGTGTGTTTCGATTCACCAAGTCGAAACGAAGCTCCATCAACTGCCCGTAAAAAAGTTCGTAAAATAAAATCGAAATAAGTCCTTGAATATTCGAGATATTTATATGCCGACCGCCAGCTTCCGATTGTTCGATCAATCCAAAAAGTTTCCCAGCACGAAATTTCATTTCGCGGAGAATACCGGTGGTAGTCGGGTTTTTCGGATGCTCGTCTCGCCATTGCAACGACGCCACACCTGTAAGTATATCGACAACGGCGCGACGCGGTCGTAATTCGCTTTTTATGATCTACTCGGACACGGCCATTCTCCGAAGATTCATTACGGAGCAGTCTAATAAAGCCACTCACCACGCCACTTCGTTTCCATTTTCCTCGCTCGTTTTTTTTTTTTTTTTCTTTT
Source organism: Bombus huntii (assembly GCF_024542735.1). NCBI lineage: Eukaryota > Metazoa > Arthropoda > Insecta > Hymenoptera > Apidae > Bombus > Bombus huntii. The sequence continues at coordinate 1,699,033 of NC_066245.1, read as the reverse complement.
CTTTTCGGCGATCGCGACGACAACGCGAACAGTGCCGTAGTGCCATATACTTCCGGCGTGACGTAAATTGAGCAACGTCGTTGAGATTCGCCAGAGGTACGGGCCACGGCAGTCTCACGGAGAAACGAAGCCAGAGAACGAAAGAACGAACGAACGAACGACGGGAAGTAAGTGGGACGTTCCATGCCAAATCGATCAGCCATTCTGATCAAAGAGAGGGCTTTGAATGTAAGCCGAGTGCTCGGCCGGGATTGCCAAGGAAAAATCTAATTTGAAACTTAAATGGAGGAATTTGTATCCCATTGCTCTTATGACGACTCTTTACGCGTAGGAAATGAAAATCACCGGAGGAACGTTGCGATCCTTGCGCGATTCCATCGCGATTTCCGTTTTCATAAGACCGTGTACGACTGTATATGCAACTCCTCTTGCCCTGTGTCGTTGATTATACGTTTACCCTGAAATACCGTGCGTTCTTTTCTTTTTTTCTTCGTTCGTTCATTCCGAACGTTCATTCGTTCTACGAGCAACAAGCGGAAAATTGTTTTAAAACAACGACGCGGTTTTACAAAAGAATTTATAAAAAAGCTTTTTTTCAGAATTTAAATCTTCGAACGGTGATCTATAATTTGTTTCAGAAACATAAAAAATAATTTTGCTCCCCTAATCCTAGTAAATTCGCTTCTGAAAAGATCAAGTTTTTTCTGTTTATTATACTTTACGCGTTCGAATAGCCATAGTATTGTGAAAAATTTTCTATCACTTTGTAATTGTCAGTAGCTTATAATAACTTATAGGCTCTACAAACTTTGAATCTTTCATATCTCTAAATTGCGTACCGCGCAGAACAACAAACGCGTATTCAAATTTTTGACGGTTCGAACGAAAACAGTTTTATGCCCGGGATTGCCTTTATGAATGCAAAATATTTTGATTTAACGGCAAAATTAAAACAAAACTTGCTTCTTATTTTTCTACTCTTGAACGTTATACGAGGCAGGAATTGACGATATCACGAATTATATTCGGAAAACTAAAATCACGAATAAGAAACAATTCAAATGTACAATTTGATGAGGATACGAAGAGAGATGGATTTATCGTTTTTAAGTAATTTTTAATAAAAACTTGTATCCGTCCAACTTCGATACAAAGTTAAATGGGTTGAATCTAAAGCATTAACATTCCAAATAATCGTATCACGATTTTCAGAATTACTCCACTCCTGGGTGTTGTAATAATTACTCAATACTTTTCCACGATTGAATATTCTACAATCCCAAAAGCAGCTTCAAATTTTAATAATCCACGGTCGATAAAATTAGATGAAGCGTAAAAACGCACTACGAATCATTTTCGTCCGATGAATTTATTCCTTCGTTTTCCATATTTAAACGCAGCTTTCGCGTCGTTCGAATCGTTCGTTTCGCGTTTCGTTAAATTTTTCAAAATTCAATATTCGACACATTACCGAACAGTAATAACATTTAAAAATCGTAAATAAATTGAAAGATTAGCGCGTACGGCTGTGTATAAATTTGTAATTAAAATGCGAGAGTCAGATCGTCGATAAAGGGACACCGAAAGAGAGAATCGGTGTGTCGGTATTTTCAAAATATAAAGCGCATACGATTTGACTATTTAAAAACACGTTAAACGAGGGCGCGTGTCAAATTAGAGCAGAACAGAAGCAATTTCGTATTTGTCTCATCGTATGCTGTACTTGTCAGCGCAATTGTTAACGACTGTTTTATTTGGCACGGCTGAACATTTCGAAATTTTGCCGATTCCAAATCATCTATAACGAACTTGAAGAAAGAATCGAATTTGTATAGAACGCTGCGTGTTATACATTCGCGAGATAAAAGCAGCGCGAACGTAGCGTCGTCGAGTTGATTTGCTCCACTTGTGATCTGATTTAACGCGTGCTTGATACGAAGCAACTTACACATCGAACGAAAAGCTTCGCGTGTGTGTCTAAAAAATCTCCGTTCTTTTGTAGAAACGATAAAAGAATTTATTACCTGTAAATCAAATCGTAAAAAACTTTACGATTTTGTAGACAATTCTGTCTTGCTACTAGTACGAATAGCAAATGTTCTACTCTGTTAACGTTAGATACCACGAGAACAAGTTTATCTGTTCTAAATCCAAGAGTCCAAGATCCTTCTTAAAGGCGAACCAAAGTTCGATATCGACGGCGTCGCGTCTCGTCGCGTCTCGTCGTCGCGATCGGAAATCGTCGCCATCCATTTCTTTAAAAAACGCGATATTCCTGCGTACAGAGCTAGACGCATCATTAATATTACGAATGTCGCGAAACGTTCTGTCGACTTTCTGGGTCACCTAAGTATAAGTTCATTTCGCGCTAGCGACACGAACCTGCTTTTGCGGCTTGTCAACCAAACGAATATCTGAATCCTAATCACGGATTATCGTAAGACGTGTGTAGCGCGAGTAAAACTAGATTGCGACCGAGCTCAGCTATAAACTTGTTCATCTGAACGACAGGTATCCGAATAACGTTCGCTTCGCATCCTTCTATAGGGATATAGTCGAGCGGTTCTTACAGTTATAGTCGGCCAGACGCGGCGACTAGTCGCATGTTTCGAAACATTGTCTTCCGAACTCTCCACACTCGTGTCAGACCTCGAATTCCCTGGTCGTCGTCCGCGAACTTGTTGCGTCGACCCGAATCCTGACGAGCAATCCACGCGGCAACCGCCTTGCGCTTTTCACGTTTCGTGTTCGTCCTTGCGCGATCGATGTGCCGCGGACAGCCACGACGAATTGTCCGTCCCTGTCGGATATCGCGGTCGAACCGTGGTTTCCGGAAACGAAAGACGTTTCGCGAGAGCGTTTCGGTGCACGTGGAAATTAGTTTGACTTCTGAGGTGTGAGTAAAGATACTCCTGTTATGGAAACATAGTTTTCAGTTGCTACGCGACTAAACTATATGTATGTAAATAGAGTTATGTAAAGCGTAGAGAGAGAATTACACGACTGCGGCAGTTCAAGTTCGATTGTACGTTCGCTCAATGTTTAGTTTCCATTTTCAAGTACGTAACGTACAACATCGATATTTTCCAGCAGGGATATTGAAATTATAAAAACTACGCACGGTTTGTGTTTATGCGATATATTTATTCGTATTGCAATCCGAGACGATCCTTCGTAGATATTAACAATACCGTTGATCAAATTTTTCCATTCGCACTTAATCCAAATATTTATCGAATATCGTTTATCGAATATTCTGCGATCTTAACAATCACAAAGTAAGAAATTTAAGGAGAAGAGTGTATTAAATTTCTAAGACTAAATATGTAGCTTTGATATAGTAGAGATATACATATACCTTTTTCAAACTGATCGTATTTAATCGTTAAGAAGATACGTACGGAAAAATTGTATTGCAGAAATTAGAAAACAATTTAGAAAGATATGATACGCTTGCCGAATTGAAAAGAACGAGAAAGTTGAGATACGGTGATCTTAAAATTATACGTTGAGCAATTACAAAGCGAAACGTACTGCGCGAAGGTTGATCGAGTAAAATCTACAAAACGGACAACCAGCTATGATCAAGCTCGGAGATTTTCGCTCGGCGAATGAAATTCAAATTTGCTCGCGGTTTTTAATTCGCCGCCCGAGGGTGACGAATAACCGCGTCCGATCTGATCGTGGAAGTTTAATCAAACGATTGCGTGAAATGAAACACTATTAATCGGATTAGAATAAATCTTAATGGATTTTCAACGGTGAAATAGCCAATTAAATTAATCTGCTTTACATTCCTCGATTAACATGGCACGTAATTTCTCCACTGCTTAATATCGATTTATTTTCCGTGAAACACGAGCCATTTCAATTTAAGGGTTCGTAGATGGCACAACGATGTCAAACATTGAATTTACAACGATATCGGTTTATCAAGTATCTACGAGCGCGCGGAAATTAATCAGTTTTATCTCGATTCGCATGCACGCCGGCACATCCCGGAAAATCATTTTCATCGCGACATTATTATAATTCTAAAATTATAACGTAAGACAGGCTGACCGTGCTTTCCAGTATTTTACGGCTGATTGGCATCGCACTTGGATCTTAACGTAACATTCGACAAGCGTTTAATTCTCTAACTACTAACACGAGGTGAATTTCATAAATGTAACAATCTAGCGGGATAATTGAATTAAAACGAATGCTTTGAAGATATTCCCCCGCAACGTTCCTTTCTCCTGTCCCTTTTGTATAATTTTTCTCCCTTTTTTCTTCCTCTCTTTTTACCTCTTTTTTTTATGACGAAGAATGTTCTTGTGGAGTAGATAAGAGAAGTTACATTTTTTTTCTCGCATGTTTGCTAGCGAAAAATTATTTCCGCTTGCTTTTATCTCTAACTGCGATTTTTACATTCGCCCGGTGCGTTTCACTTGCAACGAAAACATACGACCATGTGTATATACTTATGTATTTGCGTTATATCGCTTCACACGGTGGTAAACATTAAATTAAATTGAAAAAAATTTGTACGTACTTTTTACATAGCGCATGAAATTTGTTTACTATTTATTTACAATTTATTTACAGTTTATTTACAATTTATATACAATGCCAGGCATTTAATTTTATTAGTAATACTAGCTCCATATATTATGCTTGTTCGCTATTTCACGTATAACACACGATTTACTAAGCGTATAATTTTTTCTCTGTTTCAGGTAAGTGACAGACATCGGCGGTGATTTTTTTCTTTATACGCGTAAAGTAAGTGTTGAAAATGACAACGTGAGTTCGTGCTCGCCATCCCTACGCAGATGCGTTAGTTATAAGAAATAGTAACTAGAAGATAATCCTAATTACAATCGATAGATTTAATCGATAGGCTTAAGATGCTTTTTTGTTTTTATCTCTAGTTTTTATAAGCGCGCGCAATAAAGGTTTTTTGGCTCACAACGATGTGATAGATTTATCCATTCAATAAAATAATAATTATTGTGATCCTACCTCTGAGTATAGAAATAACAACAGTAAGGAACAACTCACAAATTTCCCATGCCTTTTGATACAAAGAACAATAATAAATGATCTTTAAAATTACTTTACAAAAGAAGAACGAATTTGGAAGTAAATTTGCTACTTCTTAAACACGCTTGTTATTACATATATGCAGTAGAATAACGATACATTAGTAATATATTAATACAGATTCGTATACATAATTTGTTCACTTGCTGAATATTTGATATTTGGACTCTTGCCTCTCAAAACATTTTAATCGGGCAACGGGCGAAAAATTGCGTCGCTACGTAGCGTGACCGAAATAATAATCCAAGTGAAACACGTTACAAAGCGTGATAATAATTAAATATATCCCTTTACCGTAGGAATTGTTACAGGATTGAATTAAGCGAGGCGTTTGTCTCGTGTGTCGCTTGTATTAATTCATTCGATGCTCGATAATGTGCGTGACACATGCCGCGATTGATAACAGTTGTTCGGTGCGCTATCGTCCTGCGATAATATGATTCACTGTTGCGCGCCATCGGTGGAGAATAAAACGCTTTTTTGACCAATTCATTCTTGCGCTTGCACGTGCGTTCCACTTCGTCCTGTTCAATGGATCAAATGTGCCTCGTTAAATTAGACGAGATGGCGTGAAAAAATATCGGACACGAGCTAGCTGCTTCAGTATGATTTTTCACTTTCGCATTTTAATGTGTGTATGAATTTCACCTTTTGATGTAAAGTAATAGAAACGAAAAGTCTCTGTAGAAACGTAACTGTGCGCTTCAGATTCATATCGTTTCGAATTTTAAAATGTACACTGTTCTGTTTGAATTTCCATTCTTTGGAGATAATTGTGTGCAAAAATATTGTACTTTCTCTTGCATTTAAGCGATGGATTTACGTGTCGTATATTCGCAGGTGTTGCCAGGTATAATCCGAAAATAAAATCTAATTAACAAAGAACATGCGTTTACGCACACCTGGCTACTTTATTACTACGTATGCAGTTGTTTCTTAAAAAGATGTGCTCCAGATTCGTTAATGCATATTCATTTAATAATATTGGACTAATTAGATCAAATTATTTCTCGTTTTTCGGTAAAATTATCCATTATAATTTCATTCCTTTCATTGGGCAACCACGTTTCTAAAAATTCAGCTAATCCGCTTAATTTAATTTGCTTGCTTTTCATTTAATTTCACGTAAGAGAAAACTTCTCGTTACACTTTTTATACAAATTCGTCATTCTGGTATTTTCCTTTCATTTCGATTAACGAAGATAAAGAGAAACAGCAAACGTTTCCCTACTTTTTCTACGAAAGTACAAAGTATATGATGTCACATGGTCCGTAGACGATAGTCGATGCTTGCCATAACTTTTATTGACTCGGTTGGTCACCGATGGTAATGTTATCTAATGTCGCGACGGGATCGAAGAAATACTATTGTTTCTCGGCTGTGATAAGATTATCGGGGCGAAGCGAAATGGAGGTGTCAGTGACCGGCTGCTTATCGAGGACACGCGCGCAATTTCGCGGTTGCGCTCGCATGAGCAGGGGTAGAAAATTCGAACGTCCGGTCGTATGAAGGGCGTTAATTTTGAAAAGCAGCCGATAACAAGCGCTCGTCGGCTTAGACACGGCGTAAATGCTCCCGTTGCACGCGATCGTAAATTCATCAGCGATATTTACATTCCGATGTGCATAAATTCGTCATTCAAACGGGCCAGACGGTATTGATTTTAAAGGCATCTCGTGCGATGACAAACATTGATTTATCGGACAATTGGTACCGCGAGCCTGTACTTTTGTTCGCCGGTAGAAATATCAGCTCGTTCGTGAAACGAAATTTTCACCGGGCTTTCTATCTCCAATTTCGTTGTTGGAGATCGAAAGTAAGCTCGAAGACTTTTCTCCTTATTTTCTGTCGCATAGTAGTTGATCGTCCAGTACAATGTTCAATTTTTTCTTAATCCTCTGTAACTGGTATTATGCTTATTAATATAAAAACAAAACTATCGTTTATCGTTTTGGAATAATTTTATAGAGTAATTTTTCTACGTCGTCTGCTTGACAGCGCAAACACAATGCGAATAAAACGTAACATTGTAGATAAATGAAATAAGAAATCAAGTAATATAGATACACGTACATAATTAATTTATAAATCACACGGTGTTATGCAGGATTAAATTATAATGGGAATGTCTGGTCCTAAGACTCGTAATTATTGGAAAGCTCGTCAAATATATATGTACGATTCTTACCAATTGTTATTTATACAGCGACATAATCAGTAGTATTCTTTATTTAATTTATTTTAACAGGTTAATCGAATTACAAATTGATAAAGATTTCTGTCTCGTACAAATATGGGACTAATACGATTTATTTGAAATATATTATTTCTATTCGAAGTAAACCGATACCATATGAAACAGAGTATCGTCGAATAAACGAACTATTCTGTCCAAAAGAACGAAAAAAGGATTTACTACCTCGTCTTTCGAATTAATAGCTGAAAAAGGTCTCACGATATTAATTTTGCAATTACAACGGAGTAATTCGCTATCCTCCATTTTCAGACTCTCTTGGTTGAAAATTACTGATTTATTAGATTGTTCGAGCGACCAACTCGCGTCGATATCCCGTAACAAACATCGATCGCCATAGAGGACGAGGTTAAACGTACATATCGGAACGACCCGAACTATTTGGAAGTACCACGTTTTCTATTAACCGTTAGAGACGTAAAATAGAGCTCGACCGAATAGCTTTTGTTACCGAATTCTTTCTCCTTTCTCAAATTCAAAAGACAATTAAAATCATTGATAGAACGTGGATAGACTATTAAAAATTGTTAATTTTAATCGTTAAGTCGAATCGATAAATTGAAAGATATTTTTCGTTCAACCGAATTATATTCTCTGGATGGTTTGAAAATTGAATTGGAAATTTGATACAAATAAATACCATTTACCGTAAGAATTGTGAAAAAATGATAATCCTAGCGTAACGGCGATAATAAAAATGAAACGTGCGTGCTGGCATTAATGAAAAATAAATAACCGTGTTAAAATTCAAATAAAAATGGAATCACCTACGTTTCAATGTTTTCTCGAACGTTGCTGGCTCGATAACAATAGATATAACGATACCTTTCTCTTGTCGATTCTTTCAACCATCTACCGTCTATCTAAGATGGTTTCTGGAAATTACTCTCTCGAGTTGAAGATTTGAAAGAAATTTATTCCGTTTGGTAAACGGAAAAGAACAACGCGAGATTCCCCGCCGGCAAAGCTCGTAGCATGATCGTAAAGAAGGGCCATTTTTGAGTTGGAATCTTAAGGTATTATAACGAGTACGCGTTCTGACGACAACAAGGAATGCACGTAGAGACGTACAAAGAAACGAAACGTTCCCATTTTCTTACGAAGAATTACGCAAAAAGGGCTTTGAAAAATCGGTGAACCACGAAAGCAGAGTGACGGAAATAAATTCTCGAAGCCCAGGCAACTGACTTGGTCGACGCCTTCGTGCTTGTCGATCGAATTCAATGAAACACCAGCGAGATTCCTCTATCCCAATTTCATGGAAACCACACAAAGAAAGTGCCGTGTGGAAAGACTGGTTTCCTGGGCAATAACCGCGACCGGAAGCGCACGGTCTCGCCTGTTTCCCCTCGACACTACCGGCGCGAAGGTACCTGAGTGTAATGTTTCATACTTGACATTACAACCACTGTAACATCATCCGCTGTCGTTGTGTAACGTGAAAAAGAAAAATATAAAAAAGAGGTAGTGAACGAACGTATGTACAAACACGCACGTCGAACGAACAACGAGAAGATACAGAAGAGCCATGGATGGAGCGAGAGAAAAAGCAGAGAAGAGGGTCGAAGTCCTGGTGTTCGTCTGGAAACGCACGGGCTCGCGTAAACGAAGGACCATTAATCAAAATCCGACCCTCGATGTCGTTCGGTATCGTTGAAATCGGAACAAACGTGGCCCACGTGCACGAGTTCCCATATTAAACGCGGATATATCACGTCACGGACAGAATCGGCCGTGCTACGTTGTTGTAGATTTCTGAGCGTGAACGACGACCATCGGGCATGCAGGGAAACGGACCGCACTGGGACATTTCGAGTATTCTATTCTAACGTAGGCCAGAGATAATTGCGTCGTTCCGTTCCAACTAACGAAGCGTTGCTGTTTCGTTTTGCTGCGAGAAAGTGTAACTCGTGTCGTGTAGTCGATCGTCTCGAACGAATGGAGGACTTTGTTCGCTGCTAGATGACGTGTCCAATTTCATTTCGATAGGATTGCATTTCTATGGAAGGATGTCAAAATTGTGTGTTTTACAAATGCTTATAACGCTACGTCGTATTAAGATGTCTTTAAGTTGAAGATGCATCTCGATTATCTAGATCGTCGGATATTCAGTATTCTACCGTATAACCAACATATCGTAGTACACGGTTCGTCTTGATTCGGAATTTACTTATTTACGAGAATGCTTTGCGCGAATAATTCACTACCTCGATATGGTTGGTCACTTTGAAAAGTTAAAGCTTGTAGCGTACCAAAAATATTTTACTACACGAACAGTACAAATATCTCTGTTCCAAAGTTATTATAATCATGACGAATTGATAAATCCAACAGGGAAACGAATACGTAAATTTTGAATTTCGAAACTACGGCACCGTGCACCATCCACTCTGTCAATTCGGTATACGATGAACAATGCAGACAACCAAGTAACTCACTCTCATTCATTAAAACTTTTAAGCTGGATATTTTGCACACGGTACATCATACCACGTGTCTACCCTCCGTCTATCCCATATTTGCCACAAAATATCTAATCGAAACTAACATCGTAGCGTTAGGGTAGTAGCGATGACACGCAACATCTGGTATATCTTGCGCTTTTTATATCATCCAAGTATACAAGGACGTACCAGAAACGTCATTTGGCACCAAGGAGTTGAATGACGCTTGTCACCAACAAGAAATATTTTAATTTTACTCTTTCTAACTCGTTTTTCGCTGAAATGTTCACTATTCGCGAATATCAAGCAAGAACGAAGGAAATTAAATTATACTTGTATTAAGAATTTCTTTGAATTTGATCGTACATCAGGGTGAATTAACACAGTTATCACGAATGTCACCGTAACTAAATACCGACGCGTAGTCTATATATGGAAGAAAATAAACGGCGAGATATTAATACGCTTATAGTCTGCTAATCGTTTGTCAACGTCAAAATTTGACTTGTACAGTGACAGCCGCGGGATCGTTGAAAGGGTGAACCAATTGTGGAGTGACCAAATAAAAAATGGCATCGAACCAGCGAGATCCGTAGACTAACCCCATGTCCCAGCGTGCCCCTTCGTTCCCTTCGCACGTGTGTTCGGTGGATCGTACACGTACGCGCGCTACGTCTCGTTTATTCGCGTAAATCCGGGGTAACATAAGGTGATAGGTATCGGGATGTATTTGACGAGAGAGAAGAGGGTTTAATGGTCGATAGAAAGCTCGATACCCTTCTTCGAACGATCGAATCCAGCTGGTCGGTAATATTTGTCGAACAGACAAACGCAGGTGAAAGGTCGACGGAATTGCAAGTAATTTACACGAAGGAGTCAGCAATTCTTTCGTACGTTTCTCGTTACCTCGACGAAAGGAATGTATAACGATGAGAAACGTCCGAGATCGATATTAGATGCAAAACGAAGGAATGCCTTCTTTCCTTAATGAGCAAATACTTCTCGCCAGTAATTATTCCCGCGTTCTGCCGATCTTTCTCGTTTTTTCGTCTTCTAGCGGATAGTTGGAATAGTCGGCGAATCGCCGGCATCTCTCGTTCACGCGAATTTGTACATTTTATTTAAACTACGACGCAGCGAATCGAAGTACGGGAAAACAACGAACGCCGGAACTTGGGAGGAAATGCGCCAGCGAATCCGTCCCATGATTTCATTCGAGTGTAACTGAGCTTGATCTAACTAAGGTATTCGAGGATTTCATGTAGGTATGTACGTTTCGAGTTTCCATTTCCTAGAGTTCTGAAGAAATTTCGCGTTCCCGGCAACACACACGATCGAACATTTCCGCCTGTCCATGCGTGTGGTAAAAAACATTTATATTTTCCGATATCACGTCTCTTTATTTTAACAGAAAAGTGTGCTCGAAGCGTTTTGCGCATTGGCATATATCGCGTATATCGACCACGCCTTGTGTTTAAATTCGATGGAAATTATTAATCTATAGGTTGCACGTGCGGTCTCGATGATAATTATTAATCGCGTATTCGTGAATTTTTGAACTGATATTTGTATAAAAGTATCTTGCGCAATATCGAGAACCGATGTTGACAAACAACATTTTTATGAAACAGGCAACGATTCTTTTGCAAAGGAATATAATATTCTAAAATACATACAAGAAGTTGTACGAGACATATAAATTTCGAAGATTTTTATCTAGCTTACTTTTCTATTTGTCTACCTGTCTGTCTGTCTGTCTCTGGGTGTAATTTTGTAATCGAAGTTTCATTCGCTTCAGGAACAGCTAGAAGACTAAAATTTCAAACGCAAGCTCATTTTCGACGACGATAAAATATAGTTTGGAAAAACTGATAACGTTTTTCAGCTTACTCTTTTGCTTGTTTGTCTGTCCGTGTATAATTTTGTAATCGAAATTTCACCCACTTCCCGACCAGCTAGAAAGCTGAAATTTGGAACGCATGCTTATTTTCCATGACAATGCGACATCATTTCAAAAAATTGACAACTTTTTTATTGGAGATAATTGTCTGGTTAGCCGAGGCGAAATTGAAAAACTCTCTTTATCCCACAATAGGGCCCAATGCATATTATCGAATGACATTTAAGAACTAAAAAGTAAACAATAAAATATATAAATTAAAGAAATGACAAAGAAAATGGTTTTTATTTAAAAATATAGTGAAAAGAAGAAAGTAATTTTCTTAATCCGGTATCGTTAAGTAATTGAATGTGATAGCAGTATACAGGGAAATCTGCACACGTTAAGCACACGCGGTAATCGCATAACAGAGTATCGCTCGATCGTCCAATTCATATGACTAAAAATAAGAAGTTGGCAGGCTCGTTAATTTAATTCCAATGTTCTCCGAATTTTTACGCTTTCAAAGACTCTCTATTTGACGGGATAAATCTCGGAGTCGTGATTTAAGCGAAAATTCTTCGAGTTTTCCATTTTTTTTTCCTTGTAATCGTCGAAGAAATTCCTTAGGAATTTTTTCATCCAAAAAGTTCATCCAATAAAACAGCAACAAATTAGGCAGGTTTTTACTTTTAGTAGTAGGAGTTCAACGATCGGGCGATACCTTGTTGTGTATATAATTATCGCGTGCGTTCGACATAACATACAGTTTTCGCTGCGTATTATCGTTACATTCGATCGCTAATAACACGTGACGGAGAAAATCATCTTCTTTTTAGTACATTTTTGAACAAAAACCATTTCGCTTTTAATTTTTTAAATCTATATATTTCACGTTTTATAAATATTTATGGCAGGGTTACTCTACTTCGGATATTTTATACGTTGGCGCATATTACGTGCAAAAATGTTTAAATCGATAAATGCGAAAATATCCATTGTCGAGTTATAAAACTATACGCGAGCATTATTTCGAATCCAGCCGTAGATGTATCCTTAATGCGCGCGTTCGATTCTAATATCCGTGAAGAGGACCGCGTATTATCATAGCGATGACAAAAAGTAAAACGGGCACGTCGAAAGGTTTTTCTCGACGACTCGTTGGAAGGCAGCAAAGAAAGTAATGCAGTCGAGCGGCTCTTGGGATTTCAGTCGCTCACCAAAGCTCTTTATAGGTCGTCGTTTTCTTCCAAGACAAATGGAAATGTCCTTCGTTTCTTTGTATAAGAGCGGCCTGTAATTTTATGAACGCCGCAAAGCTGAGAGGCATGCCTTGAAGCAGCTCCATTAACGTGTCTCCGCTGAAAATAAACATCCGTGCAAAGGTTGAACAGGTAGCTGGTTGAACTGGGACCTGCTGGATGATTCGATCGCGAGCCTTTTAACCTCGTCAAATAACCAAGCGAATTAGCTGTGCGTAAAAATCGATCGTTTACCCGGCTCATCGAACGCGCACGTTCCATTTAACGTATTATTTCATGCGATTCGATTATATCTGTTTTCAATTAACCATGCCAGCCTCCCCGCCTAATCCGAAACTTTCACCTAAATTTACACAAGCGCGCATTATTAATCGAATCACACGCGTCCTAATGTGACTTCGCTATCGAGGCTCGTTTAGACGCGTCCGCTAATTTAGCGGAGTAGCGAGTAATTTAGTAACTTATCGTGCGCGCGGACGATAAAATTTAATCGAACATTTTAGTAAAACGATTTAGTCGAGTAGATCCATTTTGCTAGATTTTTCTGGTCGAGAAGGCTTGTTAATCCTTTAATTTGCAGTTTCGTCTTTGCTGAAATCGTACTTCGAACACGTGTTCTATCTCTCAGTTGAATTCGAGCTTCGATTCTGTTCGATAATAAATGAAAAGAGTTTTTCGACGTTCTCAGTGTGTCCAAGTATCATCCCGTAGCATCTTCTAATTCCAATTCTTCGAGCAGACTACTCGAAGCTTCCAACGAATCTCTTCCATTTGTCCATTTTCTAACCCATACACGGTTCGTTCCGTCTAATAAAATCTGAGCAACGCTTCTGATGGCGCTATTTAGTTACGCCGCACGATTACGTCGTCTGTCCGTCTCTCGTGATTTCCAGAGTTCAACCGTATTAATTCGGACACTTTCTACGCACTAAACCGTTTCATATTAAGCGGCTACTCGCCACTTGACTAAATTACTGAACGTATCTGAACTAGCCTTTACACGAAGCTTTCAATGGCCGATCGATTCGCGCACATAATCCGTTTATCTGAAAATCACGCGTCAGTTGCGTCATAGCGTACAGTCGTTTGTCCCTGTCCTTTGGTAAAATTCTCCTCATTGATACGCTTCGATTTTATCGACACGATCGCCCCACGGAACATCGTGGCGCACTGGTCGGCCAACGAAATTGGAAGACAAACGATCGTCGTCCCGTCCAGACAAGTGGATTGCGGTGATCAACGGAGACACGCGTCCGCCAGCCGTGCATCCTCGTTCGTCCGCGGTTTTCTCGAGAAAACGGCCAATAATTAAACGATTTATCACCAACCTGGGAAAACTCTCTCCTTTACCTATACAATACACGTTCGAGTGGCGGACGAAGGGAAACGGTCGCACGGTTTCGTTCGCCCTTCGCATCTCCCTACACATCCCTCGGTTATCAACTGCGCATAAATGCAATCACGTGCACCGACGCGGTGCATTACCGCTGCATCTGCCCTCTCCTGGCATTCTGTCATGTGCTCTCTCGTCTGCCCATCTGTGTCTCCCTCCATCAATGTTTCACACTAGCTCTGCTCGCTGCCGATCTTACTCTCTCTCTCTCTGTCTCTGTCTCTGTCTCTGTCTCTCTGTCTCTCTGTCTCCCTCTTCGAGTGCGATGCATTCGACATTAATGCTCGACACTCGACGACTCGCTGCTGCTGGTGCTACATTCGCAAAATAGGGGGCTGGTTGTACGTTTCTGTTTATACCTCGATAGATACGAATGGCTGGGCAAAGGATGAAAGAGACGCTCCCTAAAACCACCCCCACGAAGCTCGCAGCTACGCTCGTTTCCCGAAGCCTCTCCTGTTCTTGCTTCCGTGGACGCTGAAAGCTCCAGTGACAACGCGAAACGCGCTTTTTTCGCCTGTACTCTGCATCGTGGGGTGCTCCGAGAGGAAAGCGGAAGCGCGGATGCGCGAGGAACATACCGAGGGAAACGGTGGTGCAGAGGAGGAGGACGTGCGGAACCTGGAAAACGGCGAATAAAAGCGAGGAGAAGTACGAGAGATTCGTCACGGAGGAAGAGTTGAACGAATGGATATGAGAGATCGAGGGGAGTTGGCGGAGCTTGATATGAGAGTAAAGAATAATGAGAGAGGGAAAGAGGGGGGGGGGGGCAAAGCTGCACGAGAATTAGGGTAGAAACAAGGGGTAGAATTTAGAATGGAGACGATAAAATGGTAATAGATCGCGATAAACAAATAGAAAAAACGAAGAAGATCGAAAGGGACGAATGTGGATTGGAATAATAGGAGGGAAAATTGTGGAAAAGCATGAAATAAACATGGAGGAACCATTTGGAAGGGGCGAATGAAAGGAAAGGAGGTTGAAAAGAGTCGAGTGCGGGAGGAGAGGAGGAAGTGAAGTGGGCTTAAAACAGTGCAGAAAGAGCGAAGGAAAGACAAGATTTCGAGAGTAGGGGCCAAAAAGACGCATGTTAATGCGCGATGAAGCGAAGAACGGTTGAAAATACAGTCGGATGTGGCTGTGATGTTTCACTTTGTTTTCTAAACTAGGTGAACAAGACCGTGAACGATGCGAGAAATCACAGTACCGTAAGTCAAACGTCACGTCGGATGGTTCCGTACGTTTGACACGTAAATTTCTGACTTTCGTAAAGAACCGAAACGTGTGACGATTACGAGAACAACGTTTGTTAATTCACGAACAAACCTTTCGACGATACGAGCACTCGCGTATCGAGTTAGTCTATCGTAATATTTTA
The DNA here is from genome assembly GCF_024542735.1 of Bombus huntii. Taxonomy (NCBI): domain Eukaryota; kingdom Metazoa; phylum Arthropoda; class Insecta; order Hymenoptera; family Apidae; genus Bombus; species Bombus huntii. The sequence goes on along the minus strand of NC_066245.1, from coordinate 1,683,334 downwards.
AGCTCAGTTAATTGCTTTGACTATGTTTTACAATAGCGTCATTTGCATAGCTTTTTTACTTGCTTCTTGTTCCATTTTTTTTTCGCAAACGAACGCTCTCGTCGTTGATGTATTTATTTGGAACGGGCATCGCTTAACCGACTTATCGAAAACGCTTCTGATTTGCTTTCTCGTTACGTATCTATCCTAAAGAAGGTTTTTATACCAATTCGATTCTTTGACTCGGTTTTTAAATCGAGAGAAAAGAGAAAACACGAGCTCAAGAGAAAATGAATGGAATCGTACCGTCGAAAAAATATTTTCTTTCTCGTGCAAAAATATATTGCCCGCTCGATATGAACGATATTTCAGCGTTTCGTAATTTTCAAAAATAATGAAAAATGGCAAGTTCGTGGCTCAAGAACGTTCACCCGCGCTGATCGATGGCGTAATTACTGATACCGTTCGTTTCATTTGTCTGCCTTCCTTTAGGAAAATAGAAAAAAAAACGGAGATAATGGAAAAAAAACGAAATTGAATTTCTTTACATCTTTCTACGAGGACGGCGAGCCATGATGACCACACTGTAGAACGTCTTAAGAAAAGGAAGAAATATAACAGTGGAATGGACAGAAACGTGGTCGTAGGCGGGGAAAGTGCGTGGGTGGAGAGTGAATCGGAGGCAAGGAAATAGATCAAGGGTGGTTTTTCTACCACTTGCTTTCCTCGACCAAGATATATCCTTGCGTGTAATTGCGTGTAACGCGTGGAAAAAGTAAACAAGATCGTTTACGGACCGGATAACGCACCTGTACCATTCTTCTTTTTCCTATACTTCTTAAATCATGACGAAATAAATCGAAGGATTTTCCGCGAAGTTAAACCATTAACGTAGTAATAACCATTGGCGTTTCCCTCTTTTTTAACCGAAGCCTTCCTGAAGATCTTAATTGAATTTGGCGTTGCTTTATCTTCTCGGACTGAAGCTATTTATTCGAATACAAAAAAAAAAAAAAGAGAAAGGACGAATGTATATAGATATATGTAAAATGATAGCGCAGAAATAGCTATCTATTTGGTCATTTTACCTGATAGAAATGCGTTACGATACATCGTAAATTGCCATGATTTATCGTTGCATCGATTACGTTCTGTCTATTTTGCACTAATATTCTGTATGCATAGAATGTTAGCGTAATATTTCACGCGATGGCCCGTAACGATTACAACGGGACTTTCCCCTAATTTTTGAGAAATATTGCTAGCTTTGCAAAATATTCCTCGATAATTCAAGTAGCCGTACCTGTTCGAGGATCGATCGAGAAGCTATCGTATTTCATTTGTACAATTAAAGAACCTACTAATATATTATTATTGCGCATAGCAAGGGCGGAAGATTTAATTTCGTCACGTAGGAAAAAAAGTACACGATACAAACGTTTAAAACATCTATAAAGTAGAAGGATAATTCTAAGAAAGTGATGGATCAAATCTAGGATTAAAAAATATGTAATTGTTTCCGTAAATATTCAGCTGTTTGTAAAACATTTAAATCATCGTTTGTAAGCTATTGCATGAATTAAAGATACGAGAAAACTGGTAAAATTGTGTTCGAAACGTTTCGTGGCCGCAATGCTTATTATTGCATATGCTAAAATCATCGAATTTCTACGCGAACAAGCAGAAATAAACATTCGTTGAATTTCTACCCATTTGCGAAATTTCCATTGTAATCGGTGCGTAATATCATACATGGCTCCCTCGGTAGTTTGCTTTTTATTAGAAAACATTTTGCTGCTTCGTAATCTATTTAAAGCAATCTAGATAGAGAATACACATCAGATCGAAATTCTTATCCTTCGTTCTAATTAAGATAAGGATGAAATTCTCGGAGCAAAATTACCTAGCTTCCAGAAGTCGTGCCGAGAAAGAAAGACATTTGAAGCAAGGTTTTCGCGATAAAATGCATTCGACCGAACATCGAATCTTCCAAACTGCGTTATTTGTTTCTAAAACGACTTCGTTAAACCTTATCCGTCTGCCGTGGCACTCTCGTTCGCCTCAATAACGTAACAATAACGATGCTGTTATTTTTCTAACGTATTTCGCGACATGCATACATCATATATAACTGGATACAGAACAGCGTGGAACAAAAAGTACTTAGGACCGAGGCGGCTTAGTAATTTTTCACCGCCAAGATCCAGATGAAAGGTCATCAAGAAAGATCGTGCGGTGCAACCGCGAGAGAAACATATTCGTTAGCGCGAAAATGTTCAACCGGTTCTCGCTAAGGTATTGATCTTGCAACGGTTTGGATCGCGAGTTTGCGCTATCCGCGCAGTACGCCCATTGTGCCCCCACTCTTTCACGTGCTGAATGATCTCCGAAAATTCGTTGACACGATATTGCGAGACGGTGTCTAGACACGTTAATTACCTCTTCGTATTTATGCCGTTCCTATGAGCGTGCTCGACGAGGTGATTAATGGCTGAAGCAAGGAATAACGGGGATCATCCGATCGAAGAGTTTTGATCGAAGCTTCGTCGACCGCCAGACCTATCCAGTTAATCCCGATAAGGCTTCTCTGCGATTTAATCGCTAATAACGTAACTTTGTAGCTTGCGATCCCTAATTGTTTATTATATCGCAAATAAATTGAAATAATCGTGATAGAGAGAAAAAAATGGAAAAGAAATATGCGCTTATTTACCATGGGCAATAATTCGGTGTTACATTACAGAACTAAATCGCATATTCCGATTGTTTGAAATAAAAGTTTATTTTATTACAATCTCGATGCAAGCTTGTGTGGTTGAATTTTAAAATATATCGAAGATCTATTGAAAAATTGTATCTTTCGCGATGTTTCAGCAAAGGTATCTGTACGACATCGAAATTACTCTGTAGTAGGATCGTAATTTCCATTATTTTTTGGTAACATAGAAAATACTCCACGGTAAAAGAGAAAAATACAGAGAAGAATTACATTATAGTATTCTATACATAGAATATAACATCGAACATCGTGGAAGGATGCCAACCAACAAAATCTTGTAAAAATGCTTCGAAGGAGCCATACTTCCAATGCTTTTTTTATCTAAAACAATAAAATGCCAACCTTCCTTCTTTTGATCGAAGCGCGACGCCATTATACAGGAGCCGAAGTTTAATATTTTCCTCGTATCGCAACAGAACAAAATTCATTTTTTTCCATTTGCAAGATATACGCTTCAGCTATCAAAAATACGTTTACCAGTAGAAATTAGTTGTTCCTTCTGTTTCAACGTGACGTACGAGTCGAACGAACGATGGAACAAATCATACGAGTAATCGAATATCCGTTTTTCAGACGAGAATCGTCGATCTATCGAATCTGTTTAAAATTTCCTCCCCTTTGATCGAGATTCAGTCAACGGAGCTCGAGTCGAGGCCTGACAAGACAGATGTAAGAAAAAGAAAGAATGCGCGCTATTTCTTTTCGATAAATTTCCTTATTGTCGCGCAAACTCCACACGATTCGAAGCATATTACGGAATCTTGCGGCTTTTTAATCGTGCGAACGCGGTTCGTTCGTCCGGCTTGAGTTAATGAAAAGAACCTTTCGTTAGAAATGGATCGGGAAAGAAGAAGGGAAGCCGACGACAGAGAAGTGCACGCCGAGGAGAATTGGGATTGGAAGAAGTGCGATGTAATTAGTTGGGAATAATTTCGTTTTTCTCCAACTCCCTCGTTCGCATAATTAGAATTCCATTTTTACTTATTCGCAGCTTATTAGGTTGATGCGAAAGTAATTCTTTCAAAGAAGAAGACTCCCTGATTACTTCTTCTTTCGCTTATTTATCCTTTCGCGGGCAGCTTATTTTCGCTAGGATCGAATTACGATATCTTCGAAATAGTAGCAGGTACCGTTTATCGCATAATTCCCATACGCTTTTGCGTATTTTTTCTTTTTTTTTTTTTATCGTTTGCGTGAAAATTGTTACATTTCTGCGGTCGTGATATAGTTTTCCTCGATGGAATTACGAAGCGTCCAATATGAATTTTATCTGCACACATTCTTGAGATTCGCGAAAAATAGTTTTGAACTTTGCACTTGGCGAACTTCGAACGAGATTCTCAGCCTTATAAAACAAAGAGGTCGACGTTAATGGAGCAATTCCGAAATTATCCACTTGCGAAGTAAAATATGCAAAAGTATATTTCTGGCGAAAACGTAAAAATATTGTAGTGGTTCGGTTAACTGTCGAGTAAAATCACGTTTCATCGGGGCAAGAGCATACGTTAAGATGGTTATATCAAGTGTAAAATTTCGATTCTATCGCGGGAGAATCTTCGAAATTTGAAAGTTTCGATTTCGTTATTTTCTCAAAACGGAACAGATTGTATTACCTGAAGACGAAGAAATTCGGTAGTCCTAGAACAAAATTCGTTGACCGATTGGCCGTGAATCGGAACGGGCCAAGAGGCGGGCATTGAAAGAAGCAACGCCAACAAACGCGTGCCACCGCTTAAAGCAGCCACTAGGGGCAGCTTAATAAAAACAACGAGTCGGAAATTGACAGGGCCCCGTGTTCGGCGAAGCAACCAGGCGAATTCAATCAATCGCGTCCAAGCGACGGATCGGTGCGGCGCGATGAATTGTGTATGATTTGCTGGTTCTCGGTTTCAAACGGGTTGCCACTTCTGGGGAACAATGTAAGAACCAATCGACACGGCGAAAGCCCTCTTCTCTCCCGGCGCCGGCTGGTAAATGCATTTACAGAGGCCGACTTTTATAGGACGATTATTTCGTTACGAATTCACCGTCGAGCGGTCGTAAAGTCTGGTACACAATTATCTAATTACCGCGGCAATTACGTCGCTGAAATTTCATTAGTCGCATTAAAGGCTAGGTAAGGCTAGGGACACACAATCGTCGATAGGTACACTTCGATCGACGCCGCCAGGTAACTGGATTTTAGCCGGACAGGGGAGGAAATGGATCGAGGGCTAGATGCACGCGGAAAGCAGCTCAAGAGAAACTATATTTTGCCGCTCGTGGCAATTACAGAAAATCAGCCGGTGAATTCGCGGTGAATCTCGCGGATAACAGGCTTCCACTGTGTCGGTTTATGTGTGTGCGAGGGCGCACACGGCACGCGATTAATTTATTGACTCGCGATCGCATGATGGATAACGGCTCGTTACTCTCGAAATATGACCGGAATTGTTAAACCGCCACCAATCCCCGCTTCGCCGCCAATCTGCTCGTAAACGAAGAACAGTTTGCGCGTGGTGAATGAGACCACGTGGAAACGACAGGGATTACATCGAGAGGCTGAATTCACGGAATTTCTGGAAACGGATATTCTCAGAAAATCGTCCGGGGGAGCGAGATAACGGTAAGATAGGCGGTGCTATTTGTCTTACTTTCTGCGGCCCATTTGTGACGATACAGATCAAACGATCAATGGATATACACATAAGTATTGCGAAAATTCATCTGTTTCGAACGTTGTAAATGCCGATAATTCGCGTTCCTTATGGAAACCGAAATGGGGATATCGGTATTTCTAAAACGGTATGTAGACAACTATATATTTCACACGGTCAATTTTTTAAATGCCGAGACGGGACGTTGTTCCGATAAACAAAGATTCGTTAGCGAGTCTCGTGGAAAAACATTTCAGAAACGTCGAAGCAGTTTGCGATTTCCGAAACGCTCAAGCGGTTTCCACGATAATCGACCACCGATCGTTAAAATTCTCGACTCTCGCAATTGCTTTGTTACCATCCCCTCTACTCCCCTTTCGCCCCCAAAAAGATAAATCCATGACTACTCAGGGAACGAACGAATTCAATTCTCCTTGTGCATGTGGGTACAACAAGAGGGAAATTCAGGCAAATCATGCTATAAATTAAAGGGAAGTGCTGTTGCAACGATTGCTTACGATTGATCCACTCGCGGGACCACTTTTTCTCCTTTTTTTCTCTTCCGCTTTTCTTTTCTTTTTTCTTCCTCCTTTCGTTGACATTTCCGACGTTACACCTACGTCCCCTTTGTTACTATAATATTCAGAGCACGCGTCGTTATGTTTCTTCTTTATATCACAGGGGAAGTGCAAGTACGAACGCGTATGAAAACAAAATTTGCTCGTTCCCACAGGGATCGTCCGGAAAATTGAAACCGTGTTAACACCATAAAGATCTATATACAACCGTTCCTTGGCGCATTTCATTCGCGTTTCAACGTTAAACGCGTTGGGTATTTCAGATCGTTGATATTTAACGCGCGCTTTTCTTCTTTCTTCGTAGTAAGCATTTCCTGTGACGTTATATGGTTTTTACCATTGAAGACGAAAAATTCTTACTATTTTTACCGTTTTCGAGTGTAGCAGCCGTGTGTTGCTCGTCTTTAATCAAATATCTGAGATTCGAAGATATTTTCTTATCGAAATTGTCAACTTTCTATTATTTTTAATTTCGTTGCTTCGCAAGGACGCATACATATTGTACGATCGTCCTCTTTCACTTGTTATATTTATCCTTTGTTCTCGTTTCCATCGTAATATTGAAACGTGTTTCTCGTACTTGTACATTCTATTATGCAACATTTACTTTATTCTACAAAGGACGTAAAGGACGCATACAGAATGAAAATGTTACAGGACAGGCGTTAAGTAATTTCGTCGATATAAAAGCGGCTTATAAAATATTTTGTTATAATTTATAACGAGAGAAGGAGGCAACTTTAAGCCATGTAAAATCCTAATTAAAGTTATTGCCACAGTTTCACACTGTCCGGTCGTTGTATTCAATGTTAATCGTACGCGTACCTGCCCATGCCAAAGGGCGAAAGATCCATCATTTCTTGAGAATAACTCGCTTCCGTTCGTGCCAAAATCCAAGCGCGCCGAAACACGAGGAATTTCGAGACGCAACCACCGTGTGATCGAACCAGTTTTTCTTCTGATCTATTTTACCTGATCGATGTAATCGTTCGGTCCCGGATACGCTTTTCCATAGCGGACAATAAAACCGACAGGGTCGAAATAGTCTGCGCGCAGAGTGCCGAGAGACGGTATGCGAGTTCCCGTGTCGCACGTGTGCACACCCACTACCATGGAAAATACCTTTCTATAAAACGAAGCGTGACAGCGTTTCGAGGTACGAGCGCGCCCGTAATAATAGTCGGCTATAGCGTATATATCGGCTAATCCGATTGATCGAGCGCTAAAGCGCGTTATTATCGCCTTACATTTTCCATGCTGTGCCGTTCGTTGCATCCCTCAGACATGTCGTGTCGCCCACAGTTCATGGCCTACGTGAGCGTATACCACGTACCATACCGTGGACATGGCACTCGATCCTTTCACCTCTGGTCATCTCCTCCACCGTCTCTATGTGTCTGCCCTCGACGCATCCACATGCAATCCCGACGTTGCCCCATGACCGCGTGTCAAGTGGTTAGGGCGATGGTCTCGTTGGAAGGGACGACGATCTGGGAAAGCATTTTTCGGCGATCGTCCAGGAAACATTAATTTTGTCGCTGTAAACCTCGACTACTACCAACTTCCAAGCAAAATCATTAGTGAAAAGAGCATAAGTAGTTTAGTTTTATGATGTTACTACGTAACTCTAATTTTAAGAAATCTCTTTTTAATTTCGTTTAATTTAGCTTGCGCTTTCGTAGTACGTATGTAACCTTGTATAGAAGTTTCGTGCAACGACTACCAATTCATCCCATACTTATAGAGTAAACTAACAAATTATCGTTAGACATAATCTCTACGTCAAAAATGCTGCTACGAAAATTCTGTGCAGGTAATGCGGCGTGTAATCGCGTGTGCCATTTCAGAAGATTTAGAGAGGAACGCTCGTCGGCAGAACTAGTAAACGAACGAAATTAAAAAATCATTCCGGAAACGGGGTTGACAAAGTCACGTTTGTGCAGCTACTAATTAGCTGAGAGGCGTATTTTTTTTATCTACTTTTTTTTAGAAATATAAAGTTCCTCGGCTTGCAACGGAAGCACTTCCGCCGACGTGTAGAACTCATTTTCGAAATATCACCGGTTCTTCGAGAAACAGTCCCCTACAACGAAGCGTTAAATTCTTTGTACAACATTTTTCAAATACCGTTTGCTATTTTGCAAAGATCTGTTTTTAATTCACCACATTTTCGTAGGAATCTTGTAAAATTCTTTTTTTATTTTTCTTCCTTTTTTTCTTTTTCTTTTTCTTTTTTTTTTGCTTGGAAAGTTTAGGAGGGTCAAGGAGTGCTTGCGGACTTTCTACTTCCTTTTTGTACTTAGCCTCGTTAAGGATCGACTTTCTCGTAAAAAGCACTACTTTTCCATTGGAAATATTAATTTAGAAACTATGATTTATATTTAGACATTTTCGTACAGTTAAAACTCGAGCAATTTTGGAATTACGACTATTGGAATAAATAATAGATTTATTATTCGACGTAACGTGGTCGAGTAAGTTTGTAACTTTCTCCGTTACGCTCGCTATTAATTGTACCATAGACAACTGCGCCGAACGATGTTGCCTAAGATAAATGTGACAGAGATCCTATGTAAACCTAGTTTACGGTAAATTGCGATGAAATTAACTACTTGAGCATAGAGGGAAAACCTAATTAATTTGTTTACCTCGTAATCTATTGAAATTTTTAATTAAATAACGATACAACGTCATTTCGTTCACTTTACATAGTAGCTTTTACATCTTTTATTACTTTATGTAACACAATTAGTTACTCCGTCATGCTTTTAAAAGCATATAAAACAAATTATGCTCGCGTTAAGCTCTCAGGCATCGATGTATGCATTTAAACGTGAATGCAATAAAAAGTTCAACATCCTCGTTCGTTTTCTAAATATACGGAGGACGAACGTCGATATGGAAAGAGAGAAAGAAAGGACGCCAACGTGCACCTTTTTACATCTAAATACGCAAGTAGCTCCATCCAACTAGGAAATTCAATCATAGAATTCGATGAATCGGTCGCGCCGAAATTAAATCGCGTTCGATTCAACTTCAAACGCGATACGGAACAATATCCATGCTTCAATTAAATTTAGTAAAATGCCGATTGTAGCGTTTTTCTTCTCCCCTTTCATTCGCTGCTTTTTCCTTCTTTCCTTTTTTCTTCTTCTCTGAACCAAACGAGTTTGACTCGACACTCGTGGACACAGAAATGAAAATGTACGACGAAGTAAGCGCGTTCAAAGAATCTTCATCTAGGGCACTCGATACCAAAAATAGAGGAAAAGAGAGATATACGAAGCAGTGATGCTCGTCTTCGTGCAACGACCACATCGTAGCTCGTACGCGACGCGCTACCAAGAACTACATCTGTGGCCATCGAAATGAAGGAAAAACCGTCGGCTCGCGCCACGCCGGGCTAAATATCGATTCGCGTTAAAATACAATCTGCCGCCCTTGGTCCGCTGCTTATGGTTGGTGGTTGCTTAACGCTCGATTCGGCCGCTCTTCCTTTACTCTCCGTTTCGATCGGTCCAATTCTCTCCGTCGTACGAACTATGGTCGTCGGATTTAACCAGCGAAATTTTACGCCTGAAATCCGACGTTCAAACGCGAGATCGAAACATTTTAATCTGTTCTGCTCCAACGAGGTGTCATTATTAACTCGTCGATTGAACGGAAATACGAGATGCGCGTTAAACGTTATGAATATTTCTCGAGGATCGCAACGATATGCGTTCGTTTCTTTTTCCTTTTGCCGCTGCCACGCTTTCCATCGCTCGATATTATACGAATTATTTAAATCGTCCAAATGAGCGCACACGTTTGCCGACCAAGCATATACGTATCAATTTACACGCACATATTTAACATTAATGCGCGCATCCTGAAAGCGTATCGTCGTGCAGTTTTCGTTCGATTCAAACCGTTCCGCGGGGCTGCTACTGCTTGTGGATGGGAAATTTCTATTACATTGGTCGATGTTTATAAAATTTATTGGCGTCGTGGAATACTTGACGAACCGGACATTGAAATGTCCGCGGGAAAAACTAACGCGAGCGCAAGAATATTCATCAATCAATGTACGCAATCAACGCGTACGTTGTGATTGTGGATCATGCGAAGAAAAATGTTATCGAGAAGTTCGTTGATTCGACGAGACGAAGCTTGCTAACATCAATTCTACAGGGATTTTACGGTTTTCAAATTTCCCTGAAACGTTCTTTGTCTTATTGTTTATAATTTATATATGACTTGTATATAAATGCTTAAAGAATCTCCTCTATTTTATTATAAATTGGCTTTCAAATTTCCAAATAAACACGATCAACGGAGATAAACTACCTCATAAAAACGACGTCTTGTTAATCATCTTAATTCGTCAGACTATCTTTGACAGCGTGAATTTCTTCCGAAATACGAAGTTACGTAGTATGTAAGCTGATAGCCATTACTAGCATTACGTTTAATTCCGATAATCGATATGACCCGGATACTTGCAGAAAGGATCTATAGAAAATACGCACCAGCGATATTGTAACAGCTCATAGAGTTAATACTGGATTAAGTATTCCTCTTTTGATTGAAATTGGTTGAATCTGCCGCAGCCGAATAAATTAGCCGGTGGCGCAATCGTATGCGCAAACGAAAATTATATACGACAGGGTATTATCGTAATATGGATTTAAACACGTTGAATATTAACGGGTGTACCCATCGAAAATTCAGTTTCAGTTAAATATGGCTTAAGCATTGTATTTGTAAACTTGTTAATTATAGACGTAGGATTAATCCGATGACAAAATAGCAGTGATCGCAGGGGAGCAACTAGATAATTCGTAATTCAAGTTATTTCGCGAATGTTGATAATCGTAGAGTTATCGACGATGAAAAAAGACAAAGAGGAAACGAGGAGAGAAAAAAGCCAGAAAGGAAATGAAATCTAAATCGGTCCACCGCATTGTTTTTTCGCCAAACCTTCGATATTTGATTCTGCAAATTTTATCCGGAGCTGTCGTTTTTATTTGCAAGCGTTCCGAAAGCTCGCGGCACGCACCTCGAAAATCGACGTGAACTGCACCTCAAGTGGAATAAGCGCTCGAAAGGCGGACAAAAGTGCAACTTGATGCGACTCGATGATCGTTTCTAATTAAAAGTGATTTAGGCTCGCTCGTTTTCGAACTGGAAAACTGGTTTCAACGACGAGAGAGGGAAAACTGCTCACGACAGGCGGACGATTCGAGTTAAAATTCAATTTGACGCCGCTGCTCCCAAAACTCACGGTGCATCTGTCAAATTGAACTCACTTCCGAAGAGTCGCCGAATATTCCATATAACATTAATTTAGCGAATTTCTGTGTGTTCGTTTTATCTCTTATCGCGGAACCTTTAGTTTGTCGTTTTCAAATATGCGTATTGACATTATTTCTGTTTCAATAGAATTCTAATGGTTCCATTAAAATAATAACACCTCGCGTCCTTTACAATGACTTTCGTTTAGCCAAATTACTCCTTTCTTTCCACGATTACTTCTCAGCTGTCTGGTCTAATGCGATTTAATTCCAGATTAATGCATTCGTCTCTACTTCGCTGTAAACATCTGTTTTCATCACTAGTTTCGCAATGTCGGCTTTTCTTTTTCTTTCTTAATTTAGACTCGGAGTACCGAAATACGGAAAGTTGCGGATTTTTGCTTAAACAAGTTTTAACGGCGGTGATAATCCTATAAACACGTGGAATATCATCGAAGGCTGATGATTCTACGTGAGAAAATTAGAACAGAGATGTAGAATAACGCTGTTTTCAATCTAAGCTACGGTTTCAAATAAATCAAAGATTCGTTGTACGTTTATCGTACATTTATCGAATATGGGCATTTTCGGGCAACGTTCTATAGACAAACGATAAATATTGCAGAAAATAATAAAACCACGATAAATTTTGCTAACAAATTATCTTTCGCCGGTATAACAATGGCTTGCGTATTTTTCTTCGGTAAAAACATTGTTAAGGATTCTGTTTTTCGCTTTTGTAAATAATTTCCCGTTTCGAGTATTCTTTTCTCTCTTTCAATTTTACGCCGTAAATTTTATACTTCGAACGAAATGAACTGCGTGATAGATATTTCTTATTTTTTTTACGTAGAATCGGTTTCTTGCACAGTGCGCCACTAGTTGAGCGACACGTCATGTACATACATAAATATACAGGGTGGTTGGTAACTGGTGGTACAAGCGGAAAGGGGGTGATTCTACTCGAAAAAAGAAGTTGAAAATATAGAATAAAAATTTTTCGTTTGAAGCTTTGTTTTCGAGAAAATCGACTTTGAATTTTCGCTCGGTACGCGTGCACTTTATCACGTCTCGTTATAACGGATCTCACTGTAGATCGTTGTCTCGATGGAAAAAATTAAAAAAAAAATTTTTTATTCTATATTTTCGACTTCTTTTTTCGCGTAGAATCACCCCCTTTCCGCTTGTACCACCAGTTATCAACCACCCTGTATAAAATCGATATAACTTAGATGTGTCGTTCGTCATAGTCGAGCGCAAATCAGAAACTTCGTTGGAACGTTTAATTCAAATAGGCCGGTAATTATACGGCCAGTGCTCTTCGTAATACCGCCACTACGCTCTTTCTTTCCTCCCCGTCCACTTAGTAGGGGTTTTCATCAGCATTCCGTAGACTGTACATTTCCGGCGAATCCCCATTGTCCTCCGTTTATCGTGTACAAAGCAACGAGTACGAGTTCCGACTATTCTTCTTCGTCTGAAATCGGCTTCTAAACGTTACTCTAATGCCGGGGGGATCTGCTTTTGGTCGTATTACACATTGTTCTACTTTGACCGTCAACCGCCCTCCATTATCTAGTGGAATCGTTGGGTCGACCGAACACCGACTACGAGGATCCGCTTGAAGGGGTGTTGGTGAACACTGGCGAGACGAAAAATTAGTTTTCCGTTAAATTACGACATTGACGTGATTCATGCATGAGAACGGACGAAGTGGCTGGTCGGTGGGGTGGAGGGGGGTTCGAAATGTAAACGGATCTTATCTCGGTCGATGAAACACGTCGTTCGATATTCCGATACTAGGCAACCATCGCCATCACCGTTGGCTCCAAGGGTATCGAGGCCTGGCATAATGGAATTCCTCGTTATATAAATTTCGGTGCACATTTTTCTGGCACCCATCGATCTCGCCGGTCTTCCATTTTCCTGGCTTTTCTCTTTTAAAGTCGACGTATGTACTAACCTGCTCGTACACTCATCCGCTTTCGCTCTCTCTATACACGTATGTACTTATTGTATATATGTATATATATCTCTGTCTCTCTTGTTCTTTTTCGCTTCACGGCCTCGCGCTTTGTTTCATTCCGTTTCTGCGAATAGCCGCTCGATTCCTCGAACGTTTTTCCAGAGAAACGGGGAGAAAACGGAATTCCATCGATAACTGTGAATCCAGCGTCGTTCTTTAAATGATTTTATCTCGCCGAGCAAAACGCTGGCAGCGGATAAAAAGGGATTCCCGTCGATTAACTTCCGCTACGCTTTTGTCTGTGGATCGCGAGCCAGAGGAATAGTAGCGGATCATCTGGAACGGTACTTTGGTGAGGCTTTGAGTACTCGGATATCCGCGAAGTCGAATATCTGCGATATGGTTGTTTCGATACGATCGAACGGAAAGATTCGCGAAACGGTCAGCATTCGATGTATTTAAGCGATCTTCGACCGTAGAATTCAACGAACGATCAAGGATAGCGACGAGCATATCGATATGGCATTCGTTTGATTGTTTGCGCGGCGTTCGACACGACGACGACCGAGATGCGTCGATCATAGTCGATCTTTCGCATCGATAGATGGCTCTGGCGTCTAACGATCGCATTGCATCGTACGCTGCCATGGACCGTTACTCGGAATGCGATTGCAGAAGTCTACGCTTGTTTACCTCTAATAAACCGTTCGTTTTAGTGCACTTTAGTCGTGATTTTCTATTTTACGTTGGCGATTGGCGTCCGTCGCTTGTAGTTTCTTGCTCGTGTACGTTACAGAACGAACCTTTTATCTAAGGAGTCGTTAATTCAGGCAGAAATTAGGACGCAGCCAAACGATGACAGCAGTATTCGGCCCTTGTGTTTTCCAGCGCGAGCGATGTTTCGAGCGATATTTTCATACGAGGTTAAGTTCCTTTTCAAAGTGAGTGCGGACAATGAATATAGCGAAATTGTGGAATACGTGCCTCGTGCGACAACTGATATTCGTCGATTCCTCGGTGATTCGCGGTGAGTGTGCATTCTGTCTATTTCATTAAAAACGCAAATATATACATTACGATTTACATATTTACGCAACGAATTAGCACGTTTTTAACGTACACGACACTAAGAACTCTAAGAAAATTTTCGACTAACTTGATTCGTTCTCGCACGTGTATCTCACCAAATGTCCAATTTTTGTCAGTCTATAAAAATTGCCAGCGTGGATTTCGCGAAATTCAATTTCCATGTCAAGGGTTGCTTGATTTTTCAATTTCTTTTTATTGCTAACCGAATCAAACTTCGTTCGCCGTAAAGTGGCGCGACGAGAAGAGTTCTCGTCGAGACTCTTACCTGCGACGTTCCGTCGTCCCGTGCATCGGTCCTTTAAAAAGCACGAAACAGGGTAAAGAAGTTATGGCGATGGAACAACGGACGGGTATCATCGTCGCGGCAGAATTTCCCGACAGCCGGCTGTTTCCAAATTTATCAGATAAGCGTGCAAGAAAAAAATACACAGGCGTAAAGGAATACATAATCAACGAGAACAGAATAGGATCTCGCAGTATAGTTATTCCAGTCTTGTCGTTTATCTCGTCGTTCTTTGCCTGTCATTCGAGCGCGTAGAGCAGTGTACTCCACAAACGGAGACAGATGTCACTTTGTAACATTACGTTCGCTTATCGGTGAATTTATTGACTTTTTATCGAGAACGCATTGAACTCGTTTCTTTCTTCTTTGTGAAGTTTTACAATCATAGGGAAATATACTGGATGTAGCCAATGTATATTCGGAGAATGAAAAATTAGCAGAGGCACGAGAGTTTAAGAAATCACGAATATTTAAAATGTATGGGACATGTGTTAAAAATGATTAATAAACGTTTCATACTTTCGATATTTGTTCACAAAAAACTGTTATTTTCTCAGCAAGACACGCTTTTTCTCTCAGAGACAAGTACATGCATTTTGAAATGTTTCGAACGAGTTAGAGTTGTAATGGTAGTGAATAGAATATTTTATTCGAAAGTGAAAGTCACTTCTCTATTCCCAAACTCCTAGGCGAAGATGTGACAAAAACTTGATACCCACTGTGAAGTTACTTTGTGAAAGAAAAAAAAAAAAAGATAAATTGGTCGATGGGTCTATTGGTGCGAGTCTCGAACGATGCTTCTCTGGTTTGTCTGGCGAAAGATGGCCTGACTCTATTACGAAATTCAAAATCTTGAAGCAAAAGTGATATAAATGACTAAATTATGATCAAATTTCTTCCTCTTTAACTTGTTTATTTATACCGTTATTCTGAATGATGTGGAATTTATTATAAAACCAGACACGACAAATGTAAAAATACTACATGATTTTACGTACAGGATACGAAAATTGTACAAGTTCTACGAATGTGTCTACTTCGCGATAAAGGAAATAAAGGTGCACGCGCGTGTGTGTACTTTTTTAATCTAATTTCGTCCAGTTTCTAAATGGCGTTTTATAAATCACTGTAAATCGTCAATGTTTGGTACAGGTACCACCTGTTCAAACCATTTTTAGGGCTTATCCGGACCGTAAATACAGCTTACCATAGGAATTTTCCAACTACCTGAGAAGATGCAGGTAGTGTGACGCTACTTTGAATGCATCGTCAGGTAAAGCAAGCGGAACGTTTATCGAACATTGCCGTGCGGAGTTCCCTTGCCTTTCACTTTGTTCGATGTTTCAAGTTCGATATCTCCGGTACGTTCACTCAGAAACTCGGAATTTAACTTTCGGAAATAAAGCGATTTACAAACACGCTCGGAAAAATATGGGTTTTTGAGCGATGCACGCACGGATCGGATCAATTTAATGTCGTGAACGTGAGACTCCGGCTAACATTCCGAAATGCCTTTACGGAAGTTCATCTCTCTACGAACTTCCAAACTTTATTTCCAGTTGTAAAATCTGATGGTTCAAGTTGATTTTGACCATTCGATACATGGAGGGACACCGTGCGATACGTCTTATTGCAATAATTTTAAATATCGATAAAGAGTCGTACCGTGCCGCTACTCTCGCGTGTGATATTAAGGAAGGTTCAAACCGGTCAAATGTACCAAAAACGAAAGAAGAAAATGACACGATATTTTATATCAAAGCGAATGGGCCGGAGCTCGGTCTGGTTTTTCAAGACGCATAACGATCGTCGACCATATTTTTCACTTTCCGTACCCTCGATTAATTTTTTTGTTCGCGAATACTCACCTGGCGCAAGAGTATCTAACATCGGGTCGCTCTCTCCTTTTTCTTTTTTTCTAACGAAGCTTTTTACCTGAAGCGACCAACCGTTTCCGCGGCGCCAGATTTCCTCAATATCTCGATAAATTTTCCTGGTAAAGGTTTGCTATTTCGTGGTCGGATCCTCGAATGTTTCTACTTTGGGCGAAAAAGCGCGCTTAAGAACGAGCGAGGAAGAAAAAAGGGAAGAGCAGGAGAAGAAAAAAGAAAGGAACAACGATTCTCGTCGATTAATCTTCGTTTCTTTTACTGTTGTACGCGAACTGCACCTTTTGCATCCTTCCGAGCCGTATTATATCCTCGATCGCATCATTTCCCTTTATTCAACCGCTGTTCCATCTTTCTCCTGCCTCCTGTATTATGCATTATGAGTTATTAATTATTTATAAGTGCATCACCTACTTGAAACTTGCTCACCATTTCATGCATCTTGCGACGTAATATGATTTATCTATCTACGTGATCTTTTCCTTCACCTTGTGAACTTTTATCTCGTGACCGCGAGCAATTCGCGGATAATAGTCTTGCTGGGCTATACAGTAATGGAAAGCAGTTCTAAAGTTACGCCGCACGTGTATTTACATTTATATTATATCGTGGTACGTCTTCAAAGGTATTCGATGATGAAAAATTTACGAAAGCTGATTTTCTGGAATAGTGTATCGTTTTTTCTTTTTATGATAAGTAACTGCGTGTTTCATTGCAGAGGTCGAGTATATCCGAATTCCATATTTTTATCTTTAAAACCGTTCCCTAAGTGTTAAGCCGCTTTTAAGACGATATTGTAGATACATATGTAATTGGAGTTTTGTTTCTTTTCTTTTCTTTTTTCTTTTTTTTTTTTTTTTGCTACACATAGATCGAATATTATGAAATAAGCACCGGTATGATTTCAGTGGCTATTAATTACTTAGTTTGTAACAGGTATTTTATAACCTACACTTAGAGAAAATATTACATACGTGCAATTTAATTTCTGCCATTATTACTGAAACCGATTATTATAAAACGATTTAACCTTCATCGATTAAAACGTTATGTACATTAGCGATTTTATTACTTGCATTTTCTGGCTTTGTAGAAGATTAAATTAAACTACGAATTTTTGATAATACATATTTTAAATTCATTATTAATGTATTCTCATAATTGTCACATATTCCATAGCTTTGAAGCATGTTACACCGTAATTTGTAGTATCTAATTTGATAAACTTTAATGTATTCTATGTTAATCTTGATTTTTGTACAATTGTAGCAAGAGTTGCAATTTTTTATACATATTTAAATAGCTTAACACGTTTGCTATCAACTTAGGACTAATTTAGATTCAATTTTAATTCTACGCTGCTTGTCGTCGATTATGCATTTCGGAAGTGACTAATCTATTCTTCGTACTTTTCATCGGAAAGCTTCGTTATCTCTTATTGTATGGCTTTCATCACTTGGTGGAAAATGTCGAAGCTCGATAGAACGGAGTTCCTCTGGGATTAATTTTCGCTGCTCTATCGTCTACTATTCGCGTTAAATTCGCCTCCATTTTCGCGTCCGTTGTCGCACAGCGTTCTCTTGAACGCTCATAATTGCGTTGGATTGCTCTTTTGTACGCCTTAAATTGTTACATTGGCGCTAATGTTTTAAACGTAGGGGTTCACGTTGAATTTATTATTGCAACAGTCGAAAAGATCATGGTTCGTTAAATAACAGTTAGACGTTAACTTTTATTCGTGATGTTACGTTTCTTAAATTTAAGAAGTACAAAAGTTGCCATGTTCTGAATAAAATGCTTAGGTATTTTATTGCCGTTTTTAAACAAATTTTCAAATTTTTTTTCCATTGATTAGTTGGAAATGTAGCTACGTAGTATTCGAGCGATCGGCTGAAATAGAATATCCAGATGGAATCTTGGATTGACCAAATATCTTCTCGTTTCTCCTCGATTCGATTCTGTGCATTCGTAGCGCAAAATCGTCAGAAACGGATCAGACAGCGAACTGGGTATAATAAAGGACAAATGCGATTGTACTGAAATTATAATACGAATAGCACGGGAATTGTTCGTTTAATGTTCGAATTAAATCCCCCATCGTCGAGCCGATCGCTAATTGAATAACCAGATGGAATCATTCGATGAATGATTGGATGAAAAATTTATCATGAATCGTAAAATTCGGCCAAGCGTGGAATAATCGTTGTTACAAGTTAAACGTGACCTGTCGTCCCTTTCCGTCTGCCAACGTTTCGACCGCGTTCCCAGCCTCTATCTGAATTACAAAAGTCGCGGGATTAGGCGATCCGCTTAATTTCAGAATGTAATATATTATTCATACCCTGATCTGCATATCCCTTGGCGCGGTTATCCCCAGATAGAAAATACGGTACAAGATGCAAATGTAATTTATGCTTGCTAGCACCGCGACCGTAGCTTAGCACTTGGTCATCGGGCAGTTACGTAGCCGCGTGTGTGCACACGTATTACACCTGTCTCGTTAGTCTGGCCATCGATATCATTCTTCGATGATTTTTATCCCTCGGCGGACTTAAACGCGAAAATAAAAAAAGTGATTCTCGTCCATTATTTCCGGTTCTCTCTTGTGCACGGTCGTTCGTGTAAAACGTCTATTTTCGAGTCCACAGAACTGTACTCGGGATTCATTATTGCCTTTCTCTCTATTCCCTCATCCGACGTGTGTTTCTTGATTACTTTAACATTCGGCCGTGTCGTTGCCTGTTTATAAATGCGCGTCTGCAACGAGCTCGTAATTTTCTACTATACTCCTACTATTTGTCGGGTCCAACCAATTCCAACTCTTTGATTTAACTTTCCCATGTATAACGATATATGGTACCATGTAATGAAAATCATAGAACAATAAAGTTATGAAAAAAAAAACGTGAAAACTATACATTGTATCACAAAAGTTATGGAATCTATAAACCTACTAAAGATATAGCGGATAATAATAATTACGATAATTACTACGTGGAATGTTCAAAATGCATTCTCCTGTTGCGTTTAGGGTTCGAAAAATTGAATTATGAAATTAATTAATTATCGTAACAAGTTGCCACTTGTATATTATTTATTACCGGCACAAAAAGAGAATTTGTCTTTATGTGCTGCAATAATACCTTCCGATATACGATATCGTAATACTATAAGGAAACACATTAAGAAATATGCTGCTCGTATTGATTGGCAATCGATATATTCACGTTAACAGTTTTGTAATTCTCTTCTTCACATGATATGTATTCAACAAGCACTCGCTGCATCGTTACACTAACAGCTGAGATTTCCACGCGAATTCCACGGGTCTTTTACGGACAGATATGTGCGCTAATATCAATGTATAATTTATCTCTCGGCCATGCGAATTCTTTCTTTCTTATTCAGGAATATTCCTCGAATGAACTTTCTCGGAACGAAATCTCGGAGTTTGGATTATCGTTGATTAAGTTACATTCGCCCTTTTCGCCATAGAGTGCGCCGCAGATACGTACATTATTAATTTTGACACTCATTTCCGTCTCTCAGAACGAATCGGATGCATGCAGATATAAAAATGTGGATTCTGAATACTTCGTTATAAAAATACGTATTAATGGCGATGGAAGTTGCCCCGCACTCTGGCAAATCGACTCACCGTGGTAAAATTTCACTCCTCGTATTTTTCACTCTCTTGTTTTCTCATTCGTTCAATCGAACGTGTTTTTCTCTACGTTCGAACGGTTTCGAATTCGACTATCGTCGAAGGGCGGAAAGTTTCGCGTTAATTGATTCGTAATTAAGCCGAGCTGCGTTTCGAATATCGCGCGTACCGTGTAATCTCCCTGACGGGTGAGAGTTTCGAGAGACGCGTCATTTCCTCGGGTTGGAAAATCGAACGTCGCCTCACCTCGATGGTAAGCGATTTCACGTTCCCGTTCCCCTTTGGGAACAAAATCGCAGATTTCTCGTGCGATTTTCCTACCATATGGATACATTTTCTAGTCATCGTGGTCGTCCTTCGAACGATCTCTATCTACCCGGACAAAATGCTGCGAGTTGTCGTGTCCGGGGAGGTGGAGGGAGAGAGAGAGAGAGAGAGAGAGAGAGAGAGAGAGAGAGAGAGAAAGAAAGAAAGAAAGAAAGGTTGCCGCCGATTAATTTCCGTTTCTCTTTCGCCCGCCGTTCGTGCGAATCGTGCTCGACTGTTTTCGGGCCCGCTCAGGCGTATTATATCCTAGGCACACTATTGCGTTTTGTCTCGACCTACCGCTCTGATATTAAATCATTCGAGGCTCTTTATTAACGGGCACCCTGCTGATCGGATATTTAAAGCTGTTTCCGCCTGACAGTAGACGATGTCGTAATTTTCGTGATTCAGCTCGGACATAGTTTATAAATTACATTTTTCTCGAGATTAATTATTTATACCTCGGAAAGGGAGGTGGTTCGATGGTTCCGTTGAATTATCGATTTCAAGGAGTTTCAAATGCGACACTTTTATGGATTATTTTATCACTCGTGTTGTTTCATTTGTCGTGTTAATCGTATTATTCTTGAACTCATGCTGTTCACCACGCGTTTTTGGATATTTTGCAATATGTTGAATTCGAAATCATTTCCATCCTTTGAGCTTTATTCGCACCAATTTCACTTCGATGCTTCTATAAGAATTGATCAACAAATATATCTTTGCACCTCTAATCGAAAAAATATTATGCAGTTTACATTCCTTTTAACTGTGTAGCTAAAATCAATAGCTCTTTATATAAATATTGGCGCATGCGGTTTTTAATGTAGCTTCATATGTTTTCGGCCGACGTAAAATAAAGCAAAGAGTTTCCTCTTTTATGATACCTCGCAGAGAAAGGTTTAGTATTTGATCTGGTGAACGCGTAAACCATCAAATGTCTGCACTTCGTTCGATCCAGCATCCAGGAAACTGTCTGTTTAACTCTTCGTAAGTTATTAACGTACAGCGAGTTGGCCTCTGTTTGATGTACGACGACCCTGAAACGTTTTTGAGTAGGTGGATGTTACGTTCATATAAATAGCACATTTCTTGATGTTTGAGAAATTCGCAGTTCGAAAATACGAAACTGGAGCAATAGAAGAGGAAAAGTGATCGAATATCCTACCTGTGATCTTACCTGTGACTATAGTCTTTTTTATTAAAATATCGTTGTTTCCCTTATCGATATTATCAATAGCATTTCCTGATCTTTCTCTGGATCTTCGCAGTAAGAGATGATCAGCGTTGAATTCTACAAACGAACATTAAACTATCCTAACATTTACATAAGCTTCTTCAAATGCTAAATTCATACTCTCTGTAGCTATTACGATGCCTTTTCAACGTTTAAACTCATAAAAAGGTTACGCGAATATTCCTGCGCGATGATTCATGAAAATAATGGAATTCAAATTCAGGAAATAATGTACTGTTAAATAATGGAATTTCCACGATGTTGTTATAATATTCAAGAGGTACATTATGGGGACATGTATTCCTCTCTAACGTTATTTCTAGCGACATAAATTTGAAAAAATATTTCGTATGTACTACTTTCCGGCATAACTTAATAGATATTCGTTTAATATGTAAATGAATATTATAAAAGCCATTAAAAAGAAATACGAAGAAAAAAGAAAAAAAGAGAGCTGTCAGTTCCATACGAATACCTACTATGGAGGAATTAGCTAAAAGGTAGTCACATCGTTAATAAAATACGACGAGCAGATAGCACAGTCTAAAACGTACGTTGCATGCTTACCCAGGAAAAAAGTCCATAACGTTTTATTGCTTGAAATCGCTTTCGTCGAATACCGCATGCATTATGTACGTTACTCAAAGCCGCAGCAGGTCAATACATCTTCGAAGTCGGTCACATTCCCTCAGTTTCTTGCTATTCGAATATTGAAATGGCGCATCCAGCCCGTCCTCCCACCCTCTTTCCTCCCCTTTTTTCTCTGTTTCTCCTATCAAAGCCCCCAAACTATCTTGGAGAATAAAATACCGAGGGTCGCCAGGGAAAAAGAAGAGATTTCCGCCGATTAATTTCCGTTCCCCGTTCCTCCGTCGTTCGTGCGAATCGCGCGAATCGTTTTCAAGTCCGTCGAGGCATATTATATCCTCGAATCATCGTCCCGCTCCGCCTATCGGTCTCTTGCTCTCTTCTCTCTCGTTCCCCTTCTCTCTTTCTCTTTCCGCAGCCCAATCTACCCTTTCGTACACTCCCTCGTCCGGCGATCCCCGAATTCGTTATAACCGAGAGCCGGGAACCACGCAACCGTAACTTTGCAGGATACGATATACGGCCGAGGAGCAAAGAGATGAGACGGAAAGGAACGCTTTACCCCCTTCGACGGACGGAGAAAGATGGCTTGAATCAAATTTACAGACTTCCTGCACCTCCAGACAGAAAGCCCCGAGCGACGCCTAGGAGAAGAGAGACTGGGTTGGTGGTTTCCTCTTACGGTTGCGAGCGATACAATACCGCGCGCTCTCTTGTCACCGATCGTTTCGAAATGTTTTCCGGTGTTTGCTTGACGACAAGCTACAGAAGTAGATTTCGCGTTATTTATTTAGCTGGAAACACGGACTGGCGCGCCGTGTACGCACCCCGGCAATACCGATTAACCGAAAGCTTCCCTTCCTTGCTCGCTAGCTCGCTCACGCGCGCACGCGAACGAGCAGCGGAGGGTAATTGGTTTCGGCCAATCAGCGTGCATTCGTCGGAACGTGCCGCTTATAACGCTTCTGTGTTTGTTGTAATTAGGATGTCAACGAATAATGCGTGTCCGGTAATTATCGATGATATCTGACTTTACCGACCGGGACATTCGGATTAATTTCGATACTGAATTCGACGGGGCCATGCGGTAATTAGTTTATTATGTTTGCTGTCGCGCTTGCTTCCCTTTGGGCCCTCCCGTATCTCTAGCTGTGTAAGATATTTAGCGTTCATCGAGGTTCACCGGTTAACGAATATTTGATGTCGTTTGAAAGTTCGGCACGGCAATGAAACCTCTAATAGGGTAAATATCGTTGGAAAACGGCTGTAATCAGTGACTATTCGATTATTCTTTCGGCGATATAACGAAAGGGCAACTGGCTGAGAAATTGCAGACCGCTCTGGTGTTTATCGCAATCTGTTCCGATGCCATAAATTTTAAAGATTTCGCTCTAGATACGTATATAATAGAAAATGATATTTCAGTGTGATTAAGAAGAAGTGGAGAGGCGGATAATTGTTGTAGCATCTACAATAGCATTAGTAGTTGCCTTATCTATTCAAAGTTCCATCGTGCTAATTACCACATCGGATAAAGTTGCAAATTTCCTAAATCAGTTATGAGCTTATTATCGGACGTTTGTTATTTGTTTTATTCGTAACATTGGAACTTTCAGAAAATAACCTTGTTTTCTTGCGTATTAAAAGTTTCTTTAACATTTTTTTAATGAGATATGTAAAAGACAGCGGATTATAATTAAGCATAAAATAGAAAAGAAGAACATTTTTTCTCTGTCACTTTTACGCGTTGTTTGAGAAATTACAGTAAGAATAAACACATTTTCTCATAAAACTTAGCTTTCTAAGTTTGTCATAGTAAAAGTAGATTGTATGAAGTGGTAGTTCTAACTTACACTACTAGTTTCGTAATGAGAGCAGAAGAGGTAAACGTAGAAGATAAATATTCTTTTTGCAAGGTTGCTTGTTTAGTTAACGTAATTGCGTGTATCGACTTGTATCTACGTTGCCTGTTCCGTTAACTGCAAAATTACGAATTCCACTAGATCCTCTGAATTTCCTAACACTTTGTCCTAGTGTAAGTTGCATCTCGTATATCTAATTAAATTTCTAGCAATTATCAAGCGGCATCGGTCGTAAAATTTCATTTTCCGTTGCAAATGGGTGTTAAATTTTTGCACCTGGTCGAATCGGGAACTCGCAAGGAATCTTATGGAAAAAGCTTCGAGCGGAAATTAATTCCAGGACTTAATAAAAGCGGTAATGAGCCACGAAGATTAGGGATGCAAAGCAATCGTCGCACGGCCTTATCGACGCGCGATTTTCATTATTTATAGCGTTTGCTTCGCCGTTCTATCCAAGCGGGACGGAAAAAGCAGAAACGAATCGTACGGTCGTTTCAGTAAAATTCTTTTATTCGCATACCCTGTGTTTCGAAACGTACAATTAACGCGTATACCGATCACGAGTAAATCCAGTCTACGCTGCGTTTCACGTTCGTCAGTCGCGGCTTACGTGCCGATCGATATTCTCGGTTTTCAAAACTCATTATCCGTAAAATTAGACTTCGAATCTAATTTCAGGCAAAAGATTTTATTACTTTTCTAGAAAAATTGCAATTCCCCGATGTTATTCTAATACCACCTGCAGCTATCCGCATCGTTGCTGCCGGTGGAAAAAAAAATTTGCGAGTAAATTGGCCGATTCTTTGCAGTTTCGTTTGTCGCTCGTTCGCTACGCGGGTGTAAAGAATCAAACGTCGCAAGTATCAAGTCTGGGAATGCTCAGAGGCCGGTTCCCGCAGCGTTTCAAGCGTTGGAAGTAGAGATTGTTTCGCACGGGTTACGAAGGCTCGGGGATTGCTTTACAAGTCTTTTGAGGTTGAAATTGCAGACAGAGAGATGAACGTCAGTGTCGGTGTTTGAGGTACGTGAGGAACGTGACTCTTCTAGATATACACGTCTGGTTACGCGCGGTTTATCGAGTTTCGTTTTTCTTACCGCGTTTCTTTCGTCCTTCGAAAATCTTACTTTCCTCGGACGCTCGGCACCAAGGCGTCCAGGTTTAGCCTTTTATTTCGTCTTGTTATCCTATCGCTTGTCAATGTGTGCTGATTCGAGTCGCGTCCAGAGGATATTATAGAAAGTAGCTTTACTTCGTTGTATTTATGGTTAATAAATTAATATCGTTAAACGAAGCAGGGAAATGATCGTGCCGCGGAACTCGAAATCTGGGTTTACTCCGACCAAGATGATTAACAGTCACTGGCGATTAAGCAAATTATCGCGGCGCGATGCGACGCGACATCGCGAAAAACAGTCGGCAGACGTCAAGTCGGATAAACGAAGGCTCTGCCACAGATACGGATTTCAATAGCTTCTTGCGATCGTTATGTTACGTGTTGATCGTTCTGAAATAGAAATGGCGCGTCGAGCGACAATTACGGTTTCTCTGAGAGCAATAATAACACGGTTCATTAACATAAAAGATAGGTGCGCGTGCTGTAAAAAAAGTAAAAAAACATCGATGAATTTACTAGCCTAGTTTAATGCCTTAGGTGAATGTATTCGAGCAGGCGTAAACTGAATTTTTCAAATAACGAGTTGAAAAAGTTGAACGACTGCTTGCATTTGAACGAGGTTGAGTCGTGAATAGCTTCACAGATGGAAGCAGTAAGTTTAATTAGAGTCTGAAGGCAGAGATTAACGAATAGATAGAAAGTTAAGTAGTATGAAATAGGTTTGAAGAAAAATAAGAAGCTTACTCGCGAAGTCATAAAAACTTTTTCATTTTTGCAGAATAGAAAGATTGAGCTGCGCGCGGACAGGCATTTATTCGCGAGACGTTAAATAAAATAGTAAAAGATACGATCGCGCAAAACTCTTACTCTCCACTCTCTCAAACTAACGCTGTATTCTTAACTCGGATTCCACCTCTAATTTTTCGGTAACTTTTCTAACTAACTCTCTCTCTGCGTTATCTGTCTATCTTTCTCCACTCTACATGTACCAGGTACTCGATTATCCGGAAAGTTCGTGCCACTTTCTTATAGGCGATGTTCCAATAATTTGCTACAAGCGAATCTCTATAAACGCACACGAACGATATACTGCTTCTTACTTACTTAAAAGCTTACAGCAACTGCAAGATCCGATACGTACTTATCGCTCGCACATCCGTCGTTCTCTTCCCAGCATCTGCACTTCTCAAAATTTTATCATTTTCACGATATCGTCGTAAACGTGCATTGGCAGGTATAAACAGTCATTACTATCCAAACTACAACGATAAACATATTGTTTTTAGACTCGTCAGAGAAGTGGCAGCACAAATTGTATAAAAATTGTACGTTGTAACTTTAACCCGGAACGAACCGATCCATAGGAAGTTGCAAACACCTTGATACCATGCGATCGCAACGCAACCCATTTTACGATTATCGTTCGGCGTTAAAAATATCCGACGATAAGGATAGAGAAAAAAGTCGAGTCACGAACTGTTGGCCGGCAACGTGTCTGTTTCCCGGCTAATAAGAGTGTATCGCGGAGGAAAGAAATTGGAAGGCAGCGAGGTAAATGGAAAGTCGTCGCGATATGGATGCGAATACGAGTGCTTTCGGAGAATCAAGATGAGGGTGCGGCACGAAAGACGTCGTTGTCACGTAATCTCCTGATGGCCCCGAGAATTCACGGACCTCGACGGAGGCTTTAAAAGGAAGAAATATTAATCCAAGTTAAGCTTACATAACGATGAAACACGGCTGTTTCCACCGCCGAAGTGAAGTTCTCATGGAGCCTGCAAGGAGAGAGTGCGCCCTAACTAGACAAAGGCAAACGAAGCGCGGCGAGGCCACTCTTGTTTCATCGTGTATACATATTCGCGACTGTGCCGCGCGTGTGTCTCTCTGTATGGTCGTGTATGTATGGGATACAGAAAGAAATTTATTATGCCGCCAGTAAAAAATATCAGTCCCTGCTATACGTATGAGAGTTAATTAAACTCAGGTATACGATACGTAGATATCAACGAGTCGATGATATCTTTTTCAACGACGAGAGGCACGGATGCTTGTCGAATGTGTGTAAAAATGGTGGAAAAATTGAGCTCGTCGATATCGTTCTTCGGTGGATCTTAATTTGTTTGTATTTCAGATGATCTTGGATAAGATATTTTAGACAGGGTTTGCTTACTACTAAATAGGACAATATTTGATCTGATTTGCTTTATAGACTACTGATGATTTAAACGAGTTTTTTTTTTTTTTATTAATGATGTACAATTTAATAAGTGGAAATATTTTATGTTAAAGAGAAAGTGAGATTTGCCACTTGATAGATAGTTTACCGCTTAATAATACACGCATGAAAGTTATGGGATGTGTAAATAAGTTAAAACGTTGCACACGATTTATTTACGTACGTATTATCATGTCATCGGGCTATGCTCGTAACCAAAGCGAGCTTTTAAAGTGCGAAAATTGTGTCGTTCCGGTGGCACGTGTGCACATTGAATGTAGTTAATTACCCGATGAAGCGAAATAAAGCAAAATAGAATAAGAGAATTTTATAGCGATATGGATGTCACAACGGTTTTAACGTGGATGAGCGAATGGAAACTTTGACGTAATACGAATACCTCATTGTTTATTTTGCTCTAACTAAAATGAAGGAACGTGAGATATTCTCTTTCTCGACTGCGATAAGATGACCATTTCGAATCTCGAGTACAGCGAGATTCTTTAACGTAGAAAGGGAAATATGGCGTAAATTCGTATGGAATGAAAATTTCGATTTTTCTATATTTACGATCAAAACGAAAACAAACGAAGACAGTCGAATTCGAAATTCTACAGGAATGCGTCCCGTGACTCGAGGTTGACGCGACTTGGCTCGAACCGGGAGATACCGGCAAGATAACGCAAGATTTGCGCGGCACTACGTCACACCGGTCGATTTGCATAAATAAGGCGTACACCGGTGTCCCATCAGGTATTATGCTCTCAAAATGCATCGAATACGAAGAGCAGCCATGCATCGGGGATGAACGCGTCAGGTGCCCCTCTGCATAGAGTTGCGCGTATGCGTGGCGGTAATCCCGGTTCGGTGAAGGGACGAAAGAGAGAAAGAGAGCGGTTGGAAACGTGGAATACCTGACCATGATAAATGCCCGACGCACATCACTCTCGCGACGCGCGTCGCTCGAAACGGCTGCAATGCAGCCTCGTACCTATTATGCTAAAATGCAATCTCCTGATAACCGCAGCGGCGTCATTGTGGAGCTTAATCTCACCTATCTGTACAGTCATGGAGGAGTGGGAAACAAAATGGGAATGAGAGACCGACCGGGCTCTCGGTGATTCGGGATAAAGAGCGGGATCGGTGATAGTGGCTGGATGAGAGGTCGTTCCGGAGAGAAACGGAGCATTTGAGAAGGAGAAAACGAGAGAGGGAAGAACGACGGTGGTGCGGATGCTGGGGTTAAAGCAAGAGAAACGGAATAACCTGCGAGTGATAGAGGCGGACAATAGCGGTAGACTCGAGAGATACGAAAAGAAATAAATTCCACGATCGATAAGCGTTCGGCCGAACGTCAAAGCGCGGCTGTGTAGGTGAACACCAGTGTGCTACGGATCTTTGATAAAAAGAAGAAGAAAAAAGAAGGAGAAGGGGACGGGTAGGGGAAACGGCAATCGACGTGTCGTTTCGGATGGGACGGAGCGTAGAACCGGCTCTGAATCTTTCTTGCTTACAAGTTGCCGCTTTGGTATCCCGATCATTGGCGAATGGTGGACGCGTGTAACGATTAGATCAGAGTAACCAAGTTTTGGGGATGTTGATTGTTTCATCTTAATTAGCGTGATAAGATTTGATAGGAGTTGGAGAGTTTCGGGGGATGATCGAGCTCCGGGTTAGAGATAACGATAATTCCGTTTTGTTCGAACGAATTCGACGAAGATTCTATTTGATCGCTACAATTTAAAAAACGTCAAAAAAATATGTTTATCTTTATTTGTTTATATTTGCTTTCATTTATCGATATATATTAATTGAGTAAACATAGAGGTAGATAATCGAAAGTTGCGATGTTTACAGTATAAATGCTGTCTCCTATTATCCATCATTTTTTAACACGACATTATTCGACGGTATAAGAATGCTACAGTTTTGAGGGAAAATTGTATTATTATTTCGTTCGATCATAATTTTCGTGTCGCGTAATGATCAAAAAAATAACCCTTTCGTTCGACGGAGTTGTTGATACAGGAGATGCAATTTAATCAAAATACTCGTTGCGACGCAAAACAGTTTTCCGTTGTTTGGTAGAAATATTCTAATTCCAATGATATTTTTGCGATGCGAAAAAAAATTCATCCAGCAAGAAGCATTTTCATTAGCAGTACTACTGCAATCTTGTTCGTTTCTTTTTTTAAATGCCCTATTCCCACTTGCGTTCCCATTATTCAACAACGTCCAACGTCGACCTCCGACAAAAGAGACGATCCCAGTTTCGAGTTTTATCGGAAAAAAACACGTAGCGGAAAATACTCGAGAAATTTTTTTCAATGTATAACACCATTTAACGTTCTAAGTCGTCGCATTATCGTGGCGCTAGATAAACTCGAAACAAATATGCCGTCGTGTTATTATCGTGTGAGCGTTGTATATTATTGGACGTTTCTACCGTTTGTCTTTGTAGTAGTGAAAAATGCGCCAGTTTTGCGGCGTGCTACTGCAGTCGGTAAAAAACTAGGTAAAAGCAGTTATACTATGTCAACGGAATAGTAAATTATAGAGAAAATAAACGTTCTTTTTGCGGACGTAATCGGCTTACTTGTCCATTATTTTGACATTTATACCGGATCGTAGTCTCATATTTGATCTATCGTGATATAATGACTAACAAATAAAAGAAACTAGCGTTGTTCGAGGATGAGAAGCGGAATTATCGTTCCAGCTTCGATGCATATCGTTCCGCGTACGTTGTTTTCGTGAAAATCGCAGTTGGACACGCAAGTTAGCGCGCGTTTTCTACGTATAATCCTCGTTCGACAAACACATCGGCGCGTATCAATACGATAAACTCGTTGGAAATCTTTCCAAGTTGCTTTTCCCAGTTCCTAAAATTCGGTCAAACAAGGTCAAAAATCTACTTTACTTACGTTTTTAGTTCGGTGAACGCATCAAACAGAAACGCCAGTATACCAAGTCTAAGGAAGCCCTGGGAAAAATGTACCGTCGACTCGGACGATTGCCGTGACTTAGTCAATGGATCAAAAGAAGTATTTCCTCCGCCTTCGCAGCTACAAAATCGTTCGCCGTTTAGCTCTCTTCGGAGGAACATTCGAAAAGTTTAGATACCTCTTCGGGATCCTCTTCCAGGCGAGCGAATAAGCAGGTATTAAGGGCTTAGACCACAGATCGAATTCGGAGAGAAGAGTACCTATACCTAACACATTTTGCCTCGTCTCACACACACACACACACACACACACACACACACACACACGCACACAATTTTTCTTCTTCTTGCCTTTATTTGTTTTCCTCATTTCTTTTTCACGGATTTTCTGTTATCTCTCCTCTTTTTCATCCCGCCTCTGTTTTACTCGTCCGCCACGCCCTAGGCTGCACAAGCACTGTGAATGTAGGATGCCAGTTGGACTAAGCGAGTTCAAACATCGAGGATCGTCGAACTGCTCGACCAGCTTCGTCGCAAAAGCGGAAGAGGGTTTAACGGAGGATCATCGTCTGATTTCGCGTAACTTTCATCGGCGAGGGCGTCTGCCATCGTGTGGCGCTTCTAATTACGTGCACGCGGGACCTACGCTTTCTTTCTCTTCCGATTGTCGTTTTGATTCCGTGTGTCATTAGATATTCCCTTGTTTCCTCTTTTCGCAATTTGTCTGTCGAAAGTGCACGTCCAATTATAAGAACGATTATCGTTTGAAAAAGATATTATATCACGAAGAATCGTCTCTTCTTCCCGTTAGAACGATCCCTCCGAATCGTGTAATTTTTTAAATATAACGCAAAATATTCGACATCATCGAGTTATGCGTAGTACGATATGTTTTAATAAGATTAAATTTTGACAAACTGAGGTTGTTGCTAAAAAGATTCGGATATTGGATTTGGTATCATGTCATTAACAAAGTGAATGTATACACGTGTAATTTCATCATTTTATGAAAATATTGAAGATATTTTGGACAGCAGGATTTCGCCAATAAAATTAAATTTTTTGTTTTCCTTGTTAGCGATTAAACACTACTGTTTAATTTTTCTGTTTTTAAATGAATACGTATTATTTTTAAATATTTTAACGATTGTTCGTTGAAACTGCGACGTGCTACGTTTTTTCGGTATTTTCATTTCGATGTCGCGAAAACGGTGCATTTACCTCGCCCAAACATCGAACTCGAAGCGTGTGTTGTGCTGACCGAATCTCACTTCACGATCGATGCTTCATGGGGACAATACTACGGGATGCAGGATGCTTGAAATGACTGAGGTTAAGCATCGGAGATGTTCAAACTACTCGACTAGCTTCGTATCCGAGCAGAAAGTACGTTTAATCAAGTGCCATTGGTTGGAGATTCACTGCAGAGAAAAGAGAATTTCACTAATATCCGATGCGGAAATTGATTGCACTTTCCAGTAAAATGTCCAAAATCGGTTAATTAATCGATTAAACATACGAGTGTATATCTCTATGTGAATAAGGTTATTCCGATATTTTACTTCGTATTAATTCCATCGTTTCTCAGTTACATTTTAGACTTAAACACTTTATAGAATTTCTGTGATTGAGAAGAGCTTTGTTTACAATTAAACATATTTCGATTTATTCCCAAGTAAATTGCCTAGATAAAGGGAAAGAAAAAGAACTTCAGCCTCGCGGCCTAAAGCCTATTCCAAGGCTTACTTCGAATTAGACAACCGCTTCGGGATAGCCATCGTCTTGGCTTGATCTCCGAATTTATCATCTTCGTTCCATCTCCCTCTCTCTCTTTCTCCCTCTTCCTTCCTCACTTCCTCCCGCTATCACTTTTACTTAAGCATCGCATCAATACCTTTCGAATATGCTTAGCGAGAAGTCGTGGCGGGCGTTAAGAGATGATAGAACTGGAAGGATATGGAATAGCTTATAAGTAGGGAGTAAGGGAGAGGTTAGACGGTAGGAGTGCCGCTCGTTGAAGGGTGAAGAAGAAGCCGTAGAACGGAGATAGGTTACGAAGACGAGGTTAGAGTAATCCGCAAAGCTCGTCGTGTAATTTCCCATAAGACCGATCGAGAGCTTGTACTTCGCTTTTGTCAAACGTATTTGTATCTGTGTGTTTCGTACGAGCGCAGCGTCTACGTCGTTACATCTCTTAAAGTAGCATCGAGTTGTCCGTTAGCGTGGATCTCGATGCGGCAATCGAAAATGCATTTTTCTCCGCCTCTCCTCCCTTCCCTTTTCGACGGTCATTCACTCTTTCTATCGCTTCTGTTCGCTTTGACCGAATCGCTCTACACGGGTGTCACGGAGCTTAATTAAGCTAATGGATATCCGTAATTGATGCAACGAGACTGTCCACCGGCGATCCACCGTTTTCTGCTGTTCGTGACATTCGTTCGTCGATAGGTGGATAGGTGGGCCATGATAAATATCGGTTTGAGTTGCTGGCCCTTCGATAGGCTACCATGTAATTGCGGCTAATCGATTGGAATGGAATTTGAAAGCGGCGTTTCAAAACCCCGGAAAGATTTCTTTGTTCCCTACTGCCTGGGCTTTAGGGGATACTCGTTGGATTTCGATGCTTTTTCGTCTTATACATCGCTTCAAAGACATTGTTATTCTCTCATACTGCATGGCTAAAGATCATATACACTCGAAGAACAGCGCTGCACGAAATTGGAAAGTTGAAGGGTGCTTTAAATCTTCTTCGTAATAATATTACTCCTGAATTTAAGTGGAACATTTGCGGAAGATTAGGTTTTCCAACCGTAGAATATTCATTCATTCACGAAAAGTCTGTACTTCCGTAAGGATAGTCGATTTCCGTAAGAAAGAAGATTATTTTTGCTTCATCGAATCGTATTAACGTCTTAACCATGTCGATTGTTCGTTCAGGTGGAACATATTTTCCATCCACTGTGCGAACCACAGTTAAACCGCGCGAACCGCATCTAATTTTAGCACGCGGTATGATTCAACGCGACATAGAAACCGCTTCGTGCACAACAGTTTCCCTCGTAAAGGAAATAGAAACGTTCGGACGATTCTGATGGTTTTCGTTCAATCAACGACAGGAACACAAGTTATCGGCAAATTTCAACATGATCGGTCGTTAATTATTCTCTATTTTCTTTCCTACCGTTTTCACGAAACAATATTCGTTTTAACAAATATTTTGATTTCATTTCTGACAGTATTTCGCAACGTTCGCGGAAAAGCCAAAACGCAGATTTTAGAATTGTTTGCATTTTTATGCAGTTACAGGATGCAAGCAACGGTACTACGAACCTAACGATACGGTAGTAGGTACATTTTTAATGAAAGTGATATTTTAAAGCGTTCGCAGCGCGTTAAATTAATAAAAATTCTGCACGTTAAATTAGGTCATTCGGACTTCGGTTTCCCTCTAGCCGAGCCTATAAGCATGTCATTTAAACATTATACTCGAATACCATAGACTGTCGCTTTCAGCTTGCCAAGCAGCAAAGGATTAATCCCCGCGTCTCAAGAACGCTGCTGCAAGAACGGCAAAAAGCTCTGCTCATGGAACTATTTTCCAGCTGCTGCGCGAGATTGAATTTCCATTGAAAAGCCTCGACGGCGTAGTTTCTTCCGATGCTTGCTGGATCCCTGCGTTAAATCGGAGGAATCTTCTCCGGTGGAAGAAGCGTGTCACGTCGTCCACTTAAATACCCGTCAAGGAACGCCTTTAAAAAGTTGCGGTTCCTTCTTGAAGCAAGATCCTCCAATATGTCGGTACGTACGTTTGTTGTACGTTCGCGTATCCACCTGCCCGACCAGACCAAGAGAACCCTGCGTTTACGAGATGAGACGTTCTGCGCGACAAGACGGGGCAAGGAACTTTAATGCAACGTACTTAAGGGGAACATAATGGAATCCACGACGCGTAAACATATCTGGGCTGGTATAATACGAGCGAGAGATAAGCTTGGTCGTAGTTCGATGTCTCTACGTTGCGCAACGAACGAGTTAAGTCAGCAGTCGCTAAATCGATAATCAACTTTGTTTCTATCGTCGTCGGCGACAACTTGAACACTCGTGCATAGCTGTACGTTCATGTAAGTACGTACGTGCATTGGCAGAGAAATTATCGCGTTTCGACTACGTGTAAAAAGGGACGTCGAAAAGGAGGGAGGAAGGGTAGCAACGTAGAAGCTGTTGTATTCAGGTTACCCGAGTCGTGGACAGGATTAATCGCTTTCCACGATTGTTTCGAACGACACAGACCCTCGATGTTCCATTATCCGTGTCTTGATTGTCGCGAATTCGTTTAGGAAGTCGTCGAGTACGTCGATGCTTCCTTTCGTTTCTTCGCGTCCCATACCCCTTTACGAGGAACAGACGGCGAAGAGAATAATTAGTATTTAATAAGGTACGGTGGGATCTTTTCACGTGCTTCGCCAATCATCACCGATAGAACAACGTCGCAGCCTCCGAGGCAAGTACCTAATTGGAGGTATTTTCACGTCCTCGGTAATAATCGATGGCAAAATACGAGGCGACTACTGTACGGCCAAGAAGAGATCAAACAGTTATCAGCCGAATGCGAATACGGCGCTCCAAGATCACCGACGCCTAGACGCCTAGCAAACTCCACTCCCTAGCAAAAGAATACGGTACACGAATCACGATAAAACGCTTAATCTTGAACTGTCGCAAACATAACACACTCTGCGAGAAACATTTGTGGAAGTCTTGCCTCAAGGAAAACTTAGGGGATGAAACAATCTACGACTTAACTATAATTCTTGAAGGAAACAGGGTTGGTCAATAAATTAGTTTAATGTAAAACGCTATTCCGCACCGCGCTCCCTAAGGTGTCGCTACTAACCACGTTGTTCATGCGATATTGATTAATTAAAAACAAAAAAAAAAAAAGAAAAAATATCGATACATTATTATGCTTTTACACCTTTCTTCTGCAACAGACAGTACACATATACTTCTACCGCTTCAAATATTACACGTTATAATCAACATTTTGCGAGGGAAACATGGGAAAAAATTATTCTCTTCGTATAATTCGATGCTAATATTTTTATTTGTAGTTGTGTTGTTCTTTCAAGTTGTAATTTAAGAAGAATAATTTATTATCAAATAATTGCTATATTTCTTTTATACGCCGTTCCACAATATTGTTAATTTACGCGTAAAATCTACTGGAAAGAAGATATTCATCGAACTCCGGTTTCGAAGTAAAAATTCACGGATACAGGGACAATTAAAAGCTCTCCAATATCACTCATAAAGCTTAATAAAGCTCGAAGGTTTTCATTTTTTCTTTGCGGAAATGCTGTCTTTTACTAGCGTCGAGTTATTAGTAGATGCCCACTTTTTAGAATTATTATTAAGGACAGAGGGCTCTCTAATGCATCCGTTATATTCAGCGTTCTTTTCAAAGGGATTATGTCGCGGACGATATTGCGAAAAGAACGTCGTTTAGGCGTGAAATAATTCAATCAAACCAATGTTATTCAACGTAAAGGAAAATGATTGTTACTCCTCCAGCGCGAGGGATGTGAATAATCGTTGGAAGACAAATATAATTTTTATAATTGGCAGTCGGTTACGCTTGCCTGTTTCCAACGATCTACGATAGAACGCAAGCGATAAAGGAAGAAAGTTCGTTACGAAATTCTCTGACTGCCGTTTCAAGACGAGAATCGATAGAACGATATACGCGTAGGTGGAATTGACAAATTTACAAATTTGCAAGAGTTTGCCTTTACCTGAAAAAAAAAAGATATAATTTAAAGAGAAAATAATATTCTAGTAATACTACACACGATTGCAGGGAACTTAACGTTCTATCGACGAGACACTTTTGACTAAATACCGGACAGTTCATAGACAGCAATTATTTGTCATACGCTTTTACAATTTTGCCAGGGCCAAGGCGATTTGAACGTTTATACGATACGTACGTATATCGCGATATGATTGTTTCGTTGTAATACGCTAAGTGGCGTTTCCGACGTGGATAAGTAAGGATTAGTTGAGATAAGCCAAGTGGTTTGTTTCGTACGCGATGCGTGGAAACTCGAAACTTCTCGGCCGGGGCAGGAAAACACCGAAAATAAAAGTCGGCGACCGATGCGAGACAATCGGGAAGGCGCGAGTATGTGGTTGGCGTGAAATTACTGGTTTTGCTTGGCTCGCATCTCGATCGAAGCTGACAGCACTTCGCAGCTAACGCGAACTCAACTACTTAATAATGTAACAGTCAGCCAACCACTATGCGCCCATTATGCTTCTATGCACGTTGCGCAAGAAGTAGAGGCAACAGCCTGGTGGTCGTAATATAGGATTCACATCCTGTATCGCGCTGTTCACTTTCGTTGTGTCTGTGGCCTGCGTGAAAACACAACGTATTCTCCAGTATGCCCTGTTAGCTTCTTCGGCCGGTTCTTGCGCATGTTTCGCCTGTTTTCGCTCAAGTTGACGACGGAGGGCCAAAAGGGAGAGAGAGAGAGAGAGAGGCTGTCGATGTCTTTGCTCCCCTTTCGCGAGTTACTTTTAATCCTCCGAGTAAATAGAAGAAATCCTGTCGTTGCCGCGCGCCCGTATAGCTACCTATTAGCAGTAACAGTCAGCAGTAGGAACGTTCGAAGCGTTTCTATTTTCTCCACGGAGTAGTTTGTTTCGCCTTGCTTGCCCAATTTTCCCTTCTCTCGCCATCTTTCGCTTCTCTTCCACCTTGTCCGTCGCGGAGATACGAGACTGTACGGGATTGTCTTTCGAAAACTCGAGCGATTCCTTCCAACGGAGCTTCCAATTCTGTCACGGGACTGTTCATTTTCCGTCACCGAAATGCAATCAACAGAGGTCGATGGATGATCGATGCGCTGCCGCGATTAATACGATCGCGATAAGTCCATAATCGCTGTTATTCTTTCGATTGTGTATTCCAACGATATTCGTTGCTTTTCAAAACTCGCGCTTCGCTCGGACTTTTACGCAAATGCCATTTTTTACGAAATGCCACTGATTACGAAAAGAGATTTAAAGGACTAATCGCGCTGTAGTCGTCGAATCGTTTCTACAAGTTCTTAATACTCGAGCTTCTCTTTGCTTCAGTTTTGTATTAGAAATTCTTAGATTTTATTCTCACGAATTTGTTCAACGAAACAAGTATAGAATTCTGTAGTCAAATTAGTACTGTATTTATTTATTTATTTACATTTAGTCAAGTATGCAGTGGGTGTTTTAAAAGTAGACGTAATTCCTAGTTAAATAGTAGAACTTCATGCGCGAATAACTTGCGAGAATGTATGTAATGTACGAAGGGATGATTTTTTGCTCTGCTATGGCAACGTAACAACAATTGATCTTTGAAATTTTAGAAAATTTATCCTTTATCCTACTTTGTAAGCAAATTAGTCTCTTTCGAGCACGCGTTGACTCCATATACATTTTAATTTTCAACAAGTTATTTGCATCTTATCCTTTAAATTAACGCAGTTATACCTCAAATAAGTTTGTACGAAAGAAGTAACTTCTCGCGTGCGTTACTCTCGTTTGAAACACGAACGTGTCCTCCTACCTACCATTAAAGTACTCCCATAATATTAATTTGGCGTGTGACGAAAGAAAGAACGTAAGCTTCTTTCTAGCGTGCGTTTGCACGATTGTTCTTCGTCTGCTTTTCTTCTCGTATGTTTCCAGATTGCCGTACAGGTCATTGTATTCAGTCTTTGTATTCTATAATTCGTTTTATAACTTTGTA
Source organism: Bombus huntii (assembly GCF_024542735.1). Lineage (NCBI taxonomy): Eukaryota > Metazoa > Arthropoda > Insecta > Hymenoptera > Apidae > Bombus > Bombus huntii. The sequence goes on along the minus strand of NC_066245.1, from coordinate 1,645,139 downwards.
TAATATCGTTTTTTAACATTTATAGTAGCATAATTAAAGAAATTACTGCATATATAAATATATTTCTTAAAATTGGTTCTTTTAAATACAAATAGAAAAGAAGGTTACTCGTGTTTGCCGGAGAAAGAATCGATACTAGTGTACATTGAATCGCGATGTTCCATATAGCCACGACTACGCGAAACAATTGTGACTCGTTTAGATTTCTGTATCCGGCACGATTAAATGGAATTTACACATTAAAAAGCTGTTTGTGCTCTGCAAATGCTATTTTCTCTCTGTTTTAATTTACTGGCATTCTTATTCTCCTTTCCCGCGTTATGGTCGTTCTTTCGATTAAATTTTCGAATTGTCTGAAACGAATGTATTTTTATTGCTTAGTCCGTCCCTTTCGGCTTTGGACGAACTTTCGGTTTTTCCCCTCTTTTCCACTCTATTCTATCGCACTACCTTACTTATTCTACCTCTAAAAACTAAAAATTAGGAACTCTAAATTAGCAACTAATGACTAAAAGCTATTGCAACTTTGGTCTTTAGCCTCCTTCATGTCGTTTGCCCTTCTCTTCTCTATTATTGCTTTCAGTTCTGCTAAACCTTCTCCAGTCTCGTTTAGCGTTTTCCCCGTGTCCTTTGCTCCTCCCGTTATTTCACATTCTTCTATTACGTGTCTTAGGTCTTCTTCTTTCCTTCTGCATAGTCTGCATCCTTTTCCAGTATTCCCTTGCTTTGGTCTCGTTTCCGCATCTGAACCTTGCCAGTATTCTTCTGTCCTTCCACTTCATCCTCCCTTCTAAGTACTTTGGTAATTTTTCTTTGGCTATGTGAAACGAATGTACTCGATAATACAAAGGAAACTAGAAAGAGACGGTATCGCTTTATCCACGGGGAAACCAATAACAAAGATGCGTGCGAACATTCTGTCTTCTATCCAGAGATACGGATAAGGTTGACATCGTATCGATGGCAGTAAAATTTTGATAATAAATTTTACAAGTATAGGACGCAATTTTGACACGGTTCCGCAGTGACCATTCTAACGACGATATTCCTGACGGCGGATAGACCTGGCTCACCTAGTTACTACGTGTCTCAAACGGTAAACTTTATGGCAGAAATAATAAAATTTCTTGCACGGATATCGGTTATATCGAGGCCATGAATGTATCAAAGGATGGATGTATTCTTAAGGAAGTGGATCGTCTAAGAATGGTCCATTGGAAATAATTGAAAGGAAATAAAGGGATGATCGTTACTTATGATTTATGATTCTGCAATGGAAAAAATTCCTTGTACCTAGCTGCGAGCAGAATGAATCGACGCTTGAATTTATACTCTTCGAGCGTGATTCTTGTAGCCGAGTTTCTTAGAACGTTTTTGTACGTTACGTGAATATGGGGATATTTTTAATTATCTACCGTTACTTCGGTATGTTGGACGATACGTTATGCTAGAAATTGAATTTTTTGCACCATAGATACATTAAAGCGATGAATTTGAAGCAACAAAGTATAAAATTGAAAGCGAAAAGTTTCATTCCACATTTATCTATGATCGAGGTAAAGCTTATCCGAAACTTTGAACGAATTTTGCTCGTAATAGAATTTAACGTAGCTTAGATATAGAATCTATCGTTCTTATTTCATAACACGAGTTCTAAATAGAAATTCTAAATAATAATAATCGTAATATCTCTATTTCCGTCTAGTTTCTGTAGATGGAAGCTGCAACGTTGAAAAAAGCATTCTCTGCTGCAAAATTATCAACTCGATTCGATTCTCTCTTATTTCGGCATCGTTAACCGTTTAATCATTTTACTCAAATTAGTCTCTCGACGGAATTAATAGTTTATTCGATTACAACGCCGGTTTGTCTAATATTCGACGATGAATAAACACGGGGTACCCGCGTGTTCAATTTTCCAACGTTTCCAGCTACCTTTTTCCCTTGATAGTCGTACACCGGCCAGGAAATTATAAAGCCCGCTTGAAATTTTCATTCGGCACACCTGCGCCATTTTTTATTACGGTCGAAATTTAAATGCGTTTATGTTGAGTCAACAAAACGCGAGGCAAACATTTTCCACCGTCGTTCTACGGAAATCTCGCCGTAAAAGCTTGACGGCTCGTGTTTTTTCCTGAATTAACATATCACCCAATCGATATCCATTCCATGCTTTACCGCCACCTCCTCGCGACTCGTGCGTACGTGTACACGACCGGGAAAATAATGAAAGAAAAACAAAAATATATCGAGAACGCTTTATATCTAACGCACACGTGTTAGAAGAGCATCGACAGACAGCAGGTCGATTTAATTGCGATCCATTAAGCGTATACCGTTCACGCGATTCTCGCGCTCTTAAAAAGAGTAATAAACGTCATTGTTGATGGACGCAAACGAATCGTCGACGACACTTTCGTGTCACGTTGGACGTTGTTTCGTCGCGTGTGTATCGGTATCGCGAATTGTTTCCCTCCGATTCGAAACCTATTTTTCTTCTTTTTTTTTTTTGTGCAATGCACGCACGTGTATGTGTTATCCGTTTGGGTAGCAGGACGTAGTGCGAACAAGGCGGGGGTGGGAAAATGCGTTGAACCTGGCCAGAAGCAGGGAAAATAAAGCACGTGTGAACGGTACGCGTAGCATAAAATTCGCAACCGCGTATGGCGAATGTAAATCGTGGAGGATTGGACGCGCATGAATTTAACCGGGCAGCATGTAAATTTTGAGAGGCGCACCGGCCATGGTGGACCAAGGGAAGGGCAAAGTGGACGGGTGCATGTAAATTTTATTGCAATCAGCTATTGTAAACAGGATTACCGGCGGTGCAACGCGAAAACTATTTGTCCCCTGTCTGGTTAGTCGCGGCTCTACGAAACTTGCCGATCCTCGCGTCCGTCGCATTACTTTGACCGAGCTACCAATCTGGATTGCTTCGTTCGAGCTTCCCCTAGATTCGGCCGTAATCTTGTTCCCGTTACAACGTTTGACAAATCGCAAAACATAATACTTTTAAAGCGACGGCTGGAACTCGTGAATAAAACACCGGGCTTCCTGCACGTGATTAATAGCGGATACGGTATCGTCCTGAAAAAGGATATAAGATGTTTAGACAATAAGAACCTAAAGCTTTAAGCGCTTCTAATACGTAGGAGGAGAAGCACGATAAAGATTGGTCACGCAACTCGCAGCTTAGGATTTAGAATTTTATACTTAAAACCAATTTACGCGAATAAAGAGACTAAGTTTGCAAATATTATACGTTGAAGGAATCTAAGGTATCTTAAAATCTACCTAAGGAATCTAAGGTAAGATACCAGAGCAAAACTAGTTTTCGTTTTTTAAATCTCCTTTATAAACGGATTCGATCGATATCGAAAAATTAATACACATATATGTTAATAAATTCCGCGAACTCTTTCGCTAAAGTTCATGGTGCGATTTTTGTTTTCAATTTAAATACATCGGAGGAAATACGCACAGAATGGTTCAATTTCCGTGATACTTTAATTATCAATTTTTGGCCGATTCCCGCATGGACGAACGGTTGGATTTCGTTAAAAGCCGGATAAGATCAGCCGCATCGATACAGCGTGTGATTTTAAACCGGCGATTCTGAAAATCTGACCATCTACCGGCCAGACGGCCGATAAATTCGCAATACTTGCACGTAAATCGTTAGAGCTGCCAGACGCACGCCAACTTTATTACAATCGCCACCAATTCGATGCGTCCCCTTTTTTCTATCCGACGGATAGCAAACGGAGAGAGGAAGTACACTGCTGGCCAAAGGCAATCGATGCAATCCTATTACGTTCAAATTCACGAACGTTTAACCACCCCTGTAGCGAGCAATTTGCATATCTTCCTGAACGGCCATCTTTCCGTCCCTCGGAATTGCAATAAGTGCACGATGTTGCACCGCAGTGGCCGCCTCTAAAGTTACTGTAGTAACCTAAGGATAAAGGATTAAACGGCGTCTCTCTGTTTCTTTTTTTCTTTCTTCGGTTAGAGAATTTTTATGGTCGACTTTTAAAGTGGATTTCTGGTTGCTAAGAGTACTGATTTCGCTCGGCTCGAGGGACACTTTTAACTCGTCCCTTCTTGCAAATGAAATCGGCTTCAGCCATACTCTCTATTTCGTCGTCTTTGAATTTGCCTGGCATAACGCGATAGAGACAGTGTCGAGAAATGTTAGAAGAAAAATTAACGAATTCCATGCTTTAAAATGGTCGATCGAAAACCGAATCGGGGGTATTTACGAGCGAAAAGAAGCGTTTGATCGATTTTACTTTGAATCACGTTCTCAACATTTATGTACGACCAACTAGAACGGTGATACCTTTCTCGTTTCGTATCGCAGATTATACAGGCCTCTTTTCAGCAGGTTTATCCACGTAATTAAAATTTACTTTGAACGCAAGAGTTTTTCGCTCGCTGTGAAAGCTGTCCGATGCAAAGCCAAGCGCATATGCTTTTGTTTCTTTCGGTGGAACGCTCGCGAGTACTGCATTAGCTCGTTAACCTGTCCTTAATTCGCAACTTCAAGCGGATGGCGGTGAATCAAAGAAAGACCAAACGAACGAATTTTCGACGCGGGAACGCGGAATAACGAGGTACCACGATGGACGCATTTAACGGAATTTCGACGGTCCTGAAACTAGATTCACTCTAGGTTAACAATCTTGATTGATCTTCGATCGATTAAACGTTTGTCCCAGCCACGTGTCATTCGGCGTTCGAAAATGAAAGGGACGATCCTCGACTTCGATACGTCCGTTGCGTCTGTCCGTGCATTCTCGTGAAAACTAGACAGGAGAGAAAAGAAAAGAAGATAAAAAGAGGAAGAAAAAGTACATAGAAACGAAGAAAAAGCGGCAGGAAATTAAGGACAAAAGAAAAATTCAAGTTTTCTTCTTGCTGTGGAGGGAATCACGGGATGAAAAGGAGCAGGAAACACAATGGGGAACGTAGACACGGTAGCGGGGCGGAGGAGGCGTATCGCAGCGTCGAAATTCGTGCACAGTCGCGTTTTTTATCTCCCCTTTTCGGAAAAGTCGCGGAATCTTTTAGTTCTGCCAACATCAAGGGGGCGGAGACAGCATTTATACGCGTAGACGGCAAGGTTCGCCCGTTCAAAGCGCAATAAGCAAGCGAACCATGTAATCGACTATCTGGCAGTAAATCCTGTGTGGCGAATGTACATGGTCGGTGTCTGTGCCCGTATCGAGCCTCGGTTACCACCGAATTCCGACTCTGTTATACTTCTCTCTCTCTCTCTCTCTCTCTCTGTTATGCTCGACGATTACCGGTCGCGTTGTCATCGCGTATGCTGTCGGGTTGATTCACGCTCGAAACCTTTTCGAGCTGCAATTCTTAAGCGGCTGCGGATAAAACGTCGGAAATCACGGAAAAATGTGTCCCCATCTTCTCAAAGAGCTTCTTTGTTATACGAATTGAACGTATGTATGCACGCGACGTGATCGATCCTCTTTGGGTCGATGAAAAGGGAATTTTATAACTTGGACGATAAGGTTTCGCCGATCGAACAAGGTGGTACATTGAATACTTGGTTAGGATTGTTGCATCGTAAGAAATAAAACTTTTTAGAGTAAAATACAGTATCGATTCATCGACGGTATATTATGTCCTTCGCATTTACGATTTTACCTAATGTCCTGGATTAAACAAACCCGATACCGGATTACTGCGTCTGACATTCTTCTCCGACATACGTAGTTGATGTTGGAAAACAAGGAGATTTTGTTGGTGTAACAACAGCACCAACCGGTGCTGAACGTGTTTTAACATTTGGTAGTCGTTTGAAACTCGATTCGCTGTTGCAAACCGTTGTGCTTCGTGCGTTCGTTGCTACTACGTGTTTGATTACAAGGAATTTCGAATCAGGTGTCTGGAACGCGTAGAAAGATGATTCCAGAAGAGAAAGTAATTGACACGGTGAATTTTATTCTCGACGTGTTTTCGGTATCGAACGACAACATCCGAAACACTGTCTCGTTATTTTCTTAATGCACATATTATAATATATTCACATCCTATCTAAAGTAAACTATCACCCAATTTCATGGAAAATTATCAAATGCAAAGTAGGAAAATATTTTGATAATTATCGTCTGATAAAGAAAATTAAGCAATTTTCAAGCAGCTGTGTATTCCTTGTAACAAACCTCGTTCGCGGAAGAAAATTGTTACGTTCAAGGGCAGAAAGCCCTTTTCTTCGAACACTCGCAAATAAACAGAAATATTTAACGAGACTTTGTAATCTCGATGAGACGAGTTTAACACTCGAACAAATCTATTTGAATAAATTCTGCTATCAAAATCGAATTCTCTGTTGTGGTTTTACATTTTACAGACGACGTTAATCCCATTTTATACCGAACTATATATTACTACATTTTATACGGATTAAATAACTACACACCGAGATAGACGAGTTTTTAATTACCTTGCATCCACGAACGAAATACGTCGCAACGATGTCGTTAACGCGATGCTTTGAACGAACGAGGGATATTTCGATGAGATATACTTGAATTTTTACATTTCGGTCTTGCTCTTATTTCAGCGAACAAAAAGGTATTTGTAATGTTTTGAGAAAAAGTTTCAGCAATTATATTAAATATAAATTACGATATTACATATTGTGGAAGCTTTTACCTATAGATACGCTAACCTTTACGTTCACCCGTTACATATACATATATTTCTACCGTATGTTTCTATGTTGGCATAAAATTACTTGAAACATTGATTGTACGCTGTGTACAAAGCTCACAAAAAGAAAAAAGGATCGGTAGATTTGCTGGGAAACTCTGTAGGTTTCTGCAAAATTTAGTCTGTAAAATCATTTTTTCAGGAAAAAGCTAGATGCCTATGCGAAATATTTTATCCCTAGTCTCGCATGAATGACATTTCATCGTGAGGTTGTTTCGTTCATACATGCGAAAAGGTTAAATATTAAAACTTCGCACTCCTGCTTTGACGTCTATAGACATCATAAAGGCGTCGTCGTGCTGAGAAGCAAATTTGGTATTTCGGGTCGTAGAAAGAGATTCGGTTGTTGCACAGGCAAAGCTCGTTAACTCGCAATTTCGAGGAAAATTAGTTGAGTAGTTTGCCTGGTTTTGGTACAGGATTTTCATACTGTACGCATCTCGTTTAACGCGATTCGTTTGCAGCAGTGGTAAAAATCCGCCGTTAGTACCTGACTGTCGTAGTTCGATACAAATATTTTATTCGCAACAGCTGTATGAAGCGACACGAATGTTTTCGAATCGATCATCAAGTTTATCGTGCGTTAAGTCAAATAGTAATTAAAAGTTTCACGCTTAAAATAGTTTTTCATACAGCGATTAAGAATATTTACGACGGAAGATTAACAAACAAATTAACTACGTGATTTGTTTCCGTTCATTCGGAGCTAATTTTGTCACGTCGTTACGTATTTCATTACGTACAAGTTAGTATGAACGACACCTTAACAATCGGAATAATATATTGGCTATCCGTGCGTAATCGTAATTTAAACAATTGAAGTTTTTTATTTTCAATATCTTGGAAACTGAAGCTGTGCGACGATTATACGTATAGGAAGAAATACTCAGAACGTTCATCTTGACAACGTGTTTCAAGATCATCGAAATCGGTGAGGTATCCTCCAACAATGTTACCGATCGTAGCAGTTTGTTATTAAAAATTAACTTGCTTAGGTACCGACTTTCGTTACATTAAACGGTATAGTTCAACAAGGGACACGTTTCTTAACGCAAGGAAGCGTCTGCCTCTAACGATCACAAATTCTGCCAAGTGTCTGATTGACACTGTGCAGAGGAGAGTTGTAACAGTAATTAGCCAATTACCTAGTCCGGTATAGCTTCCCTGGAAGGCTGTAATTTATTTGATCTCGGCACAGACTACTAGATATTGCCAAGGCGTGCGTGTATGCACATCTCCAGCGCATAAAACTCGACATCGGAATTGATGGAGCCAATACGAGGAAGGAGCGTGGGCGGAGTAGACTAATTTATTAAGTCCGGTTGTAGAAGGTAACTACGCGTGATAACATGGGTACGAAGACGAGGAATCGTTCGTCCGCGTGAATTCCAAGGAAGAACGAAATCTCGTCGCGTGGACAAAGTTAAAAGTAAAAGTGATGAAAGTAGAGGAACCGATACAGTTTCAATTTGTTAATCCGTGTCGTTTCTTAATCAGAAGCTTTTATAATCGGAGAATTAAAAATTGACAAAGACAAGTAAATTTCAGTTTGGTCGGTTTTATTCCTTGCAGATATAAACGCGATATACGCGTTTCATTTTCAATAACGACTAAATCATATGCCAAAAGATATGAGATTCCTGATTTTTCAAGAATATTTAATATCGCCTAATGAATGGTCCAAGGAACGTGTATTATTCTCGGAAGCGTGGTTCGATACGCGACCGATTCAATCCGATTACTCGATAGGATGGTGGATCTGTTACGTATTCGAGCAGAAAAACCTACTGAGTTTCGATGACAGAACGAAAATATCGAGCGTGTTTTTAAAAGAAAGTCTGATAAAGCTTAATCGGCGAAATTCTATCGATCGAACGGCTCAACACGACGAGAAGATCTCGAATAGACGAAACAGCGATGGAAGCGAGTCAGTTGATTATGAAAATAATAGAAACGCGCTTATATCCATTCGGCCTGGCAATTTATAGCTGCATTCCGCGTAATTAGCTACGAGACCGAGGTGTTTTTAATTAAACGAATCACTGGAAAACAAGTTTCTCGCGACAGGAAATTCGATTTCGAAATTGTCGCAAGTTGCTATGCAAATTCATTCGTGCAGCGGGCATGAGACTTCAATAAGCTTTGAAAACGTAGACGAGAGCAGAGCTGCGTTTTTTTGTCAGAAACATTAGACATTCCGCTGTATTTTACTTTTTATTTTATCTTCTGCGAAATTAGAATATCCTGAGATAAAAATAATAAAGTCTGGCAATATCGTCGATTCTATTTATTCTTTGAACAATAAGATAGATGTAAGTTGCAATTTTCTCTCGTGCGACGATAAAGAGCAAAAAGATAGGTATATCGTATCTACATGTATGGATGATATTTGAAATATTAGCCTTCGTCCGTTATCGAGGAAACGATTCACGACTTCTGCTGAAATTGGCTCGCAATGTTCGAATAACCACTGACGCACTGCGTTCGATCGAAATGGATTCTCATTTAGCGATCCGATATTTTTGAAAAAGAGAAAGGAAAAAACAGGCGCTCGCGTGTGAGTATCCGTCGCGAAATATTCGCATGATTTTGCTGGGAAATGTATTTGTGGTGCACGACGATAAATCGATATTTTTGTCAGGCGGTAATCACGTTTTATATGCATCGCAGCACACGCGCAAATATTATCAGACCTTCACCGGAGTGAAATAAAACGAATCGTCTAGATACGGTAGAAAATTATAAGATACATCATATGCGGGGCTGTTCAAACTCGACCGTATATTGTTTGCTCTGTAACGTGTAACTCTCTCGTGACATTGTCAGCCTTCAAGATGCTTGACGCGTCGATCGTGATCCTCGACGCTTACAACGCGACACGCGATGTTAGACACGATTGGCATCTACTTCGACACCTTGCATCATGCCCGATTGTCCTGATTCCATCATCCAGTTACCCAAACTGTCGCTCGATATAATACTTATTTTCGATATTACAGCGTTCATCGCACTGCGTTTTGGTTCAGTTCGTTCATCCTCCAGCACCTTCTATCGTAATTATTTAAATATCCACGTGGTCGGCCTATTTCCTTTTATCTCTTTCGACCGCGTTACTTTTATTTTAACTCTGTTACGCGAGGTTAGTTCACGGGGTTAGTTTCGTTTGATCGTGAAACACGGTTTAACCGCGAGAGAGGAACAACAACAATGTAAGCAAACGGTTTCTGGTGATATTTGCGTCAAACAGCGTGGACAATACAGTCTCTAGCTCAAGCTTATTTGCATTGGGAAAAGGCCCGAACTGAATACATAGGTGAAATAACAGGGATGACCGTACAGTATATTTTTATCGGAACTCGACGTACGAAGTCGATAATTGCTCGAAGCGTGTCTTTGATAATTCGATTAAAACGAATGCTTTTAGAATATACGTAGACGTTTATATTCGCGCTTAATACAAACCTTCGAGTAAAAATCACGGTAGTAAAGAGCGTCGTTTAGCAATCAGTGGCAAAACCGATAGAATCGATAGAAAAAGAAAATGAAACAAGGAAAGAAGAGAAAAAAGACGATACGTGGATTGATCGATTAATGGAAGCGAGAGGCTCCCAGAGCAACGATTCCAAAGTGGTACGGTATCGTCCCGTGAATGGCAAGCAATCGCAACGACGAGACGTTGTCTTTAAGAACGATTAATCGATCGTATTGTTCGGTGCCCTACACGCTCGCGATACGTACGAAGCTCGGCTCTCTATCGGCAAATCTATCACATTATCGGTGTTCAAGGTACGGGACGTGTCGATAGCGGTGCTCGAAATTTCGAGCGTGACGCGAGACGCGCGGATACATTTCACGTGGATCGATTCACCCTCGACCCGTGTTTGTGGTTGTTTCCGTGTATAGTGTTGGTGGTTCCGGCTTAAGAGGGCAAGGGTGTGATCACATTACACGTGAAAACGCATTGGCCCGATATAAGGAGACAAACAGGTATCGTAAGATGAGAATGTATCTGGTATGCGGCTGCTATTTCATAATTAAACTGATCTACACGAATCGAATCCGATTTTATCCAAAATGCTCTCGTTTTGTCCTCCTCTTGTCAAACGACCTCGGGGTTTGACGAGTTGACAAACTGTCTTTGAAAAGTTCGATTAGTTTGCCAACGAAAGCCAACGCAGATACTAGTGTAATTTGGAGGAAAGCAAGTATCTTGGTGTTGCGAAGCCTAAACTCGTACCTAATTCAGTTCCGTATTTTGATGCGATGTGTACCGGTACTGTAGATTGTTTCGTGATGATTTTACTGGCTGAAGGAACGGGGAATGTGTACTAGACGAGAATGTGGCAGACGCCAAGGTTACGAGGACCGCAACGAGGCAAATGGATGCGTGTTGCGAGTAATATAGGGAAATACGAAGTATTAGACGAAATATCGATATTAATTTACGAACGAACACGTTGCAAATCTTGCAGCGAATCTCTAGTCCCTGCGTTTCGCCGTGTTTCTGCTTGATAAGCGTAATTCAAACGCAATTCCCCTAGTCATTTTTAATTAGTTGATCTTTAATTAGCTCCGGTCAATTGTAAAAAAAAGTCTCGTTAAATTTCATCTAAAAGTTATTTATTTACGACGCGTTATTGACGATATTGTTCCGGAATAAAAATTTAAGTGGTACATTTTTTAGCTGCTATAAAGGAAATGAAAAAATAGGCAATATTTATAGGACGCGATTGTAGATATCAAGACACTCTGTTTCACTTACGCTTCATATCTCTTATTCCGAGGTAAACGTACAAAATTGAATATAACGAGCCAAGTTCAACTATTATTTGTTTGCTCGTAGTGAGAGACCAACTCGAAGATAGTTTCAAGAGAGGATACTTCTTCGTAAGTATAAATTTTGGAGTATATTTTCACTTTTACAAACAAATTGGCAACTGTAAACATCTGTTACTGGATAGCAGAGTATGGGATTTCAGATGAAACGCGAAAATCACTGAAGTAAACCTCTCATACATTGAAATATCAACTTGTTATAACTGTGGCGGATAACGCCTGGATATCCCCGTACAAATGTGAAAGTTCTCCAAAGTTGGTATCACGTTGTCTAACTTGAAAACAGACTGTGATCGAGATCGATCGAATTATCGCTCCGAATTGCCCAATCGTTCCAGCGATTTAACCTACTTTGTGCTGAAAATTTAGATGGCGAGAGACAGTTTTAGAACGCTTGCATAAATTCAATCACTTTTTCGTTATGCTGCGAGCGGACAATCAACGCAAATGGATGCGTTGGACGACGATCGATCGGCAAGGAAATTGAATTATAAGAACGTTTGCGTTGCATTCCTTAAATTCCCGCAGCTTGACAGACGCAACGGAGGAATCGTTGCGCACGTTGCAGCAGCCCTTTTAATAAAAGATCGAAGGACGCAATCGGCGTTAAATTTACAGGTCGAGTAGCAGGCGACGATATAGGCAATCCTGGAACCGTAGAAAATTCGTCCGTGATCGGCCGCTGACTCCTTCGGCGATAAAGAAGATTTAGATCGATTTAAGATTCCAATTTCCGGGGCTTCTCATGGGAGCTAGGGTACTTGGAAATACGACGACGTCGACGAGGACGGAGATGTGCCAGTGGCATATCGTGATGAAAGGACGAAGGAGCACAAGAATGGTTCCCCGTAGATAGTAGCCCGGTTTCGGTAGTAGCCTGGATTCAAAGTAGATGGTCGCTTCAGTCCGAATTACTAGGCTCCACTTTCTACCTTTTCTCCATTCTCATCCTTTCCTCTATTTCTTCTCGAGTCTTATCGTTGCTCGTCTTCGTCTTTTTTTTTTCCAGAAGCTCTTTCCTTTTGACGCTCTTTCTCTATTCAGAGCTATTTGTATTTCTTGCTCGATAATTACGCTCCTTCTTCTTAGAACGTTTCTATAATTTTTATAATTGAACGTACGGTTATATAGCCCCTGGTCTCGCCGGATATCTCTATCTCCGCGTATAATCCTGTCAGACAGCTTTACGAAATATTCGTCTTTTTCCTAGGGAATACTAATTCCTCGACTAATTTTATCGTATGGTTTTGCTTTACAAGGTAATTTGGCCGGACGTAGGATCTATCTCTTTAGTTATTTTCATTAGGCCGTTCTTACCGTTGCTTACCACGATCCCTTACTCTCTTTGAGTTACCATATACCCGTCGTTTTGTTCCTCTTTTGCTCGTTCGGATTTCATTTCATCCGGTACGCGCCACTCCACTCCGCTCTTACCAACTTTTACCTTTTTCCCGTACTTTTTGAATACGTTCCGTCTTATCGACTGGCGTCGTTCGACTACGTTACCGAAAGAAAGAAGACATTGTACCCGAGACACATCTATACGTGACGCTGCGATACATACATACGCGCGGATACAGGTGCTCAGATTATACTCGTGTCACTTCCTTCGAAGTGTCTGCTTACACAGATTAGTATACAGGCTTTAGTCGCAGTACTACGGTCACGTTAAATTCCACCGGCAACTTGAATTAAACCGGTCGACTTGGCCAGTATTACCGGTCTCCATTTTCTCTTCTTCGTTCTTCCCTCTCGCCGCTTGCGTTTTTTCTTTTAACCCTGTCCTTCTTTTTACCAGATTTCTTCTTTACTTTCTCTCGACCATCGTATCGCCTTTCCTCCAGTCTGCTACAGCCCGCCCACCTCCTTTTGTCTAACTTCTCGTCCCTCTTGCGCGCTACCTGGGAATACCGCCTCGCCGTTAGTATTCTTTATTTGAATTTCACTTCACTAGCCCTTTGGAAAGTTACGTACATACGCGTCGTATAACGGTGTTATACGTTTTCATGCGTTTAATGTTACACGACATGGGCATCGATGATCGTGGATTGGCATATCCGAGGAAGATTTCTGTATCTGGCCAGCACAGGAACTGCCAGCATTTTTGACCGAGAAACAACGATTTATCGATCGACGACATTTACGCGCTGCTCTAATATGCCAGTTTACGCTGCTTATCGCTTTTCACGCAGATCCACTCGCGAATAAGAAATCGATTATCGTCGTTACCTTTATTGTATTTAGTCATCGCGAAGTATTTTAAAAATACTTTTTAAGTAAGTTCCAGTGTCCGATGATATTTATTTATCTTTCTCTTATTCTTCTCTTGTCTTATCTAGGATCGATAAGTAAATGCAGCAATTTGAAACAATTTAATAATTGCAATTTAACAATTTACCTTCCTCTTACGTATGTCTCATTCTTTATAGAGATATAAACTTTTATACAGCATAGTATATACGAATTTTGATAACATACTAAACGTGAAATATTAAAATAAATTTATAAAAATTTATAGCGTAATATATAAATTTGTCTAGTACACTATAGTATAGTATTTTACGATACGATATAAAGATTTTATTGCTTTTCGGAACATTCTCTTACATAAAATTTCATTACTCGAACTTGGGTTTCTTAAATACTATGATCAATCTACTATCCTTTAACTAAAATAGGATAGAGACTCGTTCGAGTATCAAGAATGTAATAGTTATATTAGATATCAATGTTATATTCCTTGTGATAGTTTTCAACAATATATTTTACATTTCCATCTTTTATATTACTTCGTGTGTCCATTGTCATGTAAAAGATACAGCGAAACGTGTCTTGCACAAAGAAACGCAATGGAATCACGAAACTTTTGATACAATATCTTGGATTATTAACGTAGACTTTGATAAAAAACGAATGTATGCGGGTTGCCGTTAATATCGTCTTGGATTCGAGCGAATAGACGACTAAATCCGGATTACCCACCACGGGGTTTCTCCTTTCTCTTTTTCCCTTTCACTGGCATTCTTCGATTCTTCTACGTTTCTCTTGCTTTCAGTGAAATACGTTCTCATCTTCCCTGGTATAAGTTTTAATCCTTCTCGATGATTTTTACCCCACTTCCATTTTAGTATAACACGATGTTTATACAGATACAGTTTCGTTTCCCTGAAAGTTTCGACGAGATTGACCAGCGAATGGCATAACGTCGAGAGACCTTCGATCGAAACGTACGATCGTTTCCCTTCAGATTTTATATTTCTTATTTTGTTTTCTTTTTCAGTCAATACCCGTATACATACATATATATGTACTTTCATTATCTTTGACAGTGTCGTATTTTTGTTAAACTTCGGCATATCTGCCGTTTTCTTTTCATAGCAACTATTCTCTATCGACCCTCGATCAAGTCGTTATCATTTCTCTTCGTTTCTTGTCTGACTTTTGTTATTCCCTGTAGGTACACATAAAAAAAAATTCCCCGTGTGTCCATTCATCCAATCTTATCTTCTCGCCTTTTTCCGTGTTTCTTTCTTTGGACTTTTTAATTCCATTGCTGGTTTATATCTATCGCCCAACTTCGTCTCACGGTGATGCATATTTTGTATTCTCTCTGGCTTCACCAGCTCTCTCGTCACCCCTGCCCCCGCCCCTTCTTTATTTAATCTCCGAACAAACGTAAGGGGACTGAACGGAGAATATTTCGTGTTTCAATCTGCCTGTTTAAATTTTATGCGCTCGTTCACCGTTTTAATCTTTCTTCCACTTTTCATCCCGACCATGCAGGCGTGTTATGTCAACGCGTTTCATTCTACGAAATGCTATTTATCTTATAAGGAAATGCTTTCGCGCGCCAGCGTAACCGCGTTTCTTTAAACGACGCTATGGTGATCGCGGTACCGAGAGTAACGATACAGCTTCTCTGCGCGTAATTAATGGTTCAACTTTGAATCGGAAATCTGTTAAAGGAAACCGTTATTTCGCGTAACTTAAACGAAATAAATAAATTAAATAGCACGAACGAATAAGTAGTTAAACAGAGAAATATTTCATCGAAGAAGAATGACTCGTTCCACTTGTCATTAGTAGCACCAACGCGTTCTTACGGCAAGCAAACACGTTCACTAGATAATACGTATTTCTTCTATAAAACGGCGCAGCGTTCCTATATCGCGATAACGAAGATAGAGAACGGGCGAAGCTTCCTAAGCCGAAGCTTAACTCGGACAGCGTGAGTCTCAGACCACGGATTTCAGTAGCAACAACGTCCTCTCGTCGTACCTTTGCCCGACCTTCGACTATTCGAATCGACCGTCCCCTCGCAATTGTACTCCACTTTCGTTGGTTCTTGGCAAAGCGAGGAGCTCCATCTTTGCGAATCTTGCCACCGTCTCATCTTCCGACCTTTCCTCTCCTTTGGTCCTTTTTTCTCGCTCCCCATCGCACTCTTCCGCCCTCGACATTGCCACGTTCTATCGCAAGGAACCTCGTAATTGGCCCTTGGACCGCGACCGGCCTTCAGGGCAAGTCGAAAAGGGAGCGGCGAATGGGTAAGGGTCGAACGAGCCGAGGGTAGCAGTCGAAGAAGCTGCCCGTGTTTAGGGGGTAGACGAACGGAGAAGTAAGAAGCCGAAAGGACAGATACGAGGAGAAAGGCATCGGTATAGAGCGAGAAAGAAAGTGTATAAATCGGAGAAAGGGGACGGGCTGTGAATGGAAGGTGGAGGATGGGAGACAAGGGAGGAAGAAAAGCAAGAAACGAGTAGGCGAGGACGGGAACTGAAACGGGGAATGGTGGCACAGGCAGAAAGATTTGCATCAACGGAGGAAGAACACGGAGGCGTAATACGACGGTGGAAGTAGGAAAACTGCGGTTCGAGACGGAGAGGAAGAGGGAGAAAGTGAAGAGAAAAATAGGGCAACAACAAACTGTAATTAGGAAAGGAAAAGAGTAAAAGGAAAAGCAGGGAATGGAGAACTATGTGGACAAATGGGAGCGGGTAAAGAAAGGGGTGCAAAAAGAAGTTCGTGTTGGCGGGGAAAAAAGTAGGGAAAAATAAGGAGAGTTTGAAATAGAGAAATGGTGAAACGGAACGAGTGCAGGGTGCGGGTGAGGGGGGAGGGGTGGGAATGGAGAAACAGGGAGCTAAAAGCCGGACCAAGAGGGGGACAGGGGAATGGAAAAAGAAGAAACCAGAGCGAGTGGGAGAGAGGGAGAAGCAAGGGACGAAGAAATGGCCAACTTCGAGAGGGTGAAGAGAGAAATATGGGACAAGAGAAATTATGTGCGAAAAAGAGGAAAAGCCGGCGGTGGGGGAAAGTAAAAAATCGAGAAAGTACGTGAGCAGCGACGAGAATGAAGAATTAAAGAAAGTGGAAACTGCGTCTATAAAAGAGTAACGGAAGAGAACCAAAGAGCTGTCGGAGAAAGAGACGTAAAAACGCAAACTGTATCGGCAAGAAAGGCGTACGGGTAGAAAGACGGGTTAAAAATAAGGAAAAGAAACTGCGCGAAAGACAAGCACAGCGAGCTAAAGGAAGTGGTTAAAAAATGTAAACTAGGAGAGAAACCAGGGTGGTCGTGCAAAGAACAAAGAAAGCAAAATAAGTAAACACGCGA
Organism: Bombus huntii; assembly: GCF_024542735.1. Classification (NCBI taxonomy): domain Eukaryota; kingdom Metazoa; phylum Arthropoda; class Insecta; order Hymenoptera; family Apidae; genus Bombus; species Bombus huntii. Next base: position 1,627,948 of record NC_066245.1, on the reverse strand, counting down.
TAAAGAAAAATAGGCAGTGCACGGGTCTCCTAAACTGAAACGAAGGAGCACACGATTTCCGCAAGGACTTTACCCTATATCACGAGATGGGGTTGCGCCACGGGTACAAGGGATACATAGCTTCCTTTCACCCCCTTGGGAGAGACGGCTGCTTCGTCGTGCTAAACTTTAGTCGGGGTGAGATATGCAGAAATTAAATATTCATTTGGGCTACCAACCCTAGTCTCTTGCATTTTCCTCTCTCTCTCCCTCTCTCTCTCTCGCGCGCGCGCGCCTGTCACGCGCCCTGCTTTGTACCTTCATCGTTCTCCTTCCTTTTCTCTCTGCCGTTCACTCGAAAAATAATGCCTTGGCCTGGGGCCAGTTCCGCTGAAGGCTCTCGATGTTCAAACCCTCTTGTTTCGTTCCAGTATCGTTGAAGAAAAAGATGGCGAATAAGGGCCAGCGAGTGTGCGCGCACATTGCTACTAAGTAACCTCTTCTTCCCTCTTTCGTTTCTTCTCGCCTTTCTTTTAATTCTCGTTACTTGCTTCTCGCCGCTTCCTCCAGTTTCGAAACGCGCGTATCGTTCCGAGGAACGTACCTGTTGAACCATCCAGTGACCGTTCGATGAAACAACGACGAGTACTTTGTTTATGCGTGATTTACCAGCGTGCCGCAGGTGAATGGTAACCTTCGACTTACATATCGTCTGGCTTTCACGCCATTTCGCTCTACCAGCCTGCTCGTGGTCGCGAACGGAACGGATCGGATCGCAATGGAACACGCTGCTGCTTGGATGTATCTACCGTGTTGTTGCGCAACATACGTACGTACGCTTCCTCCCGGCGGTTGACGAAGTGTTCTCTCGGCACGGAAATGCAACAGCGCTTCCTTTTGCTCCAACACATCCTACAGAATGGTTAGACGCAGCGTCGAGGGAACGCGAAGGATAAAAGGATTTGTTTTGGAGCTTTCTAGAGACCGAGGGTAGAAGGAGCGGGAGGGTGGGAGCTGGATGAAATTTGAATATCGTCGTTGTTGCCTTGACAGAGTTCGGTAGGACGAGGGCGTCGTGATAGCGGTTAGGTTAGAGGATACTTTGTACCTTAATCGTTGTATAAATAGTCATTAGACGCCGAGCTAAATATTGCCTGGATATTTTCCTCTATGCGTTGCTGCTCGCGTGGCTGTAATTATTTTTGACTAGTTTCCGACCATGTTGAAAATTAGCGAGTAAATAATTTTGAACGGCGGACGTTTAACGCGCGGCAATTTTTTTTTTTTGTTTCGCCGGTTTGTTACAAACTTTGTCGACGAAAATAAGCTGTAGAAATTTGAACGCGGCGGTCCTAATAATAATTACCGAAATAAGTATGTTGCTTCGATAACAGTTTCATACGAGAACTAGTGCTTTTAATCGTTGCGAGCGCGTGCTCACGAAAACGTTCGTATCCTCGTATTTGCCGTATTGTGTTTAATTTTTCCTGCGAACTTAGAATCACGCCATGTCGAACGTAATAGAATTAAAGGGCAAGCGAGAGTTGCGAGCGAACAGTGGCGTTTTCAGCAATTTTCATTTTTCAGCATTTCATTTAATACGCTACGTCTGGCGTTCTCTACAGGTTTCAATCGTTTTAAAAGCAAATTCTAAGGATAGCTTAAAACAACGTTTGTAAATTGCCAAAGTACTGGGCTGGCCTATTTCTTCAACGAAAGTGACAAATCGTCTCGTTCCGTTATCGGGAAAGGAACGGGGGAGAAGAACTCGCAACTTTGATCGTTCGGATTCCTCCAAGTGTACAGAGAAAAGGACGCAGGAACGGGACAGCTTAAAGCGTATATGTTATTTTGTGTTTCACGAGAGGGGGATCGAATAAAAATAAAAGATCGCTGTGACAAGCGTTCGATAACAAATATCGCGGATATACGGCCCGTTTGTGATTTGAACGAAATAAAGCTTAGTGTCGCTTTTGCTGTTTAACGGAAACGTTTCAGAGAACGAATATAAGAACAGCGGGAAGGGCAGGGAACGGCGAGGAAAATAAAGAGATTTGCTTCGCCGTTTTCAGCTGAAAAATAGCTAGAGTGGGATGGATAAAAATAACATAAAATTTGAATATCATCGTCTTTGTTGTTCGCTCTTTACGAACCTGTAAACGATAGGGAATTGCGTTATTTATCGTCTCGTTGTTGCACAATACGGCCTCATATGGGATAGAAGCTAACAGTTTCTTCTCTTTTTGTTTTAGATGCCCGCATTCTGCGGAATAAACACAGAGAGTCGAACCGAGGTAACAGGGATGAAAGGATTTCTTCGACTGTGTCGAGAAAGGGTAAGACGAGCTCGGAATGTTGTATCGCGCTTTCAAAGAGTCTTTTACAACGTTTTATCGCGTTTACGGAGGATTGTCTCTCTACTCGCGTGAATAGAAAACGCCGCAATATTATAAATATTTCAGTTAACCGTTACAACGTGAGAGTATGCTTTCCCAGTAGCGTATTCTTAAAAAGAAGAAACAATGTCAGCAATTTCAAGTCGAGGATCGTTAAATGTCACAATTCTTTTTTTTTTTTTTTTTAAACATCGACTTATCGCTTATCAAGAATTCGATACATTACGCCACGAGATAGTCGATAAAGATATCCATCTGTGTTTTGATCGTTGAATCCAATAGTCGATATTTCGTCCCTATTTTTAATCGCTCTGTTTATCGAAATAATTCAAGGATCGAGTAAATTTACTAACGTTACAAAATTTCAATATAGATCGCGATTTACACGTTATGGTCGCATTGAAAAAGAAAAAAAAAAATGATTGGGAAGATGTATTCAAAATTGATTTGAAATAATCTTTTAATCTAAGCTAATTACGTATATGTACGGCGGAAGAATTTTCTTATTCTTACGGTTATTCTTTCGACACTTGGCTCAGCTTTTATTAGAACGAACTCGTAACAAATCTATAAATTTGCAAATTTTTTAAATAATTCTCCTTTCTTTCCGAGTTGGACGATTAATCCAAGAACAATAGTTACGCGATATCTCCATTGTACGATATCTTGCGAAACTTGGTGCGCTCTTCGTACTCGTTAATACAAAGGTAATACAGGATTTCATCTTTACATGCGACTTGACTTGTGTCTTCCATAATTGTATTCATGATATTCATAGTGTACTGAAATTTATCGAACCGCGAGTTTATGCTTTTATGAGAATATCTCGAGGATTTAAATCATACATAGGAAACCATAATGGCACACGACTAGATGGCGTCGTTGGAAATTCTGTATATTTACCACCATAAGCTGCAGCGGTGATCGCAAAAGGAAATTTATAAGGGGTTGAAAGGATTTCGCGGAAAGTCGAAACGTTATCGTAAATCTGTCCGAGTTAGCTCAGTGGGGTCGCCATTTCCGTAAGCGACTTGCCGACGGTATAAACAGAAGATGCGTGGAACAATAGAAGACTCGAGGAAATCGTCGGCAGTTCAGTTTGTCGCTGTGGCTCGTTTAAACGTTGAATATCGCCTTCATCGTCCTCGACGGCGTTGTGGAATTATTATTCTATCGATGATAGAAGGGTAAGAGGTAGGGGATGGAGCTGATTTAATTGGAAATTAACGAAAGCCTCCGTCGAAGTTGTATCTTCAGGAGTCGATCTCATTTACGTGGCGGCGCGATTCGCAATAAACGGAGACGCGAGGATAAAATGACTCGGCCGGGGCCGTCCAATTAACTTAATTAACGTTACAGAACGTTAAAATTTTGACGAAAATAATGCTTTATCGACGAAGTGGCTTTTAATTAATTTTCGCAATTGTTTTCCAGATAATTGTATTTTCCGCGTTGGGTTTAATCAACGAGGACGACCTTTTGCAGGATCGCGAGAAGACGTTTCGAAAGAAATGACTAAATTTGCTAAATCAGCAACCGTTGCATCTTTCATCGCGTCTTTCGTTTCACGAATCTATCGTTAATCGCATTCTCTCGTCTTCTCTATCTGCGGATTGCGATATTAATTCTTTTCACAACGCACGATTATTCCTCCTAGTATGGTAATAAAATGTTCGTCGTCAGGCGTACAGGTTGATAATTTCTTCGTATTTGTCTAGAAGTCGCTTTCGACTTCGCCGAACGAACAGCGACGAAAATACACGCGAGTAAGTTAATCATGTCGTCGAATGATCTCGCGTGCCATGTTCCCGGGCATATTGTTTCGAGTCCTGACTTGAACGCTGGCCAATTTCTGGTATACGTGTAACTGCATGTCAGCTGCTAGTTTCTCCTTGATGAGGTAAACGAGCCATGTCGATTAGACCGCAATAGTGCCATATTTACCAATAACGTAACACCAGTGAATCCTGAGAAAATCTTAACCGTCGATAGGGGGAAAGGCGTTGATTGACATCGATATCGTACGATTAACTTGAATTAAGAGAAAAGGAAAAGGTTTTCCGATTGTCTGGAGGGTAAAATATGCATACAGCGTGTCGCAACAACTTCGTTCACCTGAAATATCTTCGTTGTTTCAAGCAATACGCGAAAATGTGTCGAATAAAAGTTAGAAATTTGAACGGAATACATAATATAGCGATAGCGGTTTCTTGAAAGTGAATACGTACAGGAGATACGATTTTGCTTATCTTAACTTTAAACACTCTCGCGTACATTCTCGCGTATTCTTTGCAATAACGGAAATACTTCAGCTGGATAGAGCTACACGACGCAAATGCACATCGCGGGGTACATTGAATTCGAACAAAACTGTAAATCGGCAATTTTACGAACGTTAATAATCCTGTCGGATCCATTGGATTACGTTATCGTCGTTGGGGAAAAAACGATACGATGCGTGATCGTGTGAATAATACATCATAAATCGTCACATAGGTTACTATCGCATTCGGTTCGATTAACAACGCGCCAGATTGTCGTCGTATTAACACGTTGACTGCCACGAGACCCGCATTCGGGTGTCAGTAAAGTTTCTAGTCAGGCCGCGTAACTCATATTCGGGTCTCGCTTATTTGACTACTTGCGAAGGATCGTCGTAGGTATTTGAACAGATATTCCATAATAATAAAACTGTTGAATTGTTATAACATAAAAATACGGAAATGGCTTATTAAAAAAATTATTTAGAATGTAGAACTTTAAAGCATTCTATGCATAGCTGAAGTTGGTCGGGACAATTTGGACAATAAGTTGCTGTTTTCTTCAAATTCTTTTGTACCTTTGTTCGGTTCATTCGATGTCTTTTATTTGCATAACATAGTTTGCATGCGTGTCTAATGCTTCTTCCGGAATCGTTTTTCCGAACGGCGATATTACGCTGACTCCGTCGAAGATAAGGATTTTTTGTATTTTCAAACAACTCTAATAATTTTGCAACTAATAATTGTCTAAATATTCTAATATTTATATTTTTCCTTGTTGCAATTTCGTAAACCGTCAAAGCGTTTACAACAGAAATTCCCAGAGGGAATTGAACGCCAAGTTTTCTGTACCATTTGACTCCTTTTCTAATTATGGTGGCATAAGAAATCATTTGGTTGCAATAATCTGTACCACACTGTCCTTCATTATATTCAACAACAGCTAGTGGTTTCAATGTTGCGAACAAACGAAACGAAAGATCATTCTTGAGACCACCACTTGAGCGACTCGCATTACTAAAATATCGATGGGAGCACCTAGCAGAGAACGCTTGGTACTGCTGTACGCGTAGTCTGATGGAGATTCCTTTGAAAACACGCGCGGCAGTCAACGTGTTAAATTAGTCGATAATGTCCGCGATACGGGGTGAAAAAGAGAGGAAAGAAAAACGAAGAAAAAAATTTATAAATAGGAGAAATTTGCGTTCGAGAATGCTTGGGGGAAAGCACGCCAATCGCAACGAAAGCGTAGTGTTCTCGATGACTCGAGTACTCGTTTCGCAGAGTCCTTAGAGTTTTATGCTGAACGCATGCCAATTTCGGCGGTACGTAACTGCTTATTAACCTCTGGTTTCGTTTTTGCGAAGAAACGAACCGTGTCAACGCGGTGGGGACTGCCAATTAATTTGGCTAATGTCCTGTCTCGACAGAACCTCATTTCTGTGCTTTATTATGATCTTTTTTATAGAAAGAGAAACAGGAGGAATCACGGTAAATCCATAAAATATTAAAAAAAATGGTTTTTAAAGTTTTATCCATGAAGGTTTGAGAGTATGGGAATCTTGCTAAATTAGCTAAGAAATTTCGATATTTTATTATTATTATTTGACAGTTGAAAGAAACTAGATTTGTTAGATTTACGTGCAAATACCTTGTAGTATGTTATGGAAAATAGATATATAACGTTAAGAAGAAAGTTTTTAAGGTTTTACGAATGAAATTTTTAAAGATCGTAGGATCTTATGTAGTTAATCAGAAAATCTATAAATACAATATAGTCTTTCAAAGCACTATTCTTTGTTCAATAAAAGAAAAGGGCATTCGTTTCCTCTTTTGTTATGAGAAACGAAAGCGGTAGGAAGTAACAATCGTGTTCTAACAAAAGTCGTGTGAAAACAATCGTACAAACAGACGTAGAAAACAGCAAAAGAGTTTCATGCAACAAATCATTATTTTTCTTGATTTATAGCTGTGGGATTGGCAAGCAAAGCACATGTATAATTTGTATTACTGAAACAGAAAAATCGTATATTATTCCGATAAAAGTGATTAGCGAGCGTACGTTAATAGACAAACACTTTCTGTAAAAACGATGCTGCTATTAATTTGTAAATTAACGGTTAGAAAATGTTCCATGTGAAATTGTAGAAAACATAGAAATATCGAATCTTTAATTTTTACTAAAGTATTATTATTGGCAATAATAATTTTATCGTCAATTATGGATGGCAGGTTACATCGGTCAAAACTGTAATTTGTTGCGAGATGTAACGAATCGAATAAAAAATCCAGTTACAAGCTATGTAATAACTATTCTATCCATCAGGAAATATTTTTTACATGTCGAACATTCAGTTTCGAACAATATTATTTATCGATAATCTAAGTAGACCAATCGTGGTACTGAACATTCTATATAGATAATTTATTTTAACGTTTCAATTTATTTGTCGAGTGGTTCACTTTTTTTTTATCTCTGACACGAATTAATCGCCTTTCTTGTGAATATTTCTTGCAAGTCTTTCATTATCTTTGATTGAAAATGATATTTTATAGAACGCGTGTACCTCGATCGTTACATCGATAAACGTACGGAACATTCGTCACAGAAACCGTATCTATGTTTAGGAAGTTTTTCCACTGCAACGAAAACGATGTTTTATCGTACGATTTTACAAAATCCTCCTGTTATTTATACGCTCACTGTCCTCTCCATGACGTTAAATAACACAGGCCGAGCATGATCGAAAAACGAAAAAGAGGTGGCTGGAATTAGGTCGACAGTGCCGGGGGTCTACGCGCGTATGATTAATCGCATTAGTTGTTTTATTAACGTTTTCCTGTTCAAATTTACGCGGTTCGTGAAACAGAATATATCGGCCCGATAATTAGTCGATTATTTGCAGACTCACGCGCACCCGTACCCCCGCGACGCAAATTTTCATCGGTATATTTAATCTTTGCTCATTAAGATTCATTTGGTTCTCTTTTATTTTTGCCCATCGATACGCTGTTTTTTGAACACGCTGTGTGTACAATGGAGATGTTTGTGTTTTCGTTCGAAGCTTCATTTTACGTTTACCAGAGGAAGGGTATACAACCCTGTTTCGTGTTTACAATTGTGATATAATTATGATATCTTATATGATATTACTACGATATTGCTATGATAACTGTGATATTATAACTATGTTTATTTTTTGCCACGAACGTCATGCATTATCATTGTGAAGCTCAAGTTTCTGCAAAGACCTGGGATGCTAAGTTTCGCTATTGGAGCGAGTCTATGAAATTGAAAGAAGCGTTTCGTCAGAATGGAAACGAAAGGTTATTGAAGACAACGGAACGGTCCTTATTTTGGTATCACTGAATTAGTCACAGTGTTTCTTCTAACAGATTACGCTCAAAATAGAATATTCCTATCTTTAAAATACATTATTTTTTATAAAATATGTTTTAGTAGATAAATTTCATCCTAAATGTAGTAGAAAAAGATTTAAAAAAGAAAAGAGTGATGTAAAAAATGTTCCTTTAGCGATAATGTAGCCTACATACGAGACACGTTAATATCTCCTTAATACCACACGTGGCAAGGATGTCTGGTGCGATGCTTTTTTTTTTAACGGGAATTGCAGTTCCTAATAAAATGACAACCACGCTTCTCGTTTCACGGGTATAAAATTTCGTTGCTCGGACGAAACTAATTTTTCGACGACACAAGAATATCATTATTCTGTCAATCAACTCGTATTACCCAGCCAATATCTCGTGTCACAGTCAATTATCGGTTTCCGGGAACAATTCCGTAACTGAAAACAATCGATGGACATTTCCGTTCTCCTTCTGTTTGCTTTCCTTTTAATTTACAAAAATTGTCTGTATTATCGATATTGCAAATTGTGTCTAATATTACAAAGTCGGCTCATCAAACGGACTAATAAGTAGGCTTTGTAATAAATAGGTATTATCATTGCTCATACTGCAATACAGAGGATTCAAACGTTTGTATCATGGGCTAATGATAGAGCGGGCACTGGTACAAGGAAACAAACAGTCGACTATCTAACGAACGTTTAATCTGTGATATTATCGAATCATTTCGATAGGGGAAAAATGTTCGCACGTAATCTTGTATTGCTACGATTGTATATTGTTATTGGTTTGTGTACAGTTGGTGCTGATTTGGAATTCCAATTTACATGCCCCAATAATCGATAATCAGAGAATCAATTTCCGTATAATCGACGTTCTGAATAGTAGTTGTCGAGACAATCGATATATCTAGATAATCGACGTTCCGTTGTAAACGTTATACTCGATTCTCGAAAGAGTTTTTCTTTTTTTTTTTTTTTCGTTTTTCCACTTCCTGTCAATTTGAAAGATAACGACAGCCCCGATGCAAATGATCCATTTTCTGTAATCGCTGAAGCAATTTCGGAACGATACACGAACCGAAATGAAACGCGAACCAGTGTTTACGCTCGCGAAAAATAACGTTGTTATCGGTGCATACTGTCTCACAGTTATTCGCTCGAGGGTTGTCGAAACATATCGAAGAAAATCTTTTTCTTTACACGGTGAAATCAATCGCGGTGTTTCTTATTCGAAGACAGAAGTTTTGCTTCGCGAAAGTCAAAAAGTATCCTCCGCGTTGGTCTGGTTTCTGACTTGCAGAAGTCGCTGATGATATTCATCGATAGTATTAGCGAATGTAGTACTAAATGGTAGTAGTATTGGTCTACCTCGATACATAGCATACGAAATCAATAAAAAAGAATTTACTAATCGCAAGCTTCTTTGCTGTGATCCTGACACGTTCGTGGATGATCGCTCCAATGTATGTGCACGTGGTTGAAGTAGAACGCAGCAAAGTGGTTTTCTCTATTCTCCGTAAAAGTTCACGATTAAGATAAAGCTTATAGCGGAGAAAAATTAGGGTTTTGATTCCACTTTCAGTTTGCCGGAGTTGCGATTCGCTTCCGAATACCGATAAAGTCGAAATTATGGGTCCATAATGGAAAACTTTCTCCCTAAAGTCTGAAGTTGTCGGTTCCGGAACTAGAATGAGTTAAATTCTTTTTTTTTTTTTTTTTTGTTTCCCCTCTTATTTCCATGCGAAATGCGAGAATTTACGATTTCGTCGAGAGTTACCTCGATCCGTGAAGGGAACACAGTTCTTCTTGAAAGACATTTCAATTCTGACCGCGAAAAAATCAATCCCAGCTACCGGTTGGTAAGCGAAGTGCCTTTTCAAGAAACGAAGTGGCTTTAAATTATTACAGTCTTAGTTATCGTTGCATGGAAACCTGTTTAATCTTCGAGACCAGTCGGCGAAAATGAGTCTGACAATAAGTTGATATCCCGGCGAGTTAACGCGAATAGCAGATCACTAAGAACGGATTGCTCAAATTGTTCAATTATTTTAACTGCAATTGAAATGTTATCGCTACGGAACAAATCACGATCGTTCGGTGATCATCGTTGAGCAGGTAAATTGCTCAGTTTGTTACCGATCTAACTGATTCTTGGTTTCGAGGACACCTTGTCTGCAACCGTACCGATATCATGTCTTTGCCGAGGATGGATCGCAGTAGTACTTGTCCTTAGTTCTGTGGTGACGAAACTTTGATAACGATGTGGAACTTCAGTTTCCCAGCACCAGACATATCGATTCCAACAATCATTAAAAACTAATTTGCTTTGCCCTCCGGTAGTGTTAGCTTTCTGACATATTTGCTTTCTCTTCGAGCGTAGAAGGAGCGCAAACGCCAAACTGCAACCATTAAATCTCAGTTTCTCCGTTTCATAGATACGTGAACTTTCTGTTAGAAAACGAGAAAACCTATATCTCGAGTAAAATCGATCGTTTTGAAACGACGCTATCTTTTACAATATTCCCTTAATACAGTATGTATCGGTTAAAAAAATGTGGCTAGTCACGGAATATGTAACATTCAGCCGAATAAACGAGTGAATCCGGTTGCTCTGATCGTTCGCCTCGACGAGAAATAGCCAGACACACGGAGGCAAAAGAAATCTGGCGAACTGCATCTGGAGAATCGTGCTCGCTCTTCTCGAACGCGGTCAAAGCGTTTATCAACGGTTTCGACGGCGCCCTCACGTGCATTTTTCGTCGTGTCGGTTTCGAGTTTCAACTTGAACCAGAGCCAATTCGCGGTACTTCGCTCACCTCTTTAGAACGACTAGCCATCCGAGCCGTCGTAAGGAGGATCGTTACGGCAATTTACGGCAATCTTCTTGTTGCGCCGCCACCGTGCAGAGAGTCGGGAAACATTGTTTTAAAGGAGTTCACGCGTTTTTAGAAAGCCGTCAGATCGAATCGAGGATCATTGTTTGCTCCTTGATTAGGGCAACGAACACTAGTAAAGCTTCCTTGGCTGCTCTTCTTTGCTTTATTCAGCTGCTTGCTCCTCTTTTCCAATCATGCTGTATTTAGATACGAAGCGAAGTATTCCATATAAAATACATAAATAGAAATGTATTTACCATTGCATGCAATACGAATATAAAATGGAAAGAAGGAAGATTACCGATTCCTGTTGACCGAAGGTAACGATTACATTAAGGTAACGATACCAAAAATTTGTATAAAATATTCGTTGATGTTAAAGCGTTGGTGTATTTTTTTTTTTTTTTACAATAATTTTTACGTAGGTTTGGAAAATCCAATGGAAAACGATTTACATGCGCAGATTCTACCAATCGATCTGTCAATCGTTATCCTTTTAAGACTGGTACGTCGTACTATACGTACTAGTACCAGCTATCTTTCCTTAAATTGTTTTATGTGGTCAAAAATACTTACTAATAATGCTACTTGGTTAATCGATTTGTACTTAAATGTAAAACGAAAGCTTTCGAAATTTTATATATGTTAGATTGCAAGTTTGGAAGTTGCTAGTCGAAGAAATTTCGTTGTTCGATAAATGATTAAAAACTGCAGAAAATGTTAATACAGATCAGCACGAAATACAGGAATACAGACATTAATTCGATATATCGTTACTAATTGAAAATAGTTGTTAATAAACGGAGCGACGAGATAAATACGTTCTGTTTCGTCTGAAAGGTTTACTCGCAGAAGAAACATCGAGTGGAAGCAAGAATCGCATAAAGTAGACTTTTTATTGCTATTCGAAACGTGTTATTTGAAACGTAGCGTGTAATTTCGTATCCTCCGGTGGGATCACGTTTTGCTAGTGTATCATATAGTTGGAAGAAACGTCTCGTTGCAAGCGGACAATATTAAAAATCATAACACGTGTCTTAGCTAAAATAGACCAAAATTATCAAGTTTCAATCTTTCTCTGTCTTATTATACGAATTTCTATCGGAATAGCTAGTTTTAAATGTAACATTAACGAACTACGTATTTCGTTCGCAGACAAAAAGGAGGATGATAGAAAATGCTGAATTTTTGTGTCGTTCAGGCACCAAAAATATTTATAGGACGTTATTCCGTAGACTCCAAGGAATTATAAAGACACTAAGTTCGCTTTCTAGGAACGTTAAGAAATATTTTTGTCAATTATATTTGACGTACGATACCAGCGGAATTTGTGTTTTTGAATTTCATCTATTTGTTACGAAGTTACGATCATCTGAAGTTACCGACTACCAATTTTTCGCTCTGTTTGCTTCATAATTCAACTGCTTTTTCCAACTTTTCCATCATATTGCCAGCAAAATATCGTACTTGTACAATTCTTTACATGTACAAATCTATATATCGATGTCCTATAAATATTTTTCGTGCCCGAGCTACATAAAATTGACCATTTTCAATCAAACCTGCTTTTTATTTCGACGAAGCAGTAATTCCAGATAGCAGTTCCGCTGTTTTTTCTTTTTTTTTTTTTTGTTTTTTTTTTTTACTGGATAGTTTCTATCAAATTTACTGATCTTGCGCGCGAGCTGTGCGATGCCTAGTGTTTGAATAATCGAGGAATCGTGTAAGTAGAACCTGCAAAATGGTACTCGGATACCATTGATAGATGTTGATCGATACTTTCGAATAGTTGCAAGTTGGTCGCGTTTCAACGGAATCGGCCTGCGGTGGATCGGAATCAGTTCGAAGCTTTCTTCTCTGAAACACCGTTCAAACTCCGTCACTCCGATTCAAACGTCCAACCTTTTTTTTTTCTTTATCCTTATCGCGTATTCTCGAGTATCTTGAAGCTTGGGATAAGCGTTCATTAAACGCGCTGTAAGTTGCTTTTGAACGCGTGGTACATATCGAATAATTCTCGGGGCTCGCGAAAATAAAGCGTTTTAATACCCGTCCATAATAGTCGAACAGCGCGCGCAAAATTGTCCAGTAAGTGGATAGTGAGTGGAGCAATTCTTGTAAAAATAATTATAATTGCCTCCACTCACGAGACTCCCGTTTTTCGTCACGTTTTATCACGTATATTTTATGCTACGCTGAAATTACAGAACTGTACATGGTGCCACGATGAAATTGTTATCATGTGTCTAGCATATTCGCGCGTTCGTGTACGTAATCGAGTGTGAGAGTAAAATTGCACGTGCAAAGTTCCACCGTTACTCGTGACCGATGCTTTTGGAACTTTTTCTTCCGCAAAATATCCGACGAAAGTTGTCGCTTTCCTCGTCTCCTTAGAATTTAAGCTATCACTCATAACTGCTCGTAAGCGTCCAAACGCTTTCTACAACTTGTAGTAGTAGTAGTAGTATGTTAATTTTATCAAAGCGTACGAGCGAATGGCTGGATAATCGATTATGGGATCACCTCGGTACAGTAACGCTTTTTGATTGAAATCCCTCGGTTTTTATTTCGCAGAGGAACGAGTTACGGGGTTTCCAGGAAGAAAAGTTCAGAGAGGTGAAAATAGATCTACACGGGGGCGGAAAAAAGTAACGGACAGGATAAAGTGGGAGATTTTGTTAATTCAGAGTGTCGTTTCGTTGGTCATTAATAGGATAATTGGTTACTCGAACTCGACTATCGCGAACGCTTTTCAGCCGCACGAATACATGACGCTAAGGAAATATTCCGTCGTTGCCGCGAGGATCAAACATTATCTGGAAAGTCTCAAGCTGTCTGCGTCTACTCAAATACTCAAATATGTAATAAGAACCATGATATTCTGAAATGGAAATTTCCGTAGTCTGCTCCGGTCTTTGCTCCGCAGGAAGCAGGCTGTGTCGCGTTCGAGTTTAAATAGAACTTGCCTGGTATAACGAACGTGGCGTTCGTCAAATATTTATACCGAATACTTGGCTGTTATTGGAGAACTTCCGAAAACCTGTCTGGTGCAACTTGCCCATTGTTTCCCACGAGACTGTTGGTTCGTTCGAAGGAAATCTCTTTTCGGAGACACGAATATCTTAGGAAAACGCAGGGTTTGCCGTGTCATTTTATGGACAGTTTGAACATTTCACGAACATACACGAGTCTATTAACGGTAATTCTGGGAAGAACAGTTCGATTATAAAGTTTATGTGTAGCCTGTTATTCGGTAATCAACGACTCGATAGTTTTCTTTATATTTTCTTAATATTTTATTTTCTTTAATTCTCTTTTCTTATATTTCTTTAATTCTCTATAAGATAGTTTTCTTTTAGCTTTTTAATTCGGTAACATTCTCGCACAACGATGCTAATCGGTTAAGAATACTTTAATCTTCTTACGTTGTTCATTTTATAAATCAAAATCTTTATAACTCGTGCAATATGAATTTTTGACAATTTCTTTTCCGCTGATATCTATTAACATTTTTAATTTTCATATATTTATCATTTCGTTTGCCCTTATGCAACGATTGCTTTGAAAGTTTCATGTGATTCAACACTTTTTTTTTTTTTTTTTTTTGAAGAGTTCTCGACGCACGCGTATATTCCATTTCCACTGGAAGCTCGTTTTGCGTTTCCGCTTAAACAGGGAAACTTTTCGAACGCTTATTATACACATTCTGATTGAAGTATTTATTCATTTTGATGCGTTCGGTATTGACTACGCAATAAATGTGTTCGATCTTGCCGCATAGATGTCGAATGAAATATTTATTCGTTTCGAAGCTTGAAAGATAGACGGTTCGAAATAATCGATATCTGAGTAGGTTTCTAATAGGCACGTTGATATTATCCGGTATCAGATATACACGAATATCTAGTTATCGTCTATACGAATAATTTTTTGCAAATTTATATGTCGGTTCGTAATTACCTTAACTATGCGAGCAATGGTAATAGATTCTAAGGGGCAAACGTACAGGTTGATACTATACAATAAGATAAACGTATAGATAAGAGAAACATGTATAGCGCATCTGAAAAAAGCTCAGCAGCAACTAAAGTATCGGAAAACGTATTTCACAGGAAGAATATGATTCGATTAGTCGAAGACTTTGACACTTTGTCTTTGCGTGGATCTCTCTGATCCAGATGAAAGCGCGGATGAACGTAAAAGATAATTTTTGCTCGCGCGATGTTATCGTCTTCTATATTCTAAAATGAATTATCTCGACGATCGGCGCGTTGCTCGTGAGATTCTCGCGGGAGAGCAAGAGTATCGAGATTTTTCTCGTTTCGACCGGCACAAATTTATATCCGTCGACGAGGAGGAGCAGTTCAACGAAGAAGTTACGATCGTGGCATGTAAAGATCCTAGATTTTATACGGCAGAAATGCAACGAAGACCGAAAAATTTTGTTCGGAGGCGTTGGAGAACGGAGTGCGCCGGTTGAACGAGAGCAAGAAAGAGAAAGAGAGAGAGAGAGAGAGAGAGAGAAAGAGAGCTCTTCCCGTTCGTATCATAAATTTCATCGTGCCACGTACTTTGCACCGTTACTCGGCCGTATATTCTGATATCCTAGAACTCAACCTTGTTCCCGCAACCCATTTCAAAGCACTCTCGCGGTTACTTTGGTTCACCCGGCTATACGTGTATTGTGAATTCCGATATTCGCGGCTGCACCGCTCTATCCTTTGGAAACGTATTTGCTTCGAGCATCAACTTAACCAAAAATCTCCGACGAGAATTCCTTACATCGTTACCGTTCTATCGATCCGGTTCCCTCTCTATCTATTTGCTTGTTTATTCACTGTCTTATGGTTTTCACTGGCTGCCGCGAGTTCTCGTGCCAGTTGTTCACGGCAGGATAATAGAATTGCGGCATGCCGTTCAATGTCTTTGTCTTCGCGTTCTTGTTCGGGAACTTTAAGTATTCCTGATTCGGTAATTACATTCGAGTCTGGGAATTGGTTCGGGCAAATTCTTTCGCCGATCGAATCGTATGGAATTAACGATATTGAAATATACGTACGAAATATGGAATTAACGATATTGAAATATACGAATTCGGCTTCGTTTTTATTCTCTTCTCTTCTTTCCTAAGACCGACGTTTTTGTACGTAATTGTTCGAAGAAATTATATCAAGTCAGGTATAAGGTTTTTATACCAGAAGAAATAGAATCGGTTAACAAAAATTAACGTTGAATTATCGGCGAGATTAAAATAGCGGTACAACAACGTAAGTACAGGTGACGCGCAATAATTCTATCTCCTGGTACCTTTAAAAATAGTTGTCAAGGTAAATACGTACATGTGTACTTTAACGATAGAAAAGGATCGCCTTCCAAGGGCACGTTTTCTATCACAAGATGACTTGCAATTTACAGAAACGTCTGCTAAGTAAAAGACAACGCAGAGTCTTTACTTAGTTAACCCATAAACCTTCAAGGTATAGAATAAGACGTGCAGTAACGATAACGCTTTAATTGCCGTTGTATCTTTTTAAACAGTAAAGTGCAGTTCAGCTGGCATTAATTCCACGAGTCTTGTTATTGTACGTTACACGACACTCTTGCCGCAATATCTGCAATCGAGCAAATCACGTTCTTGAATTCTCTCCAAAATCTGAATATCACGGTTTGTCGCGCGTTATAATTCGCAGCGAAAGCCAACGAGGTGTTCCCATCGAAAGATATTAGCAATTCGTGTCCTATATCGACAGATGGAAGTAAATTACGAATCGATGGAATGTGTTATTAAACTAATTTGTATATTGGCCCTGTTCCTTGTACCCACCAATCTTTGCGCAACTTTCTTCATTTACCGCTCTTCCCGTCGTCTTTCAACACAGTTACACTCGAAAGGTATTTGCAAGTCTGCATAAGTTTCAGCAACGTTCCACCCTTTTACGTTCGAACGTTAATCGTAGCGATTAAGTGAAATTTCAATTCAGTCGCCATTCGCTGTTCCATGCCGAATCGAAAATAAATCAGAAGAACTTGCTTTCCGGATTCTTTAAACGTGTATTAATGGCACAGAAACGCATAAGGGAAATTACTTACATATCACCGTAAAACAAAATATTTACAATGACAATTATTTTATTCCTTGTTATTTATTTATTCCTCCTTCTTTTATCGACAATCATCGTATGCATTGTGTACATTTACCCTATATCATGGTCTAAGATTTGAATGTTAAATTCCGCAGTTTGAACATGCGCGATTTCAGTTTCGTTCGATGTTTTCGCTCGCTTCGGCTCGGCCACCATCTGGTATTCAAACGGTGTCCCTTTTCTACCGACGCAGTCGTTCCGATATCTCAGTACTTAACCTTGTACCCGCAGCCCCGTTTCAAAGCACCCTTTCCCTGTCTCCCGTGTCCCTTTTCCTACTTTATTCCCAGTCGCTTTACCCGATACCAGCTTGACATTTACCTTCACACAGGCTGGTTTTTCCACGGGAATACGTCCTAGCTTCTGGGTGTCCACGTTGCGGTATTGTGTAGCGCGGTGAAACGACTGTTCCCTTCATTCCGAGATGCACGACACGCAGGAACACGCGACTGTTAATCGTGCTCCGTTTGATTAATGCTTTCAATGCAGAGTATATACGTAGAATGGATAAATCGATTTTACGTTGGGATAATGGACACGTGTTCAAAGACATCGTCTCTGGGAATATCGAGATTCTCTTTTTTCATTAAAACAGATCTGCGTTAACGAAGTTATTGTACAGCTTGAACAAATGTACCAGATTTACAGCTGAATTAATTTCGCGATACTTTCTAGCGTTTCGATAAAACCCTATTGTTCCTACAAGTTTCCTACTTTTAAACAGGTGGCCATGGTATTTAAGGGAAATACCGTTCTAAACGAATACTCGTATCAAAATTGTTTGTACGATTGTATCGTAACTTTTTTTCTTGTTTTTCCTCGTCCCTGGTACGTTTCATCCGTACGTCGTGTATTGCCTCCAGCTGCCGCGTTTTTTCCGATTATTCTAAAAATATCATTTCCTTTGCACTGGTAGGTGCCCGGTGCTCGGTACTCGTTTCGATTCCACCTTGCCGTGAATCCCGATACAAGCGAAAACTTGACCCTGTTGCCGTGATCCATTT
The DNA here is from genome assembly GCF_024542735.1 of Bombus huntii. Classification (NCBI taxonomy): domain Eukaryota; kingdom Metazoa; phylum Arthropoda; class Insecta; order Hymenoptera; family Apidae; genus Bombus; species Bombus huntii. The sequence goes on along the minus strand of NC_066245.1, from coordinate 1,609,915 downwards.
CACGGCTCTCCAGTTTATTCTCGTCTAGTTTCCAGCCTGGTGACTAGACCGCTGCACTTTTCCCAGATAATACGTATATATTCGGCGCGACACGTCCATGTCGACAGCTCGCTTTGCCTCGCCCTCTAATCCGATAACGTGTATCAACCGTCCGAAAATGTCTCCCCGAGAGGAAAAATTCGAGAGGAAGAAACGCGTCATCCAGCAACCGAATAATAAGCTTGTCGTATAAGCTCGTTATGAATTAAATCACGGAAAGTTCCTCTCTTTTCTCAACGAGCCTCGCGAGGTGAATAGAGCGGGTCAATTCCCAACTCCGAGGAACACATCGTCTGTCAAATATATTTTTGATCGAGTTTCGATCCAATTCCTCGATAAGTTCTTCCAGTTTCATCGTGAAAGTTTCGATTAACCGATAATCGGTGATTGCTGCACTTTCCCTCTGGTGTCGTTTGCGAATAAAACGGACGTTGAGTGTGTAAGCCGCTATCGACTATTTTTGTGTTTTCTCGAAGGGGAAGAGAGCTAGCTGTTCGTCAAAATAGAAGCACGTCAAACGAGGAAGCAAGAAAAAAATAATCTTTTACTTCTTCTACAAACTTTTCTGAAAAATTGTTAAAACGACCGCAAATTTGAAGAACGTGTGTTCTTATAGCAGCTATTTAAATGTTTATATGCTTCAAAAGATTTGCCATTCGTTAAAAGGAAACATAGCAGATACCTACATGTGCATTTGTAAATTTCGTCGAATTGTCGACAATGAGAATAAGAAACAAGAATACATTTTATGGACTGTCGGATGATCGTTAACCACGTTCAAATAAACTCTGCGCAACAAGAGATCCATTGCGCGCGTCTCAAACAAATGTAACAACTTTGAGATCGCAAAGAAGGAGAAGATAGAAATTGTAAATTGTGCGCTAAGAAATGCTATACACGCGTCGCGAGACTTCGGTCGTAAACCATGACGATCCTTTGAATGCTATATCTAACATTATGATGCTTTCAGACTAAGATACACGCGTTCTATGGTGTAAGGTTCGTAAATGGAACGATATCGTTTTGACTACGAAAAAATGCATAGCTTTGTTTTTACACACTTACCACGGTATGCGTGTATTAGCATGTAGAGTAGAAGGTGTACGATAAGTATATAGGTTTATGTTTCCACATCTTTTTTCTCCAGAAATACTTTGTAAAAAATACACTCGACAACGAGCAACGTATTACGGAATGTTAAAAGTTGTTTTTACAATTCCATTACTTGTTAATCGACCACCTCAGGACATCGAACGTCGTTCTGTTTGAAGGCTAAATTTCATCGAGGTCTGACGCATAAATTTGGACGAAGTCTGAGGCATAAATTTCGTCCAAGTCTGTATTCTACCTGTTCCTCCATCGTGGATTCCGGTATCCTAGAACTTAACCTCATTCCCTCAACCTACATCGAAGGTCTCTCGTTTATTTTCGCTCAACTTTCCAGACACGCAGGATCCCGTGGCGTTCGCGTCTCTCGGGAGCCCGACTGTTTGTAAGTCCTCGAAGCTTTTATCCTGTGTCACGATAATTTTCTTTTTTCTCGATCGAAGGAAACGAGAAAAATTTTTCGCCGATACCTGGCGTCCTCGTTGACGAAAGCGTCAAAACACGTGTTCACATTCGGAGATAAAATCCGTTCGTTCGATCGATTAACTACCGTGTTTTTCCGTGAAACGAGCGATAGAATTTATGGAATAAATATCGTCGTTGTATTAATCCTGTTTACCACGTAGCTCTCCATGGAATATTTCATGAGACTCGATTCGACTTTTGACGTGGGAAGAGTGAAAGAGGGAAAATACCTCTGTACATAGGTACGCTATATAAATCTCAGAATTCCCAGGGATCTGCGAGTGTCTCCAACCCATATTCCGTTCGCATCATGAGTTTTACAATACGTACGCTATACGTCACACAGGATCCGAACTATTGGATTACAACAGGCAATATCTGTACGAACGTCGCAGCTGATACATTGTATATCCTTCTCGAAAGGAGCACCTCGGATGCTGTCATATTCCGCGAGACTTTCCAGTTTTGTTAAGGAGTTCTGCTAAGAGCTTGGTGCTCCCGCGTCTACGAGATTCTCGGTTAGAAAATTGTAGTAATATAAAAGCAATATGGAAATACCTGGGACCTCTGCTGTCTCTTCCGTGTTGTACCTTATGTTTAAACCCGATGGCACGTTCAACACACTCCTTCTGTCGAGAACTATTTTCTAGCATCAGAGTACCGCCTTTCCATCTGATACGATCGCATTATACTATTTTAACAGCAAAAATATAGTAATCCGCGAATTGTTTTAACCCCAACGTTAAACAAGCTATAGATCTTTATTGTTGGTTGGGTTAGTTCATCCGAAAAAAGTATCGCCGAAGAAAGTTCGGCCAATATCGACAGTAACGCCATCCATCAGTTATTCTTGTTAATCAAAACTTCCTTTTCTCTAACAGCAATCCTGGCAAAAGGCAAAGGATTGTGGGGCGAAATACAGCGGTTATATATAATACGAGCGGTGATCCGTTTGGTGTTGTTTTTCCGCGATTCATCGTACGTCCAGGACCTTTCGTACAACTGTATTTCCACAGGGTTAGATGGAAGCTTGCTTGCTTGCTTATTTCAACCGAGTCCCCGAATCCTATCGAGTCCTTTGCTGACTATAGCTGTTATTTGATCCTCCAAAGACAATACCGTTTATGCTAATCCGTGGACGTTACTCGAGTTTCCATGATTTTCGGTCACTGCATAGGTCGGAAATCTCGAATTCTGCGTTACGTCTGACAAACGTTGTGTTATACTTCGTACTACGCCAACAAACCAGATATATCACGAAGCAACTCGCACGATGGAACATGATGCTTCTGCAGACCAACGGAGATATTTCCGGTTATCACACGACGAGAATACCTGGAAAATAACTTTTTTCCCTTTGTTTTTTCCTGCAAGCTATAGTATCGCGCCTTTTTTTCTTTTTGCTTCCCCTTTCTACCACCCCCGCTCTCTCTCTTTCTCTCTCGTTTTTCTTTGCCATTATCTTCCAATAACGGCGACAGAGTGAAAGCGCGCCGTACCACAGAACTTAATATTACTCCACCGCTAATGGGAACCGATAATTACTTTTTCGGCCACCTTAAATTCGCTTCGCTACGTCGCGATAAACCTTGGATAATGCGATAACGGAGTTACCGTGTCACTCGGTTTTTCAGACCCTCATTAGCGCTTTTAATAACTGCTCCGCTATTGATCGACATCTGGAATGAAATTAATTACAGCCTTCTTCTAAATATGAAAATTTCGTCGAATCTCGACGGGACGTCCGAACTAACGACGGAACCGCTTTTAAAAGCGAACCATACCGATCGGTAAAATTGCGGCGCTGCGCCACCACCGTCATCGCTGCTCGTAATGCTCGTGGATGTCCTTTTTCCGCCGGTCTAAAACGATTCCCGGCTTTATCGAACATAATGTGCAATTAGTCCGCCGCGTATGCACAGAGAAAAATAATAAGAGAGATAAATTGATAGGGAAAAGGGATATTAAAATTTTTAACATTATATGCGTGACAAATAATAGTGAGAAAAAATGGTTGCGAACCGTATTTGCTCGGTATTGCGGTTATGGAGATATAAGAATAACAAGAGACAGAAATCGGCTTCCGCTTTTGAAATCTCGGCAATTTTAAAGAAAATATAGAGCATTGTATGTGATTTCTAGAAATTACAAATATGTAGAAATTCGCCCAATCTAATGCGAACGTTTTTCCGATTCGTATCGTATAACGTTATTTTTCTTAAAACTTCAAATTATTGTACTTGCAAAATAATGGAAGTGAAATTGGATAGAACGGTTGCAGAGCGTTTCAACTGAAATTTTACCTCTCATTATCAACTATGTATATTACACCATATCCAAACGAAATTATACGTACGCATATTATTTTAGAATTAAATTATCTATGTTTAAATAATATCCTTTATTATCCGTATGAATAGTATTTTATAATTGATAAAACGTGGATATTCGTATTCAGTGATTCTATATACCTGACTGAAATCACTAATTGCGTTAATCTCTACATAGTACGAGCACCTTCTAACTGTGTAATTTATTTATCGCGTAAATATCGTTTGATCTTAAATGTAGTTAAAAATCTAACAAGAGAAGAAGTTTAAAATAAATTTATTAAAAAACGGATACAAGAATGCCCTTTAATCGAAAAGGAGAAACGAAAGGCGAATAGCTAATAGTATCGTATGAAACGCGGGATTGTTAAAAAATGTCTGACATCGTCTGACAACACGACTGAATAGAATACATCGAAATACCCGGTCCAATTTGGTAGAATACAGTCACGTAATAATAGAGGTCACTAGGAATTCCTAGAGGTAGTAATACGCTTTGTTCTCTACCTTACCATTTCGCCACCGACATCCAAGAACTGAACCTTGTTCTCGTGTCCCATGTCCGAGTCTCCGTCGTTTATTTCAGTTCGACTTCTCCGCATGCCATGTTACTCTCGTAGTACCTATTGCCTTGGGGAATGATAAGTTGTAGATCCTTCGAAGTGTAGGTACGCGACTTACAGCGATCCAATAATAATATCTTTCGGTTTACAAGATCCCAAGTTTACCAATTAATTCTTTTCCGGTCAGATGATCGTTGCGAATGTAAACGCGATTCGCCACGCGCCACGCGAACCGTAAGAATTTAATAATGTTAATACTCGTCAGTTTCCTAAGAACGATCGCCGTTGAAAAGGGATCGAATTAAGCTACGTTGCTTCTCGTTTACGTGGTTGCTTTCTCGAGTATCAAAACCGACCATTTTACGGTTCGACCATGGAAATTTTGTTTTTTCTTGCCGTCCTTTTCTCCCTCTTTCTTTTGTTTCTCGTTTGCCAGGTTCGGCGATAGTTTCACGAAATTACTCGCACCATGACAACTTGCCGTGAAACGCGATTAAACGTTTTCGCACAGACAGGTATCGTTCCCGTGGAAAACCTTCATTTCTACGGTTTTAAGAAAGTTGCCGCCAGACGAAACCGCAATCTAGCCGGCTTCTATTTGACTTGGTGAACTTGGCTCATCACTTTCCCGGAAATGTGCTTTTCGAGCAACGCGATACCTCCTTTCCGCCGATAATATTAACACATTATTGACCGCTTTTTTACCGAGCTAGACGACGTTCTCGGAAACTTGAGCGGTGCACGATTATGTTTTCAATCTTGACTTTCATGACTCTTTTACTACGGAGATCAATCGAACGGAACGCGACCATAATACCGATCGTATCTTATTTTGCGTAAATAACCGGTGCTTCTCGTTGATTCGTTGTTATCGTGTTTTATGTAATGACGTCGAATTGGAATGGGATAAATGGGACGACAGAAGAGGAGGAACGAAAAGCGCGAGGATACGGTCGAACTGTTATTACAGCTCGTTAGGCGTCGTAACTCGTTCTTATCATAGACTCGATTGTACTTACTTACTTCATACTTTCTTTCGCAATTTCATCACAGATCTCGATATACGGGTAAGGCGTGTTTCCGTAATCCACGGAGAATCTCCCCCGTTTATTCTGGTTCAAGTTAGCCCGCGGCAGGGGCGTGGTGCTCATTCCTCTTGGGAATGTATCCTCTTGCAACTGCTTCAAAGACTACTTGCTGTGATTCAATAATGCCTCCAGACTACCGGGAACATCGCACGAAACTCTTAAATTTCTAATTAATCATCTTCGAGTCTGTGGAGCGTGGTTGGTCGGAGATTCACGTGCAACGAGAAAATGAAAGAACGAACAGCTTCCGTGGAACGTTAAGCATTGGATATTTTGCGTGGCTGATCTTAAATTGCTTTCATTTCTCTATTCGAAAATGTCCCTTTTGAAAGATACGAAAGGAGAATATTTTTTCCAGCAGACTGGTATAAATAAAATATGAATATTTTCATTATTATTACTATTACTATTGCTACTGCTATTGTTACTGTTATTGTTATCGTTACTGTTATCGTTATAGTTATTATTATTATTATTTAAACGATATAGCGTTTCGATTGAGTTTTTGATACGATACGCTTAGCGATAATGAGTAATGGTAGAACACGGAGTAAAACAAGCTGAGGGATATTAAAGATTCGAAGGCGTTTCCTAGGAGCATACTATTTTTGTATATAACAACGTAATATTTCCTGTTATGAATTCAGCGGCACATCGCTACTCTGATGTTGTACGTGTTACAATTTGACAGGCTTGTTAGAACACTTAGAACTTAATAGGTTTACCAGCGTTCTCATTCTGAAGATTGAAATAATTGAAACGTTTCCTTCCTACTCGGAGAGTTTAATTTCCATAGTTGGCGGTGGCCGTAGATTTATCGCTGAAATGCTACTCCATCGTCAGCAATATCTTGTCTGCCGGTATCGTTTTTCCCTGTTTTTAAGAGTATCCCTCCTGTCCTGAAATTAAATTTGTAAATTAAACGCGCTCCGTAAATCCGGGGTGACGGTGCACGATGTAATTTCCTACGTATCCCCTTCGGGTAATTTATTAAAATCACGTGTATTATCGGAAATGCGCGTCGAAAATTACGAGCAACCCTGTCTCGACCTGCCTTTCTCGCTTCCACTAGCAGAACGGTAGTAAGAAAGATGGAAAAAGTCAGAAGGAAAGGTAAATAAATAAGAGAGATATCCGCCGCTTTTTAATCACTCTGATTCGATCTCGTGTAAGAAGCAGATATCTCTTGGGGTTTGGGCGTTGCTCGTTTGTCGTTTATTACCGCGTACCGGAATATCCGTGAGAGATATTCGATTTCTCGCCAGGATTTTTCCAACCAGCCACGGTCTTTCGCTCTCTGCCCTCCGTAGCCTTATTATTTGCCCTCGATATGTATATTTATTCGTTGCTCCGGTAAATAGGCACTACGCTTCACAACGAATTTATCAGGCAGTCTCTTTCGAGCGGTAACCGCGTTTTCAGATTAAACCGGTAATAAAGCGCGCCACGTGTTCCAACTACGGTCGGCCGACAATCCATATTTGCGCCATGTTTATACGACCATTAGGACATCGATTCAAATTTAAAACTTACCACGGACGAATCCACGCTTGGACAGTGCCCCGACCAACTCGTACTTTGGGACCATTTTATCCGATATCTTTCAGGAAGGAAAATACGGAATTATTAACGACGAAGGAAAGCGAAGGTATTTATTGGTTTATCTTAAAAGCGTGTACCACGATGCGATACAGGTACACGTACAGTGGCTGAGGAAAGTATTTAAACGCTCGTGGAACCCTTTTACGTCCTTTTTCGTTTCACGAAGCTTACGTATATGTTTCAAACGTTGATTCAAATGTCGATATACGTATAGAACAACGATTGACACGAACTAACGAAATAACAATACGTTCGACTCGTTAGTTGGCTTGTGTTATTCCCACCGACTCCTTCAGATTCCATTTGCCAGGGGATAATGCAACTCTGGCGGCCTTTCCAAGTCTGCTTTCTGTATTAGCTGCAACTCGCGCGAATCACCGAGTCAGTTTTGCAGTCTCAAAGCTCTATTCTCAATTAATCTTACGCCCCAGCCCGGACGGAAGCGTTGTTTCTTCGGGCGTTGCCGTTTTAACGAAGCTAATTTTCCTCGTAACGAGCGTACGTTGAAATTGAAACGTATACATGGTTTGGCTGCACGCACTAGCTTGTTGTTTGCCGTTTCCATCGCTGTTCCGCCGCCAATGATTCTGTACATCGGAGCTGAAAAGTTGCAGTTCTTGCTCGGTTGCAAGAACAATTAGGAGGATTAAAGTAACTCATGGAAATTCGACGAGACTTTGCGCTCTTTGGATCATGTTGCTCGACAAATACGTATATTTCTTAAGCTTCGTTGATTCGACGAAACAATTATTTGGAATTTTACGTTTTAATTGAATAAATTATATAATGTCGTTTGCTCGTAGTAACATCTAAATTCTATAAAACGGAGTTCTTAGTTAGCTAAAATTAATTCCACCGAGTTCGTGGCATGAAAGTTTCGTACAAACTCGCGGTGTATTCGAGAGATATATCGATTTAAATATTCCTCCGAGTACATGAAAATCTTAATCTTATTAAAATACCGTATGTTCGATCGATTGAAATATTTCGGCATTTTCACACGAAAGATCGTTTTAATAAACTTCGCTGTTATCAATTTAATATCAAAGGTATAGCGGGAAAGAATCTTACTCGCTAGAAAAATCTCACTTGTATAAGCAAGAATAGAAATTTTAAAGAAAACTAAACTGGCTGAAAGTAATTTTGCCTCGTTAATTTTTAATTTCGAGTTACAAGGAGTTTTTGGGTGATAAACGATTCTCTTGAACCAAAGTAACAGGTAATCGAGATAAAATTTTCACTTGCTCTTGCAATTTTCCTCGTATAACTTAGCTGTGAAATTGTCAGTTGCCAAGTGTAAAATATTGTTATATGCTCTCTGTAAAGTTAATTGGAAGCTGTAGAACGTTACAAATAACGCAAGTAACGATTTCGCTTTATCTTTCGTTTTATATTTTAGTGGAGTTATATGATCGGATCAATTCCAATCAAATACACGTACAATGTGCTCGGAACGGTACATATGGAACTGATTTCTACGTGCGATTGTGTGCCATTGATATAAGGGTTAGGAGAAATTTTGATAGGGAAATTGGAGAAATTGAGATAGCCGATTCTATTACGGAACCTGTTTCCCAAAAGCATTAACCGTCAGCGTTACCTGTATCGGTGAGTTTGCGAATATTAAAATTGTCTTATATACGTCGTGTAATCCTCGCGCGGTACTATCGAATTTCACACGAACAGTAAAATCCACTTTCTACAATTACATACATATTATGCGTTATGCAGTATTTGCAACTGACGTGTTCTCTATAACAAGTTTGCAGAATTGGCTACGAAAGCAATTCGCAATAAACGATAGTTTCGATCAATGCGACTGCAGCGTTTTAAAGTCGGAAATACGAACTTATTTACTAGGAAACGTTATAAGAAAAAATATAAGAAATCTAAATATCTTATACTATTCTATCGGGCAATATCTGGTACCTAATCTTGTAAAAGTATTCATAGAATAGAATTAGATGATACCAGTAACAGCAATACGCTCTGATATATTGCATTTATTGTAACTCGAGTCTATATTATAAAACGTACGCTTATTTTTCGATGAATCTTATTCTTGAAGAACCTCTTAATTGGAATAACGTAGCTGTGGACGAGAAAATGCAAATCCCCTGTAACCAACTCCATCGAAAGGAATGGAGATTCTCTTAAAGGCGTGACGAAATTGTCAGGAAGCTAAAACGTAATTGGGTCGCGAAGGTGACTAGCCAAAGAGACACCAAACTTGCTTAAGACCGAACCATGCCGTATTTCGTTATTAACTATACAAAGATTGAAGCTGCGCTGCGATGCATATTCCAGTATATCGGTAGTTACAACTACTAGATATAATACCGTTTTACGAATTATGTCACTGTTAATAGTCGTTTTCAATTCTGATAAAAGTATTAATCGACGATGACTTATCTCGTGTACTTTCACGCTGCGTCTTTTTTCTTCTCTTACTCTATGTTCCGATCAGTAGTTGATCAAAGGTTGATAAGATCAGCTCGTTTTCAAAAGACGGTCCCGAGATTTGTCTGAAACGAATCTCGATAAGAAAGTACACGGCGATGGTAATTACGCTATTTAAACGCCCTCGTACGATGTCTCGAAAGCAAGACTCCGCTATATATATTGTTAGAATTTAATCTTAAAGTCAAGATAAATAATCTGTGGAAGACACAATGTTTGTGTTGAAATAATATTAGGTGATATTTATTAAACAGAATTACAGAACCAAATGTATTTAAAATATAAGTGAGTGATATGGTATAATTAAAGAAGTGTGCAGATAAAGAATTTATGGATTGTTGACAGTTGGCCAGTTACTCTCAGACTGACTGTACGTAGCGACCGATGGTCCCTTAAAAGATTTTGAACCCCGCTCTTTATACAGTAGTGCCTGTGTAGGTGTCTGTATAAGATTGTTTGTGTCTATGTGTGTAATATCGTTGTATTCCAACATATATATATTTCATTTGCGCTAGCCGTACAAGAGTACAAGAATCCTAAAGATCCAGATTATTTCGGTCCATACAACTGAGAGTTTGCACAGACAGATAGCGAACAACGAACACATTTTTACCCACGTCACGATCTCTTCGACTCATCCGTTCAATTTCAGACTTGCATTTTCGAGACACCCCACGGTAACGTTCTATTCCCTGGCACAAAAGGTTTGCAAAGGAACACTCGGATCGTGGTGAACGCCGAAAGAAGGGAGAAGCCCCTGCAGCAGGATTCATCTGACGAATCGTACGGTCCAACCTTTAACTTTAATAATACATAAAATTAGATGCACTCAGCATGAAACGATTTCGTTCGCCAATGGCTAGAGTAGAGAGTGGGAGAAACTGGAAAGTCAAAAGCAGCTCCTCTACTCCGCCGCTCTCGTTGTACTTCCAGTCGACTTCCTCCGGAGCTTTAACGCGCTATTCCCTTGGTAGCCGGGCTTCATCGGGGATAACAGTAACGGCCCTTCGGAGTCGCGCCTGCACCAGTCACTTCTCATCCGCGTCTCCGGGAAAATTCAAAGCCTGCCGGTGACGGAACAGAGGATGCCCCTGGTCTTGGCGCCACGACGCCTCCCGAGGTCTATCTCTTGCTCGATAGCCCCGACCCCGGTTTCCCATGGCAACTAAACTGACACGTATATACGCTCGTGTGCGGCTCTGATCGTTATTGCGGATAGCAGCTCCCTGCTACAGGTCTGAAGAGAAAAATGCGTCGCGACGTCGACGCAGGGGACAGGGTCGCGACGGTCGCGACGTTCGCGTGAAAACTCACCGCGAGTATGCTACTCGGTCTGGCTTTTTCCACCTTGCCTTTGTCTCTTCCCTGCTTCGTTCGCTGTCGCGTTCCACCTCCTTTTCTCTCCGACGTTGTTAGCTTTTTCCCCCGTTCCGTTTCGCGGCTATTCACCAGCTCGTTCCGCAGAAAGCACGGGATAACGCGAAAGTGTCACTCGGAGACCAGGGTCCACCGTTCCGCGAATGTTTCCCGAGGAAATTGTTCCCCAGAGAACTGAGAGGGAAAGGCGGCGTAGCGATCACCAGATGGGATGCAAATTCCAGTCGAAACACCAGGTCGATCTATGTTCTCTCTTAAGCGTCTTCCGCTTAATTTCCTTCATATCGTACAAGTGGTTTAGGAAGGAGGAAAAGAGCGACGTTTGTATCAAGGATTTCTTGGGATCGGAGAGTCTTAAATTCGAAGAGTTTCTTTCGACGAACTCGTTTTATCGATTACGTTTCTAAGAATGATCTATAATCGAGGATAATTCCGAAAGCAGTTGGCAAATAACGAAAGAAGTGCATCGTTCGATTCGATAGGCTCTTGTGTCTTATCCGAGATAAGCTGTTTCTTTGAAACAATTTGAAACTCGAATCGAAGTTCCACGCCAAACGAATCGTATCTTTCCATCGCACTCGTCTCTCACGCAACCTTCATTTACCAGATTTAATTTGTTCCTCGATTTCAACACTTACGTAACGAGAGAAGATCGACACAGCGAGAAGGTAAATATCTAAATTCGCAAATTTTTTTATCGCAAGGCAAGGAACGAGGTGTCTGTACGTTCAGGCATAAAATTGTTCACGGTATTGGCGAATAGTAAAAGAATCTGCAGGGTATATCGCTATTTTAAATTTGTCGTGACGTGTCAAATTGACGCAATAAAGGACGAAGATTAATTTTATTTCAATTAAGATAAAATATCGCGAACGGATAAAACGAAAGGATAAGGGAAGGAAAAAGTGAAATATAGATTCGTCGTTTCAGGTAAACTGAAATTACACGAGCTTTTGCCAGCGACGCGACGTTTTATATTCCTAGAAATAAAAGATAGCTGCTTTATGCGAAAAAACAAAAGCTGCTCTCTAGCTGCAAATAGTCAACAACGTGATATATGTGCTCCGTCTGTTAGTTCATGTACGAATATCCTCTATTTTTTCAGAAGCGTTTTAACGTTTTCATAATATGAATTCGCATTAACTGCGATTATTTGTCCTGTTGGCGTACTTGTATCTTTGCGATTACATTTCTGCGGAATGGTCAGCGCTAGAACGATTAAACTTTGGTCGTTGAAAGTACAAAGACAAACTACTGGCGATGAAAACACTTTGACTTTATCGACCCGCATCCGACGACGATCTCTTCATTTTCGAGAATTTTCCACGAAAGAAGCAAAACGGACGTATTTGGCCTTGTATATACATATATCGTTACATCTTCTGCTACTAACAGCACGAAACTATTTTCGATTGTTATCGCGATCTTTTTCATATGTTATCTTTGGTCAAGTTTTTAATCAAATTTCCACAGACCTCTATGCTTACATAGTATACGTTTTAGGATGAAACGGTGCTCGTGAAGAGGCTTTGCCGTTTAGATGGTCGCGTAGATGCAAGGAGTCGGACGAGTTTCAGTTGGTTTTCGTGTATTCCGATCGATCTCGCAGTCTTTTGATCGGCGTGCAGCTTTGTGCTCGTTCGCGCGATTCAGAAGCCGCGGAAAGCTTTGAACGAACGTTTCTGTGTTTATTACGTACGCATCTTTCGCTGTTCTAAAAGCTCGGTTGTTTTTTGGCCGCGAGCCTTCCAATCCGCTCATCTTTCACGATACGAATCGCGTCGCGCACAGTCACGTTTTTCGAACGATTTCGACGTTGTGACCAGCACACGCCAATCGTCAAACGTTATGAAAGAACGTTTCTCATTTTTCCGAAACATTTCGAAAAATATATAAAGACTGATTTTTCACTTGAACGACGTGTCACGTAGCAAGAAAGAACTTCGAAATAATTAACATTTTTTAATTCCAAAAACGACTGTTGTGCGAAAAGAAAGATCGCCGTTTTGAAAAATCAAAAGTTTTGCGATTTTCGAGAATATAGAAAAGACGTCTCAAAGGCATTGAGAATTTATGGAGTTCGATATTTCGTGGAAATATTGAATTTTATTAACATGTCACGTGCAGAGTATTGGAAGAGGTGAGTCATATAAAATTTATAGTGAAAGTATAAGAAGCGAATGGAGAGGAAAAGAGAGGAATATCAAATATATGTAAATTTTGTATACAAACTGATAATTTTTAGTCTAATAATTTTTATCTTCTCGTTTAATACTGTTATCAAGTGATGCGTACGAAATGCATGAAATCTTTTTTTTTTTTTCGTTACAAAGAAAGTTAAAAATGAAGTTTTGTGTTTCTTGAAATGCCAGATAATATTTTGTAAATATAAATTCTTTGGAATATTTGATCTCTTTTTGATTTGTACATGTTATAACACGCTTTCAGGGATATATTTACCTGTTATCGTAATTCACATTCAGCCGATTTCATTTTTCATTCTGTAAATGTATTATTTTACCTACATAATGGAATTTATTTTATCTAGACTGTGATAACAATTTCCACGCATTTCTATCGTTTCATAACTTTTGCAATTTTTGAGTTGGGAGATTTTTATTTTACATCGTGTGTTGAAAGGCATGCCTATATCCTATAATTACCGGCCAACAATTTTTTTTATCGCATTCGCAGATATCTCTTTTTATTTAGTTTTAGACATATACTCTGTGACGTGATTCCCTGTTTTTCGCGAATACGTATATTTCCAAATATAATTTTCGATTTTATATTTTGAATAACACGATATTTGAACGATATTTTTATATAAAGTAATTTCAATTTATTGAACGTATGCAAATTTACAAATATATTTGAATTGCACAGCGCAGTGATTTTAAAGTCAGTTGATATTTGATTCCACGCTTAAAGTTAAAATTAGGAATAAATGAAACGTAAGGTAAAAAGTTCCATTATGAATATGTTCACATATCGAAATTAAAGTCGATATCGCATAGCTGATATGGGGGAAATTGAATTTTATCGATAAAACGATAAGATTGCTACGATCAATTAATATTATAAATAACCATCTCGTGTTCGTTCCAAATTACTCAGAGTTACACGATATAACGTTCTATCGATGTTATCAATTTCATCTGTGAAACAAACAAAGGAACGATAACGTACGACAAACCCATGGCTGGATTAAATCGTAATCATCGTGATAACAATATTTGATGATCCACGAGCCAACTAATTAACATGCACAGCCGTTGATACTTCTTATACAGTCGTCTCTCGTTTTGTATCTCGACATGCCGCGTCGAGCTGTTATTAATGCTGGCAAATTATACCGCGTCCGTGTAAATGACATCTTTAGCGTATATGGTCGAGTGTGAATTGCAATTAGGCGCCGGTGGAACGCGATTTACGAGTACCTACCCCGCTTTCACACAAAGTGTTACAAAAAGAGAATCTATGATTTAGTGAGATTATAGCGCCCATCCAGAGCATTTAAATTTAAATTGTATTATTTTGTATATTTATAAGACAGAATACAGGTGAATACGTTGTTCCCGCTTTTTGATCAATTATTTATTCAAAGTCATCGATAATGAGCTATGTCGGAAAAGGTGAGGCTACGGTTACAACGAACCTGAATTTGCGCCAACAATCAAGCAAATAATGGCCGCTTAAACGAATAATCTTCTCTCAAATTGTTAACATCTCTCGACGTTCGGGGAGAATCGTTCGAGCAGTTGAACGAAAAGAATCGTTTCAACATCCGGAACGGTCGATGGTCATCAAAAATCGTCTGATTTTTTCAACATCTTGTCCAAGATTGAAATAAAATTATCCGTGTAGCAGGAATCGTAAAATCGCCCGTTAGTCGTTTGATGGTATAGCAGTCGAGAATCCGCTACTCTCACTCGTGAACTAATCATCCAATATTAATTTGGCGGATAACAAAGTACAGCCATCATCACCGAATACCATCCAAGCACAAACGCTACTCGATAGATTCATCGCCGATAAATTATATAAGATACGAGGTATGGAAGAAATATTAAACTCGTTAAGTCTTAGACCCGTTCTTTTTTCTTTTTGCAACGTCCTACGTCCTGTGTATCTCACGATTAACGGAGCAAATGGTCGAAATTAATCTTAGCGACTATGGATTAAGCGGAGGTAACCGTCTATCAGAAGGGATGACAAATAGCTGTCGAATAAGCTCATCGGCTCGTCGCCTCGACAAGGTTTGTCTATTATAATCGATGCGGTTTTCCAGTCGAGAAACATACTCGTCTCTTTGTTTTCCGGGTCGCGACTAACTTCCAGCTTAATCCTCGATCCTGATGAAATCTACATCGAATATAGTTTATCGAAAATACATAATCTTGTTGCCCGTTTATGAATGACGAAGCGATGGTACAAGCTGTGAGCCTATTTTATCATTATTTAAGCCGAGCGTAATGCGATTTTGACGGGCCCTGATCCGCTTACGATAGTTCTTCCTGCCCGTTGCCGGAATTAAAGCGTATTGAATTAAGAAGAGTAACATAGAGTAAGGGATGGGTTGATCGATTAATATCATTAACGTGGATAGCCGAGAACGCCTGATGACGTCGGGAATACAAAATTTACTCGCCACGGTTCAAGTATTACAACGACTGCGATCGTCTTTTTGTATTTTGAAATCTTTTCGCGTCTATGTCTTCAGACAAGATATTTTCCGACGAAACGTCGTCCACGCGTCAGTCGAATTATCTGAATTTTTAAGCACCTACGAACGCAGTCATTTACTTGATTTAAAATGTCTTTTCTCGAGTGTTGTCTCTTATTAGTCGTAACGAATCAGCGTAAATTAAATCTCCGTCTATATATTTTTTATCATTTCGTCTCGTAAATCAAGGCGAGCGTCAAGGGTATGGATCGATGATTCTTGTACTTGACTAGAAAGAAAAAGGGCGCAGTGCAAAGTTGGACGGTTACGCGAGAAGCAGACCGATGATCCTGGAACAGTTTCGAAAACGTTTCGAGACAGTTTTTTCGGAAAAGGAAAGAACGACGAGGACGAAGGGATAGAGAAGGGGGAGAGAGCTTGAGCGGTCGAAACTTTCGAAAAAGTGTCAGGAAGCGAACGGGGTGAACGTTGGACGAAAGCAAACTGGTCGATCTTCGCAGTGGAAAAATTACGGACAGAGATGAACCGAGTAAATGAACCGGGGCTTTTTACGGCTCTCCTTTCTCGCTTGACCGACTTCGAGACTTTTCAGAAGCATATATCAGAACGTCCCGAAGAAAGAGCTCGATAACGAAGACCTCGGGGTTCAGGGAACAATTCCCGCGGCCTCGGTGTCCCCCATTTTTGCCGTGTCACGTCCATAAACGACAGGTTACCTCAAAAAGAAACCATTTTATCGTTAAGCGAATGGTAATTCACCGATGATCCCATTCAGTTATTACGAGCGATTGAAGAGGTGATTTCTAAAACGTTGCGAAAACTTTCGTTAAAAAGCGATTATACCTTTTTCTTTGAAGATCGCGTAAAACGTAACCATTCATCGAGCTCAAAGTACACTCGCAGATATTTTTTTTTATACAGATGTATTTTTATATAAAGAAGAACGTTTGGCAAATGCGCTGTTAGCTTGTTCTACCTTTCTTTTACAACATGGTTAAAATCAGATGCGATCGCGTTACTAAAGAGCAGTTTATGCTACACGCTTTCAATTATATAATGCTATTAACCCTTTTCATTTTTATCATGACACATTTATTAATATTATACATTGTAGAAAACCTATTTTACATTTTATTCCGTTGCTCAGATTCATATTCAAAATAATTCGAAAATATATTCTTGAAAACGACAATATTTTTAAATGCAGTTAATTCTCTATAATGCATTAAACGTTATTACGCAAGTAATTGCATGCACCGAGCAATAAAAATGAAAAATTATTTCAGTGTTAGCAATCACCGGTCGGTAAATTCCGAGGTAATTTGCGTTTATGCAAATAAAACTCATTTAAATGTACAAAAAGTATGTAAAACGTAGATACTAATAAAAACAGATTTTTGGTACTCTGGTAATATCGTATTCCATTGATTTCATTACTTATACGAGAATACGTGTTCATCTTGGATCGTTCGTTGGCATAAAGACGCGATTAAGTATCTGTCCGTAACAGATTTAACGCTATTGAGATGTTCTTTTTTGATAAGTGAGAAAAACAATAAAAATTGTCGCGTGTAAAGATTTTTGAAGTGGATATTTTTTACCAATCACGGCTTTCATTAATTGACATTAAAGACGTGTAAGGTGTTACCAGCACCGACTGATTAGCGCCTGCGTCAAACTGCCAACAGACCGAATAATACAAACGTCCGACACATAACATCTCCGGTACCGTGAATGGGATCCAACTGAACGTATCACGGATAAACAATAAACTTTCAATTTCGACTTCATTCGCTTCACGTTCGGTACTTTTATTTGGTTTATGTGCCGCAATTTTGCGTTGCAGGCATTCACGAAGCTACAACTAAACGTTACGGATCATAGAAACTTTTCATGCCTGTACACATGTTTCGAAGAAAGAACGGAAACTGGGTTGAATCAACGAACCGACTACACGTCGAATCATCGGATCACGTATGCGAGATATAAAAATGCTGATCGTTTTACAGATTCTTTGATTCGAATGCAGATACAATGGCTGTGGTAGGAGTCTGCGTTTATCTATACCGCGTTAAGGTAATAGCTTTAATCGGTCCGGTGACAGACAGTGGGATCGTATAAGGTCGAGTAACGCGAAGATAAAGCGAAAATGTAGTACGAAAGCGGTCATCCGATTCATCGTCGAATTACACGGAGTTCAAATCCGCTTGCGCAATTATTGACTTTCGATCGAAACTTTAGCGAATTCGGTTGTGCGAAATTGCCGACCTATTCCGTGCTGTAGTAATTGATAGTACGTGCGTGTAAACGAGACTTGCAACGTTTCATTATTTGGAAATTAGAGAGCCGTTTACTAAAAGGGCGACAAAGGTGTGCTTTTGAAGAATTAAATCCATTGTTTGGAGCGATGTTCTTTGGTACAGATAAAGAACTAACACACGCTCGTTACCGAGTCTCTTTTACCTTAAGTTTATTCCATGAAAGATCGTTGCAACTTATTCTCACGAACAATGTCGGAGACTACTGCTGATTCGTTTTCGAAATTTTACTAAACGAGATCGCAGATATAATATAATATAATAGTTGGAGATGAAAGTAAGTTGCTATGATACCATGAAATGATCGTTAATCTCCAGTTTTTATTTTAGTATCAATATAGCATAAAAATGTTTTCGTTTATTCTTACGTATCAATGTTTCAGTTGTAAATACAAGATATAAATATGAAACGAAAAATATCGAAGTTATATAAAAGATGTACCAAATAAGCGTAGTTTCTCTTGCAAAAGGTAGTACGAAAACGAAATAGTTGATATTTGTTAGTTTTAAAAAGCATCGAAGAAATAACATTAATTGCAAAATGTCACTGGTACTCTTACTTTATAAATTGTGCTACTTTTATTTTCACTTCGTAAATAAACAGGTTCCGCGAGTAACGTACATTGTAAAGATATTGCGTTGTATTCAATGGATTGCCTCTGACGAAGGAGCCCTACTAAGTTTCCTTTATTATTAGTCTAAATACAACTGAACCGCGCGAAAGGACGACTTTCTTTAAAATACTGCGTGTTTTCGACGATATATGTATGTTAAGACCGTGGAACGGAGTGTTGCGGAAATATAAATCATTCGATGCACGATAACTTCTCGCGCAGTGCATAATTTTATTCTTTTCCCTTGTGTTTCTGTCCTTTTATTTATCTTTTTTTCGATCATTTATTAAAACTACTTTGAATATATATTACAATAGCGCGTGATTTTTGCTCAATTTTTTGGATTATATATATTCAATGTCCGATTGTTAAAACGTAAAAAATGGCTTCATGCATCTTTCAGCGTTTTTATATTATATAGAAGATTTGTAGCTGCATTGTCTGAAAGTTATTGTCAACGACAGTGCTGATAAGTAAAGTAAATAAATTTTTAACTTCCAACGTTTCAACGTTGCGTAATACGAGTATTTCACGAAAAAATCCTGCTATTTTCCAAGTATTTGATAGACCAGGAAAATTGATAATAATGGAAGTAAAGTTCGCCGAAGTAAAGAAGACCAACTATTTTTTTTAATACCGTCTTTATTGTTAAACATCGACCTGTACGTGCCCGTACAATTTTTTCAGTCGCTTCTCTTTTTCGAGAGGAAAACACGTCGGATTTGTTCCTAAACATGATTCTGATAAGTTCGCACAATAAAATTTTAGGTAATATTTTTCTTTTTCTTTTTTCTTTCGTTCAAGGCCAGTTTAACTGAGCTACTACGAAAAGTTACAGATTTATGAGTTTTCGCTGCTTACATTATGACTCCGATAACCGTAACAGAGCGAGTAAAAGTTGCATAAACTTCAATTGCGCGTAAACGCGATAGCGCGGAATTATTTCAAAATATTTACAATTTTGATAATAAACGTAACCGTACACGCGTAGAGACGTTGTGAGTCGTCTAACCTCGACGTCGATTCGATTCTCCAGCTGGGACATTTAGAAACAACCTGTGTATACAGCGCCTGTTTTTCCCCGTGTGGTTATTCGTCAGATATCAGGATACTTAAACCCAACCTAATCCCAACCTGTGATAGTTTGCTGGGAGAAATCTATATTATTGCTGTATCCTCGGCGAGCTACGTCCGCGTTAATGCAAACGCGAAAATACTACGATGGCGTTGGTGCTTGGGAATTTCGGTGAACGGTTCAGGGAAAAAGTGTCTGGGCAACTCAAGGTGAATCAAGTACTTGGTCGTGTATAGTCCGTTCGGCCGCTCTTTTCTGCATTATTCTTTTACACCTCGTTTGCGTTTAATGAGTCGAATGAACGCGGCAATTTGCGGATCCGGATCACGCCGTACCACTTTCTAGTCCGCGCAACCAGAAACGCGGATCGTATCTAGCGGTAACAGGTCAAGTACCGAGCTTTGTGAAATTACTGGACGGTTTTTGTGCACGAGAGAGTGAAATTGCCTTGCGAACAGAGAGAGAGAGAGAGTCGAAAACCGTGCTCGTGTTTTCAATTTCGCGGACCCCTTACGTCCGTTCTATTTTGTTTTTATTTCTTCCTCTACTTATCACCGTTTCTGCTTACGAGTAGAGAAAACTTGCGACTTATTCTCTGTGCTCATTTCGTCCAGTGTCTTTGTAATATTCGATGAAAGAAGTACAAGAATGAGAATGTTCTTATCTGTTTCCATTCTTTGTACGTCGTTCGACTGAAAGTAAATGAGAGGAAGTTGGATTTATAGATTCAGCGTAGTAATAGGGATGAAGCATAAATGATGATCATAACGATAATAAATGAGGTTTGATTCCAGTAATTAATGATAATACTATGCTAATGAAATAGCGGCAGAATGTCATAGTATGTAATCATAGCTGTTATTAACGCTGTCGCTGTTAATTCCTAAACTATAAATTTCGTATAGTTCGTAGATAATACTTTGGACATTCTGTCAGATGTACGTATACGTGTGTAAAATATGTTAAGCTATCACGTTGTTCGTGGAAAAGGACAATTAATTTTCTAAAATTATTTTTGATAAAACGAGAAAGGACGTATAAATGGATATCAAATAGCATATCAAGTAACACGTTAGTATATCAAGAAATCACATTTGTATGAATTCCAAGTCTCGTATAGTACGATTTGCGATAACACGGAACTTTTAACCGTGTTATTCAACGTTTGTTGGTATTTTCGTTCATGTTGCTCTTCTTTGGCATTTCGAAAAGTTCTTAGTTACAGATAAGCAATAGTCGGTCTGAAATAAGAAAACTGGGACGACGATCGCGACTTAAGCGACTATTTGATAGAGTGGTAAATATCGATTTATGCAAAGCAACTTGTATTTTCATTAAATCTATGTATGTGTGTCAGTGTGGAAAAGTAAGATCGGAAAATGTCCTTCAGGGATTCGCCTCTTGAAAATTCAACTTTTTCTTCGGTTCGTTCTTCTCCTATGTGTATCCGAAAAAGGGATAATATCGATATCACCTGTCCCAGTTGCATAATTCATGCTGTATAAAGGTCTTATTCATATCTCTCGTCCATTTAAGTCGACCATACCTACCAACACCATTTATTCACCCTAACGGATTGAAAGCCGCATTTACGATGAACATTTTAAAAGATTCATATCGTTTCGAACGAATCATCGAATCAAACGTACAACGAAAGAACGCGAAGCGATCGGATAGCAAACGATCCACTACATCCGTCGTTCTCCTAAAAACTTTCGATAACCCGCAATCGATCGTTTAGACCGATTGGTAGCGATAGGTGAACGTAATCGGATCTTGAATTTATTTTACCACGTTCTTGTCTCGAAGTGACACGCGTGTTTTCGAAATGCGTAATTGGCCCGCTTGCAATTGTGCAGCAACGGCATCTCCAGGCGTAATACCGTGGTGTTTCGATGTAGAAGCGGTAAAGCAAATGGATAGAAGTTGGTCTACGGTTCACGGACTGGTGGGGGTCCATAATGGGAATAAAGAGCGGGTGCAGCGGCACAAGGGCTGGTTAGGGGCAGGGGAAGTGAGAGGGGGGAAGGGAGTAGGCGAAGGCTCGGAAAAGGAGGACGAAATAAATTAAATCGGCACGATTGAAAGAACGCGACTGGTGATCGAATGGCACGCCGCGGCGCAGCCTGAGGATTAATTAATTAAACCGATATTGCGAGCTCGCCGGCCGTTGTTCGATTCCTCGAAAGTCTCGTAAATATTTATCGGCGCCGCTTTATGGCTACGACGGTTCCATAAATCGGTTGCCGTGGCGCTCGATCGTGGAAAACCCTTTTCCTTGGTGGCATGTCGGCGCCACCAGTTGGTCCAAATGATTTTTACCTTTTGGAAGCCGGCCACCGACGTGTGCCGGCAATCGATCGAACGGGATAAGTTTCGCCTCCTACGATGATGCGAAACGTCCGTGGCTCCGGTGCGCTTTGAAATTTACGAAAGCGGTTTCCCTCCCATCCCCGCCCTTTTCGTTCGCTCTCCGCTGGAATATTCATGTTTCCCGTGGCACTAACAACGCTTCTCTGCCTCGATTCTTTGCCGCTTCTACCTCCAATCGAAATGATTAGTTGCCGAGAGCCCTTTGTGACTATTCTTTCAAACGGTCTAAGCTTTTATAGCCTCCAAGATTACTTATTGGAAATACGCGGTTCAATTGGTTTTCTCGCGTGGAATAATCTGCCACGATTATAGAGAATTATACCTACTAAACTTCATGGGATAGCTTTTATATAATAGGCGCAAGTATAGAAACAAGAACGATATAGCATAGGACGGTTGACGTTAGCCATTGTTACTACGATTCAAAGAGAAGTCTTGACCTGAACGGACACCGTTTAAAATAAAACTGAAGAACGATATTCTCGAAGCGGTTTGCGCTACGAAATTAATATATCGAATGTTAAATTATATTTTTGTTAGTAAAGAAAAACTTAATTTTCATTATTTTCGGGAATTTTGATTAAACGGTACCTATGATGAAAAAGAAGAATGTAACAGTAAGAATAGCATTAAGCAGATGAAGGTATAAATTCGTAGTTTATTAAATTTATGCGAAAATGGATCTAAATCCGTTGCAAGAAGTTCAAAATGAAGAAATTAGCAGCATTTCAAAGTTAGAGATGAGTTTTCATCATGTTTTGTTCGTTCTGCTTGGATTTAGTCCAAGCTTGTTTAGAATATGTCTTATCCGCTAACGTAACTTAATTTGTGCAATAAGATTTTAAAAGATCCTCGTTATACATTCCTCTCGATCGAATGAAATTTCTGTGTTTTAGAAATAATAAAATCCTTCGAGAAAACTGTTTTTGTATCGTTTTAAGTTGCAAATTTATAAGGAATATCGTTGAAATTTTGTCTGAAAAAATAACGATAAAAAATGTTATTATGGATATCATTTTTCCATAATTACGGTATTTATAAATCTATATTTTTATTAGAATGATTTACAGGCAGTACAAGTTGCCACAAATAATGGCTACGTACATATATCGTTCGCCTAGTTTTATCATAGTGTGTAACCCTATTAAAAGTGAGTACCCTATTATGCAAATAACTTTATTTCTCTTATCTACGTATATTATGTAATCAGGCTGTAGTTGAGGTTATTTTCTAAGTTGTGTTTTCATCTAACAAGGATTATGGGATTGTTAAATGCCTTTCTTTAAAGTACATGTTACAGTAATATTATTTTATCGTGTTGTTTTGAAATTATTTATGGATATTTATAGAGTTATATTTGTAAAGTTGTTTATATTTTAAATAATAACAGTAAAGCAATTTAATATTCTACACAGTACACTACACTACTCTGGTAGGTCTGCTGTTCGAACTGATAATATTATTATATAATTATAATATTATTATAAAATTATTATTACTGAATTTTTTAAATTTAAATTTGAAATTTAAAAGTTTGCCTTTTTATCATTTTTATTCAATTTTCTTATATGGATAAATGAAAACTCTCAATTATATAAATACTTTCTTGCGAAGAAATGCTTCTATGATATAAAATACACCCTCAGCATGTCTGTCCCAAGTCGTTAGCAAGTAATAAAAGGTCGATTACATTTCCCTTACGTAAAAGCTGTTGTACCAACTTATCCGAATATCATCGACCGTAGATTTTCATCTGAACGTGTTTAATAGAATTGTCGATAACTTGTAATATTTCTCACGAACGTATATCATTCTTAGATGGAATAATTTTCAAACGTCTGTGAGAAAAATCCATTTCTTGATGTATCTATCTGACAAATTCAGGCAGTTTCTCCACGCAGGTCATATTTCACTTATCACGAAATACTGAACTCTACCTTTACGGATTTATAGACTTCGTGATTCTGCAAGGAATGAAATCTAGTTACGTACTCTATAACTTGTTATAACGTTCTTGACAATATATTTCCTAAGAAAGTACGCGATATAACTTCTAATTAAATAAATGGAATAAATTAAAAAGAAATAAAGTTCATAATAAGAGGCAAAACCATTTCTTGTATTAATTATCTCTAAATACGATTGCGATAACAACAAGAAATAATAGAAAGCTGAAGATTATTTTATTGATAAATTATTAACGTTTGTGAAATATGTATATTGTACGAAATACAGTGATATCTTACGCTCTTAACCGGCATAAAACTTCTATTGCAAGATACGCGTTATACGATACATTTTTTCTCGAGTCTGTCATCTTCTTTGAAGAGAAAATATAGATTAATATCACAAGATGTTTAAGAAAACATTCGAGCTTCGCTTCATCTGCATTTTATACCAATAAAATGTGGCATTAAGCGAAAGTTAATTTAGAAAAGCAATCGTTCGATCGAATCATTTTCTCGTTCTAAAGATCGCTCTCCTGCAAACGGTTTGCGCAAACACGAAATACATAATTACACGTGATTATTATTTATCGTGCTGGCGACGAAATCTCCGCTCGATTCAGGTATGACGTTTTGTAATCCGATTTAAGCGACGCAGGTCGAGATAAATTTAAAGCCGTAAATGGGGAAAATACGAGGGTATAGAAGGCTCCGTTATCCCTGTCGTTTCCGGGATTACATCACACGGTAACGTTTTACATCCTCCGAGAGAGTAGCGATTATAAATCCACGTCGTTTCGTTGCTGGTTTCTCACCGGCAAAAACTAGTTCTTTTATTAGATTTACTTTTCTTACTACTCGTTAAATCTACGTTTCTTTCGCGTTCGCGTGTCGTCGCAAATTGCTCGTCGAATTTGTAAAATTTCCTTAGAACGCCGCCTTCGTTTTCTTCAATTTTTTCAATTTACCGCATCTCTTTGTTTCGTTCTCCAATCGATTTTCGCACGTCGAATTATTGATCTTCAGATCTTTTGTTTCTATACGATTCAGTGAAATTACATTAAAATGTTTCATCGGCGGAAACTTACGCCTTAGATAAATACGTATCTCTTACCCAGTATCGGTTTTATGCAGCCACGCAAATTAGTCTTCGAGTAATCCCGACCAAAAGCTCCCATAAACTTAAATTAGTTTTCACTTTTTCTTAACACAATCTTCCTCGTGGGAAATTAAATGTACATTAATAATCTGAAATCTGTGACACAAAATTAACTGCAAACTCCACGGGTAACTTTATCGTCAACACATTATATTTCATTCGCAAATAGGAATTGAAGTTTACGTACATCTATCTCGGAAAATTGAATATCAAAATATCGAAATACAAAATATTAATACGAGCGATGCTTAAAAAATTCTACTATATCTTAGAACTTTGGTAGATTTACTTCCGGTGATCTATTCGGTAATCTGAACGATAGAAAAAGAATTCAGTTAACATATTTTTGTAAAACATCTATTCAAGCTCTTTGCTTCAAACTTAATACTAAAAGTAAATTGTAATACACCGAGTATTTTTAAAGAAACGTAAAATTCGAATAAATATAATCAACGTGTAAGTACAATACTTGACACTCTGGAGAATGCGAAAATATAAAACGGCAAAAAAGTAAATCTTATTCGATAGCACCGCTATTCGCGAAAAATTCTCCGTTCTCAGAGCAACTCACGTAAAGCAACTATCTGCTTTATAAAATTCGCAGCAAGTGATTTCCACACGCACATACACATCTCAACGAGTATCGCAAAATCTCTCCATCAAATTCTGTAGGAAGACCAAAGATGACTTTTCGGCGATCGAATAAAAACGATGCTTTCGCAATGCCGCGATACGTCCAAGGATCAGAATAAAACCTTTATTAGAACACGTGTAAGTCGTTTTATGGGCAAAAGGTTCGCTCCAATAGATTATTTTATGTGCCTTCTCCGATGGACAAACCCCGACCGACCTTTTTGTCAAATTTCTTTATCCGAAACATGAGATCAAATACAGAGGAAAACAGGTCAACAGTCAATATTTTTGCAGCATATTTCACCGCAGGAAGCTTTGACTTGCCTCGGTATAAGGGTATCAAATAAACGGTATAGCTGCACGAGGAATCGTCTTTAGAAGGGCACGCAGATACTCCTTAAAATCGAATTGCCGCAACTTGGTCGCAATACATAGTACGGGTAAATATTTGCTTGTTACATTTATTGCTTACGATGTCCGGTTTCAATGGGATTCAGGGACCGCGCATTCTCATTTCGTCAGAGAGAAGTGATTGGAAATTAATACCTGAAAAAGGGCGAAGGAACGTAGCAAAGTTAGCTACCTGTATCGATACTACGATGACACGAAAGAAACGAATATTCGTTTAATCGACGAGCTTTACAGCTGTCTTAAATAAAGTAGGAAAAAATTTCTATCGATCGCCCCTTCCTTTTTTCGTTGTATCCATTTCCCCGTGTATCTCGTTGCATGATAACGAAGTTGAAAGACGATAATAAAATTGTAATTAAGTTTCCGCGGTTTCGTTTCGACGATATGTCTCCACTGGTGAGAGAGAAACGTATCGCAGGAAATAATGATTCGAATCGACTAGCTGTCAGACTCAAAAGGGAGAGTTACAATTGTGGTATATGAAACGCGTAGTTAGTAGTATAGTAGAGGTAACGAATTTTGTATCGATGTATTTTAGTTTCACGAGCCTGACGTAATTAGTTTTCAGTAGATGGTGAATTAATTTTCCAGTAACTGTATCGACGTATCTTAATATTAGAGTAATTTCACGGTAATGGAAACGGTTGATAGTTGCCGAAGCTTTTTCTTCGATTACGTAACAGATATCTGAAATATTTGTTTGTTTGTAAGAATGATCGTTATACTGTGAAAAATTAGGTAGCAATCTCCGTGGACGTACGATGTATGTCAATATAATGATTAAACGCAACACAGACGGTACATGATAAAACGATAATGGGCATCGAAAGGCTATTGAATTCGAATATTGGCGATCAGCATCTTTCTTAACTAACAGGCTATAAATTTACGATGCCAGGAAGAAAACTTTAAGAAAAGAAAAGTTCTCAAGATCTTATTTGCGTATCTCTGACGTTTATCACGTTACCTAGATTAGAAATTTTATTATTCGAAACAATGTTTTATCATAGTAGAAAAGTTAGTAAATCTGGCGTCACATATAATGCAAGAGACTCGTTTGAAAGGTGAACACGAAACTAACGCGGAAAGTATATTTATATATGGCGAAGCATGGAAGGAAGAAACGCGCTTCAAATGATACGCGGTTTCCCGGATCGAAATTAAAATTACGATCTTGATGAAAAGCTTCGCAACATTAAAGAAAATCAGGTCAAACAGATATTTAATTTTTCTCCCTGATATTTCATCGAGTATATCGTTCAACATCGTATATAAAGGACACAGAAATAGAATCTTTCCGTCTTCTCCGTACATTGCATATAACTAGATCGGATGGCCAAATATATTATTCGGCCGAGTTTATTTTCGATGCTATCCTTTTGAAAATTGAAAAGTTCAAACAATTTGCCATGGTTGACAGCATTTTCCTTTTAATTATCGATATTAACGGACTGAATCGGAAGCAATAAAATGCAAATGTTTTGCCTCCACTCGGGCAAACGTGCCCCTTTTCTATTAATTAAAAATTCCCGTTCCCTTTTGCGTTTTTCTTCTCCAAGGCGAAATAACGCTTCGTCTCGATAATAATACAGTAACCTGGAGCACTCTCGAAAGGCAAAACGAGAAAAAGCAGGTCGATGAAGCGCGCGTCGACGTTTGCCAATATGCAAACCGATAGATAGCAAGTAGGTCAGAATTGAAACGTTGATCTTCTTTCCGTCAAATTCCAAAAGATTAACTCGTTGGCTGACACGTAGGCGGAACCGTTAGAACATTTCGACGATGGAAAGGTTTAGGGTTGGTAACAATGGAGGAACGTGTCGGGATGCATTACCAGTCGAATGTCACTAGAACGTTTTTGTCGAGAAAATAAAAACACGCCGGTACGTTTCTCTCAATGGCGATGGAAAAGCTTACATGTAAAAATACCGTGACTTTTGCCGGTAGATTAACGGCACTGTACCGAAATTTCGCTATCTGGCATAGAATAGTGGAGTACCGTGCATCAGCTGGAAAACGTTGATCCTCTCATCGTGTTACATATTTCGCAGATAAATATAATACATTTGTTAAAAACTTTATAAACGAATAAAAGTTAAACCACAGCGTGTTTCGCGCAACTGGGGCAGACTGTATCTTCGAAACGGATATGAAATATACATTTGGCATTTATTAAAGCATCGCTACATTTTAAAAGTGTAATTCTAATTTCTTTCTTTTTTTAATGAAACTTTATACTTTTGATTATACGTACTAATCTGAGTGAAACTTTTCATTCTCTATAGTACACGTACATGTATCTCAAAAGTACTGAAAGCTTACTACAGTTTGAACTTTTCTCACTTATGTGTTGATGCGCATAAGAAATATTCGAACGATCTTGTCTTATTTTTATCTTCTTCTTTCCAACTCTCTCTGCAAATAGGAAAATAATTTGGATACGATATATCTTTTCTAAAATAAATAATTTAACACGTAGTTTAGATCCTCAAGCATCGTTTAATAGAGCAACTAAAATGAAAGAAAGAATTACAACAAACAAAAAGGTGTTATACAGTTGATCGTGCGTTTGCGAAAGATCCAGATTGCTTCCTGCGCTTATTTATCGTCAGAAAAATTTATACCAAGACAATCGTTGGAATTCTTTACAGCTTGCCGATCGAATCGCTTCGATCGCTTGAAAATTTGATTTTTTCGCCCGATTCTCTCCAATCGCGGGCCGTTCGTGCGTCAAAGAAGAGATATGTCTCGGTCGTTTCTGGCGAGATTGCTTATCGGTCACACTGGGAACTGCCGCACGCGTACGATTCTCGAGTCTCGTTTTTCCCCTTCAAAAGCCTTATCGACGAAACTCGAGCGTCAAACTCGACGCTCGATCGACACCTCCACAACGGATAGTCTTTTAGCGGGCGCATTTTACCGGGATAAGGCGAGTAATTAGCCGTAATTAGTTGTCCCACTCTTCTAAACCCCGTCCCGTCCGTCAGCAAGCTGTAATCCGATTTTCTGCTTGACAGCGGACGTCGCGGAATAATCGAATCCCACGCCTCGAATGGAAGCCATTAATCGACAGCGGGGAAATATTCCACCTTATTCTCCTCTACTACGCACCTTCGCCCCCGTATTTTGGACGGTTTTTCTTCCATGTTCATCTTGATCGTAGCTGTCAGCGACGCCGTGTAAAAGCTCGTTTGTAAGGAAGACGTTTAAAGGCGAGAAGTAGAAACGAGTTCGAATGCAATACACGCTTACTAACCCCAAGTTGTTCCAGTATATCAAAAAATTTCACTTTATAGAATTCGATTACTATCGTTAAAAGGTGACGTTTCGTTGCTCGCATTACGCAAACGATACCTGCGACGTTCGAGAATGTATTTATATAATTGAATCGATCGGAACGTTCCGTCTTTGTCTTTATTATTCCGTTAAAGAATATGAAATTTCTATTAAATAGTATTTAGTATAATATTTGTCGTTGTTTTTGGTTATCTTCCAGCTATCTGGTAATTCTTTCACTCCCTCGAGGTATTCGAAACTTTTCAGTCAAATTTCAAGCTATTTGCAATATAAGTAGCTGATCTCATCTTAGCGTGTAACGAGTGTCGAAACTCGCTTCGTATAGTCGACCTTCTTTTTTTCGGGCGAGTGCGTAACGAAGTGGAGGGTAGCGATGTTGTTGCAAAAGGAAATTCATTTATGTAAATCACCAAAGACCCGGCCTGTATGTAATAAAATTTGAGCTGCGCCCAGATGCGTGCACGAAAACCTACACAATTTTTCTGCTTGCCTATATCGTTTCCTTTTCTCTCTTTCTCTTCGCTCCTTCTCTTCTCCTCTCCTTTCTTAGCCCTTTTCTTATCCTGCCCGCTTTCGACCAACCTCCGACTACGTGCTACTCCGACTGGTGTTGGGTAACCGACGCTCTAAAAAGCAAGGAAATATAGGTTTGCGTTACGCGATGAATGCCTTCGCCAAGTGCTCGCGTAAAGGACACGGCGATATTTTTCGACCGAGCTTCGCTTGCCATAATAATTGGAAAAGTTTATGCCTCTGCGTCGACGCTCGAAGAGCACGTAATTTTGATCCCAGTGTCATATCGTTTCAATTTTATAAGGTCGGTTACAAGAAATTCATTGCGCGATTAGTATTTCACGGTGTTATTCAGCCAGTATCGTAGGCGCTTGAAAGAATGTTTATCATAGCTGTTGTCACAGCCTTCTCGTTGTTTAGGATCAATGACGATCCTTAATTTGTCATAAAGATCAAAATATCCGCTACGCTTTTGGGACACGAAACTTATGTAATATACGTATAATTTTAAGTAGATAATACCCGTTTTTTGTTTCCTTTGTAAATTCTAACATACGTGACACATTGTTCGTGATGTTCTACGTAAATCCATTACCTACATTTTTCAGCAACGTTGTTTGCATTTTTTGTTTATAGACAAAAAAACAGCGGGCCCGTTTTCGTAATTTTAGAGGACATAGAGTTGCCGAGCCATTCGTATAATTTTGTTGAACCTTTTGCATAATTCTGTTAGTTGGTCTACCATATGGTAATCGTTTCCCGTGTAAAATGTGATTCTACCATAACATCACGTAATTCCATTAAATAAAGTCTCTTTCTAAATTTTTTTCTAGATTCCGTTGCATTTTTATGCTGTATCATAAAACCGTAGTTCTTATATTCTCATATAGTCGTTATATTTCCATAGAAAGACGGTACGCTAATCAGATTTTTCGATAAACATATTCGATAATACTTCTTTCATTTCCGTTATAATAATATATTATATTTTCGTTTTATCTCGTCAATATTCTAAATATCGAAATCGTCGCTGATTCTTTTCAGAGAAAAAATTTGTTTTCTGTTGTTAATGACGATTAATGTTCAAAGATATAAACGAGTCTCATCATTGCCTGTTAAATCTTGAGAAACATTTCATTAACAAAGGAGAAAATAGTATTCGTAGTTCGATTTTCAACCAAAATGACCTAGTAATTTCTGCGGCAGGTTTAGATCTAAGACTTGCTGTATACAGAGTTTCGTGAAACGGTATAATCAGCTTTACGCACCGTCTAGACGACTTCCTTTTATAAATCGACGATGAATTGTTTGAAGATAATTATGATAACATTCTGTATTAAAGTACGTGATACAGCGTTTAAATAAAATGTTATATTTTCAAAACGTTCTATATCGTTGCTACGATGTTGTTACGAATTATGATGGGACTGGAACTAGTATTAATCCATTGATCAGCACCTACGTCGACTTACGACTTACGACTTACGACTTACGGCTTACCTCTTCGTTTCGATTGCCAATCTCTCGAACACTTTTCGCACAAATTGAACGAACCGAAGCAAATTATGTAAGTACTACCTACATCCGCGTTCACAACGATGTCAAATTTTGTTCCGGTTCGTCCATCTCTGTAATCCGATTTCCCACTTCGATTCGTACGGGCGATACTGAAGGAGCGAGTTCAAGCATCAATTTGAACAAATTGAAAAAAGCAGAAGAGGAAGAGATTTTCATTATCCTTGGGCGTGGGATGTCGGCGCTCGTGATTCCGTGATCTCTCTTTAAAACTTCTTAACATGCTAATACTTTCAATATCTGCCGACACGCTTCCCAATTCCCTTCTCTTCTGTATGTATTACTTCCTTTCTTCTTCCCTTTCCCTCTTCCTTTCTTTCTCTTTTCCTCCCTTCTTTTCTTCTTTTTTTTTTTACGTTTATTTAAAGGAAAACATTCGATTCTCGACACTCCTGAAAATTCAAGAGAAGTAGTTCCAATTTACCGACACGATCGACTTGACACTTCTAATTTCCACGCATCTTCCATCTCCACCAGATTCTGACGCGAATGCTGTTTCAGATTTTTAGGACCGCTCCGAATGGCTAGGTCGGTGATTCCTCGCCAAGTCTCGAGGTGTGCGCCAAATTGAACTTTTTTTCCTTGCTTGCTTCCAGATTACACGGATGCCTGTTTCGTTCCACGCCAGGCGCCGAATTGCCTCGCCACGGCTAGGCTACACGTTCTTCCCGACCTTTTTTCTTTACTCTGTTTCTCGATTTTCCGTCGACGCTTAACGCGGTACAATCGAAACAAACGATTACCGGACTCTCTTCTGTCGACGACACGGCAAACTCGTGACAAAAATTTCGTTTCTTCCAACGAACCGAGTCGAAATTTTTTCCTGCCAAATATTTGGTTTTAAAAAAATGTACAATCATAAGCGTAACTGTACTTGTTGTAATTCTTTCCAAAGAATTCTCTCTTGACCGAAACAAAATAAAGAAACTAATCGTGTTACTACTATTAGCCGCCTCTAGTCTTCAGACTTGATTAGACGCTGACGTTGAAATTTGCATCTCTTGAGAGTACGGTTTCTTTAGCTACGATTAGTGGATCCTTTTTGTACACGTTGACCGATCAGCCTCACAGTTGATGTATGGAATTTCAACAAAGGTGGTGGCTTTTCATGACAACTCGGTACCGTTATATCCGCATTGTCCATCCTCTGAGTTCCTCTTCGGAATTGTCTGTATGGTATATACATTGTAGCGTACAATATTCAACTTTCAACAACTAATTTCATTTGTCAGGATTTATTTATTTTCATCGCTATAGTGTCACGAACATTTTTCCTAAAGTATTCAAGTTTAGGCAAATATCGATGATTCAAGAGATAGATTTTGATCGATTGTTACGCACCGTTTAAACGTTCGTCGCTCTGTTCCGAAGACTCTTAGCCCGCTCGACGAAATCCTGTCACTTCCGTAGTACTTCCTTACGATATGCGAAAAGTCTGCGAAATAGTAAATCTCCATTTTCGTAGTATAAACTTTGACAATATTTTCGAATATTTTGTTAATTGCGTTGTCGAAGGTCTACCGCGAAATCGTATTTATACGTATGTTGGTGCATGAAAGCCGATTAACCCACATAGTGAAGCGAGCAGTAAAGCCAGTTTCAGCTTGAAAGTTGCGTTCTCGTTTGCAGTTGCTCTGCGAAAGTAAATCGTCGATGTATCGGCGTGTTCGTGTTTTCTGCATAGGAACCCTTCACGGGCTTCAAGCCGTTTGCGAATAAACACTTTAAGCGAGCACGAAATTACGGCGCGTCGTTCGTGCATCCCGCTGGCCAACAGTTTGAGAACGCTTGACTTATTGTCAGTTTTCGTGGCGAGCGACCATAATGCAATTAAACTCGTGATAATTAAGCTATACCAATGAAAGTAGGTGTTTCATCTTTGTTTGAAAACGCAGATGTACACCGATATTGTTGTTATTGTTGCTATCGTTGCTACTCGATGTACGCTTGACGATCATATTACGTCGTTGAGTTTTTTATCTTTTGCGTCTTGAAACTTATAACATACGCTTCACGTACCTATTTACAGCGAATAAAAAAATGGAAAATCAACTGTACGGAAAAGACATCATGGTTTTACAATAAGGAAGTTACAATTGATAGGTACAATGGATAAATGTACGTAATATGTATGCGAGAATGTAATAGATGAATATTATCAACGTGGTAAAAACGTATGTCTGGTATAATAATTATCGATTGGACTGATTAAATAATCGGGATACAAACGATGAATTTAATTTTTCATATATTTTTCTTACAATATAATAGGGATCTAAGTAATTTGTTATGTAGGTACATGATTACAATTGATATTGCGATTTTAGATTTTCTACTGGATAATCTATAAAGCATAATTACAATGACAAAGGACCTGTACCTTGTGTAAATTTTAGGACATCATATCGGAATTAATAGTAATATCTATTTGATTATTCGAGTATTACAATAATCAGATCGAAATTATCTATTAATTATCTATTGCATCGAATAGTGCAGCTTTTTGGAAAAATCTTAATATCGCTATTTCTACACAGCCATTTTGTATATCGTACAGAAAGTAAGTTAAACATTATTTTTTCTAATTGGAAAATAGAATATGAAATATCTCTTGTTCCTCTCCTTCTCATTCTTCTTCTTTCAAAGTACAGAAACTGTATATCGTTACGTAAAAGAAAGGAACAAATAAAATACATTAATTTTTCTGAAAGGGGAAGAACGAAGCGAACGCATCGCTTTCTTTAAAAAGAAAAGTAGGACGAGAAAGTAGATATATTTTATTGGAAAAGGAAAAAAGCTATTCTTCTATATGTGTATGTATTGCCTTCTACGTTATATTTTAAAAGTAATGGAATACGTAAAAAGTGTATCTAAAAAAGGAGTAAAAAGCAATTTCCTGAAATCCTATATAACAGACGGAATGTCAAAATGTAAACAAGTTAGAGTACATAAGTAGGACAAACAAGCAGCTACTAGTAGTCAGCGTACAGTCAGCAGTCAACAGTTAAACATCGCTGGGCCGGATGTGCTCAAAAGGGAGGATACTATCTCCCTCTCTAAATATTGTTTGGGGAAATTGCCTGCAGTCAAATATCATTTAACGGGCCTGAATATTTTATTCAATTTCCGCAAGGCACAGAACGCGCGGCATCGCGAATTGGCATATCTTTAATTTAAATCTATTATGTATCATCTTTGACTTAAATGTAGTATACCTCTGGTAAGAACGAAAGTAATTTATATCGGTACAGATGTAATTGTCGATTTCATTAAACGAACCTCATAGAAATGTAATTTATTCCTACGTTTATTACAAAATTATTGATTCACTCCACTGAATTGTTTACATTGCGCACATGTTCCAGAATAATCGTTCAACTTTTATTTTATCGATGGTCAGCCATGTCACGCAAATTTAAGTAACGTTTACTTTGTTCGATTTAACAAATATAATCCAATTTTGAGTCTTTTATAATAACATTAATGGTGCAATTTAATACATTGTAATATTATTATTAGCAGCAGGTAGTAATATCGGATTATTTGTCGCAGTAAATGTTATTTTATAATTCAATTTATAACTTTCTGGGATTAAAAATGGACGTGTTTCTTTTGTCAAACAATCATGGATTCTTTAACAAACGGAAACTTGTGCTTACCGAATATATACTCGTAAAATTCAAAGTCACGTTCCTTACAAATAATTGTTTGCATTATTTTTCAGGCTGTGTCAGATACTACGACGTATCATGGTGTCAAGCGATCAAGTCGACTATCAGACATTCATTCACAGGTAAATATTTCGATTTTAATATGTACGCGTATACGCTTTGATCATAGATAATCGCGCATATATTATTATTTCGTTCGGTTATTTGACAGCGATAAGGCACGAAAAAGGAAGATCGGATTTAACGATGTATTATATGCTTATTAATCGTCTCTGCGAGAAATAACGCGTGTATAATCAAGCGAATATCCTTTTAAAACACTTCAAGCGATACGCTTTTGTCGCAAGCAGATCGAGACATTATTTGCATTTTTTCTTCCTTGGAAAAGAGAGATTCTCTTTGACGACTAAATTTCAACTCGTTTACAGACTTTACCCCTTGCTTGCCCTTGTCATTATCGGCTAAAAAGGGAAAGAAGAGAGTCTGCTTTCCATTCACGAAACTGAAAACACGTAAATCTCCTAGCAAACATCAACAGATCGTGTATCGCAGCTTTTCTTTCAAACAGCGGCTCGCTCGAAAGATATCTTTCCTCGTAGATTGCGGGCAAAGTCCTTTCGAGCAGGTGAAAAAAGGCCAGCTGTCTAATCGAATCGTCTTGGTGAAACGAGAATCTACGTTTAATCAGCGCCTTTTAGATGGCCTATAGATAAGGCTCGTAATTAGTTACAGACGTTACTTTGAAGCGATGCCGATTCACCGGGCGATGCGCCCCGTTCAACTTCGGCCAGGCTTTAACCCGGTGCTGGCGTTTGCACGTAATCCGATTTTCCGGTTGGTGTGCGGGCTGTCTCTCGCGAAAAGCGTGCCCGACCGACCCAAAGACTGCGGTGTGCCTTGTCATCGTTTAAAAAATGTAACACGTTCCGAGATATCTCTTCCGACCCCCATCCATCCTCTATCTTCTCTGTCACATCTCTTTCTACTCGAAATTCGTCAAAGTACGATCTAACAGTTGCGAAATTGCCTTGTGCACGGATACTATACGGTCAATGAAGAAAGTATTTGCAAGCCCTTTAAAATGGGATAACTATTTTGAAACTCGACCAAACGACTCGAGTCTTTCGCAAGATGATAGGAGGATTAGTCTACCAGATGACGCGTAAAGTAAATTCTAAAAAAATGGCAGTTGATCCGAATCGTAAAGATAATAGTAAAGATCGTTCGTTATAACTTTCTCGTCTGAGTCTATAAAATGAAAATTTATACAGTACGTTCTATACATTTATATCAGTGCCGGAAACTTTATCGAAACTGGTCGATGCAGAAGAAAACAATTGACAGCGGTAAATGTTGAAATTTTTAGATTTTTAGAGTTATAGGTCAGAACTCGTGAGAAATTGTAATGTTCGCCATTCTTAAACGCTCGCAGATCAAATCAACCGGTTATCTTATTTTTCAAAGTTCTCAAAAAGAAAAAGGGAAATCATGTCGTTTGGTCCAATTTCAGAAAAATTTATTCCGCTTTGAAAAACGCACGAATACTTTTTTACGCTGACTGTATGTGAATGTCACAGTGAGGATGTAAGTACATAGGGTTTAGCAGTTAAATTTTGTAGTTGCATTTCGTAGAATGTAGATAACGAAACGAAAGATATTATACGAACATAGGAGGCGATTTAAAGATTTAAAAAAAAAATGTTATATATAATAAAAATGCGGAGTACAAAGGCAACGATACATTTGCACAATGCGCACATGGGAAATCAATGATCACAATTATTCAAAGATTGTTTTACTCTTTGCAATTTACTGCCTTTTCCATTTGCTAATATTACTATTCCTGAATACTTTTGTAAAAAAAAAAATAAAAAAATAAAAAAACGAGCTAATTACACTGTTACCACAACGTATATTAGAACCTCGCAGTAGGGACAAAAGGGAGGTTTAGATTCGTTCTTCTTGTGAAAGGTTTACGGATAGGAGCGGTTTGATTACCATGATGAATACCGTGCCACGAATTATGGTTACGTTTCTGATAGTTTTTACATTTTAATGTTTCGTTACGTGCTTGTTAGGGCCGACATAGAATAACGAGGGGCGTTTTTAGGTCCGGATAAATTCAGAACAGCTGCCGTTGTTGGCCACTTTATTCGTTTTGCACAAAAGGACCCGTGAGTGGTTGTACCCGGTGTTCGAAAAATTCTGTTACCGTCAAATATGGTTTCTGCGAGTATTTTGTTATCGAGAGGCCATTATATTTTATTCAACTTTTTCACTCATCTCTCGCATTTATGTTTCTTCTTGATTTTTTATAGCACTATCACTGGCTTACGTTTATTTTGTGAGTATCAACTTTTCGCATATAAAATTATTGGAATATCGAATCGAAGTATATATTTCATTCTCGTTTAAATTTTTGTTGTACCTTATGTACGTAAGTATTCGCTTGATTATAAAGCGTATCATAAAAATGATTATTATCATTGTGAAATTTACACGGTAAGGACAATAACACGTTTTATAAAATGATATATTCATATTTCATCGCACTGTCCCATCGAAAGAAACACAATGTAAAGAGTTATTTTCTTTAGAAATTTCTAATTGAAATGTTCCTCTGTTTCAAATATTTATCCATTTTATATTTATGTTCCATTACATTTCATCTTTTTACCTTTACCGCGTGCTGAATAATTATGAAAGTTCGTAATAACGTAAAACCACGTCCTGCACGCGCTTTTTCGGTGTTAAAAACATACCGCTGTGATTTAATTCTGTTCCATTTCATTTAACATTAATGTAGAGCATTCTGTGCGATACTTCTCTTTCTTTTACGATCATAACGTACACGACAAATTTTATTAAAATACAACACGATTATTTAATAAAAGAAAAGATACATCAAAAATTTCAATTCATTTTTTTCATTAATGTCTTTTCTTAATAAATATGATCAGGAATTGTTCTCCATGTTGAGATATTTATCATGCGATGATATTACGTTTTATTTTAAAATGCAACGAAACAAAGAATTTTCAAATTCTGAATCTATTTTAAGTCTGCGGTATTACACGCCTTTTAAAATTTTATACAATATAACGAAAAGTCGCTGCGGTTAAGTTTTTTGGTTCGTAATACGTTACGTTATATAAATAGCCATAAACAATTACAGATATCAGTAAGTGTAATAATACAATATATAAGAACAGTTTTATCGTTCAATTTTAGATCTCTCATCCTTGTTACTCGATTCATTTTATTCTTGTCATAGTATTTGTCGAATAAAGGGAACTGCTTGCGTTTTTCCTTTTCTTCGCTTCCTTCATTCTTCTTTTTTTTTCCTTTTTTTTTTTTTTTTTTTTTTTTTTTAATTGTACAATCACTTTAACGTTTGGAACATTGACATCGACCATTTCCTTGATACGTTGTGCATTATAAAGTTCCGTTAACACGAGTAAACAACGTAAAGGGTATTGTTAAAAAATTTCACACTTTTCATTCTGGTATCTGCGGCTTGTCAAAGCACGGTCGTCTCATATGAGCGGAATTGCGTTTCACAAAAGCATGAAAACGGAGACGCGGGCGAGATACAGAGAGAAACAGAGAGAGTGAAAGAGAGAGAGAGGCGTTGCAGCAGAATTCGCCATCGAATCACTTGCAGATTCTATCCCAAATTTCCCTCGGTTTCGATGAAACCGAGCGTTTGTCAATCCTTTTAAATAAAACTATGCTTCGCTTGTTTCCCGTTTTCTAAAGTAATCAAACATTTCCAGTGTTTAACGTTCCAATTTTTCCTGAATTAACGAAGCACCGGTAAAATTCACACGAATATCTATGAAACCTGTCGTGTATAAGGGAGAAAATTAAAAACGTATATTTTATAAGCAATTGTATATTTAGTTCCGAATGAAAATTGCACTTCAGGAAAATTCATTAACTGTTTATACGAATTTTTAGAAATTTATCCATCGGTCGTGTTATGTGCATTATGCAGCGATTTGTCACGTGTATTGTGCAAAGCGAGTCTGTGTACCTATTTCGTTTACAGCATCGTAACAGCAAAAGTGAGTTTCATATTTTTTGAACTTGCCTGTTACGAACCCGTGCTATTTGAACTTTACATTCTGGAACCTGCAACTTCTGAACTCTACAATTTTCAAACTTGCTACTCCGGAACTTTGAAATTTACTGGATTTAATGCACTTTACAAAACACGATGGTTCGCAAAATGACGCGTAAAAACTTGCAAATATTCAAACAAAATATTCGACCTGTCCATTATGTATTTGTTAATTCGAGAGGTAGACTTTCTCACCACTTTCTAAAACTTGTTCAGAGTAAATGAAATATCATACAATTAATTTAATTACACAGCGAAATTGTATGAACTATATAACGATATTCTGTTGAATCGTTTGTGCCGGTGGAGTGTCATTTATCGTTTTATATTGGTGATCGTCTCCAAATACCAAAAACAATCGTCGATTTTACTGTACATGATATTTTGCTGAAAATACATCGCTTACATGTGTCGGTATTTGTACGATTCGACGTCACGAGTAATTAAATTCCCTTTGCAAATAATATAATTTGACAGATTACACATACAAGTAAAACTTATGTTTTCAAACATAAATAAATATATTTGATAACACAGATCCGTGTAAACAAGTGGTTGCACGAGTTAATACCAATATGCTCTGAGTAATACGTAACATTTGTAACAATCGTATTGCAACGATTGTAACGATTACACGGAACGTATAAATTACGTAGAATTGCCGCTGTAATAATTGTGCGGATCTGCGTGTGCGTTGTTTTGAATATAAATTCCAAGGACAGTGGTAATAAAAAATAATTCGTTTAATATCCTACACAGAAAGGGGAATTACACGTTAGAAATTTACGTAATGTCTTTCCGTCGGAATTTTTGCCTCTTTTCTCAGTCGGTGCTCTTCGTCTTCTTGCATTCGGAGAACACGTATTGAAAGACGCCTATTCGAATAAACATTTTTGTTACCGATCTCGAAATTGTTTCTAAATAAGTATCTGTCTATCGTCGTTGTACATCATCGCTCAGAACTTTCCTTTATTGCACACGGCATCAAAGTCCGAGCAAGAGTGGTGCAGTTCACTACGTTGCAACGCAGTCAGTCTCAAGAGAGTACGGCAAGGTTCAAACTTGTTTTCGCGTCATGTACTCTTGAGGATCGTGCGAGTTTAATGTTTTTAGCGTTACGTTGCTTTCAGTAATCTTCGCATCACGCCGTAATTTAATCTTCCGTTACTAACAAATAAGAAGTACGTGTATACCGCGGAACTTTTATCGACGCTACCGAAAAATATTATACATACTATACGATCTTACTATTGATTATATGTCGATAACGTCAATCTTTAAAATTTCCCATACAGTTGGTCGCAGTTTAAATAAAAAGCAAAATAATTTTGACTACAAATTTCTATAATAGACCTTATATCTGGACGTCTCGTGATGTATGTACCAATACTTGATTTCACGATGCTGTAAAACCATGCGCTACCAACGCGATCATTTATTATTAACGCGAAAGTACAACAAAGGGGCATATCGATTGAAGGGCTCGAAATATGTCGTAAATTTTCAGCGTAATGGTTGTGCGCGAAAACGACGCGTGCAAATAAACGCGTATTACTCTGGTAATGGAAACGCCGCGCCGGATCGATGAAACTGCGACGAATCGGTGTTCTCGGCTGAAAAATATAAGCTATAATATTGCCGAATCTCGTGACAGCTGTCAAACTGTGACGTCTACAAAGCGAGATACGACACGATTGCATTTTCACGAAACGTTTCGCGGATAGGAAACACGGAAGTGTCGAGAGCAGAGAGAAAACAGTCAGTTTCTTATTCGAGTCCTACGTTCCGTCAAACAACTTGCATCTAACAAAAATATTTATCGCGTTGTTCTGTAAATAAGAACTGACACGTTAAACCAATAAATATTTCCCTTGTACACTTCCAAATTACCGGCTGATTTAAAATAGACAGTAAAATTGACTTATTTATTTCGTTTTGCGATTAACGAATACAGCAGTGTGCGATCCTGGTGAAGCTGGGTGAAAAATGTTCGATTAATGTGTATACATATATTGAGAATGCTGACAGGTGTGAGACGAGATAAAAAATGATATACCTATATATATTCCGAATGAGGGATTCGCCTCGAAATTTGAAATTTTGATACTACGTGACTATATTTCATTTTATCAATGGTTTAGAACTTTCCATTTTTCTGTTTCAAAAGCTTTTCAAGAATATTTTCTGCATAAATATTCTCCGTTAATATTAATCTTTGTTACGATTTCGTTATAAAATAGTTATTGTAACGAGAAACCGTGTCAC
This sequence comes from Bombus huntii, assembly GCF_024542735.1. Classification (NCBI taxonomy): domain Eukaryota; kingdom Metazoa; phylum Arthropoda; class Insecta; order Hymenoptera; family Apidae; genus Bombus; species Bombus huntii. The sequence continues at coordinate 1,568,224 of NC_066245.1, read as the reverse complement.
AGTACATACATATTTATTTAGCTAAAAATATCTTTTAGTGGTTTTGTTTGGAATTAATTATATGGGGTTTTATATCATGGCAGATGCATATACATACAAAATCGTAAATAAAAGGTCCGTGCTTTCGTTTTAAATATACGTGTTTCATCGAAGAGTTTGCACAGAATGCGTATAAAATGTAAGAAAAACGACAGATCGCACGATCTACGTTCTTCGCGATTTTATTTTTAGCGGCAGCCCTTCAAGAATATCTCGAAGGAAATCATCAAAAGTTATGCACAATCTTAGATCAGTTTTTAGGGTCAGATGCGTTTTAAACTTCGGTTGCTGAACTTGCTAAACTCATCTAATACGAAACTTGGTAAACGTCCGAATCTTGCAACTCAAAAGCCTAGATTTCTTCTATTCGTAATTCTATACACTACGGATTTCGACAGACTTACTCTCAATTTTGCTAAAACTTTGATCGCTATGAGGCGAACTAAAAACTCGCGAATATTCGAATAACTATAAAAATGAAGGAAAACTCACTCACTCGTGTCAAATAAGAAGCAAACATATTATACAACCAGAACTATTTTATATTATCATTCGCAAATATTTGAATAACGTACAAGATACGACGAATACAATATTTCTATTTCTCGAATACGTGTAATGATTACACTTATGCAGTTAAGAGGAGAAATACGAAAAAAAGAAACTGTATTTCTATAAAGAAAAATCTTTATTTCGGTTTAGAATCGCTCAACGACAGAGAATCGGTTAAATTCTATCCAAATCGCCAAACCGTTCTCTAAAACGAAAAAAGAAACTTCCAGTTATAAATCGCCTTTTCAGTTATATTCGCTGTTTTTTACCGACAGAGAGCAAATTGAAAAGAGACCGAGACTCCGGGTATTCCACTCAGACGTTTTCTTTTTTTCTTTTTTCTTCTTTTTTTTTGAGTTTGACAAGCCAGCTGCTTAAATTCGGTTTAAGCCGCGGATAAGCATCGCACCATCCCCGGGAAACTTCGTTTTAATTATACACTATTTTAATACAGTCTGCCTTTATCGGCGATGCGAACTTTCCTGTCGACCGGACGAGTTTTTATCAAAGCTTCTTCTATCTTGCGAGGCTCTTAAATTCAGCGACTCGCCGTTGACGCTCGCCCGACTTTTTCCCCTTTTCGCGAAAACTTCCGCTTTCTTTTGCCCCCCCCCCTCACCTTTATTTTTCAGCGCAATCGTCCCTGTCGCGGAGGATTAACGCTGCTAACCGAACGTTCAAAACTTTAACTCGTATACGTAAAATTCCAGCCAGTCGGCGAATTTGTTCCAAGCGAGATCTCGGCGAAACGATGTAACCGTTGCAAACGCTTTGATACATTTCTTACGAGCGGAACTGTCGTCACGTAACGTCGCTTTCCCATCCTTTTTCGCGCTCGTCGATCTTCCAAATTGCCTCCGGCAAGTTATTTATCGCGAGATTTCGCTAAACACCATCGATCTTCGACTCGCGTACAACTCGATTGACCGCGAACGCCAGCTCTTGAAAAGCTCAGACGCTTTCAGAACGATTAAAAGCCGATATTGAATTCAGTCCGTTGCTCTACTCGAGTTCGGGCGAAACTTACACGACGGTTAATTTTCAATCGATCGTACCGCGAAACGGAATAAAACCGTCCGATTGTAGAGAGGGCACTGGCTTGGATGGCGCGGATCTGCCCGTGAAACGTTAAGCTATCCTTTCTCGCGACGACTTTGATACCTTTTCGCTACTTGTACGCCGCTAAACCAAACGGCGCGTCGATGAATCGACGAAGGAATAAAGCACGTTTCAATCTCGGTGAAATTCGTCAAACGCTTTGTCGAAGGTGCAACGGGGATGGATCTTCACGCGCCACTACAACTCTGCTAACCGGAATTTCGCCTGGAAACGAGAATCGCAAGTTAAGGAAACCGATGGAAATTCGAAAAATTCTCTTGTTCCCGTTCCTTCCAAGGAGGAGCAACTTACAACAACGTCATGGTTTCGTATCGTTTCTCTTTGAATAGAACACGAATTTTCTATAATTTCACTGTATGCGATTTCATTTTCATCAAACCGCAAATTTATGTTTATAAACGATTTCTTTACTCGCAGGCGAGCCTGTAGAAAGTTTCCGTTACTCGAACAATATTTCTTCTATTTGATTGGAATTATTTTATTAAAGCCATATTTCGTGGAAGTTGTATCGATATACGGCGCTGTGAATAATTATCGATTCAAACACATTTTCCGCATTATTTCCTCGATATTTCCAAGAAACCACTGATCATGCCCGAACATGTTAAGTAAAATTGTTTTTGTAAAGGGTAAATTGAACGCTATAGAATATCAGGAGATGGTACATGGCGAATTATTGCCTTTCGCAATTGAAATAAAAGACCATTTTTCTCCCTTCATACAGCTGCCACTACAAGATGTGCTTTTAAGATTTCGGAATAGGATTATTACCATGGCTAGTATTGAGTCCTGAACCATTGACCCGAACTCGATCGAGAACCTATAGGAAATTTTTAGCAAGAAAAGTTTACGGTCAGGAGAAGTCACCTATGGAAAATATCGGTGAACTTAAAAGGGGAATAAGATACGCGAATATTCTTTATTCGTCAAAACGAAACTGTGAATAAGTTGGTGGATAGTGCACCTAACAGTTTAATGGAAGTAATCGAAAATAAAGAAAAACCCACTAAATATCGAACGAAAACGTAACGAAATTAACATCGTGTTTATGTCTTTTCACAGGCAAATACAGAATTTTAAAAGAAGATTTAATATTTTCCATACCTCGAAAGAAGACAATTTTTCTTTGTTATATACCTTCGGTGTTGTTTTATACTATAATGTGAAATTGTACAAACGATTTTGGCAATTTTTCTTTCAATATTACGGGAAATATCTACATGCTATGTGTACCGTTATAGTTTACGTATCTCTTGGTCTTCAGGTGATTACGTTAACTGCTAAGTAACCTAACTGCTATCCGTTTAGCGCAAAACGAGCAACGATATGAAATTTCCAAAATAAAAGAGACGCCCTTTTAAATGCACGTAGACTAATTGGTACGTGGTACTAACATCGATTCGAATAAATGGCCACAATCACGGATCGAGTGCTTATCTGCTCGTGCACGTTGAAAAATACAGCAGCGTGCAATATAGCGGTAGTGACTTATCAAATCGTAACGGAATATCATATATGCCGCTGTAGCGTTTCTCGCGTAGAACGGCAACGGGAATACGAAAGAAGCGAGCCAACGGAAAAGAGTGAAAAATACGTTCTCCACAGTCGAACAAGTTGCGAGTATTCTTTATCGAGATCTCTTAGATACGGAAAGTATACTATTTTTATTATCGCCGATAGATATCTTTTAGCAATGTTGCGAGCATAATTTATCCCTTATCCCTTTCAGTTACTGATACAAGCCCGAGGACTTGTATCAAGATATAGTGTCCCGTTTATAGCCGTATCTAGCTACTTTTTTGTCACAGACGGGAAGATACGACCCTCTTTTTTTTGCCACCGCCTTCGAATCAGGAAAGTAATCCTTCTTAAGCTGATTGAAACGTTTCCTGCCGACGGAAAGAAACAGCCGCTAGCAAAGGAAACGTAACATGTTTTCGGTACGAAAGGTGCATTTAATTGGATTCTGTGGAAAATTTCTGTTGATTTTATTCGAATAAAAGTATAAATAATTAGACGATAAAATAAATATAAAATTTTATTAATTATTTCGCTTTAGACGTCGATGACATCTAAAAGATTTAAAGAACAGTAGTAGCGATTGAATAGGTATCGATATGACCAAGTTCATTTTTTAACAAAATACCGCTAAAATCTTCGATCCCGTTCAACTGTACGTAGATATGGAGTTACGAATTTACGAGGCTGCAGCATGGCCGATATTTTATGTAGAACATTTACAAAAAGCATAAAAGAAGAGAAAAAGTAACTCTCGGCTCTCGTAGCAAAGAGGGAAAGAGCGTTCATGCGTTTTGGTTGACGTCACGAAGCAACGTATGTATATTCCGTGTTCGTCGACAGAGCGTTTCTTTCTTCTTGTTTTCTCGCTTTCCACGAGACGCTCTACGAAATGCAATCCTGCCGTCACATATTCTGTCACACTTTGACAAACAGCTGGTAAGAAGCGAATCGCGATGTACAGGATGTTTCACAGAACGTTGTAATTTCGTTACGACGAATTATCTTCATCGGCAATGTGAAAGAAAGGTTCGTCGCTTTGCACTTTTGTTAAAGACTGTTTGTAAAAGAAAAAAGGAATATCAAACGAATAATCAGGGTGTACTTTGGCTAATTTAATATTACAAAGTATACATATCTGTGCGCGTTGATACAAATTATTATTTATCTTATTTACTTATGATGTCTGTGATTATCAGCACTCGCAATTAATGTACTTTTATGGGATAAAAATGGCGCAGATCGATAGAGTTATATATCTCTATTTTCATACATATGTAATTTTTCGAAAAAAAGTTTCAAAAGCCCTCGTTGATACGTTTTGTATACCACTTGGAAGCGAAGACGACCTGCCAAATTCTTGCTCCTCGTAGCCAGAACTTCTCGAAATATTGAACAGCCTCTCGTTGGCTGTTGAAACGATATTTCGCCCCGCGAAGCTACGGTGTTTCGTCGTTTGTTTTATCACCGTACTCCCCCTGGTCCTTGGGAGTGACGAGTTGTCGATAACCTCTTCCTTCTCGTTTTCCTTTCGCCCACTTCTCGCCTCTCGCTCTGTTTCCTTTCAAACTTGCCGCCCTTTTTACCAAAGAATTTATCACCCCGTTTATTCGTCACTCCCTTCCTCGTTCTGGTGAGAATTTCACTCCTTCGTATATATATATATCAAGATCATAAACGAAGCATGTATACCGATAATACGCTGAAAATATACCTTTACGCGCGTTCTTATCTTTACAAACTCGTACCTACTTTCGGTATGACGGAAATAATATCCTTAATTTGTTTAAAAATTTGCATTAGTTAATGTGTCGAAACACATTGACTTGCGATTTTTTGTCAATCGAATATTTCTATTCCGCCGTACTAAGAAGGTGTACTAATTTCTCTCGGTAAAATTCTTTTACTGATGAACTTAAAGTATTCTATAAGCTAGAGAGAGAAGCACGAGATAGATAGTTTCTTTCCTTTTTTTTTTTTTTTTTTAATTTAATCGTATATTTTTATAACGCATTATATTTAATAAAAACAAAGATTAAATACAGCGCATGTTTGGTGGAAATATCCAAGCGATTAACGCTTAAATTCGTAACACTATTCGCACAGCGCTATTTTCCCGATTCGTTAACTCGTTTCGCTGAAGCGAAGCGAAAATATATTTCTGCGCGTGACGTTACCAGCGTGGACCGAGAAATGAACACTCGGAATATGAGAAACGAGTATCGCGGTGAAGAGATTAAACAAAATTGCAAATTGCGAAATAACAGTCTGCGGTTTCTATTTCTGACCCCATGCCCCACTTTCTTCAGACGTATATTTAATAAACTAGTTTTTATATCCGGAATCGATTCGAGAAAATAACGTTACGACGATCTACTTCCTGCCAAACACTGTATTCGAATTCTACGCAAACCGTGTAACATATTAACTCGGAGCGAGCGCGTAAAAGACTTTAAGAGACTGTTGGAAAAATGATTTAAAGGGAAAAATAAAATAGCGCCCTGTCGGAAATCCGTGAAAACGATGCCACGATTATTCGATAGTCGTAATTACAATCGCACGATTGATAACTCCATTACACTACCGTGCCACGTTCACTTATAAATCTAGTTTGCAGGTTAATTGCATAATAAATAGAGTTTGCAACAATGCCGCCTGTCGATACTATGTCATGGCATTCGCCTCGGTAATTACGGCTTCTATCAATAGAATACATCGAGCAAACGATATAACCGGACGAGCAGAAAAATCCTTCCGCGCTAAGCGTTGCTTTACGTTGAATTACAAAGGACAGAGGAAATCGTTGACGCAGAGGGAAAAAACCGGTCCGAAAGACGAGCCGGAAACGAGGCGGTTTCAACTTGTCGGTGAATTAATCGTCGAAAGTTGGTGACGTACGAGCCGATAAGCGGGAAAATTGTGGAAGAGCATCGCTTTCGTGGGTGGAAGAGGGAAATGCGACTTCGTGCGTGACAGCGACCTGTCATAACGAGATACAAGGAGAGATAATTTCTTACGAGGGTCCAGTTCCGACCAGCGAAGGAAGGGTACATCGAAACAATGAGAAAAGGCGAGAGGGGCGAAAATGCGAAGTCACGCGATGGAAAGAAATATTCGGCGTAGCTTGGAGGTTCGAATCGTCGAGGTTGCAAAAATCGTCCCTTTCTTTTTTCTCTACCTTGCTAATTACTTTGTTTTGGTAGCATCGTCTCGTTAGCCTGTTTAATAAATTCCTCGTGCCGGTGCTATTTGTCTGCAAATATTCGTGCATAGAAAGTACGAAGCGATGGCGTTCCCGTGATGCAATATTTTTAAATAATAAGTGGAAAAATTTAATTTCACGAAATATTATACTTTGCGTAACATTTTTCGTCATGTTACGATACGAGATGTTCGCACAATTTTTGTTAGCTTCCTATTTCGTTACTCTGATTTTCTCACAGAGAACGAATCGCATACATTTTTCATTTACAACGAAAAATAAATAATAAATATTGAATAATCGATAATTTGAGAATGAAAGAATTAAGGAACACGTGGTATCGGCTTACATCATTAGGATACATGTTATATCGCTAACGCACGTATTGTAATATTAAATGATAATAAATCGAGATAAATAAAACACCACAACGCGTATGCATATAGCATATCTCTTATATAGTCCCTACATACATTTTCTATATTATTGCGTATTACATCGGCATAAATATAGACATTTGACTTAGAATACATCCGTCCCCCGTCGCTTGTTACAACTTTTCACAGAAACTTTTTCCGTGCTTTGTAACGACAAGCATGTGCTTACTCGTTGTGATCCGGTATCGCGATCAGGCACACCTTCTCCCTTGTTAAAATTTTCTTCCACGTATCTGGTTACTGGTGCTTGTCCGACCTTGTTGACTAACGTTTTCCCGTGTTTGAGCTAAATCTTGAGTCAACGATACCAACACAAATATTATATAACGATCATTACTTCTGCATACATCCAACAGTTAGGAGAAAAGAAACGCGTATTCAAACATTCCATTCGGCAAATCTCATCCGTGGACAAACATGATCCCGCTAAAACAACGTGCAATCGCTAGAGACAGGAGAATCCGAATAATATTCTAAACGCGTGACGCACGTTGGAAATATAATTCACGGAATTGAACGGAATTTGCGGCCGCGGAGGGACAGATATGCAGGGCGGTTCGCTTCTAGCTTGAATTATATCAAGTATCAGGCTGAATTAATTGACGTGTACCCAACCTAGCCGCCAAAGTGATTCAACTTCTACGAAAGCGAAATTTAATTTCGTCCCGAGTCACGACTCGGAAATATTTATGTACGATCGAAGCAGCTGCAATGGATTTCCTCGGTTTATTGTCTAGCGTTTCCTCAGGATAGAAGCGTGGGGTGCGATGTGTGTCGTCGCATATTTCGCTTGGCGTGAGCTACCGATACTTTCGTATCGACCGTTTTTCGGTGCTTCCTTCGCCGAAATGTCACACGTCCAACCTTCTCGTAAGCATGAACGGTTTTTCGTCGACCAGTTTCGCAGTTCTCTTGATCCGTGCAAAGATATTTTAGACGTTTCATATATCGTAAAACCTGCGAGGGCAAATCTGATACATTTGCATTTAAATCATTCGTTTAATTCTTGTGTCAATGTAAATAAATTTTATATAGAAATATGTCGAGGAGGGGAGCATTAAAATTCTAAATGTCGATATATAATAAATTAGGAATACGGAATTGTCGGTCGTACGTCTCTTACTTATTTTTCCTAATTTTTCCGTAACAACCTACTGCCCCTGAATCGCAATAACGCGAAGATTGAGAAATATTAACGCTTTGATACGACATCGACGTTTTCCCTTTTCTTCTGCGCTTGAAGCATTGGCATAAAATTTTATTAGAAATAAAGGAACGAACTTGCACGACATTCGTTGAACTTTGCATTTGCGAAGATGTATAAAAATAAATTTCATTCGATTCTGTTAGTATCATTCTACACGATACTCATGTACAAATTGCGTCCAAGTTTATACAACTTCTTACGCAAGCCCGATGCCAAATATACTTGCGTACAAATTTTTGAAAATGACGTAACAAGGGCAATGTCGGACATACGGCGTCGCACGTGCGACAGTTAGAGGGGTAGGCAGCTTTAACAAATAAATACCGGCCGGTCGCGTCTCAAGCGAATAAATTCGTCAAGGTCAAATTACATTAGGTCAGACTGGAGGATTCGTAGCATGAACGTAGGGTACCGCATTCGCGGCAAATGCAATTACACCCTCTTTGATCGCGATTATAAAATGGCAAATCCGGGACGAAAAAAGAGGGAAATCCGAGGGCCAGATTGGTGGAGTAACGGGCGGCGATTCAGCGAAGCCAGGCGAAATGTATCGCTTTTAGCGGCACAAAACGGATTCGTGACGTTGTTTTTCATTCTCATCGGAAAAGAAGCAACGTGCCATTTCCCTCGAATCCATATCCGGACGCTTGGCTCGACTATCGGCCAAATGTCGATAGACTGTTGCCTGACAGTCGGAATACAAACGGGGCGACGATATTGCCATAAAAATACCGGTACTCGTGTACAAAGCCTCTCCTTACTTTTTCTTCTATTTTCCCCTTTTATCATTCTCTCGCGCACATACACGAAAACACGTGCCGTTTCGCTTTCCTACGCTGGTTCCTTCTTCCCTGTGTTTCATCGTGAATAATTGCCGAGGTTCGAGATTTCCAAAAAATTTTCGACTTGTGTTTGACAGATCGAATCCTCGTGGAATAACGGATGCATCGAAAGCGCAACAGAGAGACCGTGTTTTAACCGGTAATTAAAAACGACACTTTGATTTCCTTTTTTCCCGCCAATCGAAACGCGTAGTTTGGTTAGAAAGTTTATGCGAGATTGCAAAAGTTTCAACAGCTTTGCTTTCCTCGACACCGGCAAATAAGTTGCAAATTAGGTTAATTAAACTCCGGACCAAGTGCGTGGCTTTTTTTTTGTAAAAGCTCCGAAAAAAAGTTGTCCCCTTGAATGTAACGTCTTTTCATTTAGTAGGACATTTAGATGTCGATGTTTGTCGTTTTGCTATCACTGACCGATGCAAGTTCGAGCTTTCGCGTTCATCTTCGCGTCAAAAGCTTTTAGTAAGAAACGTCATGCTATAATTAATACATCGTTTGTAGATATATTTCGCGTTATTATTATTTATTCGTGTTTTAAGAATGCGAATAACGTACAAGATACCTGCTTATAATTTCTGCCCCGTTTGCAATAGCAAACGTAGATTGCAATAGCAGCATACACGTCACGTGTCACCTTAATCTTACATGATTATACATTGAACGTAATATGTACATATGACGAGATCTCGGCTAGCGATATAAAGATGTTAGAGCAATTCTTACATCTTTAAAAAACTTAACTGTTAACAGTTGACAATGCCCTTCTCTTGTCTCGTTTCTTTCTCTAAACGATGCAAATTAATTTCATCAATTGCTTAAAATTGCTTCGCAGGTAACTGGAAATTCAAGAAAACTCGAAAGATTTAATAATTAACGCGAGTAACTAACACGATTCGTCGTTTATCGAACGGTATCAAAGCGTGGCTAAGATTTCCACGAAACACGGGTAGTTCGATTACTGCGGAGCTAAATAGCCCTCATCATTCGCGAACACTTCGTTCAAATCACGTTTTATAGACGAACGTTAGCAGATTTCTGGCGATCTCGCGAAGTTATACGTGCTCCGGGAACTGTTACACCCGAATGGTTTGGCTAAAACGAAAATCCGAGCCGAACTATCGACGTGGCTTTCAATCAACGAACGCATTAATGTTTCAGGCGATCTGCAACGAGAGAAACAGCCGGGAAAATGGGTCAAAATTGTTATGATTCGCCGGGCGATTGTTGTCATTGTAAATGCAAAGCTTTTTAACGTTTCGAGACGTTGGTTGGTTGGTTGAATCGTTCGGTTGGAAAGAATACATTGAACTTGATCGAACGAAAGTCGAAACTGTGCACGCAGACACTTAATTGTTTAACGAAACCAATGATATCGGTCGTATTTTCATTCGATCGTACGCGGTTGAACGCGAAATATAAACGCCGGCAAAGACGCGAGACTTGCTTTTGATATTTAATCGGCTGTAGATATTTTTTTTTAATAAAGCTCGTCGTTCTACTTTTAATTAAATTTTTTCCTCGGCGTCACACTTTTCATGTTTTTCTTTTACATAGCAACAAATTTTTCTTCCAGCGAAATTACCGAACTAACGTTATATAGGTATCTAGGAGTGCAACAATTTTTTATTTACGATCGACGTAAATGTTTAACGAAATGAAAATCATTGGCCGGCGACGGAAAGCAAAATTCAACCGCTTGAAACGTAGAATTTTCGTTTTTGCCAACATCGATAGCTAACAGAGGTGTGATAAACTCGGCAGTCTCCGTAGGGTAAAATAGAAATTACTTTTTAACAGTTGCTGGAATCGATACGTTTGACGGGGAGTTTAAAGTCTAAAAGAAAGTTTGCGTCGTTGCCAAAGTTTCATGCACGGTTTAACATGCTACAATAGGTGTACGTTCCCTTCTCGCGAAAAATGTACCAAGGGTATGACACGGGTAAGGTTTGAGTTCTGTCGGAGAGGATTAGAACCTAATTAGCTGGTAACTGAGTAATTAGACATAGGACAGAATTATTTACACGAGCAATTAAGCTTCTAAAGTCAGCTTTATGAGAATACGCAACGTCCGCGTCAGCAATATGGTTTAAACTTTGCACATTGTTAACGCGAATCTTGTGGATCAGTGTGATATTAAATATGCAAAGTGTACCGTAATTAACAAATAGTTAGAAAGCTACTTCCGCAACTGAATATAAGGTGAAAATAAAAAGACAAAAGATGCGTTTTAAGCGGTATGTTCTTACGACAATATAAATAACGAACCTCGCACCTCTGCGTAATATTGGTAGACGTGGCGTACATTAACCGCGTGCTAAATTTGTGCCAAATCAGTAGCTCGAACGTTGTGCATTCGCCCTCATTAGCAGTAACCAGGTTTCGAATAATCTCCAGCTAATCAGTTAACGTCTTATGCTTCCATTAGATTAGAGTCAAATTACACAGCATCAAGGAGCAAGCAATCGTCGGTCACATACGCTACCTACCTGTCATTTAATTATACATATATGTAAGATGCATTAAAATTATGTAATTTTCTATTACTCTCTCTCTCTCTCTCTCCCTCCCTCCCTCCCTCCCTCCCTCCCTCCCTCCCTCCCACTCCCTCTATCCCTCCTTTTCTCCCGCCCTCTCTCTCTCCCTCTCTCTCCCTTGCTCGCTCCCTCCTTCCCCCTCTCTCCCTCTCCCTCCTACCCTCCCTCCCTCATTCTCCCTCCCTCCCTCTCCCTCTCTCCCTCCCTCATTCTTTCCCTCCCTCATTCTCTCTCTCCCTTCCTCCTTCATTCTCCTTCTCTCACTCCCTCATTCTCCCTCCCACCCTCCCTCATTCTCTCTCTCCCCCCTCCTTCCCTCTCTCCCACCCTCCCTCCTTATTTCTCTCCCTCCCTCCTTCCCTCTCTCCCACCCTCTCTCCCTATCTCTCTCCCTCCCTCCTTCCCTCTCTCCCACCCTCCCTCCCTATCTCTCTCCCTCCCTCATTCTCCCTCTCCCTCCCTCCCTCCCTCATTCTCTCTCTCCCTCCCTCATTCTCTCTCCCCCTCTCTCCCTCCCTCTCCCTCTCTCCCTCTTATTCTCCCTCCCTCATTCTCTCTCTCCCTCCCTCCCTCATTCTCTCCCTCCCTCCCTCCCTCCCTCCCTCATTCTCTCTCCCCCTCTCTCCCTCCCACCCTCTCTCCCTCTTATTCTCCCTCCCTCATTCTCTCTATCCCTCCCTCCCTCATTCTCTCTCCCTCTTCCTCCCTCCCTCCCTCATTCTCTCTCCCTCTCCCTCCCTCCCTCCCTCATTCTCTCTCCCTCTCCCTCCCTCCCTCCTCCTCACTCTTCTCCCTCCCTCATTCTCTCTCTCCCTCCCTCCCTCCTCCTCTCTCATTCTCCCTCCCTCCCTCTATCCCTCCCTCCCTCCCTCCCTCCCTCCTTCCCTCTGACTCTCTCTGTTTTCAAGCCACAACTACATACACGTGTACTTGCTAAATTTTGCCGTGAAACCAATTTTTCCTGTTTACACCACCCTCTCGTTATTCCAAAAATACCATTTAAGGATCTACAAATTCTTGAGTCGAAACGCCATTATCGTTGTCGGAATAACGAACGATACCCATGGGTGCAAGGAAAACGTAGCTCCTCGAACATTGAAACATTCATACAAGAGAAAAATATTCACGTTGCTCGTTCGTTCAGGGTAAATTCGCGACGTGGCGATTTTTCTATTGAAAGTTAAATAAAGAGAGAAGAGAAAAAACTGTCGTTGTGGAAAACGGAACAACGATCGAATCGTAATTGGACTAACCGCGATTCGAATGCGCGTCTGTTGTTCGAAGCTACGAATAATACTTAATGCGAGTAATATAAATGGAAAAAACGATACCAGAAGGCTGACAGAAAAAAGAAAGAAAAGGAAAAATGTACACGTGGCAAGATAATTTTTGAATACTCAGGGTACGGAAACCGTTCAAAGATTTAAATACGTTTCGGACGAACGAACGTGATTTGCTTTTGCTGAAAATCGATGCCCGACGACGATAATCGTCGATGAATATAAATGACCGAAAGATTGAAAGACAGGAACCGTCGGGAAGCGAAGCAGTCGTCCGAGCGAAAAGAATTTCACGAACGCCAGATTTCGCCGAGAGTCTCGCGACCCTTTTCCTCTTTTTCCGATCGTTCATGCGATTACTGAAACATGTAGCTATTTTCAATACGCGGTACGGACACATAGTTGGAAATAAAAGCAACATGCTCCATTTATTATGCGTATTTATTGGAATATGTAGGTACGGTTGCCTTTAATCGCTTCAAAGCGTCCTTCGTTCTCTTCAGCTGCGAACTGTACCGTTTTATTTACGAGGCGAATAGCTATTCTTCGCGAGATAGATAACTAGAGGAGAAGAATTTATATCTAACAGATTAAATGGCTTGATTGACCGGAATGCTTGAACGAATAAAAAGCGAGGAATATTAGATCGGCCCGTATACGAAACGTAGGTACTTGATAATTAAATTTCAAGAATGACGCGTTTCAAGATTTTCTGGAAACTGCCTTTTGTTACTTCAAAGAGCTAAACAAATTGTTTCGTAATAATGTAATTATGAAGACAGTTTTGCGATAATTTTTGAATTTCAAATAATGAAATTAGTTAATTATCGAAACGGAATCGCATGAAAATTACGTTAATCAAATGTATGATATTTTAAAGGACTTTACGTATTTAAAATGTTACTTTAGAAGTACTTTGTACGGACCAAATAAATTAAATCTCGGTTTTGAAACTCAGTCGACCGATATTCCAATCGTTATATACTTTTCGTAATCACTCTTACCGCTTTGACGCTTATTTCATGTCAGTCCGAACTTTAAACTCGACGTATAAAGCAGTATATTCCGTAAATGGAATGTTTTGCAAGCGACAATCGCTTGAAATATAAGATTTACGTATAAAGGATTTATGGATAACATGAAAAACTAAATTAATTAAAGTACTTGCTAAAACGATACTGTCTCTCCATTTTCTTATGCTGCTTGATAGTTATTCTGCAAGAGATTAATGTAATGCAAACAAGATAAACATTCAAAAAGATATACAAGGATCGATTCGGTTAACGTTATATTGTTTAACGTAAATATTTGTCCGGATCCATAACGGACTAATGCGCTTAAAAAATTAATAGAAAGGAAACGTAATTCATAATACATTTTAATTTCCAGTATCTCTTCAATTTGAATTATTACGCGCTTCGATTTTACGGCTCCAGCTGGATTCGCTTCGGCCAAAGCGATAAAGTGATCTTCATTTACTTAAAAATTCAAAATGTACGAGGATATAGTTCCGACTTTTTATCACTTTGTGCTTTTATCAAATTTTTGAGTTAGCCGCAGTCACATCGCAGAATCGTATATCGACGTTTTATTCTGCACCGTTTATATCATTTTTATAATATTCCTTTTATTTTTTGGAATTATCGAACTTGGAAATCAATATTTTCAATTATAAAGCAAACAAATGTTTAAATGTAATATCGGGATTGTATTTTGTACATTTTCATTTGCAACATCTATAGAATCAAATAACAATCGGCATAATAAAGGACTTCATAATACGAATGGCAAAAGTATAAGAGTCGATATAGTCCTGGAGTTATAGAGGAGGAAAACGTTTAATTATATTTTACGTAATTGGTAAAATTATTAGGTCATGGTTCTAACAGGCACGAAAAGAAAACCGCCGTTTTGAATCTTCGCGTTATTTGTCACGTGAAATTAAATGGCATTGTTACGTCGCGTGAGATTAACCGTCCTTCATTAACCATCAAGGCCCAAGCACCATTATACAGACCCTCAATAAACCTAAGGCCCAGGAACCTTTAATCTTGCAAGCTAATAAGATCCTTTAATCCTTTTCAGTTTATATCTGGTACTTAAAACGGTCCTTAGGTTTACTGTACGTTCTTACAAATTATGAAGAAAGCGGATATTTTTCTAACAGAAAAGCAGGTTTTTTCCATAAACAATGTCGCCCATGAGTCACGTGGGTGGGAGGCTTCTTCCTCTTATCTTTATTCCTAACGTTGGTCATAATTAATCGACATCGCGGATCGTTACCCTCACTTTCCTGACGAAAAGTGTGAGCAACGAATTCACGTTCTTCGTTCAAAGCGCACACCCTTACCGAGCTTTCTTACACATTCTGCTGGTACGCTCGATTGGTGGAATAGTATCTTCCTGCTCTCCCATTAACACCCGTACTCTCTTCACTGCATTGATTGTTCTCGCAATTCATCATACAGTAGGGTTCACCAGGCCGTTTGGGTACGATCGTCGAAGTGACCCATCCGATCGGCCTAAGGGTTCCGGTGCGCAATGTATATGGCTGCCAGAACACTGGGCGCGAATCGTCCAATTCGAACGTGAATCGAATTGGTCAATTAGTGCACAGCGTCTTTTCGGCCATGCATTGCGCAGCGGTACCTCTCAGGCCGATCGAATGGATCAATTCGACGATCGTACCAAAACTGCCTGGTGAACCCGACTGTATTATGAATTACGAGAACAACCAATGCGTGGAAGAGAGTACGGTGGTGATGGGAGAGCAAGAAGATACGATTCTACCAATCGAGAGTACCAGCAGAATGTGGAACAACAATGGGACGGTACGACTTCAATGTAATACAAGATTGAGTAGGTGAAATAACAACTGCGAACGAGTATTACCTGAGACTGCTTTCGTGTTGACGACGGTGATGATATATCTTCTGTCGATTGATTGTCTTCGACTTGTAGATTCTGCTTGACTTCCGACTCCTGCTGTTCCTTGCACTGTCCTTTCACTCGAGTTGATGTAGACTAACTGATGAGATTTAACTGTTACGTGAATGTTACTGTGAAACAAGTCTAGAGCACAAGTAGAAGTTGTGTTGACCCTCCTGATGTCGTAGAGGATGTGAAATTCGTTCTCATGTGATCACGGAGGAAAGCTCGGTAAGGGTGTGTACTTTGAACGAAGAACGTGGATTCGTTGCTCACACTTTTCGTCAGGAAAGTGAGGGTAACGATCCGCAATGCCGATTGGTTATGACCACCGTTAGGAATGAAGAGAGGAGGAAGAAGCCTCTTACCGGCGTGACTCATGGGCGACATTGTTTACAGGAAAAACCTTCTTTTCTGTTAGACAAATATCCGCTTTCTCCGTAATTTGTAAGAATGTGCAATGAACCTAAGGACTGTTTACCAGTTTTAAAACGAAAATACTTGCAGGATTAAAGGTTCCTGCAAGCTAATAAGATTCGGTTTATGGTAGGGCCTTAGGTTTATTGGGGGTCTGTAGAATGGTGCTTGGGCCTTGACGGTCAGACAATGAAGGGCGTCGCACAGACCATCTCACGCGACGTAACAGGCATGAAATGATAAAAACGACGTGCTAAGTAACTTAATATCGTGAAACGATATTTATACCGTGTATAATAACAAATATTTCGAAAACTAAGATACTTCGTTTGATTACCGCGTGAGTCTTTAAAAAATAATTAAATAATTAAATAATAATTACGATTATCACGACGTTAATAACTTTATTGAATAATATTGAAGAAATACGAAGAGCAGCTTCAAAATCATATATAGATATTTCGAAAAGTCAGAGTTATAAACAAATAATAGCACAAAATTTACCATTTCGTTAGGCTACCAACCTTTTATCTTTTCAATTTGCTCAATTGCTTTTCTTTGACATATTTCAATGAAATATGTCAATAATGTCTCTTTGTGTCTCTCGCTCAATTCCTCGTATTCGCTTGCAACAGAGAGCGAAATGTCGATGGGCAGGAAAATATAAATCAACTTCCTCCGGTTTCAATGTGTATATAATAATTAAACATTTCGCTAACCGGTTTCCATAAATTCGACGTTTCAATTGGTTCGATGTGATAAAAACGTAAACAGAGTGGCGAGCAAACAAGAAAACTCCATCCATTAAAAGGAGCCGATTTCCGGAAGAGAGACAAGGAGTATCGTTAACCAATCGACCAAAAGAGTATCGGGAACAATCGGGCCGTGTTACTCAAGTAGGCGTGTTATTATGATCGTTGGATAACGATAATTATTCTCGTTAACGGGGGAATTCCGTCGAGTGATTAACGATAAATACTTAATTCGATTGCCATTCCTGTTTTCCACTTGTTAATTTTTGTCGATTTCCTTAGTCTACCGATCCATAGTCTCGAGTTGAATTCCGAAACGGATATGAGTAAACAACGAATAATGGAACCGAATTGATTTTCATGGTGGGCAAGAGAATATTGACGAGTAACCGACTGAAGAGAAAACTCGAGGCGAAGATGTAGTACTTTTTTTGTTAATTTTTGAAAATTATATAAATCACACGTATGTCTTATTAATGGCGTAAGGGTTAATAATAGAGGTATTAAAATAACTTTTAGCTACTTTCATTAAAAATTTAAATGGTAGTAGGATTTTATTATTATTATTATTATTTTTTTTTTCCTTTTTTGCCTCTTTAAAATTTTTACATTAATTGGTACCGACCTATGCGAGCTAAAGTTTTTAAAGATTTTCTCCAAAAACTACAGGATTGAGAAAAAGCGAGGCGATTAACTAAATGGACAATTTTGATAGAAAGTTGAGAATAATAGCGAAGCCGCACGAATCGTGTTTTATATTTAAATTTGAATAGCTTTGAAATATGGTTTACCGTTACGTGAAAGTTCCAAATATCGTTCTTCTCTTTTATTCGTTGAGATAGTTATAAGGGATGAAACAAAATTTCAATATTAAAATATAAAAGTTTTTGTTTATAATATATATAAAGTTCAATACTAGGACAATTCAGGGATCGATTCTGAAAATCTGAAAATCGACTTCATTGTAACAATACTTAAATAAAATACAGTGGTAAATAACAATTAACGATAATTAATAACAATAAATAATAATAAATAACAAAGCTTTCTACAAGGTCTACCTGAAAATCGAGAATCGATTTTCCACATCCTAAACTACCACTCTCCCTCTGTCAATCTTCAATACTTTAAATAATAGTTTCTTTCTTATGATCGCTCGAAATCCTTCTTCTTCTCTAACCGTCTGTCTGTGTAATAACTGTTTGACAAATCGGTTGTCCGTAACAACAAATAAGGCCACACTTTCTGTTAAACAGAGAAAGTCCCTTTGTTTATCCGCGTTTGAACTCTTAGGGAGTTTACATATATGCTATTAATTTATGACTTTTATTACTTTAATGCTTACTTTTATGATATTTCTTCATAAATATTTTTTAACTAAAGTTTTTTTTTTATTTAATATTTCACATTCACAATTTGTCCAATTTGGACATTTGGTAGAATTTTTTATCTGTTTGATTATCATGTGGGTGGCTACCCCCAGCGGGGTACCATTTTTGTGTTTATTAGGTTATATCCTTTATGAGATCTGCTGGGTGTTCCCTTTTTAGTCTTCTTTTTATGCTTGATGTGTTGATCATTTTCGCTGCCAGCCGGTTCGGGTGCGTTGCTATTCTTTCTCTGTACCTTCTTACGCACCTGCTAATCTCCTCCTTGACCGTTGGTATTCCCAGGTCTTTCCGAATGTCCTCGTTTCTAACGTACCATGGGGCGTTTACTATTGTTCTAAGAATTTTAGCTTGCATTGTCTCCATTTTGCTTATATGGCTCATTGCTGCTGTTCTCCATAGTGGCATTCCGTACGTCCAGATTAGTTTTATGATCGTTTCGTATTGAACTAAAGTACCTTAAGGATTTAAAAGCAGCATACTCTTTTCATTCGGTAGTTAGATATCGTAGCTTCCCTTTCTGATTTAGGATAACGAAGGTAAATATACTGTTTATTTGTGTCGAATGTTATTTAAATAGAAATGATGACTATATAATACTCTCAAATGGAGGAAGTAATAATCATCTGTGTTTTAATCTTAATCCGTCTAATCTATATAAATTAGCTTTTAAATGCTAAGCTGAAAATACAACAGGGTATATTACTTGGGCCACTATTTTATGCTTTACATTATACATATTTACTAGTGCTGTATCTGCAGGGAAAGTATGTCTAAACTATCCTTTTGCTGTGAAAAAATTATGAATAAATTCATTAAAACGTAAAACAACTTTATCATTTATTTTTGTAAGGGATGCGAAAACGCCAGGACTAATAATCTTCGTTGACCGCTTTTAGCTGTCAAAACACGGCAGAATATTTTGATAAAATATATCCGTGCGTTAGATTAATTTAAAGTGCTCGTGCTATTTAGAGTATTAAATGGGCATATGCAAAAGAGAACTGAGAATATAGTGCATCCCCCTGAATAATAGCGAGACAAATTATTCTCGACTATTCATACGCGTTAGAAAAACGAAATGCAAAGATCTGCAATGTATGACTGGGAAGAAGATTTTATAGCATGTGAACACAGGATATTTATGAAATATTCGCTTTTTCGCCTTTCAATAAAATAGCACAAGACGAATCTTCTTCATTACTTTCAAATGAAATGAAATGAATATTAAATTCTTTGTTTCTATGTTTTATCTACTACAGGTAGGCGCTATATGCCAGCAATTGTATGGTGAAATACGCGATCTTATAAAAATTCATTTAGAATCGGTTAACAAAAATATGTGATTGTAAATCCCAGGTTTAACCGGCTAATTCGCCTGTTTCGCTTTAATTGGAACGCGATTTAGCGATCTGTAATGAGATTTTTCGTACACATTTCACCTTTGAAAATGTTCCTTCAAAGAGATAGATGCTATGAAACATAAATTATGAAAATTACTCTCAACTCACGATTTGACCTTTGTGCCGCGGCTCTCCGGCTAAGCTATTCTAGCTGTAAAGCAGTTCTGCTTCCAACACCATTCTACTTCTAAAACTATGTTAAAAGTAGTACTCAACTCCTACTAAACTAGTAACGTCTACGGCAGAATGCAAGCAAAATTCGCCAAATAAATCCCTTTACAACCGCAACGAAGTTCCATGCCGTATTCGTGGATATCCAGTAGGAAATACAAGACGATTTTCGAGCAAGTCAGCCGGAAGTCTGAACAAGTGGTTGCGTGCTTTTCCGCGTTTGTTATTTTTCCGCGATTCCGTTAGCCTCATTACGCGTCTCATTCGTATCAGGGAAAAGGAGACGACGCAACAACGAGAAAACAGTGAAATGCCATCAACCCTGGCTGATTTCCGAAGCAGACGGTGCGTTATCCAATGGAGCGGGAGACAGCCGTGGAACAGCTCGGCTGTATCATTGCCGACAGAACAGTGAATAACAGTCGGTGTGCACGACTCGTGTATAAGGGGTGCACGATTGAACGCCGGACGGCCAGGCTCCTCTCAACTAAGCACGAGCAGCCACTCTTTCATTACATAATGATTCCTGTGCGCAGCATGAAAATTAACCCCTCAACGGACAACATTTTTCCATCTAACCAGCTAAAAACGTAGAATCTTGTGCTTGCAAGTAGGTGTCTATGATGCGTGTACGTATTACAAAATGTGTACAAATTTTTGCAACGATCGCATATTTTTCACTCGTACGCATTGTTATGATAATGGAAGATATCGTGAAATTACTTGTTTGATAATAGAAATAACGATTAATACTCGCTAATCATTCTCGTTCCATTAAGCAGGAAATATACAAATTTTCTGTCAAATTAATGTACAGTGATTAATATAATAGTATTGGGTAAGCATTCGCAACTACTACTGAAAATGCATTACTGCTATTATAGCAGTCATACAGCAGTTGTGATCATTTAACTGTACGTTGGTACATTACGACCTATTTAAGAATTAATACCCTTCTCGACCTCGATAGGTTAACACTTCGTTAGCAATTGCATCGCGCGCCATTGTTAATTATAGTATCTATTAAAATGCAATATACAGTGTGTATCAGGATTATTTCATCGTCGTGTCAATTAGATTTACGTACATGTCTCTGCAAGAAGGTAGCATCCGTTCTAAAGAATTTCCTTTTTTTTCTTCTAAACCGAAGCGATATCGTCGATGTATGAAATTAACGTATAAAATGACTACGTTATCTTCTTATTACCACAATTCCTTACCTATGTATTCATTACCTATGGTTCTCTTTGATTAAATTGTACAGGATAAACTTCCTAACGCTTAACGTCAGAATCCAAATTACTCTTCCTTATCTTGAATTGGAGAAAGAAGAGAAAATGTTGAACGTGGAAAATACCTTTAACGAAGAGGCAAATGTCGCGTCATAAAAATAATTTTTCGTTAAATCTCTAATAGTATCCTTCGATCTATTTGGACGTAAGCGTAATTTCGCTTTTATATATCTTGAAAACGAAAGGTATTGCTGGAAATTTGAAATACTTTTGGAAACTCGAAGGATGTAGAATCTTTTGACTTTATACGACAATTTACATATTGTAAGCCCGCGAGAATGTGGAACTTCGGACAAGGATTGTGGAACCGCTGACCAGTCGCCCAAGTCAGGGGTATAAGCAACGTTGCTGCATTGTATAGATTCTATGACCGTGTACCAGGCTTATGCAGGGCGTATACAAGATTCAGGAACTGCTGCCGAAAGCCTTTATCGATATTTTCGCACTGCTGTCTCACCTAGAAATTCTTCAAGAATATCTCGGTGAAAAGTGTCAAAAGTCTGAAACTGATTTTAGATTAATTTTTAAAGTAGAACCCGCTTTAATCCCTTACGATCAAACTTGTCGAACTCGCTCGCCTTCGAAATCTAAAACGATTCGAATCTTATAACTCAAAGTTGCGCAACTCTCCAACTTGCAATATTGTGAACATTTCGGAATTCGGCAAACTTAGTTTCATTGTATAAAGCTTAAAAATCATAAAAACTCGCGTGGAAAACTTTATGTCGTCATTTACATGGTGACTCGTCTAGCAACGATTGTGAATTCGAAACTTGCCGGGAAACGAAATTGAAAACTTCGAACCCAATTCTAGAGAGAAATATGTCGCACGGCGTTGTTATGGGAGGAATGAAATTCCAGTTGTTTCTACGACGAACCTCGTATGAATCCAAGAAGCGCGGACTAGCGATATATCGTTTTTGACTGGATGTTTGAAATGAAACGAAACGATGCAGTCAGTGGTGCACGCGTCGTCCCTGTTACACGATACGAATCCTACTTTTCGTAGTTTTAGGTATATTTAATCAGTTTATCAGTCAAACCATATAAAATGTGTAAAATGTACGGACGTATGAGGATTAGCGACTGTGACCGCGATATCTACCGTCTGTACTTTCAGAAAAGTAATACGGAAAATTTGTATCATCCGCGGGTTGCTCATTTTTGGCCACGATACAGAAGAACTTCAGCTTTTATTTTTCCAAAATGTTACGTTGATTATGGCAAATAACTGAGCCGTCGACGTAGTTGACATACAGGTTTTGTACATTTTTGGTGAAAAGAAGAAGACTGCGAATTGCTAAAAACCAACCGAGCAACACGAACACCAGCTCGATGAAACGTAATCAGGATATATTGTGAAACCTGGTTTTATTTAATTCTACGATACAAGCCGGGTCACTCTAATTTCCACACGAATGAAACACGAGCTTAGACAGGAGCTGCCACCGCGATACGTAGTTTCTGCGAGAGAAATGATATAATTGAAGTGGCGAAGATGAACTAATAGAAATAGCAGAATTTGCGATTGAAGGTAAAACGTTACTTAAATTATATTAACTTTCTTTGGAAAATATGGACAACAGGTCTACTATCAGATCTATTATCTATATGGTTTTATTACATAAGAAACTTACTGCTTACAATCAATCGAACATCGACAATTATACAACTTGAATTTCTTGTATCTATTCATTTATTTTTATTAAAAATTCACTCAATAATCGATAAATGGAAGAAGCTGTAGATCGATACGCTTACTCTAATCTGTTTGTTTACGTAATTGGGATAAGTCACCTGTTGTGCGAATAAATCATCCGTTCTTTGTCGTATTTGCCTAACGCTAACAGAGGCTGAAAATCCATCAAAATTCAAACCGAATCGCAATTGATAGAATTATTCTAATATTCTTTTGCGGTATTTCGTCTGAGTTTTCTAAATGTAGATAAAAACTAGTCTACACCTGCGAAGGTTACATATGCTCTCACTTAAAAGCCAATGAAACACTGGAGCGTGCTGACACGCGTTGATATTCAAAAGTTTTTCAACAACGCTCGATTCTCGTGGTGAAAACCTACAAATAACAACAAATTGTTCGATAAACCGATTTGCGATCCGTTCCTGAAAACTTTTATCCATGCCTGGAAAATCGTCGATTCGATAACATTTCGCTTGTCACAGCAAATACGTCGGATGTTACAGAATGTTTTAAACGGTCGCTTGGAAAATTCGAAAGAGTCGAAACAAAAATGAAATGCGGACAAAGCTGACGGAATTCGTTTGTAAGCAGTATCTTCAAAAAATCGTCGATGCTTGTTACTTGGACGTGTATCCATTGTCCAGTCAGAAAATCAATGTTCAACTCTGCTTTACCATCCTCCGCATCTCGCTTTTTTCTCCTGTTTTTGAAAAACAATACGACGGACGAATATTTCGGCTTCGCGAAACTACGATTTCGTGTTTGCCAAAGTATAGGGGTGAAGATATTACGCGAAAGTAAATGTTTTCTCTATGCGAATACATAATTTTAGCCGAATAATAACGGCACTTTGAACAACTTCTACGAAGCTCGATACGATTTAGTTAATTGCGATGGGTGATACCAATTCGGACGTCAAGAAGAATGGCTACGCTATAAATCACATGTGATTTAAAGGCAAAGAGTTAAAGCAAACCCTCGTACTCGCGCGAGTTGCTACGGTGAGGGTAATATAAACGCTCCCTTCTCTTCCATAACGTTATAAAGTTGCTTTGAAAACATTTGTTACGGAGAAACAGGAAAGGCGGAAGACGGAATTTCATCAAATTGAAAGTTTTCACCTTCGATATCTCAAAAGGTACACGTGTATAAAGTATCACCTTCCGTGTTCTACCTGTGCCATAGCCGCCCTCGCTTTATCGCGATAAAAAGGAACTCAAATACACGTTTTCCGCGCTTTCAGCTTTACACGGTGCTACCGCTGGCCTACTTTTCAACTGTTTCGCGAACGCGTTAAATGGTCACAGTTTACGGATGAGTTCGTTCGGTTTTCGCAATTTTCCGTTCATCTTCTCCACGATCCAACCGTCGAACAGAAAAAGAGAAACACAGAGGGATGAAAACGTTGTGCTAAATGACTGACGTTTCGAAAAGCTCCCACGGATTTCACAACTCCGACTCTTGTTTTCGGTAACTTGGAGAACGTTGTACGTTCGCGAGCATCTAAACGGAAAAAGACAGTTGGTGTGTATGTGCGAGATAAAGAGACAGACGAAGAGGGAGAGGGCTGCAGAAGCTCCTGTCCATAGAGCATGTTCATTCGCAGCGGCAGCTGTGCAAATCTGCCGCGTGTATCGCGGTCGCGCTAATGGACAAAAGGGTAATTTGTAATCGCTAATTACATCCAGTTAAATCTGACGTGTTCACCCCGAAAGCGGTGGTACGCGTGACGTTATCCCTCTCCCGAACACCGATTCGCAGCCACCCTCCGTTCCAGCCCTTTCACCCTGCCGCCGTCCGAGGTCGGTATGATTAGTACGAACGATAAGTCGAGACGTCTGACGTATTCTCAGCGCTGTTATCTGGCTGCAATTAGTTGCGCAGTAATTAAGACAAAAACCTCTCGTCTAAGTGTCACGTTATACGTGATATCGACGCGCGATGTTCTTCGTCCGAAGAGCCGTTGCCCGATGGACCCTGGGGCGCGTCTTGGAAAAGCGTGCTCGTTACGAGACCCAAGATTTTATCGCGATAGAATGGTACAAACGCGTGGCCACGTTATTCTCCAACAGACTGCGCGAATTAAAGCGGCTGACGAGATCCACGAGGAGTCCAGCGTCTGCGTTCGGTTCGCTGTTGATCGACCATTTGCTCGATTAGTTAGCATCGGGTCCTTTGGTGTGTTGGTGATCGACGTACGGAAACGATCGGAGTATAGCGTAATTAGTAGCTATTAGTTGGAGGAATTTTGAGAAGTAAACATATGTTAGACGCGATCGATCGAAATCAACATTGGTTTCTAGTCTTTAATGTTTCTACCAGAGTAATTTTTCTTTTTTGAAAACTGTCATTGGAATATGACGGTTTCGTTATTTTGTAACGTATACATACGTAATATATATAGTGATAAAAGTTAAGAAGGACGAAGCCATTTGAACTTACTTCGTCGTTAATGCGTATAAAGTCATATTTATTAAATACACGATACGGGCAAATTACATGTACAAATACATATACAAATTTCATATACACCAATCTAATACGATACTGTAATTAGATCATAGATATTTAGTTAATACAGATTAATAGTGTTATATCGGTATGAACATTATTATGAAGAATGGGCAAAATACAGCAGGTGTGCTTAAAACGTGATACAACATGCGATATTCCTACCACGTAAAAAAATTAATAAATTTCAGGAAGGAGAAGTAATCTATGATAAAAAAAAATGAGATATCTTTAAGAGTGTATAGATCATATCGCTACTCGTAAAATTCATCTTATCGAGAGAATTCGTGTGATTGGCTTTTTACGATTGCCTACGTTAGTAAAAACTTCTCGAGTCTCCTGCAAATTTTATCGTTCTGTTCATTAACTTCGGAACGAAAGCGTTCGATAAATCTTGGAAAACGATAAATTACTTGTAACGTGCGATTAAATTTCCATGTGAGAAAACAGTGACAGTCGGATAAAATCTCGATGACACTCCGGCACCGCATTTATGGTAATTTCACGCAACAGAATTAACGATCGCTGCCGTTGTTTGCCAGCAGTGACAAGAGCAATGCAAGTTCATACAACCTCGTGCACGCTTATTATTTTTACTCTGATTAATTGCTCATCTGATATCCATAATAATTTACCGGACTCATTCAACCATATGATTTTACATTAATACAACCAACAACGAGGATCAAACACGTGCCACGATAAGCCACAATAACAAAACATCTGTTAAGCTAATACATCTATGCTGCGATATATCTACGCATATAGTAAAACAATGTTATATAACAGGTTGTTTTGTAGCATATAACCTGCCATACGCTATCCATAGGCGTTAACGAACATTACGTATTTTCTTCTCTTTTTGTAGCAAGTTTTATTAACTTTGCCAAGACGCAACTTTCGATAGTCTGATAGACTGATAGAAATATCAGTAGAAATAAGTAATATTTCGACGTGCACGTTGTCACGATCATCGATAAACATAATTCTTGAATCGAAATTCAAATCATCACTGTACGTGACTTTGGATTAATACAAGATAATTTAACCAAACATACCGCGATAATATTGCCGGTTGCTTCCGTGACTGAAACAATACGCCATTAGCATCTCAACGCAATCGTAATTATATGCTCGTGAACTCACGCAACACCGAGTAACCGCACCGTTATCTCTGGCTAACCCTATTATAATTCGTATTAGGTCAGACTGCAAAGCCGCTTTTAGCGGAGGCTCTCATCCTGTTTTAGCAGGTGTCACATTTTTATTGGCTCGTTTCTCGCCGCGATAAAAGCCCGTCTCCCCTATCGCTATTAAACGTCGCTATTATTATTGTCGTTGTGATTGATTAACACGTCGTTCACGCGATTAACGCGACAGCGATGTCGTTAACTCTACGTATAACTTGAGCAATGCGGCGTTCCTAATAATCACCACGGCGAACAACCTGTCGGCCGAAGTTTCCACGAATACGAAACGCTTTCGTTTCTTCCATACACACTGCATAATTTCTTTTGCCCCTTGTTCGTTGTCGAGTTTATAATTGTATCGACCTGCCGCAGCGTCGAAGTGCTGTTTTCCTTCCCATTCGAATACAGCTGACCTCAAAGGGAGAAAACTGTCTACCGGTCTTAAAGTAATCAAAACTTGTGTCCATTTTGCGAGTTCGATCATTTTGCGAGCAATACGTTTAGCGCTTTATTTATATGAATATAAATCCAGAGCGTTATTTTCCATTTACTTTTTTTTTTTTTTTTTTTTTTAATGAAAGAGGGAAGCTCTGTTTCTAAATTAACGAGTTGCTCTCGACTCGTAGCTGCTACTGCGCTGCTTTTTTTAAAACTCGTAGCACAGAAAACAGTACTGAAATTAATTATTTCGAAATGTTCCCATCTCTTTTATGTCCTTTATTTAACACCTAAAAATGTTTACGAATATGATACATTTTACCGATATTATATTACTTTATGTTATAATTGTAGTTACAAGTATGGTATTAATTTTAATCATGTTGAATCATGGAATACGGTCGACTGATTGCTGAACAGTAAATAATACACGAATAGAAGCAATTCGGTCCGTGTTAAATTGAAAATATTGAAAGGAAGTTATACGTATTGCGATAAACGTGTGTTTGTAACGTTACGGATATCACGTGTTTGGAAATAATACAAGTCACAAGCAGCGATAAATTTTTCGTTAGAATTACGTTACGTTATTTACGCATTTGCATGATTTATTTACGCATGGAGCCCACGATAGATAGGGATAGGGTAGATGTGGATAGTAGACCCACGATCCCGGTAAATCAATCGAATTTATGATATTTTATTTTTATAAAAATCATGATCAAATTTAACCGACACCAACCAACAATCGAATAACGCTAGCAAGGCTCGTTAAATAAAAACCAAAAAGCGATGACATTTGCATATTACATTTGATTAGAAACGATAACAAAGAGGTCGAATATGGTCACTTAGGTTAAGACTCTCGGCGATATTTTCATGAAATTACAACGTCGCCTAATCATACTCGGCATCTGCGAGCGTGCCGTCGATTTATTCAGCACACACGCCGCTAAAGATTTGCACACGAAACACGTGCGTGCTGCCAGCAAGTATGCAGAAATGCTCGAATAAATAATATCAGAGCACGTTCGAGGACCTCGATTTATTAAATGGCGGCTGAATCTCGTGATACGGCTGAAATGGGAAATGAGTAATGGAGTCGAGTGCCGCGGTGACCTCGCAAGTAAGTTCGGTATTGCGAGCGTATAATCCTTTCCTAATGACGCACCCGTTTTTAGCCTTAAATGCGGCTGACACGTCGCAATCGTACAGCACCGTTAAAAGCAAGCCCTCTCGTGTTTTCCGCGCATTTCATGTACAGATTAACATACGTACGCAGAACAGCGAGCCTAATTTCACGGGACGTTCATCGCGGTTGAACCCAGCCCACCTAGCTTTTCGGACGAATCTTCTCTAGGATTCGTTTCTACTACGCGTTATCCTCTCTGAGAAACTTCCAATCTTTCGAAATAGATTTCAAGTTCCGATAGGATTGGATGGATCAAAAAATATCCGTGATCTTCGTAATTATGTACAGGCTAGCCTGTATAGTCGAAAAACGAATAACTCCGTACGAAGGAATAAGTGGAAGGCATAACGTACAGAAGTTGATCTACTAAACTTAAGCCGAAGCAAAGATAACTTTGCTCGTTTACGTCGATCACGGTAGTCGACGATCGCGGGTCTACGATAGTTTGACCAAGTCTTGGTAGAAAACTCGACGATAAATTAAATTAAATCACGTTCGACGATAAGCCGTAGTCAGTGAACCTACTTAATAAAAAGTTTCTTGTTTATCGTTCGCAGACGCCACGCTGCCGTGTGACCGTATCGGCTACGCTGTTGCACCTGCTCGTCCTGGCTGTCACGTTCGCGCTCGGAACGGCTGCGATCTGTCCAAACGGCTGCATCTGCGACGACGACAACCTCGTGGTATCCTGTATAGGCGCGAATTTGGACGTCATACCGATCGCCCTGAACCCGAGTATCCAGCGGATAGTGTTGAAGGAAAATCGGATAAAGATAGTGGACGCGGCGGCGTTTCAATTCTACGGGGACCTGAAAAACGTCGATCTATCGAGCAATCACCTGTTTACCATTCCCAACGGGAGTTTCGACGCGCAAAAGCAACTGGTGGAGCTTCATCTCAGACACAACAAGATCTCAGCGTTGACCGAGAAGACGTTTCAAGGTTTGAAATCTCTGACGGTACTGAATCTACGGGACAACTACTTGGAAAGTCTGAAGAACGGTCTGTTTGCCTCGTTATCAAAGTTGGAGGAACTAGACTTGGGAAAGAATCGCATATCGAAGGTAGAGCCAGGAGCTTTTCAAAAATTGGGTACACTGAGAGTGTTGCATCTGGACGATAATCAGTTGAGAACCATCCCGTCGCCAGCTCTCGCGCCGTTGAACGCCTTGGCTGAGTTGCATATAGGTTGGAACGCCTTCTCGTCGCTTCCGGATGACGCGTTCAAGGGATTGGAACAGTTGACCGTGCTGGATATTACCGGTGCTGGTTTAGATAACATCAGCGACGGTGCTTTTCGAGGCTTAAACGCTTTGCGTACGTTGGAACTGGATGGAAACAAGTTACGAGAAGTACCGACGAAACAGTTGGCGGTTCTGCCTCGCCTCGAAGAACTCACCTTGGGTCAAAACTTCTTCACGACTCTGAGATCCGGTGCCTTTCAAGGCCTATCCAAGTTGAAGAAGCTGGATATATCCGCGGCGAAATTGTTAATCACCGTCGAACGGGGTGCATTCTCGGACAACGCCAATTTAGAGACCCTGGTGTTGAACAGCAACAAACGGTTGACTACAATGGAGGACGGTTCTCTGGCCGGTTTACCCAACTTGAGGCATTTAATGCTACGTGACAACGCGTTCGCCGGCTTCTCAGAGTCTTTGGTAGCCTGGAACGAACTGCGTCGACTGGATTTAAGCGAGAATCCCTTGGTCTGCGATTGTAGCTTGCTCTGGCTAGCCGAGGTTCTCGTCCCGAGAAACTCTAGTCCGGTATTATGCGCGGAACCTCCTGAATCAAAAGGGAAACCCATCAAGGGTATGACACCTGACGAACTAGGCTGCGCCTTCTCCGATCCCCGGAAACAAGCATTGTTAGCGACTTTAAGCGTCGCTGGCCTTGCCTTGCTCACCGGCTTGGCTCTGATCCTCTACTACAGATGTCGTAGACACGTCAGGGACGCCTTGAAGGACTACAAATGGAAGAATCGCGGCATTTCCCGCAAGGAACACGAGTATCAAAAAACTTTCTCCGAGGACGAGTACATGGTCAGATCCGCGTCCACTCACCATCACCACCATCATCATCAACCTCAGTCGCAACAGATCCCTTCTCATCATCACCATCACCATCTTCAACAGCAGCAGCTGCAACAACAGCAACAACAACAACAACAGCAACAGCATTCGCAGATAGCGGCGGGTATTAAACCTATACCTGTAACGGAACTGTAGCTAGAACTTCGGGCGGCGAGCCCTGGAACCGGCGGTGTGTGGTTCTTGCCCCATGGCAGCACTACTCTCGCTGAAGGCTTCACCTACATCGACGGGGAGACGGCGCGTCAAATGCGCCGTCCGGGAACGCTGCCCAATTCCGGCACGTCCGGACATCGTGCTGCCGCCGCTATAGAGGACGGCTCCACGCCATTGAGCGTCGCCGGCGATAATTGCTCGTCGACCGGCGCCAGGTTACATTACTCCAATCACTCTTTACGCCGCACGCCGCAACCGCCCCATCTGCCACCTCGCGACACCGACAGCTCCTCGGAAAGAACGCAGAACGACTCGAGGCTTCAAAACGGTATACCCGGACACCATCGTGCGCCTCCGCCCCTTCCTTCCAGACACCAATCGTCCTGCAGCCAATCTTCCTACCCTACCCTGCCTATGAACGGCCACGCGACTCATCAGTTCCATCATTTCCCACGCGAGAAAGACAGATCGTCGGCTCGCGAGAGGAGTCGCGATCGGGACGTAGGCCTGCAATCCGTCCCTCATCGGTCCGACAAGCACCGAGATCTTCAGATGGAGATGGAGATACGCGACGGGCTGGACATGGGCGAAATAGGAACTTATCGAGCGTAAAGATACGCAGCACGAAAACGGGAACAAGGTGAACTCGTTTCGGAGAAGGCCAAAGCGCGGATAGGCCGAGCGAATTGAATCGAAGACTGAATTCGAACGTCGAATAGAGACTATCTGGCGGGTGAACGAGATTCAAATAGACCGCAGTTTACGCGTCTCCGTCCGATTTTCGCGCACGCACGTGATACGGTCGAAGAGGCAAAGATGCATCGAAGCGTTAGCCAGCAAACGATATCGATGCAATCGCGATGGAATTGGCCAACTCACGACTAAATCAAATCGAAGACTGATTACGACGGACATCGGTGAACAATATCGACAAGTAATTAACCGATACCGGTACATTCCAATCACCTGTCTGCCAGTCTTCGCTGGGATCGGCCAACACCAATTTCAATCAAATTACAACGTTTTGGTCGATGCAGTTTCTCTGAACGTCGATTGTATCGCGTCGTTGTAACGGCTCAACGAGAAATCTCCAATTTTTGCTGCAAAGAACAACCGAAAGGAACGTATAGAAAGATACGCGAGTTATTTTAACGGAAACGATGCTTCGCGTCAGGAATACGAAGAACAAGAGTATATCCGATGGAAATAAGAAGAGAAAGGAGGATTAATCGCGCATGCGAATCAAACGAAAGAGTCGATAATGAAAACGTCACGATGCCGAAGAAAATTGGTCGATAGGAAGAAAGGCCGACCGGCTATCGAGAATTATCAGAAGGTATCGATACGTTTCGTTAGACGTGGACGTTACGTTCGCCTCACGATAGTTCAGTGACTCTAAGAGCGCTCCAAGGACTTCACGGTAAAAGGAAACCGACTCTACGAGGCAAGATGGATCAGATTGAAACGCGCGCGTGTGAAACGTCCGTGAAGAACTGTGTCGAAAAGACCGACGGAAGACGAGTTCAGTGTACGTTACCGCAATGGTTTTACGCGCAACTATAGAACGGTCGTCTTCGTCGTGAACAGAAAGAAAATCGCATGTTCGACACATCGATGACTTTGAAGATCTTTCGCGAAGAATTCGTAAAGGCGAAAGCAGAAGAGAAGAAGGTTGAAGGAAGATGAAAGTTCCAGACGAACTTGCTGAGAACGACGTTCGACGAACGTGCCAATGTTCGAACCGTAAAAGCACCTCGTTTGTAAACGTAATTCTGAAAAGTTCGTAGAGCGAAACAACCGAATCGAAATCCAAAGAAACGAGACTCGTCGGTTACGCTCCCTTCTCGTCGCTGTCGCTCGCGAACGATCCGACGAAATCATTTCGGGAATCATACCGCGCTCATGGTGAGAATCGCGGTGAATTTTCAAGCGCCTTAGAAAGCGAATAACTTGAGAAGAAAGACGCCGAGTCGTATTCGGAATGCTCTACTAAGCGTTTCGATCATTCGTTGTATCGTATATGCCCGGCTGGTATCATACGTTATACGTATGTATCATATATTTCGTATTTATTGGCGTGGTTTTAGATAACTTTATATCTATCTTTGTATTTTCTGTATTATTTAAGGAAACAACCGACTGCTTTTTTACATTTCCTTGAGATTTGTACATTTTTTCTCCCAGAAGAGTCGAGCTGATTAACCTTGTAAATTATTGTAAAGATATTTTTTAAATTTAGTCGTGTACAAAGAAAAAATGTACGAATTTGTAATAGAACACCTATTTTCTGAGTACGATTCGTAATAAATGAACGCTCGCACGAAACTCCGCTGCATGTGCTCGTGTACTTTCAGATATAATAAAAAGTCGACCGCTTAATTATACCTAAACCGTGAAATATCACAACAAAGGACGGTCTCAAGTTCACAACCTACGTGATGAAATCAAAGGAACCTTCAAGATCGAAAGTAACTTGGACGAAGTTGACTACCGAGAATAATCGCTCGACTGGAATATTCTCCTTCGCGAATCTGGAACATAAATGTATAACGAACTTTCTTGGACCGGAAGGAACTTTCGTGAAACTGGAACTTGATTGTGAACTTAGGCTTCAACTATTCAGGACGACAACACTGTCTCACGCTCTTTCGGATCGCCATCCAATTGTACTTAAAACAAGCGCTTGAAACAATTTTCTATTTAAGTCCGTGTGTCTTTGACTCGTACTACCGTTATTATTCTATTCTCTACTTCTAAAGAAAAGTTTGAACTGCAGAACAGAAGAAATTTCTATGTTAATTTCCATGCGTTTCATTCGATAGAACGTACATTTCGCTTATTCGTTTCAACCTCGCTCCGGTTCAACAACGAGTCGACGTTCTAGTTGATAGCTAAAGCTACACGTATGCTGTCGAACGTTCATCGAAAGATCCTTCGATTTTCTGGCATCGGACAATGGCTGCATTAACAAATCGAACTATTAGAAGACGCTTTCATTTGTGGAGAATAAAATGTGTATCGTAAGAGATGTATTCTCGTTCGACGTAGAATCGTAACTATATATAGTATATTTTAATGGAGCGAATTTTATTTTCCAAACGAAGCGTGAATATGTAGACGCGTGACATAGTTCAACGAACCGTACAAGTCGTAGGTATTCGATCGTTAAAATTTAAGAATTAATTTGTAGCGTCTCGTCGATGCAGATACGTATATCATTGCCAACGTCGAAATTCCTGCTATAAAGATTACCGTTCGAAGCTGCTGTATCGCTAATCAAAGTGTCTCGACAGCCTGTAAGCTTCCCTGGCTGCTAAACTTTTGCTTTTTAAACTCACTATTTCACTGCGACGACCAGAAAAAAAAGAGGAGAAAGGGAAAAAGGCAAGGAAATACCTCAGAGTGTAAAGAATTTTACGATAAAGCTAGAAATTTCGGTTGTCGTGCAATGCTGTACCCGTCGTGAAAATCGATTGGCAAGACACGATACCTATACACGATTCTGGTCGCCCGGCCAGCTGTTAACCGACTAGAAGCAAAAACTTATCAACGTATTGAAACGTATTTTACGATTTACGTGTACTCGTACTTTAACCGCGATCGTTTCACCGCCAACTCGATAGCGATCGAAGCTCGAGCAGACTTTTCCGTTGTTATTCAGAACCGTGTACATTTCAGAATAGCTGGCGGTCGTTTTTATCCTACTGGGACATAGGTGGACATTAAAGGTGTAGGGTGTTCGGTATCTCGATGCAAAATTATTGGTTCCGTGTAGATACGGAATATCGTGAACAATGATAGGCCGCGGTGAGACAGAGCCACAGGCATTGAAAAACGATCGTAAGCTAACGATATTCGAACAGCTCCCGATTTCTTTTCGGACACGTTCGTTCGTCCGCTGGTTTTTAGAATCAAACTCAAAAGTATAAAAGAATATCTGCGATATTATATATCTCGAGATTGTAAATAACATTACCTATATCGTTTACAAAGATTTCCTTTGGTTGTAACAGGTGTATATGCATTTTTCACGCGGTCGGAATACAGTGTATCTTCGTCAAGTACAGAGTATCATTCGGATAACTCAGTTTACTGGTATTTCCTCGTCTCGGGTTTGTCGCTGCCTCGCCGTTTGCTAATTACGCGACTGCAATTACGTGACTACAATACGATAAAAACAGCTTATCGGTATTCGATCGAACGTTGTCAGAAACGTCGTTCTAATTTCTAAAGTCAAACTTTCGACGAGAAAAACCACGATCCATAGTTCGGCTCGTTATCGAAAGTAACCGACATTCCGTGACTGAGAGACGTCTTAAATTCGTCCCTCGATACCATCAAAATCCTGTTTCAAACAGCACGAACGATATCTCTCTTTCGATCGGCCAACCAACAACGTTAAGCATTCTCGTTGGTGACACGATACTCGAGACATTCTTTATCCAGTTCGAGTCTACGCAAACTTTTTCCTATTCAGGATATAAAACGGAAAAGAAATGCCAACTTTGAGATAATAATCGATAACTATATATATATAATGCTCTCTAAAGTAAGCGAGCAAACTTTTTGGTCGACGCTCGTATACTAAAATTAATAATTCGTGTCAACAATTTCAGTTGCTGACGTTAAAAAACACATTTCGTCTCTTACGAAAACACAGAAAGGCAAATTTATGATAAGATACATGCAATGAATGAATTTTACGTTATGGGACGGAAAAACGCTATACTGACATTTACAACCGATAGACGGGCTCGTCGAGAGTGAAATTACTTAAAATCTCGTTATAATAACATGGGTAGCGTGAAAGAACATAGAAATCGTACAAAAGATATATTTAGCCGGTTTAGCTAGTCTAGTTGATTGCACATTGTACGCGGTTTTGCGCATGTGTATCGCGCTGCAACTCGGCGGAGCTCGGTTGGAAAAGATGAGAAGCTCGCGCGACGAGATTATTTTTCCGGCCGAGTGTACCCTGTGGAATTCCACGGTCACCCCGGTCGAGAAAGGTGACTGCACCTTGAATCGGCTCTCGCGCGCGGATCCCAACCGTGGAGAAGCTAAATTCCAGTTCAGGCCTTTGAACGAGCTTCGATTCCGGAATAGGTTTCGAGCAGCCATTCGCCAGCTATTGTTTCGAAGAAGAACGAGAAAGTCCTGTGCGCGTTTCCTAATCGCTGGTTTTCATGCGGGAATACGCGCGTGCAAATTCCCTATTTAAGATTTTTTTACTTCAAACGGACATTTTGAAAGAACTTTACTTCTTCGGACGTGTCACTCTAAATTGACGATATTTAATAATTTCGTTTTAGGAATCATCGAGCATTCGTCGAAAATCCGTAATCGGATAGCGATAATACATCGATAGGCGCGCGGTACAATCAGCTGCGTCGATGCTGGTAAATGGAAAGAGCAATTCAAACAGTTCAGCATTCAACGCTTCATTCAGAATTGAACAAACTTTGTCCGACAGAATATGTCAGTATAGTATCTGTGTTCGCAACAAGTAGCTTTTAAAAATTCAGTATCTATCCGGTACATGTCAGTCTGACCCATCCGTTTCGATCGCACTATCGTGTTTGGGAAAGTTTTCATTCATAAACGTCAGTGAAAAACATTTATTAACTCGAAAATGGATTAACACGCGTGTACGTAGTATTTTACATTTTGTTTGTTGGGAACGTTAAATCGATGACTGTTAAAGGATTCCCAATTCTGTACACGAGAGAGAAAAAATTGCTCACCGATATGAGTACCTGATACGTTTCATATTTCGTTTAATCGCGACCGGTATCCATTTGCTTTAACTTGCGACAAAATGGTAAAAATGATTAAGCAATTCGAAAAATTATCCCATAGATTTCGTTGAACTAATAATCTAAAATTACAAACGTTTCGCTTCTACAACCGAAGACAATTGAATTAAGCGCATGGATTAAATTATCAGGCGATAATTCTATATTCTCGAATAGTCGAGATTAAGTAACGGATATATTAAATTTTGTATTTTGTAAAACGAACGTATATGTCATATACTTCGTTCTATTATGCTAGAACAAACATTTATCAAACTAATCGGCTTCGATTCTCTTGCGTGATCCTTTAAATTATAAATTTAAATATGATACTAGAAATCGAGTGCCATTGCAATTTACCAACGTATTCGAAACATACGTTTCGTAGATTACCAGTCTTTCGTACTATTCTATATTTTTTTTTACCTACTAATTTATTTATTCTAATTAAAATTTTTTATCTTATAATAAATTGGTATTTTTTTGTTGCAATATATATTTCTTTTAACGTAACCATTTAAATCTCCAACGTAATTACTAAAATTTCGACTATTTCTTCAAAAATATGTTCGATCGATGTCTCGAGAAGCGTTATGATCAGTTGTTCGCTGTTATAAATCAGCAATTAAATGCTAATGTGTCTCCGGAAATATTGACCATCTTAAAACTTTATTTTATTAAGACGGAACGGACGATAGAAATATAAAAGAAAAAGATATGCGTATACAAAACCTCGATCAAGACGTGTTTTCAACAAGTGGTTAAAAGATAATTGAAAACGGAATAAGTAATCAAAGTTGCGGCATATTTTACGAAGCAACCTAATGTCTGTAATAAAATATTCATAAGCATCTATTATGCGGACATGCGTACTTTAAGAAACTATTTTTTTTTTTTTTTTTTTTTTTTTTTTTTTTTTTTTTTTTTTTTTTTTTTTTGTAGAAACGTTCGTATTTTAATTTTCGTACTTAATCTGGAATCCGTGCCAATCGAGTACAGATCGCCTTTACACGTACACACACAAAAGTAGATATAAAATTTATCTCGAGGCAAGAGCCTTTGATATTTAAGATTTTACAAAGATTTTCTTCCGTTATATCCTAACGGGAAAATAGCATTTTTAGTTGAAGCAACAATAAAGATAAATGAAGTTTACACGAAAAACCGGCAAGTTATATCGTTTTGCTCCGTT
This sequence comes from Bombus huntii, assembly GCF_024542735.1. Taxonomy (NCBI): domain Eukaryota; kingdom Metazoa; phylum Arthropoda; class Insecta; order Hymenoptera; family Apidae; genus Bombus; species Bombus huntii. The sequence continues at coordinate 1,530,880 of NC_066245.1, read as the reverse complement.
CGCTTTCAATTTTGTATCATCACTGTACTGCCACTTAACCGGAATATCCGACACCCTCTGTGTTCATAAGAATCATCGTTCCGTGACATTTTAGAAATAATTTTAACGCGAAATCGAATCGCCATTGTCATTCGAACGTAAACAGAATCTTGAGCGTCGACTGTTTCTCGTTATTCATTGTCGATTCTCGTCTGAGAAATCAAGAGATTAAATACGAAAAACAGCAAATCGAAGGTGATTTGCGTTCGAACTGTCAAATGGATCGTCATACCCGTTAGATCCATATAAAAGCGATCAACCGTGAGTAACGATGCATCTAGTTTCGTAAGTTGGACGCTTTCCAAAATACTCGCACAAATCTTATCGCGCGTAGCTTTTCAGTGGTTGAAGTTCGCTAACACCGGTAAAAGAGTATCGTATCGAGAAATCGGCATGAACACGTTCACCGTTGATCAATTTCCATTGTCGATGCCACTGTTCGCCAAATTATAATCTTACGTCATAAAATTATATCTTCCTTTCGTACAAAATTTTGCATACGCATTGCGAAGAACTCCATGCCGATTTGAATCCGAGACATGATCTGTGAGCGTGTTAAACCGTTGTTTTTTACCTGATTCGTAATCATTTTCCCTTTATACCTAATATCGGATATATATGTCTACATCACTTTGGCGGAATAATATTTATCTCGAATGTTCTTTTCTATATGTCGAGCGCATTATTATCTAACATTTATTTACGTACTGAAATTCGTTTGAGCGCGATATGTGAAACGTATAGAATCGCGAATGTGAATCTTATCGATCGTCTCCGTTATCGAAAATGTAGTAAAAATTCGTTCATAAATTCGTGAAATTTCTTCGCAAAGATCGCGTAACAGGCGTGGAAGAAATGACGAAACGTGTTCGCAAAACGTCCCTAACGTCTGTTCTGTACGAGGGAGAAACTGCTGATATCCTATCCAATGTATTCCGACGGAATGGTCGGGATCGAATTCAAGTAACTCAAAAATTAATGTAGTGGTAAGCCAGCATTAAATATATCAGATCTTATTTTTTAAGCAACGCAAGAGTTTGCGGGCGCATAGGTGTGACGCCTTGAGAGCGAATGTAAGAAAACACAGGGAATCGATGTCTGAATTTCATTCCTTGACACTGTTCACCTGTGTTTTCCACGATCGAATCTGCGAATGCATTGGAAGAACCCTAAGTAGAATGTCCGATTGTAATTAAATATATTGTAAATGTCGGGTCAAATGTCGTAGATAGACGGGGAAATATGTAGAAAAACAGAGTATTACTCTATCATGATAAAAAAAAAAAAGAAAAAAATGGGCGAAGAAAATTGTATATTTTAGGATATGGCTGTTGTGTTAAGCAGAAAGAAGAAATAATTACGTAAACGAATTGCGTCGCATCGTATCGTGTTGCTAGTCAATCGACACGTGTTGAAAAATAAAGACGAATAAACGACGATTCGGCGAGAGTGGTGTAAAGAGCAAGATCGAGTAAGTTAATCATCTCAGAAATATTAAATTATTGTACAAAATTTAATGCCGATAGTTTGTAAGGCCTATCGTTTTACTTGTACGAGATCCATTTATGTTTATAACGTACGATCTATTCGATACTATCGTGCTAAGTTGAATGGCGCGTAAACTCGTATCTATGCACACGATTTATTCACGTTCCTTTCGCGTACGAGAGACAAGCTGGAGTTCTGACTGGTTCCCAAGTTTCTTTAACTATCCTACGCATTATGATTCCGATTCAACAAACGCAGATAATATAATATTTGAAACAGAATGTACTTTGAATTATAATTTGACGATAATTTATCCATATTTTATATCTAACATGGTGTTGAAACAGCGAATAGGTAAAGTTGACTTAAGTAGCTTTTAAAAAATCGTAAAACAGGATTATATCAATGTATTTTATACCGACCATTTTTTAACAATCACGATCGGTGACAATATTTCCACCAAATACCAAATTCTTTTTCCTTTCTTCTCTCTCTTTTTCTTTTTTTTTTTTTTTTTTTTTTTTTTTTTTTTAATACGTAAATAGATAAATTTTGACTATATTTAGCAAGATTTCTTCAAGTACATCTTCGTATAAACATTCGTAAATACTTTTTATACACCAAGATGGTATTATCATTAAAATCGCAATTAATAGCATTAAAGGAAGATGTAATACACTGGAACAAGTAAGAACTCTCGCTAGTTTATCTATGCAGTAGCGGCTGACTTCGATGTCCATCCCAATTCTTCGACCACGTGCACTCTGAATCGTTTCCAATTTCAAACAGAAAAGACTAAAGGACTCGCGAGGCTTCACGAAACTGTCAACATGGGAAGGAAGGAGCGAGGAAACGCGTTAGAGGATCAGCCGGCAAACGAAATCTAACATGCACGCGGACACACTGTACATTCGTGTAAAGCATAGCGGAGCCTTATTGAGAAAGCAATATGCATCCTTTAAAAAAAACTGCTTAAAGTATTTTCAAGCTGCTAATTCTACTTGAATAATTAATTCCTATGCTAAGTAATATCGAGGCAATCTGGATTCTCGAAAAATGGAGATCGTCTTCTGCGGCTTCGTCATCGCGAACCTCACTGAAGAAGATCACCTTTTTGGAGGACCACCGATGTAACCCACGGATAGCACTTCAAACTTTATACGTACATTCTCTTTTTCACAGCCAACTGGTCGCTTCGATCGTTCACACTGCCACCTAATTTTTTCACTATTTATGTATTTACTTTTACAAAAAATTACCAAATTTTATATTTCTTTTCGAACGTACCAAACGAAAATTATATCATATCGCGCAATATAATATTTGCATACATATACATATTTTTCGCTACCGTGGGCGGCAGTCAGAGCCCTCTCCACCCCGTATGTAAATACACTACCGAAAATAGTACGTATAAAAATTATTCATCGCCTATACGATACAATTTTCTCCTACTTATTGAATCTTTATTAAAGTATATAATAAAAACGTGAGTGCAGTCCCGGTTCCACCAGCTTCCTCTTCACCGCTTTTGCCGCGGCTCAACACCGTCAAACATGTAAATATGTGTCGTGAAAAGACAAAATAAAGAGGAGGCCGAGGGAAACACGACGGTGCTCGAGAAAAATAGTAGCGGCGCTCCATATTTTGGCGTAAAAATTAAGCGAACGTGTAAACTCGTAAAACCAAACGGGGAGAAAGTGGTTTTAGCGAGTCCCTGGGCCATAACATAGGTCACTAAATATAATAATATTATAGGAATATCTCAGCGTTATTTTGTACATAAACAACTTTATCAACGGATATTAAGAAGTCATCAATAAATCTACATATAAAAAGACAATCCGTATAATTTTCTTTTCGATATCTATTCCCCTATTTTATATATTTTCTCAAATATACTCGCTCCATACATCGGATTAATAAAATGAGATCGTTAAAGTGTTAGATTGATCCGTTTTAAACCTATTAAATTTATTAACAAACATATATTGTAGACAAATTGGCATATAGTTTGTGATGTGTCTCATGTGTGAGAATATGTTGATCGTATTATACAAATAATACAATATTTATTTAAATATTTAAGGCATAATGTAGGCATTGGGCATAGTTATGGAATATAGATCAGTGAACATAAGATGTAATATAGACGTAATATATTTATTTCATCAAAGATTTAAGTAACAATACACATAAATAAGACAATACAATACTTTTATTTTTATATACAAAAGCTATGTTTATCTGCACTGCGGTTTCGGCATAAATATATTTTTTTTGACGTACGTGGATTTAAATTAAATAAAACTTTAAATCATTGATACATATATATATATCTTATTTATAAACAACTAAACACAGAACAAAACACGAAACATTCGGAATGTCTTTCTTTTATAAATTAACGTATATATTATTAAAAAATTATTTTTGACAATCTAAAAAGAGGATACATATGATTTTATGATACATGAAAGAGTGTAATTGAGTTTACGAAAATCTAAAAAATAATACACATATATATTTATTACCGTGTATTGCTTATATGACGTATTATTTGCTTTTCTGTAAAAATAAATTTGACATTCTACATTACGAATCGCATTGCAGTTTACTTAATTTGAACACAAGACTATTTCTATTGTCCTGTCTCTTTTTTTTTTTAAATAAAATCTTTGGTGATATTAATTAACAAATTGTATATAACACATTGTACAAAGTAACTATTTCATATCACACAATAGTCATAAGCTTTTTCACGTGAATAAATTAGTTTCTTTTGACCATAGCAAAGCTGAGGCCGAGAATACTTGCAATACCGATAATAACCCCTCCTGCAATGGCCATACCGTATAGACCTTCTGTAAAAAAAAAATCCTCGTAATAATTTAAAAATTAACATTTTTGTCTTTTTTGCTTCATTCATATTACAAAATGCCATAAAGAAAAAGATATGCTTGTGACTAGAATTAAAGTATATGAAACAAACACAAGTTGAATATTGTAAAGGTATTGAAAAAATTTCATATATAATACTACTTTTATTAAACATGTAAAATATACACATAGAAAGAGTAGCAAACACAATTTTCTAGTATTAACACGAAGAGCTAATATAATTATATTAATAAGGAAAGGTCAACAGTGTGAAATGAATACTCCTAATAAAATTGTATTAAGACCTATGTGATAAATACTGCTATCATTTTAGAAGTACGCAAGTCCGTTCTTTATTCGTTTCATTAAAATAATTCGGATCAAAGATATGCAAAATGCAATTTCTATATCATTTAATATAAACATGTATACATATATACACAGGTACAGAGCATTTGTACTTTCCTAGTATAGAGAACATAATGAAATTATCATGTTAGTAATGTGCAGACTTCTTGATTCATTCATGATATAACATCTAAGTTATTTACAGGTATAAGATTTTAAATGAAATTAATATCAGTTAACTTTGACTAAAGGAAATGTAATAACTACTAACCCATGAAAGTATTACTATTGTAAAAAATAAAAATAAAATGATTGATTTATACTACATGCTGACTGTAAAAGCATCAAACTGACGACGAAGCATCAAACGAATAACAAACTTTATCTGTCTAAAGCAATAATAATTTATAAAAAAGAAACCTTTTTCCATTTTTTTCTTGATCAATGTTTCCAGATGTTGTACTTGTTGATTTCCAGGTTCAACTTGAAGAAACGATCTGACATATGCTAAAGCTTTCGTATATTCCTATAAAGAAAATAAATAAATACTAATTAAACAGTGCTGTTTATTTTGAAAAATTTCAGCAGGCTCGTAAAAGTCCATACCTTTATTCTAGCATTTCCAATAGCTAAATAATAGAGACAATCTCGTTTCTCACTATCGTTATGATTGCAATATAAATCTTCCAATAACATTATTCCCTTTCTGATGTCTGCAGGATATTTGCTTCTAACAAGACACCAAGCATATTCAAATTGTGCTTTCTGTGTTATAACAGATGAACGTAATTGTTCGTTATATATACGTTCAAATTTCTGAAACAGAAAAATCATTTTTTAATCTCTCGGTTTATGATGTAATACTTTTGTGTATCTCTGAAGTATGAGTAACCGATGAATAATGTTGTCATTTTATTTTGATTAGAGCTTAATATATAGACTTATTACAAGCTTCGTACAAAGACATTATGTATTAAATATAATTGCAAAATTCCTTAGAAAGCCTACCATAATTTTATATCAAAAGAAAAATGAATAGAAATCACATAACCTTTATTGCTATATAGACACATTCAGTATAAGCAAATGGAAATTTTATTTTGCAAATTTAATAATCAAATATTTAAAAATATTTCATACTACATAGATTAATTATATATTATTATATTACTTATTATATATTTAAAATATGTGATTGAAACATTAAGGAGTCGACAAGTAAGAATGGTTTTCGTGTATTCTTTATTAAAAGAGTGTACCTTTAAATCATCAGAAGAAACAACCTCTTCAAGAACGTCCTCCATCTTCTAATACAAATTCGCAAGAAAACTACGAAAAACAATTTATCCTGTTCTAAATTCTACCTTAAAAGCAAAGAACTCATTACAAAACTACCAACTTCGGTCCGGCAATTGAGCTGTCAAAGGCAAAGAAACAAGCAAGTTCACATATGCGCTTCTACTTACAGTCACTACTTATTGGTAAGAATAGCAAGGCGCCATTATATGTATGGTTTAAACGACCATAAAGATATACATGTATATTGGACTTTGTTCTTTTAACAAAATCATTTTGATTTTATGATGTTGGCAGTGCCAAACTAAACCAAACGTCTCTAGATTAAAAAATACAACTTTTCGCTTAACACAATAAGTATATGTTTAATCTTAAAATAAAGGAAAGAAAAAGTTCGTTTAATCATGCGCTGTGGTGGTAACTCACAAATATTAACAATTGATTTAAAAATAAATAAATTAATCTATTTTTCATAAGTTATACGTAAAAAATGTTTCATGTAAAAAATAAAAAATGATATAAAAAGAAATATACGCTGCTGCAGCAGATAAAATCCTAATGTATATTTTGTGTTAAAATTAATATAAATAAGAAAATGGAAGACTGAGCGAAAGAAGATACAAATAACACAAACTATCCTGTTTTTCAAACATTTATTATGAAATCAATTACTCGTAGTTCATTAACAATATGTATTTTTTTCATGTTAGTTATTACCAAACATTTCGTTTAATCGTTTTGTCAATGAATACAATGGCAAGCCCATTACTGTATAAAAATCACCGTCTATTTTTTCAATTAAACAACCGCCAAGACCTTGTACGCCGTAACCTCCAGCTTTATCTCTGCAAAAAAAGAAACAATTAGCAATATTTTCACATTATTAAGATTATAACATTTACAAAAAGATGAAATATTTTACTCACAGTGGTTCTCCTGATTTTATATATGCCCATATCTGTTCTTCCGATATGTCACCAAATTTTACTTTTGTAGATTCATAAAAATTGACTTCTTTCTTTGGCGTTTTTAAACATACTCCGGTATAAACTATGTGTTCCTTATTTGCTAAACTAAAATCATATTTTTACTTAAATTAAGTTGACGTTAATATTACTTATGTATAAAGTAATATATAGTTATATTTTACCTTGATAACATTTCAAATGCATGTAAGTTATTCTTTGGTTTACCATAAATGACATCACCCATTGTAACCAAAGTATCTGCACCAATTATTAAGGAAGGTGGTGTTACATCTTCCTTTAATCTATCATATACTTCTTGCACTTTATATTTTGCCAAGTCTTGTACATAGTCACCAGAATTTTTATATGCCGATCTATCTAAATTTTCATCATACGTAGATGATACTACTTCTATATTTATACCCTAACATACAAAATAGATATATCATGTACTACAGTACTAGTATAGTTATATTAGTATAGTTATAGTACTGTCGCAAATTAGTAATATTTAATTATATGTATATTAAGGCTTATGACAAATTAGACTTATGTAAAGTTTGCTTTTTTAAATAGGTTATTATGTCATTTACTAAGGTTACAATAATACATAAATATTTTCTGATATTATAGTAACTGTGTTTATGAATGTTATAAAGAAGTTACCAATTGCTTCATTATTTCATATCGTCTAGGAGATCCACTGGCTAATACAACTCTACCTGCTGTCAAGACTTGCACTACTTGTTCAAACATTATTTTTTCTTTTCAGATTGCATTAATGAAGTAGCTTTAGGAATAAAGTCTCGCAAAAGTTCAATATTAAGGTTTCCTATGTAATCTTTCTATCTATATCTTTTTATCATGTTTAAGAATACAAATTAATTTATTATTCAATCAAGATGATTATATAATCACTCATAAGGTACAGAATACAGAATACATAGGCCTATCATTGTATGGGTCAACCGACGAGGTACAATTCACAGATTACAGACGTACAGAACTGTCCTTACAATTAGTCAATGCTGTCACATTATTGTTACATGATAAGATAAATACAATGTTTCCAGATGTCGCTAGTTACGAAGTTTTCTGCTAACGAGTTTAATACTCCATAGGAAACTATTTGGCATTTTGAGTTGAAAGGAACATTTTATTTTTCACTGTAACAAATCAGATTTAATTTTCGATTTTAAGATCTTTATTTCTTTATCTATTTTAATATGATTACAGAGATTACGTCTATCACTTATCTAAGTTTGGTTTAGTAGTATTTATATATATATATATTCATTTATAGCATTCATAGAAAAATAAAAATATTTTATTTATTACTAAGTAGACTATGTTTATAAAAAATTATATTTCTATTGGAAATTTGAAATTTAATCAGTAATAATTGGAGGAACATATGTTTAATTAAACATATATCTACATAAATAAATAAAAGTACACAAAATGTTGAACTTCTAGGAGATATCGTCGGTTGCATTAAAACAATTTCAGAAATACAAACGAGGTGGCATATAACAAGATATCGTGTAACCGTTTTGTCAGTTCGATGAAATTAAAATCGACTAAAAGTGCGTAAAAGCGACGGGCATGGCAACACGCACTCGTGATATTCATTAACGGCTGTTACGAGAAAGCGAAGTGGAGGATAAGCGGACGGTTCATATCGTTCAAACTTAGTCTTATACCTTACTATACCTTTTTATTACTTGCTATCATAAAACGTATTTTCAGTGTTACATACTTAATTTGTAAATCAAATATACTGTCATAAAAAATGGATGGAATTTTTTAAAACTAACATCGAGTACACGTAGTGTTAAGCCTACGTGTTTTAATGGAATCATCTAGAAGTTGGGATGGTAATTGAATGTGGATGACAAAAGAGAAGACGATTAAAGGCGTAAAGGGTAAGTAAAAGGGGAATAGGGTGAATATATAGCGCAGCTTAAAAATATTAGAGCGGGAAGGAGAACTATTTTCTAGACACAGAAGATTCTAATACATCGTAATCGGTAAATTACGTAAATGCCGCATGCCATGAACGAACCTAAAGGTCAGTCAGTCCGAGGTCTTACATAATCGCAAGGCGAAAGGTTGACCCATCTTTACGCCGTAGCCTTCCAACTGAACAAAGATTTCGTGGCATTTTTTCGCCATACCTCGCATTGTTTCGACGGTGCAACGATCTTAACAGTTACATTAATTAATTCAAAACGATTTTTTGAGTGGTGGGACGGGGGGGGGGTTGTCACGATTCTTATAATTAGCCTTACTTCTAACAGCATCTGTGATGCTTATCTGTTGTGTTATTTTATTTCATTATGATTTTTATTGTACAACGGACATTTCATGGCGATATTTGATTGACCGTACTTGAGATAATATCATAAAATTGAGTTCATTGTGAATAAATTACTTGCGTACTTAATTCTGTTTAGAATCATATTGCTGTTGAATTTGAAGTCGTTAAGAAACTTCCAGTTATATAGTTTACGGAAAAGATTCGAACCGATTAAAATATGTACTTTCTTTGCATAAAGACTACTATAATTTCAAAGAAATTGAAATCTGCGGAAACGTATTGATTGCAGCTGAAGATGCAAATTACCCGGAATTCTCGAAGATGATTTCATGAAAACAACATTGGTTATCTGAAGATCTACATAATCAAAGACTATGACGAGCAGGATATTAAAAACCAGTTATTAAAGAGTATTCATAGACAGAATGCCAAGATAAACGTAGATGATGTACGCTATTGTTACTTCATACGTTTGCCTCTTTACGGAATTGTAAATGGAAACAAAGATCTTAGGAGAGCGGGGAACATTCTTCAGTAAGAGGAAATTTGTTGCAATTTTTGTAAAAACAGTGAAACTTAGTAGCTCCTAATAATCAAATCTGAGGTAAATCTTTGAAAAAAAAAAGGAACAAAACGAAGAAGCTTTAGAATCCTTTTGTTCTTTATTACTTTTAGTTAAGGAAACGCGTAACAATAAGATATAGGATCTATACCTATATCTATATAGGATATATACTAATATATATCATATGATACTAATATACTGCAATACAACCAAATATATGTATATTAAAAGAGAAGGAGAAAGGAACAAGAAAATATGATAGGTACATTGTCGCTTTCTTTTTTTCCTTTTTCATATATTTATTTTCTGAATATTGGAACTTCCAATGAATGACCAATGATCGTAAGATATTATGAAAATTAAAAATTATGAAAGTATTCTCGGTCCCACGGAGAAATAAATTACGTTAATAAGCACGAAGCGTCTTCTCGTACTTTCACTAACTTTACATATCCTTCTTATCTCTGCCGAGTCTGAATTTGCCTCATCCGTATCCTGAAGTTGTTCCTTACCATATAATCAAGGTTAATAGGAAAATTAAGTTAAATAAGACAATTTTGGTTAAAAACTATGAAACGATGACAAGAATTGCATCATAAGTATGTGGTATGCAATCCTTGAGCCGACAATTGGAAAAGAAAGTGAGATGTTCTGGCTCGTCCAGTTTGGCGGATTTGCGAAGTCGTATACTAAATGTGGTGAAATTAGTGAATTAGCTAATAAGTGAAATTACTGGTATAGGTCAACCTCTATTTCTACGCGTATGATGAAACATTGCGTGGATATCGTAAAAATCGTTTGAGTAATTAATTATCACCATGCTGCACCGTATTTCTGCATTGGACATTACATAACAGTATTATATATCGAGTTTGGAACGTTATCGAATACAAATAACGAATTCTATTGATACAAATTTGCAACAATTTGTGTTGGTCTTATTGCTCTTCTTCTCCTCTCGTTTTATCTCTTCACATTTAGACACCGTCCTACGCTTAGACTAAAGTTATTAAATGTTTTATCTCTAAAATTATTAATTTTTTCTTCCATCGATCGCCATTCTATCGTCGATTGTACGGCAATTTTACGTCGACAATCAACTTGCAATCCGTAAAATTCATTCGTAGAATTTCGCATATTTTATTACGAAAGTTACTATTATATAAGCAAATTTATCAGCATTGCTAATTTATACCTTGTCACTTGTAAAACTTCGCTGATGATACTAGTTCAATCGTGGAAAAAGATAATTTTATCGAAGCAAAATTAACTTTTTTCAAAATAATTGTACAAAAATCTCGTTATTACCTAAAAAGGTGATTCTCAAAAATTTCATTGCTCGTTTCATTAATTGCTCGTTTGTTTAATCGTTACTACGAATTCGCTTACTGCTCATCCCGTCTGTGAGTTACTGACATCGGTCAGCACATTTTGAAACGTGCTTTTTCGTAGCAATTTATGATTATTTAATTCGACGTTGAAGCAGTAAAGATTCACCTTCCCGACATCCCTTAAGCCTTAAGGCGTCGTATGGTAAAATCAGGTAAAATCGTGGCTGGTGAGTCGAGATGCAGCGGTAATCGCCAGGCTGTCGTTATTAAATGTGATTACGCAACTCGAAAAGTGGCTTCAAAGGACGCGCATTATGACACTATGGCACGTAGCCGTTTCTATGGGGCGCTACGTCATGCCTCGAGGTGTCTGCGTTTAGCATTACAGCTAATACGCCTGCGAACAGGGGCGTATTCAGACGGAATTCGATCCCGGAACACGGTGATCCTTTTTTTTTCTGTACCGCGATTATACCTCGCGGATAATAAAATCACTTTGTTAGGTTGGATACTATTGCGTCGTTTTTTATTTTCGTATAAGTTTTCCAGTAGAATTTGATACCGTAGGTAGTTCCGGAGAGTTATAGTTTACACATATATAGTAGTTCATCAGAATTATAATTTTTAAGTTATTTTCAATATGTACAATATTTCATATGTATAATCTTATGTTATATTATGTATGTAATGTTATGTGTAATGTTATGTTATGTATGTAATGTTATGTATAATGTTATGTTATGTTATGTATGTAATGTTATGTATAATGTTATTTTATGTTATGTATAATGTTATGTTCAATATTTCATATTTTCAATATGAAAACTGTGTATTAATAACTTCTTTCTTCCAAATGATGGATTGCGCAGTGTAGGTATGTGTTTGCTCCGGAAGTGGAGGCGTTTCAAATATTTGAAGGACGTCAAATTTTTTTAACGGAACTGTGGAATGGAATTTTTTCATATATCAGTTAAAGTATCTCCTAATTTTGTATGGAAAACGTATATATAAAATACTTGTGTCCGAAAATTATTGGTTTAAAGTTTAACGATGTAAGAATTAATGTAGGACGGACAAGGTCCTAATTAACGTATATACATACAATGTATCCGTAACGTTACGAACGAAGGAGAACAAATAAACGATATGTTGTATCTATTTTACTAATAATTTTTAGATATACTTTATAAAGTGTAACGAGATAATCTTTCGAAATACATCGCACAGAATAAACGAAACGAAATAAAAATAATTAAATCTACCATAAGCCGAGAATTATTTGCGGATTTATAGTTATTAGTTAATGGCATTTTGTTCAAACAGAGATTAACGAAAGTATTATAAGAAATAATTGTTGTTAATCCGCTCCTATCCGTCGATACTAGTACTTGCATGATGTATACGAAAGATCTATTCGTATATAACTTACCTGATCGTCTCATCTTCTCTCAGCTGACTCTACAGGCTATAGACAGCTGCATGATTTGTCCATACTTGCGTGTACAGTCTCGTTAGGCAGTTGCGCTTGATCGATACCTACTTTGAAATAGAAATGGAATGTAAATTACACTTTTCGAATACGGGAAGATGGATTAAAATATCTCCAAGCGAAGAATGTAATATAGCCATTAAAGAAATTCTGTAGTCATATGATTGGGTAATATTACAAAATAATTACGAAGTGATGTAAAATGGATTTGAAAAATAATTATTTGTTTAAAAATATTCGTTTACAGAGGTGCTACATACGCTTGCTATATCTGTTATAATTTTGTTATATGAAACGAATTGAAAGAATTCACCACTTCCCTTTCTACGTGACCTAACATTTCAAAGCACATTATGACTTTTAATTAGTCTAACTCTGATTGTTAAACGCTACTGTGACCAAAGAGCCTTTGAGCGGATCATCCAATCGATGGATGTTGCTTCTTTTGACTGTCATCGGCAGCAGACCGATGGGAATTAATGAAAAAGGAGCGCAAAAATTGCAATCACGAATGATTTGTTGCAACGAATTATTGCGATACAAGTTACCTATTGTCGAAAATATTCAGAGTCACGAGATATTAAGCGTCACACATAAATTTATTACTGCCTTTTCCTCTATAACATGTAACTTAAGCAGCATCAGCCTTCTTTTCGTCGTAGTTGGTAACCTAATCTTTCTAGGGTTGTTAGATAGAAGAATCTTCCCTCGCTTATGCGTCAACGGCCCGCGCCTCCTCTTTGTACCTGAGTTTCATCATCAATGATATCACATATATTTCCTCTCTTTCTTTCTGAATATTCATTAACTTCTTTGCATTCGCAACTAAGATAACCGCCAAATATTTATTGACTAATTTCTTTACTTTTACGATCCCGATAATTGTGATATTAAATATACGTGTACATGTATTCTATATATCTAATGTACTATGATTCCTCCGAAAATTTCAAGATTAAATGAATAAATAAATACGTTTCACATTATCACCATTGTTTCTGATAGATGGATAGATAGGTCGAACATCAAAGGCGCATTCGCAGACTTCCCGAGCATCTACATGACACACCTTCTGTCACAATAGCGAGTATTTTTCTGACCTTTCAGTTGTCATTAAAAAGAAAGAAGAAGCTCGGCTGACGTGAAACGGAATTGCGGTTCGACTAGTTTCAAAGCAGCGGTCGACCGCCGCGAAGGACTGAAAACACTGGCATTTCAATCTTCAAACAGATATACTCTGTCTACCCTTCGTTCCCATTTGTTTCTCCAACGATTCAAGGAAAAGGTCCTACCATTCTATTAGGTCATCCCATAAGTAACGCTCTTGTTTTTAGAACTGAATTTAAAACGATAAGATAATACCAATACAAATAGCTATTAACTCTTAACGATCGGCAATTGCTGATCTGGATAGTGATTAATATTATCTGATTTAGTGACTGGCATTATAATAATGTAATATAATATAATGCAAAATATTATTTCAAGTTATAGTCGCGATGAATAAAATGTACCGAAATATAAGAAATTCTTCATGCGTTTCCGTTTCTTTTGTTTTCTATAACGCAAGTGAGATGTATTAACAGCGAAGCTTCTCGATTTTCAAGGATTAATTGTTTATTTGCACTTAATATATGTACATACCGTAAAAATCGTATTGCTTATGAGGCGAGCTAATTTCGCTTTTCATCCTGAACAGTAGCGCACGGTATTGCGCGTCCTCGTTTGTCGCTCCGATGATTTCCACTCAAAAGACGTATACATTCCAGGAACCTAGTTGCGTCTAACAGCTGAATAGATGAACTTGTTACATTTATTAAGCGTACACGATTTCCCTAGTTCGTGGAAGCAGATTGTTTTCCAAAGGATCGTGCATACTGTACGACTACACTGTATAGTGTAGGACGTCGTGTCGCGCCACATGAATGACACGATGTAAATGTCGGTATATGGCCGTGGAATCCTACGAGAAAGGCTGGTACATTCGAGCCGAACATTAATAACAAATCAAGATCTCCGATCAGCATTAACGTCACAAATGAATTTCACCGAAAACCTCCACGCGATGATTTCGTACCGTACATATTTCAGTGACAAATTATGTAACGAATGCTCCCGTTTTGACCTTATGCGATCAACGTTAATCGCGCGTTGAATTTTTAAAAGCATAAAGTTGTACGACGAAGACAAGTGTGTAAGATATCAGCGAAACGTGTATCTAACGAGAAATGAAAGTGATTGATCGTTGACTCTATCGAACAATTTAACGAACAACTTTGGTAGCTGCGATCGTTCTCGATTTAATTAAAACAGGAAAGATACGAGCAATAGAAATGGAAGATATAATTTGTTTTATTGTTTTCATTATTTAAAGTTTTGTATGATATTTTTAGCAACTTGTATTCAAAGATTTTTAAACAACAGCATAGCGGCGAAGTTTCACGTATACGCAGATTAAGAAAATCTCAATATACTTACATAATAAACTATTACCATTTGAAAATATTAAACAAATTGTCTGTAGTTAAATAGCGCATGATAATTTCTTCTCTTTATTTTATAATTTATTTCGTGCTTGTTTTCTAAATCTGAAGTATGTTAGCGAAATATCCATCGAATGATAATAAAATAAACACGATAATTGCCAAAATCTATTTACCAACGATTTTGAAAATATATATTACAATATTTATATACACGTTATTAGCATTATCCGAGCATGTTAATTACCCATATAAAATGCCTGTACGAGGTAAGATGATTTTACATGTCGAGATAAGAGATACGAAAGCGGATACAAGTAAAATGCGCCTTTGTCGCGAGAGTCGATCCTCGAATCACTGAACGATATAACAGTGATTCATAATGCAAAGTCGTCGATGATTGCTAACGATATAAATAAAACAGTTAGTTAATCTCGTATTAGAATTTATTCTTTAAATTATGACGCAAAAGCTAATAAACTTTACATCGTTCAATTTAATCGCCTAATAATACAATATTGAACATAAAATCGGATTTTATATGTACATAAAAAATGTGGTATTACTACGACGTCATCAAACACGTAATATTTTACATTGTTCTCAATGTTCCGTCCCACGTTTCATTTCTATGCAAATAATTAACAAAGTAAAAGATTACACGAATGAAAAAGGTGTCTACAAAGTGAATTTCTTTTATTAAGAATTCGCTACAATTCCCAATCAAACAGGGCATTCGTACGATCATTCCATATTCACCACGTTTACATATATCTATGGAACCGACAATTCGGTTCGTTATACTTGGATTCATGCGAATTCTAATAATTAAGTTACGAATCGATGGTCGAACCATTAATTTTCATGTTCACAAAACAATATACCTAGTGTGTATGTACCTTTCTCTTGTTTCGTGGCGTACTGCCATGTAGATATGTTCATGCCTGCCGCAGGAAACGAAGACTAATAAAAATCCGTTGCGGTTAATCATTACGAGATCAAATCTATCACGTAACAAGAAATCGAAGAAGCATCATACAGATTACTCGTGCTATTCAAGGCGACGAAAAAAAAAACCGATGCACAGAATACGTGAAATTACATCTTAATAACATGCGGGTGGGGACTTTGATCTAAGATAACATGCGGCTATTTTTAAGATAAGAGTAAAGTTGTAATTTTTTAACTACAAACGTTGTTTACTTAAATTAATGCCGTTAATCGCCGTGATTCTTGAAGGGAAATCAATCTCTATTAAAAGCATAATTAAAAGCGATATTACAGTTTTTAACGATATTAGGTAAATTTCTCATTATCCAAGCGTAATCGATCTTCTATCAGTTAGTATATTTTCGATTAACAAACAAATAAATAATTCGGCTACGTTTATCCAAATTTTCTTGATATTATTTAGAAAATATTGTTGTGTTAGATGTAATTTTCACTTCGCATAGAGAAAGAAGGAAGATTTGTATTTGGCAACTTATAAAGCAAGAAAAGTTACGATTCTATTAAAGGAAAAGGTATTTGTAATTATTATCGTATCTACTTGATGAGGCAAGAAAAACGATTATTGGCGAATTTATGAAAATTACGTTCAAATAGTCGTCGATGCATTATCGCCGATTGTAACTTACGCCGCAAATGTCAGGGTTAAGCAAAAGACCGTTGCATTAGAACACCGATATTCCAATATCGCGGGAAATTCTGGGTAATTTACTTTTTTTATTTCGTCCGAGTTTTGTTTCGGTATCGCGTGCTTGAAACGTTGCAAATATGTTAATAGTAGAGCTGATAGGTAGTTGTTAAATGTCAGCATGTACTTATTGAAAATATTTTATAATTAAGACGAAGAAACGGCAGAAGTAACAAGCTTCAAAGTGCAACGATAGGGAAAAGAGTTGCGTTGACCCTTTACGTTGATTCCTGCCAATTTTTAAATCTCGTTGTCGTTAAAAGTCGCTTCGATTGATTGGGGGAAGGTTTCTAAATATTATTTTAAATCGGCGAAGTCTCAGAAAGAAGTTTTAATTCTGAGAATCTAGGTAGTAGATATAAATAGTTCTAGTGAAAAGACTACGTCGTTTCTACTTATTTAGATACTAAAAGACTTTCACTTGTTGGATTATCGAAGATTTTTGCTAAATAAATTCACTAAGGAAAAGAAGCCAAAATTCTGTCTTTTGAATATCATATTATTTTAAATATGCAATTTATTATGAAATGGATATTTTTATTAAAAAATTGCTAAATAAATTATAATAACAATTCGTTATTTTTTGCCAGATTTTTAATCTCTTAATTACTATTCAAACATTAAAGTACGCTGTTATTCGTGTTAATTTTGCTAAAAGCAATGACAAAGCGCGAACTCTATATCGAAATTGCTTTTAAAAGTAATCGAAATGAAATTAATATTGCGTCAGGTAAATGCAATGTTAATAAATGACGCTATATGTATATAACTCGTACATCTATACGTATAAACGTGTCATGAGCCGTGCGTGCAGAAACGATTCAAGGAAACGAAGATTTCCTCTTCTATAATCGCAGCTAACACAATTGTACGTGACCTAGACACTGCATCCCTTCATACATTCAATCATAGCCTGTTTTGTTCGACTTTATAAAAATTCTGAACAAATATCCGGTAGAACCTTGCAACAAATGGCAATTATCTTCCTACTTCTCTCGTATCTTTTGCATTTCTTGTTTGTATTTCTCTAGTATATTACTGCATTTCACAATTGATGCTATCGACGAAATTGAAATTGAAATTAAAATTCTGTGCTATGAATCATACACTCGGATTTGTTCATTGAAACATAGTTTTCACGGTAATTTTTTACCGTACGTTATTTAATTCTGAATGTTCACCTTCTGCCTTATTTCTTTATTGTTTCCAGTAATTACTTAAAATTTCGATTTCGTTTAATAACCTATTCTTTGTATTATACGTTTATACGGATTTATTACGGATACGCGTAAGTTTTATCACTTTTGAATAATGTTTCGTTTCTTATTTCGTTCATAAAATAATTTATTCTTTAATACATTTTTTTTTTTGATTGATAAAAGGATCTTTCATTTTAATTTTCGTCATTATATTTGACATTTTTTATTTAATTAATTTTACGGCTTGCTCCATACGCACAAAAAGTTTCTTCAATTTGCTTTCACATTTTAATGATCACCTTGTTTTGTCTGGTATTTAAATCCTTAAATGTTTCATCCGTAAATCATTTATCCGTAAAGCAACTTTTAAAAAATCTTTCGCCAATGTATAAGGCGACAGCCGTCACTTGATTTCTGGACCTCGTGTGTTTCTCGAAACGTCCGAAATTCTTGGACGCGCTGCTCTTCCGGAGGATGAGCGAAGAATAAATCCGCCATGAGGATGATATCATCCATAGTCACGAGTCATACAATGGATAATTTCGCTGTACCGAAATTAATAGACGGGCCATGGACCATCGTTGTACGTATCGAGCGTCAAGATAAAAAATTCCAATTCCTCGATTCATCCGAGCACATTTTTCCGAAGATGCACTGGTCAGAAGAAGTGCATTGTGAAGAGGGCAGGGATGACCCCTTTCACTGTACCACGTTGCTACGGTCGTGTATATAAAGAGGCGAAGCATCTGACGAAGAAGCACAAGTACCAACCCATCTGCATCCTAACCGCTTCATCGCCGGTGTCCGTGTGACAGAGAGATTATGTTCACTATCAAGGTAGGTACTCAGTCCGTAATACACGCGCCCGACAGTTGTCCGCGATACACGGTTTTCATACGGCGAGATAAGTCTTCTGACTTGAACGCCACCAACTTGGCTGTGAATTACCATCGGTGTTAGGTACACGGGTCGAAGCTTTGATTTACGTTGGCTATGGGGAAAAATTGGCTACTCTCGTTGGTAGCGTGTCCCTCGTCACGCATACATTTCCCGCGATCGGTGTGATACTCTAACGATAAGCACAGAGGAAGATCTATGGATATCGAGATATCGCTTAAACGTGGTTACAACTTGATTTCAAGTCACTGTTCGTTGTTACTTGTATCTATGAAATAACTATTACATATCCTTCTTTCATTCCTTTGTAGTTTGACAAGCCTGAAATAATATTCAAGTAGGTGTAGCAATCATTTTTTTCTTTCTTGATTATTTGGAATTTTGGACTTTACTTTCGATAAAATTACGCAATTATTCTTATTTTATTCTTGAAATACGTCGGCGATGTACATGCGAATAATCAATGTTGAATTAATAGGATTGATCAATGAACGAGTATTCCGTCATGAAATAGTTGTGCTAGCGATAAACAGGGTTATTTCAGAACAGAAGCAACGAACATTCGAAAACCCTTCGCGTTTATTCCGAATGATATAATATCGTATTTTGAATCGTATAATTTTTTATAATTTTTTTTTTTTTTTTGTTGTGTCGCCTTCCATTAACGCGACAATGACTCGCCATAACGCGTTGCTATCAAAATTATCTACGTATTGTGAAACAAAACACGAAGGACAAACACAGAACGCGCGTGTAACGAAACGGTTTTCTCAATCGATATATGTTTCTAAAAAATAAAAGGGATAGAAAGCTTGAAACGCGACGGTACTAGTGGGATGTGTACCTGTAACATCGAAGTTCCCGCGAAATTCGATATTCGTGTTATAAATGTTAATATTGTATATTTATATGGTAAAAATTGAGTTTGCTGATAACGAAAGCTCTCCCGCGTGTACCGATCCGATTAATTTTTATAATTCTTGAAATATTTCCTATTATATCGTACAATAACCACGGTAATACAATACCAATACACTCAACGTGGATCACATTTCTTACGTGCTCATTGTATTAATCTTTGTATTAATTTGTTCTTCATTTCGGTGATTGCAATTCTTCGTGCCGCGCAAATGGAATTGCACGTATACCTAAAATATTTTAATCGATACTGTTCTATTATAGAAATAACGAGACAAACAAATGGTCACTGACAAGCCTTAATATCTATGGTTTTCTGTAGAAAAAAAATACCGAGTCACGATATTTTCACGTTCGAAATATCCGCCGTTATCGAATTTTGAAACTTGAATTCATGTACGAATCTGGCTTATTGACAGAAGTCGTATCCTTTCGCTCCGTGTATGTAGCTTTCGAATTAGATAGGTGTTACATCAGGATAACTTTAAAGCCGATTACTTGCTCGTGCGACTTTGATACTGTCGTTATGTCACTTATATACGGATACGACTTTTCTCTTTTGTTCGTATAGCAGTGTCTTCGTCGCATCGCTGTTGCCTTATTAGCATCGAGCTAAAGATATTTTTACATACATTGTCAGGAATATTCTACGCACAGGTATTCCACTCGAAACATTTTTTCGTAACAGAATCGTCCTTCCTTTTCATTTACTCAACAAATTGTAGAAATTGTACATAACATATGTACGCAACGATAGTTGAAACGAACCTGTTAATCGAATTGAGCTGAAAATATATTTTATTAATGGAACTCGTAGTCAAACATGTACAAATAATACTCTGCGAATGATACGAAAAATATTCATACTCGGAAAGTTAAGCTCGTTATTCTTCTCTTACGCTGCATGCGTATCTTTTTTTTCAAATCAACGATTCGTTCTCGATGCAGGATTTAAAAGGAGGCGTTCGAAGATCTTCATTAGCAATCGCTGTTGCGATTGCATACAATCAAAATTAACGGAATTCGAACGAGGGAACAGAGGACAGGCGTGAAATTAAGAATAGAATTATCATAACAATTACGAACGACGAACGACTAGCACGATTGCGTCACGTTACACTCGTGTCGACACCTTTTTCTTCGAGGTAGGACAATTGCGATGGAATAAAGCATGACACCAACGAACATCCCGAATACTTTCGTGTACGCGTGCACACACGCGTGCGTTCCAATTGTGTCATTTCTCGCGCCACTTTGCCATTTAACTGGGCCAGGTAATACGCTCAACAAACGGGTATCGAACAATGAAAGAAATATTATTCATAGTTTTTATGAAAAAAAAAACAATCGCCGCTATTCTAACTAAAATCTTTTGTATCTTATGTACGTTTTCCACGTTGACGATAAAATTTCTCGCGAGTCTCAATAGTGCAAAATCGTTCTTCCGCATTATCGAGGTTACAAATGATTGCTTATTGCAGTCGTGACAAGAAAATAATAGCTAATTTCGAAGGCGACTTAACTAGTTTTAATATGCGCATATACATACACACACATTTATATATGTATAATGTATAGATAACTATACGAACGACTACCAAGTAAGTAAAGTATGAAACAAAGTATCAACGAAAAAGCAGAAAAAGTAATGCAAAGTAGTATTATTTGTAAGTTTTGAATAGCTAAAATTGATTAGAAAGAAACAATAGATTCTCGTTATTCTCGTTGTTTTTTATTGTTTATCGTAAAACACAACTTCCAAAAGAAAAAGAAGGGAAAGAAAATGTAAGGGAAAATGTTCGATGAAAAACAAGGAATAAAATTCGACAGACAGATATATGCATCCGTATCAAAAACATCGATTGCATATAAAAGTAAATACGAAAAAGGTACCACCGTCGAAGATCAAAAATGGTTTTGAATTAGTTTTTCGATTCGAAATCCAATACCAATATCGTTACTGCACAACTACGACGGATGGCGGAGCGATGGCGGAGCGAAATTGACAATCAACGAACGTATCGAAACGCGTCGGTGCATCTCTCAGACAGGGTCCCCTCGGTGATCGTTTGACCTTATGAATGAGAAGAAGAAGCGCCTTCGCGTCTCTCCGGTTCTTTCATAATCCGTGTGATTGCACGTTACGCGGCGCATCATTACCGCCACTGGTAATTCCTCCTTCATTCCGCGCGACACTTGTGAAACTTTCCACGCCTTGTCATTTTCGCGACTGAACCGCGTAACAACGGGGTCCGGTGCAATTAACATTTCAAGTAGCGATTCGTTCGTATCGAGATCTTTCTATCGCGCGCCGTGATAAGGGATCGCGAGCGAAAAACGGCCGATATCGATCGAGAGAAAGAGAGGAAAATCAAGACAGGCTACGTCCGCTTGTACACTCCGGCATACCTCTTCGATTTCCTTCCTTGTCCTCTCCCCCTTGGTGACTGGCTTCGCTTGGCCTTCCGCGCGTTCCATTGTCTACGCGGTGAACACGACACGTAGGAAGCGATCGCTTGTTTCAGCTCGGTCATACGGTCAAGGAGAATCGAAATATCGATTACATTGTTACGAGAATGAAATCTCGTCTTGGATAGCGTTTCATTGATGTGGCGCTGTTGCTCGGGATTGGTAATTAGAAACGCGTTATGGACTGGAATAAGAGCCACGAGTCCGTAATTCGATCTTTGATCGTGCTAAACGACTAGCATCTTGTCATTTGTCGGCGTCATTCACGAGTGGAAGTTTAAACAGTCGCAGACGGACGTCGGCAAAAATTTCTGTATTTCGCGAAACAATTTTGTGAAAGTTCGTCGGATCGTACGTTTAACGGTGAATAGAAGTGAAAATGTTTCATCGTGTTCGAAGACCGGTATAGAGTGCGATCTATGAAGATGGCCGTGCATACTTGTAGAAGACAAGAGTCAACGATGAAAAGCGATCCGATCGGGTTGACATTTAATTCGCGAATTTTTCTTCGAGCAGATTCACGGTTGATGGAATTCTTGAATGAAATTACACGTTCCACGGTCGTGCGGAGAAAAACGGGCACATTACACGGGTACCGCTTTCGTCCTGCCATTACGTTGTATTTCATAATGTCATTTGCAACTGATGTAACCGCGTCGTGCAGTCTCTAGACATTATCGTCTTCGCTTGCCCTTTGCAGCCGCACCACACAGTGCCACGCCATCGTCGCCAAGCGCTACTTTCACGAATTCTATGAATATTTGAACGAAAGGTTTTACAAATGGTGTTAGCGATCGGCATTTCTCATGGTCTACGGATTTCCCAGGCGCTACCCCACTTTGCCAGTCACGAGAGACAATGCAAGTTAAAAACTCGTATTCCAATTAAACTTAATTGGTGCGAATCCCATTTCGACGCCAATTCAAGAACGACGCTCACTCGATCGCGCTTATTTACGATGGCTTTGTTGTAATGTACACCGTGTAACGTGTAACGCGAGTGCTCGTAATACGATTATTCATCGAATTAAGACAATTGCAGGTTGGGTATGCGAGATTTCGCGCGATTTGTATATTCCGTTCGTAGCGTGGTCAGTGTAGCTGCGATCACTTTGCTTCGCAATTATTTTTTCACAAAACAGCCTTTATTTTTTCACAAAACAGCCTTTATTCTTGCCCCTTTTTACAAAATTCATATTTTGAGTAGATGCGACGCTTCCTTTTCTATCGATACAGCGATTAACTACATATTCCTTCTTTGTCCGATTATTTTATATGTATATATATATATATACAAGTTCTTCGAAATTGAAAAATATATTAACGAGAAATATGATTGTTTCAGGCGTTAGTGGCGGTCGTACTTTGTACGACGGCGATATTAGCTCTTCCTCAACGACCTAGCGGAGGCGCTGACAAAGATGCGGTAATTACATCTCAGCAGCTCGAAGTCAACTTTGACGGCACTTACGTCAATAAGTAAGTTCATGGGAGAACATCATCGAAAGAAGTAGTTTGTTGCAACTGATTTCTTACAAAAAGTTTTACAACTAACGGCAAACTTATCTCGTCGTTTTATTTCTTAATGTAGGACACTAGTTTTACAGAAGAAAAGTAGGTCAGGGCAACGCAGGAAATATAGAAAGGTGTAGCATCTGTATAAGAGAAATTATATAGTAGGTTTTTAATTTAAGTGAGACGATATTTTTTGCTTTCTACAAACAAATACGCAACATGTAAATATAATAAATGAAATTTTCTTAGATAGATTTCTTTTTAGAAATTTAAGTTTCAACTTCATTAACATATTTTGTATAAGACAAATGTCGTGTGCCGTTTCTTAAAACTTAAAGGATTTCATACGAAGTTAGCTTCTATTTTTTCGAGAGAATTTCATACCAGACCAGTTGCATGGATTACAAACGATCAATTTGCGGAAAGCGTAAAGAAAATCGAGTTCAAAGTTGAATTGTCTGCCGGACACTTTGCCATGTAACGAGTCAAGACAAGACCTTTGATCATTGCTAGAACGAGAACGTGTAACGAACAAAGTAATCACAGACGTCGAAGACAATAGACGGAGGATAACAGGTATTTGAGTCCAATGGCACTGGTTTATTCACACGATTCGCATTGTCGCCAACTGCAATCTCTATTTTGCATAAATACGTAGCTATCCATAGGTAGGAGTGACTGGCTACCGAGCTGAATGTTTTTCTTTCAATTAGAATACTGTGTCTCTTTCTTTTTTTTAACGCCGTTGGATTCTTGATATGATAATTATTATCGATTACTCTCATGCATCTTTATACTCAAGATCGATGAATTCGATAAAAAAAAACCTCAGCTTCTCTTTATCGAATTCGTTCAATTTGTCAAATTCGTTCGTTCAAAATTCGATTAAGATATTTTGCTGAATAAATTTTTTATTTCAACGATTTTCTACTCAACATTTATATATGTTATTCGTTAGTCGGATATTTAAATAACATTATATTTACACAAGCGTTTGATAAAATAATTAAAGCGTCATTCTTTAAAATGTCGTAAATGAATACCGCCCAAGTTATGAAAGTTTAAAGTGTCTCTTTGGAAGAGTGTTTTAGCGTTACGTCAGCGTTGTATTTAGCTTCGCTCGACGTCTGGACGCGGCATCAGTACAGCATCGGTATCGTGTTAATGAAGCTAAATGTAGTACCGATGAAACATTAATCTGCTGTTCCGAAAGGACGTAGCCTTCGCTGCAGACATTAAGCAGCGTGAAGCGTTAATCAAACTACAAATTATTGTTCAGCTTCGAGACAAGCAACGGAATCAGTCACCAAGAATCAGGACAACCTAAACAAGTAGACAACGAGACACCAGTTGTTTCGCAAGGCTCTGATTCTTACACGGCGCCGGATGGTCAGCAAGTCAGTATCACGTACGTGGCGGACGAGAATGGCTTCCAAGTGCAAGGATCTCACATCCCCACGGCACCACCGATACCGCCAGAGATTCAAAGGGCGCTCGAGTGGAACGCGGCTCACCCAGAAGAAGACGACGGTGGTCAACCACGACCACCTGGCCGAGGTACGTCTTCTTTTCCTACCCTAATGATTAACGACGCTTTTACGTTCTCCGGTTAAATTGTTCGTTTTCGCGCGCAACGAGTCTGTTCGATCGATTTTCACATTTTACATTCGCTTCGAATTCGTACGTTGCGTAGTTCATTTATTTCTTTGAATGTCAATTTTACAGCAAAAAGCATTTCTTATCCTTTGGCATGTTTTTACATTTTCTATTTTACTAGCATATGATTGTATTATATATCATGGCCGAACTTCGTAATCGAATGAAATAAATCGTAACGATACGTGGACTAAAATGAAATTTCTCGGTGATGGTATACGCAGTGACGTACGGCTATAACAGTCAAAATATATGTTTTCCAACGATCGAGTCTAACAGGTTTCTCGTCCCGTAGGTTAATCAGCCCAACTATACCTCAAACGTGACCTGATTTCGAGCCAGCTTGCCATGGACAGAACCGACCCTGAGCCTTCGATGCGACCATAAAAATAAATATAGTGTGGTATATTAATCTAGGATTATACATAACAGAAAAAAATAAGGCGCGAGCCAGCCGGTATATAATAACTGTATACTTCGAGATTCTTTATCTTACCTGTATAGATGAAAGTAATGCGCACTGTTCAGCAGTTTACGACAGGATCGTGCCGATGCGCGCACGCTGCTTTCACAAACGTAAAACGCGAAAAAACGACGACGCCACCGCAGCTGCGAAGACGCGTATCGAGCGTCGATAGTACATAATAATATACGTATACTTTAACTTGTGATTTTTGTATATAAATAAAAACGTTTTGCCGAAGAATCATCTGTCTCTCTGTCTGACTGTCACACTTTCCCTTTCTCCTTCTCTTGAAGCGTGTTATGGCCCTCGTTTATACGTATTAAACGGCCTGCATCGTCACATCGTGCGGTGATAATTAATCCAGATTATCACGAAAACAATTAATCGGTCTGAATTATTGTATCTTGGCAACTTCTACGGGTAGTTTTTATACAATTTTATTGCGTGTTTTCAAACCGTATAGTAAACGGAAATAAAACGTGTAAAATAGTTAAATCGCTGTAAAATATGAGAAATAAAAAGGAAAAGAAGACAACAAAGCCTAGTTATGCGTAATTTTACACTATCGTTATATCTAATTGAAGAAACACGTACATCGAATAAATTTTTATATAATATTTTGCTGTGATTTGGCTCCGAAAGCGATAACATACTATAAATTATAAATCTCTCATGGTGATATTATTCTAAATTTTATAGTTACGTACCTTTTCTCGTTATGTACTTGAAAATTGAAAAAAAATACGAAAATTATTTCTAATTTTCTTCTCATATTTAAAGTTAATTGCTACGTAAGATTTAATAGTTCCCAATCATCGCCCCAAATTTTACAGTAGCACGCTCGTTTTACATCATTTCAGAGCCGCGAGTTACGAAAGTCAGGCGTAATTTTGCTTCTTGCCCAGGAGTAAAACACGGGAATTATCACGGGAAGAAAATGTTATCGTTCGAAGGGTATCGATTACAAGACAGCGGGCATGTCGAAACTCTGCGGCAAACGTGATGGAAGCTTCAACGAAGATCCGAAGCAGTAACTTTGTGAAAGGTACCGAAAGACATTGTCGATGCCATTAATGGTACAAGCTATTAATTAATTACAGTAACAACTTTGAACGCGTGTCAATGCTTATATCAATTAGTTATTGTTAGGAACCTAAATGAAATTATATAACAGCGTATACCTGGTAGAACCGAAATAGCGAGTTTGTAAAATCTTCCGTTAACTTTGGGAGAGAGCAACGATCGCATAAATACGAGTTATTCGTGCCGGAGACATGTTGTCCTCCAAACTCGATTTAAAATTATAAATCATAAGTCTTCTTCGTAGAATTAATCATCTTATCCTTCAAATATTTCTAGCTTGTTACGTTCGAAGCAACACATCCTCACTTTTGCTAATATCTTTTAGTGGAATTCCTAATTCTAGCTCATCGAGAATTCTTTTCTCCCTAGGTCCTCGTGTAATTTAGGTTTGTCAGAAGTTTCGAAAGACCGCTTGAAACCGCTCGAAGCACGCAAACTGATAGTTAGAATGAGAAAGGTCGTGAAACAATTACAAAATTTCTAATAACCATGGTTGAACCGTGACTCATTCGACATTGACCCATCGTTGCCTCACAGGCTTGGAAAAAAAGAAAAAAAGAAACACGTATTTCTTAAATCTTCTTCTTTCTTTCTACAAGTTACGCGGTCTCTAAAGTGCTTCGAATATTTAAATAAAGAGATGACTAATTGCACTTGTCGCAATGAAAAGTCCCGGGTGGTGCTGTCGGACAGTATAATACCTTGTACGAAATATTCAAAAGCCACTGTTTCCGCTCATTAGAATTGTGCTTTCTCTGACAGATCATTTTTTAAAAGAACTAGTCCACGGTATGCGTAACATCACTGTAAATCACGAGATTAATTATTTTCAAGTATGTATCATTGTTTGTTGAGACACGCTTCTTAAACTTTCGTTGTTGCTAAAATCTCATTCTTTTTTCTCACAAGTATACCTTTACCAAATATGCCTTTCTTTTATAAAAAATGTTTCTACATTCAGGTTCGTTCCGAACCATTACGTAGGCGTACCGTTGCTAAAAAATTAACGGTCGACGAAGTCAGATATATATCGTTATGACGTAATACTCCTCTTTCGAATCTGGAGGTAGCTGACAGCGAGTATTTGTCAAAACGTAACAGCATTATCGATACGATTGATAACGTCAATAACAATACGTCAATAACGAGGAAAGTGTCATATAGCATACTGTACTTTATTTTACTATAGGGCAAACTTGTATTTATTAGATACTTTTATAACGAGCAAGAAACAAAGAAAGAGAAAAAAGAAAATAGAACTAACAAATTGCGTTTTAGTACTTGAAATAAGAATAGAACGAAAGCTCTATTTTCCCCGATTTTGCAGCTCTGGAATGGGTAAAACCGTATACACTGTACGGTATTGGCGATTAAAGTAAATTAACAACGATAAAATCGAAAATAGTTAAGTTCTTCTGTTCTGTTCTACAGTTTTCGAGCGCCCCTCTATTACACCCTATACGTACACTGTACTCAACTTTGTTGCAAGTGCCCCGCAACATATTCTTCCTGATAAGCACATATACCATCTAGCTTGATTCTTTTCTTCGACAACTTTTGTTTCTTAGCTGTTGCTGGTTCTTATAAATTCGAAATAAATGTCCTTCTCTCCCTTCTTGATGTAGCGAGTAATTGATTTTTGTATTCAGACTCCGAATCTTCTCCGAGACACATGAAGATAACCTTCTGTTTATAATGTTACAAGAAAAACGTAAACATAAAGGTACCACGTTGTCTTTCCTTGTCGTTCGTACGACAAGTTTTGCAAGATGAAAATTAAAATATCTTTTAAACTGATCATTTTTCGACCCAAATCGAAGTACCTCGATACTTTTTTTGCAGGGAATTAAAAAACGTTACATTGGCATTGAAGCCTCTTTAAAGACGAATATAAAGAGAAATCAAGATATCCTGTTAAGTTTGGCCCATGAAGTCAAACAACTTTCATTTGAAACACTTTTTGCTACTTCTCGTACTTCGATACTCTTAGCGTATACATTTAAAACTGACATACGTATATGTATCGTACGATCGGAAAGCGAGGGTTTTTTGTTTTTTCAAGCTAGTCCAACGCATAAATTTTTGCTTTCGTATTGTATAAAAACAAGCGAAATAAAAGGAAACATGGAAACGTGAAAACAGGGATCTGTTTTGTTCGTATATTGCGTAAGAAAATATGAAACTGGTCGTTCATAAAAGTAATAGGGGATACATAAACAACAAATAAACTACATAAAAGTGACTTCTCACGTTCTTTAAAGAGAAGAGACGCGAACTCGTTGACACGGTGCTTATGCGCGTTGTCCAATCTCCTCGAAGGAAGCTCCAGAAGTAAACACAAGTTCCAAGCAATTTGTATATTTATAGCAAGTGTGTATCCACGGTAACGGTTACTATAATTGACGATCTAGGCGTGGATTGATTGCAGGTTGCCCGTGCCATAACCCAGCCGG
Source organism: Bombus huntii (assembly GCF_024542735.1). Taxonomy (NCBI): domain Eukaryota; kingdom Metazoa; phylum Arthropoda; class Insecta; order Hymenoptera; family Apidae; genus Bombus; species Bombus huntii. The sequence continues at coordinate 1,501,322 of NC_066245.1, read as the reverse complement.
GAAGGTTTTCTTTATTACGCGATACCGGTCATACGAAGGCTGAACCGGTATCACCGAGTGACATTTGACGGAAAATGTCGGTGATAGCGGAGAGTATTTCAAACTATAAAAGGTGCATGCGATAGATGTGCACTCGCCAGTAGGGTTTTGCACGCGCTATCTGGAAATTCAGAAACCGAGGTTGGACGATCGCGTGGACACCGTCAATAACCAAGTATGATCGATAGATAGACTTTCGATCGTTATCTTAGCGCGCACACGTTCCATCGATTACCGATTAACAGGCGTATCGTTGCGACTACTTACGCCACATTTCAACGCTTAACTTAATCATCACGTTCGTAAAACGACTTAATTGAATTAACCGGCCTAAACGGATAACTACTTCGTTACTTAGATTTATGATCGGACACTTGTCACGGTTTTAACGAGATACGTGATAATTAACCGGTACGAAAGTATAATACGTAATACAGATAGAATTACGCGTATCTACTCGTCGGGGATACAGTGCATATGAAAAAGATCAACATATAGCTGTTCATATATACGTCATCGTTTATTTTCTAATTTTAGTGAATTTTAGTACGTTTTTTATTAATTTTTTAATTAATTTTAATTAAAATTCCAATAAATAGAATTCGGACGAATAAAGTTCTGCTGTTGAGTCAAGTTAGAATAATATACCTTAACACGTTACGATTACACGTAATGACTTTTTTCAGACATTTTTCCACCCGTTATTTGCATCATGCACTTCCGGACAATTTGCCTGCTGAATGTGGTAGTTATGGCGCTAGCCGCGGACAAACCGATCGCCATCGTCAGTCAAAGTCAAGATATAAGTCCGGATGGAAGTTTTTACTCGAAATGGGAAACCGCTAATGGCATTGCCGTCGAGGAAGAGGGTGTTTTGAAGAATCGTGGTCAAAAGGACGCGGAAGCCGAAGAAGTTCGCGGCTCGGCCTCGTGGACCGCTCCGGATGGTACGAAAATCAACCTCGGCTGGTTAGCTAACGAAAACGGTGCCACATTTCAAGGGCCGCATCTGCCAACGCCACCACCCACGCAACCAATACCCGTTCTCATCCAGCGTGCCCTCGACTGGATAGCCGCACATCCCTCCAAAGACGCGAAAAACGGATTGTAGTTTTCCGTTACGTTTCGTTCTCAAAAGGACAGTATCGCGCGAAGAAGTCGACCGCGTGCTTTTTTCTCCGAATGATTTAAAGAATTTGACTTTATGTACGTACGTCTCTCTGGAAATTTGAATTCTCTTGCCTGGAATTCACCGAATTACGCTATCCGTGTGTAAATTGTTCGAAGATGATGCGACGAAGAAAAGCATTTCGTAAGAACTAAGATGTAAAACCTTTAGATTAAACGTATTGTAGATCGATGAACCGACGTTATTAATTGATCGCCATAATATATTCGTACCTCGCTATCGATTAATTAAAAGATTGCTTTGTAAATAACCTAAGTAATATAGTACTTTTACAGTCGATTTATATTACAATAAAGTCGTTTGTGCTCGTGCGACGAGTATTCAACGGTAATGAAGAAATAAATCGTGTTCGTGTAAAATTAAGTGAAAAATGGACTAAAAATATAAAAGATAATCAAACAAGATGATCTATCGTTGTTACTTAATTCCATTTAAATGAAACACTTTGACAAAAATATGGCAGTAAAATCCATACGCTGCAATTAACAACATTCCGAATTATAATGCTAGCTCGGTGTACGATAAATGACAAACTGGAAAGAAAAAGGCGAACGTCGGTCCTGCGAATTGTCGTGGCACTGGAATCTCGGCGAAACAACACGCGGATTTCGTAGGCGATCTATTTGCAAGCAAAATAGCTCGCGACAGGTGCAACGCGATAACACGGAAGTCGAGGTCGAAGGTTGCCGTTGCGGCGAAGGAGACAGAGAAATATGGCATAAGTGTCAGAGTACGAAAGTTGCTCGTTGCAGCACCTGCATCGCTGCTGTCAACGATGTTGTCCTCGTTCGTTTGGATTACACACGCCTTGGTAGACGCAGAAAACCGTTTAACCGTGTAAATAGCACGCGCCCATCGTTACGCCTATTTACGGATTATTTCGTTGAACTGTTTGCGCTAGCATGCGCGTTGTAATACGAAAATGTCATTCGGTCGAAGTGTAATAAGTGGTGTCCATTTCTTCTTACGTCTTATGTACTGTGGTTACAGCGACAAAAGTACAGTAGGTACACTAGCGTTCATAAGTATTTGAACATTTGATTCGTTTCGATCAAAAGGTTGATATTGTTGTCGTGTTTTCAGCGTTATAAGAAAACGCCTCTCCATCGTTAATATTTTATCACTTGCCATAATTCCTAATTAAAATTAATCGACGACTAAATAAGTAGCAATAAATTGAAACTTGATACAAAGAAGGCAAGGGTGAAAAGAAGATAATTCATGTCGGAAGAGATACTTATGAGGAGAAGGAGAATAAATGCTATCTTTATCAAATTTTGTCTCGAAACGAAAAATATAGAAATAATTTATGTATCCATCGACAAGTAATAAAATATCATCCAATGCTATCGAACTGCATTATGCTATAGATGGCAAAATGTCCTGTTGCATTTATTAGAAAATCTTGATTTCCTAACGATGCAAACGGTAGATTCGGTGAAAAGTTTCTTAGTATACCCGACACTAAAGTTTAATAGACTTTGGATATATAAAGTTTATTAGCTCGAACTTAGCGATATTCTAAGATATCGTAAATGAGGCTGATTATTCGATATCATGAAGGAAGGTATGAAAATATATTCGGTAATTCATCTTTGTTTAAGACGTGATTTATGACTCTTGACACGTACTCTAATGATGCCCTCGGAAAGCTATCGTATATACTAAAGATAAAAGTTTCACCGATGGTTTTGCATAGATGACAGAAGTTGGAACGGCCAAGCATTATGTAATTCCATTGTAAACGTGGAACATATCTCAGGTATACTAAAATAGAAGTGTATAACGCTGTCGTTCGTGAAAGTTCAACGAAAGTTTCAGACACAATCGATAATCCTTCGTCGCGTCATCGAAGAGACGTTGACACACGAGACTGATATAAGACGATTCGTTGAGAAAGTTTGGCGTTACGTCTGGCTAATTGACTAACACGTGTTTAGATCAAGTCAGCAATTAGTAATAATTAAGATCGTTCCATGACATTTCACGTCTATCAAACTTGACGAAATTTAAGAAAATAGAGAACGAAATATATTATTTATGCTAATGCTATTTGCGAAATATGCTAATGTTATTTTATTGTTCTTCCTATTTTTTAACATTTTATATTTATAATATCGTACCGTTGATTTAAATGAAACGATACGAACGCGTTAAGAGAACAAATACCGATACAAACATATAGAATAGTATTCTGTTTATAAAAATGTTGATTCTTATCAATTTTACTACTACTATGTTGGTTGAACTTTGCGTGGGATATAATTCTTAAGTTACGACAATTTGCTGTTTCATTTGCAAGGGAATGCAACAAAAGGCAAACGAGACCGCGTTATCCACAAGACCGTCGTCTTCGAATAAATTACCGGAGGACGTCCTTTATGTCCGCGGTATCGCGATTGATTAACGATGTCGAGGCAATTCTACAGCGAGCACGTGCTTAAAACGTTGTACTACGTCGCGTCGTGCTGAAACTTTCTATCGTAAATCAGCGCGTACCTTAGAGAGCACGGATCAAACGAGAACGAATCAAATTCCTCGAAGAAACTACGCTCCTCTTTCAGATTGCGCTCGGAATTTGTATTTTGTATTTACGATTGCAGTGCCGCGGGATTATTTCGTCGAAACGAGCCGGCGCTGATATGAATAATTGGAGCGGAATCGTAAATGATGACAAGGAAGTGTCAACAGAGAAGAGAATTTCGCGTGCATTTACAACGTGACTCTGTAGTTGCAGGCTGCGCCCGTAGCTGACCCGTTCTGTCCTAGCCTTTCCTAAAGCGACTGTAAACTAGCCTTAATTCAATCTGCGTTTACATTCGATCCAGCTAACAGTTCCGGCCAAAGTGGACAAATTCGGGGCCAAAGAATAAATACTGTTTTGATACAAAGTTACGATTGAAGTTAACGTTGACAGTTCGACAAGTTTGTTTTGCCAAGCGGAGAAGCAAATTGTCGTCAAATTTTCAAGCTGCGTCCGGTAAGCGAGACGTCTCGGCAATCAGAGAAACGTTTCGTACAGCTTGACGCAATAACGTAGGTAACGTTTGTCGTTTCTATTTTGTAATAATTTTGGTTAACGGTATCACTGTATCATTCTCGTATACGTAATGTACGGGAATAAAAATACGTAAATACGACAGGCAAAGAGATAAGACGAGGGTGTGTGTTGAATTGCAACATTTATTTCGTATGCATCGTAATGTGTACGTACCTGGCAACGATTGTGTACATGTTCGCTGCCCGTGGTACATACTCGCGTCTGCATGTGTTACAATACACGATACATATATAATACGATATAATATATCGATATACAATACACATATACGTCCGTAAAAGTATACAATAAATATTTACAACAGATTGAACCAGAGTAGTACGCGTTTCGTTAGAGCTTGGACTGCAAGAGGTGACGACGGGGCGATTCATCGTAATTCACGTTAGAAGAAAATTGAACGTAGCTCGTTTTGAGATCACTGACGGTACACGTCTCATCCTTTATACCTGATTCTGGTCCTCCTTGCTTGGGTGCGCCGCTATCCATTCGAGCGCCTTTTGAATGAGCGGCGGTATTTCTGGTGTAGTGGGTAGGTGAGCGCCCTGTGGTTGGAAACCTTCCTCGTTCGCAACATACGTCAACGAGATTTGTTGACCGTCGTCGCTCGGATAACTGAAGCTACCCTGAGCGTTCATCGCCTCGTTCTCTTGGCCAGCGTTCTCCAGATGACCCTCCTCTTGCGCTTTGATCCCATTGCCGGACTCGTAGCTCCATTTGTACGAGCCGTCCGGATTTGGACCCTCTTGACTTTGGCTGACAATTGGTATCACGTCCTCCGCTGGGGCAGCTGCCACGCAGCTTGCCAGTGCGATCACGACTACCTGAACATCCGAAAAACAGAAATAAGTCGCGACTTTGCCTTTATCGTTCTCGACGTCGCCTAACATCGAGTCGTCAGATCGCGCCGTATTGTTCTTCGACTCTCTTCTCTTATCTTCTATTTCGAACAGTACGATAAATCGCACGTTCCGACGTTTTCGCGTTGGAGCGCTACTCGGAACAAGGAAACCGACTTTTGTTATTTCCAAATCGAATCTATACGGTTTCAGTAGAGCGAATGCAATATCTGATTCGTCCAACACGCTATCAACTTGCGTACGTTTACGTTGCCCCAATTTGAACAAAATTACGAAACAACGTTCGAACGTCCCGCGCGAATCACTCTCTAGCTCGCAAATGACACGTCTAGCTTTAGCACCTGCATCGAACCGGCAGACACGCATTTAATTGAAGCGATTTCAAAGTTTGCTCGAGTCCTTAACGCAATGATGGTCGTTATAGCTGAGCGGTAAAACAAACGCGACACGCAATTTCGCGTAAAGACGTCAGGACAAATGGATCGGGGTGGAATGCTGTCGTGAACGCGCGCGCCTATGTATACATATACTCGCTCAGTGTTTACGTTATTGTGTTTAAACACCTATAAATTACGTCGCGAAAGATCGATTTTCACGTAATTACAAGCCGGTGAAGCGCGATTTAAACGGTAGAACGGATCACGTATCGATTCGAGAAATCGATTGCGAGATTACCCGTCGTTTGATCCGGCCGTGTGCAATACGAGTGGCTCGTATTGTCGAAAACAGCGGGAAGCTTGTCGCAGTAGCGATACCGTTTCGAGTCAGCCACTACTCGAATGGTAGTATGACGGTTATTAAGTCAGACGTAGTCGCCGGCGTTTCGTAACTGTTAGAACGTTTATCGCGTTAATAACATTTTCTGCTATCGATACCTTTCCGCGTAAACATCGAAGCTGCTAACTGTTTACATAATTAGAGAAATATACAGGGTGGTTGGTAACTGGTGGTACAAGCGGAAAGGGGGTGATTCTACGCGAAAAAAGAAGTCGAAAATATAGAATAAAAATTTTCCGTTTGAGGCTTTGCTTTCGAGAAAATCGACTTTAAATTTTCGCTCGGTACGCGTGCACTTTATCACGTCTCGTTATAACGGATCTCACTGTAGATCGTTGTCTCGATGGAAAGATTAAAAAAAAATATTTTTATTCTACATTTTCGACTTCTTTTTTCGCGTAGAATCACCCCCTTTCCGCTTTTACCACCAGTTACCAACCACCCTGTATAAGCAAAGATTAATCAAAACATAACGAACATATAACGAAACAAATAGAATATTACCTATAACAAGAATACTAAAGGATTAATCGCGTGCCAAGAACGTACGTGTTTATCTACATTGTGCGGTGAGTTACAAAACTTCGATCGACTATCTAACGAGATAATTTAGAGATCTTGAAGCCCGAGACGGATGTACACCAAGCGCACACGATCCTTGTTAAAACTGCAGGCCTCTCTACATTCCACCCTACTCACCTCTCGACCATTCGTCTCGTTAGACTTGCGTAGGAAATCGCAATACGTCCCCGAATCGAGCGAATCAAACGGCACAGGCAACGCGTATCACAATATCCCGGAATGTATCACGCACAGAAACGAAAAAATCGTGGTCTCGACGGATCACTCGACGAATCTCTGTGAATCAGAGAGCTCACTCTGACGACGTTCCGATTGGTCCGGATTTTCGTTTCCGCGAGTTTCACCCTAGGTTTCCTCGTCCCGAGATCTTTCCGCTGGCGATTTTTCTCTTAATTACGCTTACCAGTGACGTATACATGCTGCAGCAGTAATCGCTGATGGGCAAGTGTTTATCAAGCCCCGCAGCGCTCGTCGTATATATACCCCTGGAGGCATCACCAATACGATCGTTTGGCCAAGTAACGATAGCCACCGTGCACCTAGGAGGACGCACATGGGACACGACGACACGGCGACAGACAAAGAGGCACGATCGAGACGAACAGAGAGGGAACGATAGTGACACAGAGGTAGAGGTACCTTAAGAGGGGTTACACGGATCCTCGTTTAACGCGCGCGCGATACGCGTTCGTGTGTATCTGTGCGAGGAAACGTACAGGGACAGCAACACATTGTACATCACCTGGAGAGAGATTACCTTGCCGGGGATCAGCATGTCACATTACGCTAAATGTCATCGGGTCCCCGTTAAAGGATGTTTGCTCAATTGTCATAATTTCTTTAACGACGCGCCACCATGCCATCGAGGCCCTTTAGATCGACGTTTATCAGACGAGTTCGAGGGTTGACTTGCCATCTATCGATTCGCGTCAAACCGATTCGGGCAGGGTTACGAGTTGGTAACCGAGACGCGTAATAGAAGACGAGAGCTCTAATAGGAGTACGTTGGATAATGATTTACATCGGCTTTGTCTTATACCGAGATAATTTGCCATAGTCGAGCTGGAAATCGTGCAGCTTAAGATTCGATCGTACAATTTGATGCTTTACAACTAACGAGTAACAACGATAACTGTCCGAAGATACTGATGTATATAGTTTAGTTTCTAAAGTAAGGCTGACGCATGACGCATCTCATACTCATATATAATCTGTGAAAAATTTACTTTACCATTTATACTGACATTGAAAAAGGAGGGAGTTTATCTTTTTCAACGAGGAAAATATTTTCCATTTATCCTGAAAATCGAAACTATGCAAATTTATCGTATAACGATTATCGATACAATCAATACCGACTTTATTACTTATAACTTATTATTACCGACAAACTGATGAGACGATTCGCACTCTGACGATTGTGTAAATTTGTCTTATTCGTATTTTTGATTTAATTATAAAGTCGGGACTACGTTACCGATACCATCGAAGGAGTCTGAATATCACGAATAAATCTTACTCATCTGAATATTATATAATATTATACCACGAACTGTTCAGCGGTGGTCTTTCGTTGGTTGCGCTTAATTATACGCAATAATACGTAAGATATCTGGTCGATGTTACAACTATTTACATCGTCGTTAATTTCCTCCTTAGGAATAAAACTCCTAAATCGAACACGTAATGCGTAGATAGAATTTTGCGTCAATGACGATAATTACGCGACACGTAATAAGCATATATCGTTGTGCTATTTTATTTAAATAGCGTTTAACGCGCAATTACATTCTATAATTCTTATGTCTCGCGTTTACGTCGTATTTAGTTTCTTCGGCATTATTCCATGCATTTCACTTTCGTTCCTTCTGGACAAAGTGAAGGCACTTTGCAACACTTTCTGTGTATCTTTCTATTCTATTTGAAACATACCAGCCGCGTCACCATTACCTTGAATTAAGTATGGGCGTGCATTTGTTTAATCAATGTTACCCGATTGGAACGTCAAGAGTTGATCATCGATAGATATTAATCGATCGTATATTAATTATAATACTTTTCCATACAAATTTGCTTTGCATAAAAAAAAATTTCTGTTAATCTAACCTGACCGTGGTACTTGCCGTACACGTTATAATGGAACGTGGCATTTAAAATCTGCATTTAATCAACGATATATGTAAGCTACGCGATGAAATACAAAAGGTCGTAATCCGATCGAATGTTTACCTTTACGATTAATTTTCTGCGATGCCTCGGAGGTGGTCTCGAGAGAAAAATGAGCGATTGTCTCTAATGACGTGTACTAAACCGTAAATACGGTTTAAAAACTAGCGTATAATCGTGTTCGATGATATTAATCATATTTCCACTTGTAGAAGAAGAGTTTTCATCTTCCTTTTACGATCGCTAGACCTGACTATAATCGAATCAACTGATAAATCACTCGGCTAAATCGTCCAAAGAACGATGAATTATATACCAGAAGACGTTATTCCGCTTCTTTTATGGAAAATACAAGGAATACGCGAAGCTGTAATAAATTCTCGTTTTCTTAGGAATGTCAAGTACCCTGCTGGAAACGTCAGTTGTGATAGTGCGTGATTCACTGAGGCACGTCATCGATATCTATGGACAATCTTCTTCGAGCAATGCTTCTGTCCGGATACAGGCATTTTTAACCACACGAGGTAGCAACTACGAGAAAAAATAACTTGCAGCTTCTCGACTAATAGAAACGCTTTTTCGTACGTTTTTCTATTTCGTTAACCCTTTGAAATCAGAAGAAACTAACTTTTACAGTCCATCGCGCATAATTAACATGATATGCTTTACGAGAACAATTTTGTTCCGTTTCTATGAAAGTTTCGTAAAACTAAATCGCTAAGGTTTACATGTGGTTGTTTGCGGAAAAACTTCAAGTACAAAATAGATATAGCAACGCAAAAAATACTACAAGTTACGGCTGCTCTGTTGTAGCTAGAGAATTTCTATGTACGGTAATGTAACTAGAGGTAAAGTGGAATTTATAGAATTTATATGCTAGAGAAATAAAAATACTTTTCTTTGCGATTTATTGTAATTTATAATCGTAAAGTATCATAATCTTCGTACTTCGTAGTCTTTCGGTGTGACACTCTAAACAAAACAAACAAGGAAAGCTGTAAATCACCGTACGCTCATGATTTACCGATTGACACGTTAAGATGCAAAACAAACAGTCACCGGTTCACCAGATACCAGATAGTAGCGTGGTAAATATAGGGGAAAGTCTGTCACGATATGTTTGAAGTTTTAATTAGCTGGGTTACGTAATATGACCAGTGCAAACAAAAGATACGTGCATAAATATCACTCGTGAAAGTAGCGGACTAGGTACCATCTTTCGAGAATATATCGTTGTATTGACCGGAGCGTCGCTCGAGGGGTTGAACCGAGTCACCTCTACATCTGCGTTCTTCTACATTCTTACTTCGTTACGAAAATTCACTTTCCGTAGCTTACTTTTTCTCGTACGAAGTTAAGAAACTTTCTAACAAGCAGGTCTGCTTGTAACAACGCATCGATGTAAAAATAACTTTACACGGAACGTTTGCTGTACGATAAATACAGTAAATTGATACTACAATCTTAATCGTTCGATCTTATATTCGCGGATATCGTACAACACAGATGTGGGAGACGCGATAAAGTAGCGGGTAGCGGATAGATAAATTAGAAAAGTAGCTAGATTTCCACTTTACGACGATAAAACACCTCGATGAGATTGAAAATCAATTGCTGCTTTCACACGATACGTATTATGAAACGTTGAGGAATAACAAAGGGAGCATCGAAAATTATACCACTATAATTTCCGAGCAAAAAGCATCGTGGCAAACTATTCTGTATTCGGTACACCGCGTCCGTGACTCGTTCGCGGAATAACTTCTTCCTCGAGATTAATACCCGGACTTCGGGGAGCTGAATTCACGGTTTGTAAATTATACCGCTTTGAATGCCAGCCCACGCAAGCAACAGCCACAGACTGAACGACACGAAACCCATCGATGCGAAGGAATCGTGAATTTTCGTTTCCCTAACGAAGCGCTGCGATTCTTTTTTTTTAATTGGTGATTAAACATGCTCGGTAGTCTCTCGTTATTTCGCTGCGGCGAAGGCTTTCGCGTTCCCTCATTTTTATCTTGTTTTTTTTTTCTCTGTCCCTTGTCAAAATTCGTTTCGAAATAACTGACTCATCGAGAATTTGCGAGAACCGATCGCTACCTTGGAAATCTTTAATAAGGATCTGTTCGATTTTGTAAACAAGTTATCTTCCTAGCGAACCAACGATATTTACACACATTGTTTTCGTTTCCTACCATACACTTATTTTCACTTTCCATTATTCATTAGTATGCCGTTCTCTTTCAACGTTCTTTTTATATCCTGCCTCGCTCAGCAATATTACGCAAAATATTTACTAAATGCGAGATTAAAATTTAAGAGTCAACGGTAGATCGAAAGGTTATACGTATACACTTAAACATATAATAGTTTAGTGATGCAATAGCTCGAGCATTATCTTGTCTTCCGAGGGAATAACCAACATGTATAGAGTAATCAAATGTACTTGCGTCACGGCATCTTGCTTACACTTTGGTACAAACCCGATTAATAACGTTCTATGGCCTGAAGCGATCGATTAAGCGAATGACAAAACTGAGTTTAAAAACAATAACGAGTGTTATTTGTCACTATTATAAAGTGCTATAGCTCGATAGACAGATCTGTTAGCTCCTTATCCTATTACGATGTTTGTTACGATGCCCTTTCTTGCAAAGTAAAATTGCGTTCCTATGGCAGAAAGTATCTCCACGATAAATGCGCGAAGGTAAGAATCGAATCGATATTTGTATTTTGTAATAGAGGGAAGTAAAGTGATTCGATCTATGAACGATAACGACGATTTATGATAGTCCTTTCCGATGAAAAAAAAAAAAAAAAAAGAAACAAATTCCTGATGTTACGAAGCAGATGGTCGAACAATTTGAACCTCTTTCTTACTTTAGGCGACTGCCTGGCTTAAAAAATTCCTCGGAGGAAATAAACGAAGGCATTGATCATCGTTAAAATGTCAACGATGAATACGAGAACTGCCCAAGAGTCAAGAACCGACCATATTTACGAAACATAGAAACTCCGATGTTCGTTGGACCAAGTCGTTCGACTCTCCGAAAAAAGGTAATCGTATGACAGACCAGCAATAAAGTCGATGATTCTCTTCGATCGTTCGTTGCTTTCATTGACTCGCTTGTTCGATCCCGCTGATACACTCTGACTTTCTCCCTCTCCCTTCCTCTCTTTCACATTCTTTCGCATTCTGATTCATAATCTTCACTTATTCCATCTTCCTTCTCCCCCTCTCTCTCCCTCTCATCAACATTTATAAATTTCACCTTATGCGCTCATACATATTTTAATTCATCTCCTTGCTTCTTTCTCTGTGTCTTGTTCTCCTTTCATCCTTTTTCGTGTCACGTACAATGTTCGCCAAGCCGGTATCTCCATCTCCGTTTCAACGTTCATCCCACTCCCCCTCTCGTTCTATCCGTCTACATTCGCGTGGGGTTTTCATTCAAGTACGCATTCTTCGGAATGCGCAGGGCTCGTAAGTGCATCCGCGTGTAACCTTTCTGTAAATATAAAACCGTCTATTGCAACAACCGTGCCGCGTATCGTACTTATAAGGCCGTTGGAAATGCATTACCTTGCCATCTGATATTTTAAATTTCCTCGCTGTTCTTCCTTTGCGAACTTTCGAAAGCAGTCTGCGCGGTAGTTTCAGACTCTTGGAGTCGTGCGATCGAACCCTTGACAACAATCTCTTTGGCACTCGTTGTACTTATTCTCACGAGTTAGCAGGTCTTCCTTTGTAACGGAGCGTGAACTCTTTAAAAGAAATGTAATTTGACGACAATTTACTCGGACCAGCCTGTATACTTTTTCTTAACTTTTATACTTTTATATCTTTCGCATGTGAAATACCAAAAGGTGGCGTAAAAGCGTATCTACTTAAGATAAAAACGTAATTTTACGTTTCAGATAGATTATGGTACTTATACATAAATTAGCAATTTACATTCATAAATACTTGCAGATAGAGTAGCTTAGAAATGGAATATTTTACGCAAATTACATTCTTTCTACATTACACTTTTGCTTATTCAACGAAATAGAATTCCAATAGAAGGAGATACCAATTCTTGAGATTTTAATTTTGAAAAAATTATTAATTGATTTATTCAGTTTCGTACGTTTCAAACAATTGCCCCACTAAATCATAGTACGTAGAATACACGCTATGATTGGTACATAAAATATTATAGTACATAGTAGATTAATACATAGAAAAGTCAACGAGAAACAAGTGTTTTAAGAACTTAGAAAGGAACTTTAACACTTTCAATTTGACGTCTGATTCATCGTCGATTACTTCACTAATGTTCACACGTACCCTAAACTATTTCGTAGCTGTAATATCGAAACTGTATACATAAATTACAACATCTAAGAACAAAATTTATTCCCATCTTTTATTCTAAATTCTAGCATTTTTTAAATTGTCAAATGGTCGAGGTTTCAGGAAAGATAAAGAAAGAAAGAATGCTCTCAGAACGATAGGTGGAACGATAGGAGGAAATGTCTATATCGGTCATGTACACAGAGGCTCGTTGAAGTTAGAAAAATACGGTCGAAAGGCGGCACCAGTCGATTCTTTAATTTCAAGCATCGTCAACTGCTGAATTACGGAGCGCTGGATCGACGATTGCCATGTAACGATCGATCGAATCACTTTCTCGCGGAGCCTAGGCCCACGAGAGCAAACACAGGTCGATCGACGACTTTCTCAACAGGATTTTTTATGAGAATCGTCCTCGAGGCAAAGTATACAAAGACACACGTGCGTACGTCGCACTACCTGCACCATGGATGAAAGTGAAATTGATTTTGGCACGGGTTACGTCTTCTAGCCTGCGGCTAGGCGCTCTCTTAGAATGCTCGCGGTATACGCTTATATGTCAAGGTCGTCTTCTACCATAACTTCTTCGTCAGTTTTACGATTTATTTGCGTTGCGCGCTCATTACCGTCTTCGATTCCCCGAGGCTCGACATACTCGCGCGAAGTCGCTATCGATCATCTCCTTTAGAAATTCCTGATGCAACATTTTATTTTATCGGTCGATTTAAAGCGTCTCTTTCATCGTGAATTAAATCGCGAAGCAATGTTCGCGACTCTGGAACGCCATAATCGAGAAAATCTCGCGGATTCTCTTAACTAAGCATTATGGAGGAAACGTCTACGAAAAGATGTCACACAGTCGATAATTAACGGCTCTCGAGTAGAGTATATTAACAACGTTTTATTAATTAAAACCGCTTTATATAATCCGATACTGCTAACTCGCGCGACTGTTTATTTTCGCTATAATTAGTCAAAGATTACGAGGAGAAATACGATTCATTTCGCGTCTCTCGTTTTAACGAGCCATTCTTTGAAAGGTGCAAGAAGTTCAAGATCCGGAAACAACAGGAATTATCTACCTACTAATTACAAAAAAGCAATGTACATGAACAGAGGATAGTTGAATGACTAGAAATATTTCGGTTCTCGAAAATGAAGATACGCAAAATTCCCCTCTTCCCCTGTGCTCGTTCGTTTTTCCTCTAATTTGTAGTTTTTGAAATTTAAAAAAATACCTAGCTCTTATTCTCAAACATCACATTTTCACATATATCATAAAAGATGTATTAGAATATTAAAGCTGTTAGGGAAACAGATATTTCAGGGTACACGTTCATTATGGCTGGAACAAAGGGAATAGGAAGCGTAACGCGTTCGTAACAAGTTGTTTCTAAATGTTATTTCTACCATTAAAATAATGTTTCGGGCCGCCGCTGGCTAGTATACCGGAGTATGTGTATTTTACTTAATACGTTCTTATCCGAACGGAACACGTATGCGCTATCAGCTTTACTACGTGTTCCGCATTTAAGCGCATAAATCCGAAAATTCTGCTCTCGCATAAAATTACTCTGAAATTTCAGCTACCCTTCGTCGTCGTCTTTGGCTGAGAGTTATTCAGCTTGAAGGCATGACGAGCAGCTAGCAGGAGTTCGCTTAAAGGCTTCGTATCTTTAAAGTGTCGCGTTATTTACTTTGTTGCATAACATGACAATGATTTTCCACGCACCTCCCGTTACATAATACGATGGACGAGCCACGAGCCACTGTGTCATTATATTTCAAATGCGTTTGCGCGTGTAGGAAAATTTGAGAGAGCGGGAGAAGACTTTCTTTGCTCCTTCGTTCTCTACCTCTCTTCCTCCCTCGTGTATTGTTTCCTTCTTTATAATCGAAACCTAACAATTCCCTTAATAAGCAGTTGAAAAGATCTTTCATTATTCCTTCTTACTCGTTCTTCCTTTACTATATCCTTATCTTCTTTTATATCGAAACCCAATAATTTATTTGAGGAGAAATCAGAAATATCTTTCTTTTTCCTTCTTTCTCTTTATGTTCTCTCCTTTTCATACTATTTCCGTCGTTTTCGTTTTTTTTCTAAAATTTAATCACTTCGTAGATGAAGTCGTAAAGTCTATCGGGTTTCGTCTTGTACATCTACCTCAGGCTCATAAGCCATCGAGATTTATAACTCGAGATTGTCAAAGAAATTTCGGCTCTTCCCCTCATACGACTCACTTCAACGAACAGATGATATTTAAGAAATGATTCGCTGAATAAGTTTTTATCGCGTGTCGGTTGCGATAACAATGCTCACAGTTGTGCGAGCAACGTTAATCGCGCGAACGATACTCCTTTTTACGTAATCTGTGGGCTCGAACCCAAGACAAACTTAATTACCCTGATCCATGTAATCGATCGATTCTATTCCATGTTAATTTCAATTACTCTACCATATTTCCTAACGCATAGAATTAACTCGTGTATTTACGCTTATATCACGATATTTACGTAAGCCTCAAAACAATACGCAGTCACGCCATCATGATCAGAGTAGAAAAATTCGACGTGAGTCGTTCGACCGATATCCACGACGCTATTCTTGCGACGTTTTCTTGTCAGTGGAATTCCGCGGGTGTCGTGACGAGGAAGCGAAGAACGAGCCGCATCTCGGGCATGCAGACGATAAATAGAAGACTTTCTCCGTTGCTATGTGTCTTTGCTAGGATCGAAGAGCTCGCTCGATACGAGCAATTAGATTTGCCGGTCTAGTTGCGGTTGCGAAATCTGGCCATCCAGCTTGTTGCACGACCTTTGGGACTATTCTGTCCGTGCAATGACGCGACCCCTAACCACGAAGAGGATGCGGCATGATCGCCGCGCCGATTAGATATTTCCAGTTCTCCACTGTTCCGCGTTCAGCGTGTTCCCGACGACTGGAGATTCGTGCAAAGATACTCGTAACCCGCAACTCCATAAAGCCGAATTTACGCTGTTTCACTTTCGAGGAACACGACGAATGAACGATGCTTTCATCCTTGTTTTCATCGGGGATGAAAGCGACACGGTGTAAATTCGGCTGAAGCTTCGAACGTGAATTTCTACGAAGAACGTGCGGATCGAGGGAGCACGGCTAGTTCTTGATAAATGGATTGCACGACTGCGATTGCTAATCGAAGGGTGAATTATGCGTTCACCTTTCGCAAAACTCTCTAACCGCCGTCTATATATTTTTACCGACATTTAGCTGTGTCGCGGATTTACCAGCCTAGCTGAGACGACTAATTCTTCGGTCCAAACGCAGGCTTCCGTACTTTTCGCTTAAAATTAATATCGATATTAAAATTACTTGCCACACGAAAGGAACATCTTACTGCCGATTTTGAGAAACAGAATACAATCGTTCGTTTATTCATTGTCGTTATAAAGAAAATTATATTTCGTTAACTTCATTTTCAGTAGATCGATTTACCGCGTTTCTCTCTGTCGACAAAACTTTAATAAACATCTCTCTCTCCCTCTCTTTCTCTCTCCTCTTATCTTTCTCTTATGAGCGTTATAAAACGTTTATCGCAAGCAGAAGAATCATCCGCAGGAATAATCTCGTACCAATCTCGTAGCGATCAATTCCACGAATACCATGCAGTAGCTAACCGCAGTTAACAGATTGACGATTTAATCGGCTTAATCGACGATACGTTAAATATGGAAAATAACTAATACATTAATTCCAAGGACATCGTCCGAGTAGTTGCGAAGACTGGTTTCTCGTTCAAATATTGTTCGCTTAATTAGTTGTTTCTTACACGAAGTGTTCAGAGGAGGGCTACATTACGTAGTTCCTTTATAACTACGATAGAACTTCATTTGTTCGTCGTCGAGCAAACAATTCGCATAACATCACACGATAGGAGTTCGTTGGTTCTTCTCGCTGATTTCAAGCTAATTTTCCTAGGCCGATGAACGCGAAACACACTGTACAAATGTTTCTTTTAGAAAAACAAATATACGAAAAGGCACGTAGCGAAAAAATTTAATCGATTCCTTCTTGCTCGTTTCGATTACGAACGTTCGCTTTTTAAATCCTAGACGACTTAGTTACTTCAGGTTAGTACACTTTACCGCTTATATCGTTATAAATTACGAGTCTGTATACCGTCTAAAACGGTACGGAATTCTTTCGGAAATCTCCAATTCCTTGAAGATGAAATAATACAGGGTGGTTGGTAACTGGTGGTACGAGCGGAAAGGGGTGATCCTACGCGAAAAAAGAAGTCGAAAATATAGAATAAAAAAAATTTTTTTTTTAATTTTTCCATCGAGACAATAAAGTACACGCGTACCGAGCGAAAATTCAAAGTCGATTTTCTCGAAAGCAAAGCCTCAAACGAACAATTTTTATTCTATATTTTCGACTTCTTTTTCGCGTAGAATCACCCCCTTTCCGCTTGTACCGCCAGTTACCAACCACCCTGTATGTTACTTAAATATATCGATACAAACTATCGTGATACGCTGATCCACATAATGGCAAAACCATCGTCGGAAACGATCCCCGAAAAGAATTTTAATCCGTACGTTATTTTCATTCTCTTTTTCACATCGTGTCGTACAGGTGAACTCCAACCGTGACCGTATTAATTATAATTCCAGCGAATAACGCGCGTCACGTGAAACACGCGCGACTTTCGTGGAACTCGCCTTTTTCCCTGTGCAGCTATGCATCACTGTCGTTTTATGCGTAATGTGTGACAACTCTGAACCGATGTCGGTCAGTGGTTAATGACGTCATCAGTCTCGTACGCCGAACACGTCCGTAGGACATAGCAGCCGTATATCTCTTGCTTGGATCCCTGGTTTCCTTCATTTTTGTTCCTCGCTCGTCGTTCGTTCGTAATTGAGACGAACGCGCGGACAACTGTTTCGGAAATGGAGCTCGGCACGTAAAACGCATTCCGATTCTAATTTTTGGAAAGTAATAATCGATAATCGAACAATTTTGAAAATAATTTTCCATTCGACAGAACCGCAAGAACGAGATTCTCTTTGTCGATTATAAATCCGATTATTATGCGAAACTCGGTCGTGCAATAAAATTCAATTATCACGAATGCTCCGTTGCATTCGCTCTGCGTATCGTGCCGATCATTCTGTTTACGCTTTTCGATCATCGCACCCCTGCAACCACATCGATTCGTCAACTCGCGTTTGCTCGGTCACCACACCCTATGTAAACTTAATTAGTTTCAATAATCGATACGATAGAACTGCATTTATTTGAACTCGTCGGCGGGGCAAACGAATTGTGTCTTCGGTCAAATCTATGAACTTCAAACTTCGCGAATTGCCGATTAATTTCCATCATATTCTTCTTAATAATTTAGATAACTATTTTGATATTTGCCTCGGTGATTATTATCTAAATCTCCAGCTTTGTTTACCAACGACGTTTATACGTGACGTAAGCAGCGTTAATCAGTTCCTCGAAGAAAGATCCGACTAATCCGCATGAATAATCAAATCCATGCGTCTAAACGCAAGGGTAATTTATCACCCGATTATGCAATTATGCGGTATTGTTCTATGATACAGAAGCCACGCGTTATACACGTATGTTACAAAATTTGACGTACATACGTAAACGGTAAGACTAACTTTCTCGGTGTATTAAAAATTATTCGACGTGTGTTTCTTCGTAAAAAAAACCGACTGGCAGTGAGATACGAGGAAACAACGATAAACGAATAAGAGAATGAGAATGATCAAGAACCACGAATCTCGTAAGATCAGCTTAAACGTCTAAACATTTATTCCACGATACAATTGAGACCGACATATTTTACACAGATATTACGTTGTATATTGATGCTAGTAACGATAAGTCGTACAGCATCGCTGTATCCGTCTTAAAACATAAACGTCAAGTGACTTTGCGTTACAGTTGTTACACGGCTATCGCTTACGATCGTTATAACGCCGGGCGAAGATTCGATGACGAAAATGGAGAAAGTAGGTGAAACGAGTCTATAAAAATACACTGCATCGTGACGAGTAGTAAAACGTTCGCACTTGACTCGTATCGTCGCGTCAATTATGTCCTATCTCTACTGTACGATCCGCGTAACGAGCGATCAGCGTGCATTGTCTTGTTCGGGGTGTGCGGCGATGTATTCCAGGGCTTTCAGAATTCCAGCTGGGATCGGATGAGGGGTTGGAAGGTGTTCACCCTGTGGCTGGAAGCCATTCTCGTCGGCGACGTAGCTCAAGGCAATAGGAATCCCGTCAACATCCGAAAAACTGTAGGATCCTTGAACGACGATCACCGAATTCGTGTCGTTAACTTGTTTCAGTTGACCGTGTTCCTCTACCTTGATGCCATTTCCAGTCTCGTAGTTGAAAGCGTACGAGCCGTCTGGGTTGGGTCCATCGGCGGTGTACGCCAGGATCGAAACCGGTGTGTTATTGTCCACCGGCGCGGCGAACGAGGAAACCGCGACGATGGCGAGAACAGCGCAAGACTGGAAAACAGATTTTTTATTGCAATTTTATGGTTATGGATGGTTATCCGAGATTGATTAGTCGATGACTATGCGAAATAAATTTTAAGAATTTGCGAATAAATTTGGTAGAAGTAAAACCTTTGTGCGTGCATCGCGTAGCCTAAAGTTGGTTAATCGTTGGTTAATTTGTAACGATAAAGTAAATGCGTTATACACAGAGAGCGAACTTGATTTTATAAATTGCGACGATATGTGAACGATACATAAGCTTGCAGATTATAAAATCGATAGGCAATTATAATAAGTAACAGATAACAAGCGATTTGTAGAATTACGAGGTTAAATTTCTGCATAGATTATATTTAATTGTGAATACTCTTCTCCCGATTTCTCGGTGAAAATTTCAAGGAAAATAGTTGCCGAGTACGCGGAACGTTTGGTCAGTGACATAACGTTATATAGTTTACGACGTTTAAAAGATATAATAATTTGAAGGAAACGACCGTAAAACGATGAAACGATAATAAGGAAGAACTACAAACTGTAAAGATATTATATGCCGTATATAAATAAAAAAGGATATAGGACACCGCAACAAGAAAACCGATCAGAAAGCAACGAATCATTTGCAAGAAATTTACTTCGAAATTTTAACTGATCGTTCAAGTTCACGAGTCGAATAATATACGATAAGAAAAATCTTTGCAAAGCGTTCGACATGAAGGTAATAAAATTTGTAAAACGATAACACGATCTCCGCGACAGCCTGGGTGGCCCCCATGCATCTGGATATCGTGTGGAACTCACCAAAGCGTTCATGTTGATCGGAGTTGTTTTCTGGTTGTAAAGAGCTAGTCTAATGGACGCGTTTATATAGCGCTGCCGAAACCTTGCAAGGTGCGAGGACCTCTCTCTCATTGATAGATTTCTGGCCGAGGCTTAGACACCGGCAAATATTACGAAATTTTCAGACAGGGGTCTGCATAGGGGGGCGACCAGAGTGCTGACCACAGTACAGACGCGCGATGTCTCCTCAACGCATAACACCGTGTCCCTGCGACATGTTCATGAGTCTTCCTGGAAAAAATACTTACGTTTGCATCGGCTTGAGAACTCGCGGTTGAAGAAAGTTTCCAACCACTGTATTACGTGAGTATAATATAGATGGTTAAATTAAAAGAAAATAAAAAAAAAAGGTTTTAAGCTTTCTTGCAAGTATCTTAAAGATTAGAAGAATATCAAATTTATGTGATATTGTTACAACGTTACTTTGAAAGCACGATCGCGTCTGGTCGACGCAAGAGCAGTTAACGCGGGCGAGAAAAGGGATGTATATTATCGAAGGGGTTGATACGTGTTCGTACGATTCGTGCGGAATGTCGAGTAAGAGCGAAGTTTAGTAATCTGATCGTTAATATTATCGCGAGTATCGGTACGATTAAAGCGTAGTTGCAACGCTTCGGTTTATGTTTTTCCTAAATTCTTATATAATACTTTAAATAGCGCGTCGCGTTCCATTGTAACGTAGGAAGTACGTGAAAAATTCTGGAGAATTTTTGGAAATTCTATAAGAATTATTGCTTAGAGTGTTTCTAAAAGTTGAGAATGTTCGATCGTGCGTACAGTTGTAAAATTGATTGTAAAATTCCCATTCTTAAGGAAAGGTTCGAACATTTTTACGTTTCGCGTAAAAGCACTCAAACTGGATTAACACGAATAAAATTGAATTCGGAATGTTCTTTGAGCTTAATCGCAGCGTATTATGCCCATAAATTTCATAATGAGATACTTATTCGTTGCTATTCCATTAAATAATACAGGTGTCAAAGTCGTTATGTTTAAATGAGCTCTAAATTCGAATATTAATTTATTATTATAGTAGTTCGTAAGACTTTATTCATAGAATCATAAATCCCTTATGGGTATCTATAATCATCGATATCAATGACAGTTAATAAATCCACTATTCTTTCTAATAAAGCTATTTTAACTTTATTTCACGCGTTCTAACGGTCTTTTGTAAGTTTTAACGAGAAATGCACATTTCCAAAATTCAGCATGGATTAAAAGAATAAGAAATGGCGATTGGATCGCGTGTCATATTTTTAAATGCTTTTTCAAGTTTGCACGTAAGGCGAATCCGTAAAAGGCTTTCCATATATGGAATACATTTTCGATGCTTCCATTGACCCGGTGATCTCTTTGTGCGAATTTTCGTATTTCGCGTTGATTATAAATTCAGCCGTGTAACAAATCTCTGGAGCCTTGGCCAGACCACGTGAACCGAATATATAAGTTAATCTATCTTCATCGCGGCAAGGGGATCACTGTTAAATTCTTTCTTATTTAGGAAGCATCTCTGACGTCTCTCTGACCAACTGCATACACACAGACATAACGGTATTTACTTATCAAGGCATACAGTTTTGCGTTGCTTTTTTCTCTCTCAAACTGTCATAAATTTTTCGCGTGGTTCTACAATTTGTTTTGTTAACTCTATTTTCTGTTCTTTATACTCTGTTTTATTTAACGCTTTTCAGTCATCTATGCTACGTTTCCAATAATCCATCTCTGTTTAGTAAGTTTATTCGTTGACGAAATGAATCACGAAATTGTGATTGCAAACATGAAATCCAATGACATTTCGATGCTATCTTTATAAATTTTTAAGGTATGTATAACCTTACTTCTTCATAAATTTTATTCATTACACTATATGTGTACTTTATATACTTGTATAATCGTATATTTAACAAGAAACCATTCGCAGCATAATAAAAAGTGTCTCCTGATCCGTTTGTACATCACACGTGGCAAGCGCTGTTTCTCATAATTACGCACTAATACATTATATTTATACTTCTTTCCTAGAACTGTTGCGTTTATTTTTAATTAAATCCTATATGTAAAAACTAGCAGAAGAGTAAAAAGACTAGCATAATATTATCGAGTCTAAAATTTATAGACACGTTATCTCAAAATCAAATTTTTATTTCATTATTATTCCGCTATCGCGTATTTCCCGCGTCTCTTAACCACTATGTAATACTCTTTCTTTCTTCTTCTTCTTCTTCTTCTTCTTCTTCTTCGTCTCAATAAAACCTTGCCTTGAACAGTTACACGCGTCGAGATACGTTTTGTCGCAGACGGTATCTCAAAATCAGAAGCTAAATGATCGAAATGAGAAATTTAACTTCCATTAAGAATTCTCGCTTATCTGCAGATTCTGATCTCTGTTCGCGATCCAACGAACCTAAACGAAAGCGTGAATTCCGCTTCTCTCGCAACTACGCGTCAAACGCACAGTGACATGGTTAAATTGTTTGCTCTTGAAATTTCGCCGTTAAACAGCGAAACTTCATTTCTCTTTCGTGTTACGCCTACATGCCGTACAAATGCACGTCGTCTTATGGTTCTGTAATTCGGCAATAAATCTTCGCGCGGAGAAAAGGATAGGAGAGAGGCAAAGGATCGCGCGCAACAGATGTGAACGCCGAGATGTCCTTATAACCCACGGCTATCGGATTTCTTTTTCTAAGGTTACGCGAAAACGAAGGTTTAACAAAAATTTGGTAATAGGTCAGCCTCCTATGTTTGGTCATTCGAAATTTGGAATTTGATCCTGCGAGGCGATTTGGTTGATAATGAACTTAGTATACGACGTGAAATCGTCTTTTTATCTATTTCGCCATATTTACGAAGATCTATGACTCGCTCTTTTCTTTTTTTCTATTTCTATATCAAAGATTCGATTGCGAATGTTGCATAAAATTTACAAGCTATCTTCGCTGATTTTTACTTGATCGGTAATCAATACGCTTCGCTTCTTCGTCTCGGGAGACGCGGTGAACGATGGAAGCGGACACTGGGAAATATGCTTTTGAGTCATCTACCAGTTTCTGCGTATGATTATTCGCCAATCTTCGTTTTACCGTCGGTAAGATAGAAAGTTAAATCTGGTTGCAAGTAGCAAAGGGGTCGAGGGAAATTAAGCCAACGATTTCTTCGAAATTTTAGATATTTTTAGCTTCCGTGAGAGAAAAGAAAGGCTTCGGTATTTTTAGGATTAGAAGAAACTGAAGCTTGTTAAGTTAATTGAAACTTGTGCTTTTTCATTGATTTTTGTTAATTTTAATCCATTTAAATATGTTTTCTTTTTTTGCTTGTTTATTATATTAGAAATCCAGAGTCGTCCTTCTGTTTCACTACAGCCGTCTCATTATTAATTGTCTCTCGAGTATATTTTCCCTTAATAATATTTACGTATGAGTTCTATTATTGGAAGTATAAGAGTTGTATTAATATTTTTTTATTATTTGTATTAGTAATTTCTGGTATTAATAGCGTTATCATTATTTAAATATTATTTGTCGAACATGCAATTCCAACTGATTCTTTCGATACAATTATTAAAAGAATTCAATTGGAAAGAAAAGAGTTAATCTTAGTGATGATTATCTAAATTCTCAACTATTTTTGTAATGATATTCAGTTATTAAAATAGCTTATTCCTTTCATTATAAAACAGACAAAACGATTCTGTAACATCTACAAAAATTCCAAATAGGGAAAAACAGCTTGCTCGATGAGAACATGAACGTTTTAAATCTGACATCTTAATATTCAGCTTCTGCTTTTTCCTAGGATTTTAATTAACGATTCGTAAAGCACCTGGTTTATTACCGTTATTATTTCGAAAAAAAAGAAAAAACGAGAAATTCGTTTCTGTCAAATCTTATTCCGATACTGATGATTCCTAAGGCTTTTAAATGTTCTTCGTTTTCGTATTATCGTGGTAACGATAATAAGCATGCTATAAATTACCTTGATACGAGAACGAAGTTGCCAGAACCTAGCTTTTAAGGAAAAAGTGAATGGATCCCAATTCATATTCCTGTCATCCCCCAACATGTTATAAACCACTTAACGAGAAACCTTCGTGAGAATTCCACCTACGACCCTGATTCTCTTCGTGGTAGAACCTGCACGGCCTATAATTTCACCTATATACGAGACCTGACGCGTTAAATAATTATCACTGAACTTAAAAAAATGACAAATAAATGTACCATCAAATCGTCCTACTAAGATGCAATAAAGATTCGAAACTCTTTCGAACACCTTTAAAACAGATTTTAAGAATTTTTAGATGAATTTTAATCGTGACAACAATTACAAACAAGTCGATAGAGATATATGTATGGCCATCCCTGTAAAGAACGAATGTCTGTTAGAATTTTTTTTTTTTTTTTACCGACACACACTTTTATATAAAATCGGATAATTTTGTATATTGCCGATATAACATAGTCACAGATACTTTTTACTATCTATACTACTACTATCTTTACTATAAATTACTATCTTTTGTTCGTTTTTTTAATTGACTGCAAGTATGCAAGACCGATACTGATACAACGGTAAAGCACCGTTTTTATTGCGGCAGAAAATGCAAAATACCAAAATTCGAGTCGTATATTTGAACTTTGTCCGTTTTTTATGTATATTCGTGATGCATACGTACTATCCGTTTCGCTATCCTTGAAGCTGACATAATCTGGCGATCATACATAAATTTTACATCAGAATTTATCAGCCCAAATTTGATTAGCATCGACAAAACTTTATTTCGATCTCAAGATTATCTTTCTTGGCACGGCGGAATATCCCACGAACACGTACCTCGACAACCTGAATTATCTCTTTCTTCGGGAAACAGTTCAATTTCTTGTTGCACGAGCGCAGCTATAATTTTTTTATCTACATTGTACAAGTACAATTGGAAGAAAGGACGATGATTCTGGGTGCCGGTTATATCACGTACATTTTCAGAGTTAAGCGTACGGCTGAAAATTGATAAGAGAATCGTGGAAGACAATTTCTCATGGTCGTTAAGTCGTAATAAAGGCGGAGGTCTCGTTGGACGAAGATCCACGGAATGGAAGTGATAAATTATCATAACTCGTCGTATGCGGCTCCTTAATCGTTGGCTATGTAACTTTCGTTGAACCAACTAAAGGGAGTTCGGCTCATTCACCTTGTGAAAGTAAGAATATCGTGTAGTATTTAGGTTAGCGAGATGAGCTCCTCGATACGAATTACGATGTCTTCTTCGTCTTTCATTGCGTGCAAGCCGAGCGGGACCTACTTGGAGCACGTAAAACCGGAAAGAATCAAAGCGTGAGCAGGGAGGACCGAAGGCGTTTTAATTATCGTGCCTCGTAAATTGTCTCGACGAAGATAAGTGTATTTATTAGTAATCGAGCAACGTGTACCGGGACACGCATATAACTGGCTGTTTTAATAATTCTGTAATTTATCTCGTATAATTCATCCTGTCATATTTGTTTCTTCGTTTTTCGGTCTTCGTTCTTTCTCCTTCTCGTAATTCTACGTTTGTTAAATACATAACAAGTGAAATTACTTTCACCACGTTGTACTGTTCACTGCTGTTATTAATCGGGATAATTGATAACTGAGCGCGACGAGCGAACGATGTTTTAATACAACCGTTTGGCGATACGATGGTATCTTGAAATATCTGGAATCTTATAGGCTCAAATTGAATCGCGTGTCAAGATCTATAATTTGAATTTATTAAATATTTTAATTAATCATTTAAGTCATCAAGTAGCTCGCATATATTTCCACGAAGATCCAAAGATATATTTGGATTGAGAAATGTCGTTGTTAGTGAAAGATGTTGCGTCCCTGCAAAGATGGAATCGCTTAATTACGCGCCACTTAATTATTATTCCAACACAGCGTGGATCGAATGATTTAAAACTATGAAATTTTTAGCTGCAGCAGAGAACTAAAAATAACTAAAAATAACGTTGTAACGATCGTTCTGCAGAGATTCATCGATTCATTCGCTTCCCCTTAATCGTTGTTTTACAAGAAATCGCACTTTGAATCGCATTTCGAAACATCGACGAATACAAAAGAATTGTTTACATATGCCGGTGTATCGTGATCGCTACGTACAATTTTTAACGAATTAAGAGATAACAAGTTCATCGCGTTTTCACACGTACGTATAAATTTACGTTGTAAACGTTGTTGACGTTAATTTCATCGATCATACTTACAACATAAGATGTTCAACCGTTTAACGTATCATCATTTTCTCGTTATTTACTTGCACTAGCATGCGAATAATTACGATAATCGTAGAATAATTATGCTACCGATACCGCCGTATACGATTTGCATAAATGCACTTAAACCGATCATTTGATAAACGATATATACGTAGGTTGATATAATATACCTATTTATTCGTCGAGAAATAAAGTTACACCATTTTACATACAAATTTCTTAAAAAGATACTTGCGATTTAAACGGTTATTTCTTCGGTATAAGAAAGTCGTCAAATATCTCTAACTATCCCATTACGTTGAGATAAAATGTCGTTTCACCGGAACTTGAATTTCACGAATTAATGTATCGTCCATCAAATGTGATCCTATCGTGAATTTTTCAGTAAAGAAGTGAGAAATTTTCTATAACATGCGACTAGGAAATGCTTTATAATAACAACAATAAAGTTTTCTTCTAATTGTCGGCACGAATAATCGAAATATCCGCACGAATTTAAATTTTTATCGAGACAACTGACAGAGTGCAACGTATCAAAACGAAGAAATGTTATTTTTGATAGAAAATAAATGCAATCACATTTATTAATAGTAATTTACGTTCGAATTCTGAATAGCCTAATTTATCAATTATTTCGTTAAAACTTTAGAGTATAAAATTTACATAAATCGAAGTATGAAGATCGTTGTACTGGAAGACGTAACAAATTTTATGTTGCGGAAAACAGCAATATTCTTTTCCGTAACTGTATGTACAGGCGATCAAAACGCATGAAATTTATGCATTGCAAGTGCCACGAATTTTGCAGTTTACTTTGACCAATTTCGGAATTAAAGGTTCTGCGTGTTACAAATTCGCCCCACAGCCTTAAAATATCGAAATACCGTAGATCTGTTATATAACGTTACGCAAGTACGCAAATGTGCCGAAATCTACACTGCAAGATTATATATATTTCGTCATAAACGAAGATGCATTCTGAAATATTTATGAGATCAAATTGATTTTACCTTTATCGATCGATGCTACGTAACAACCACTTGTTTTGAGCACTTTTAACGAAATTTCGTCGTCCGATACGAAATTCCGTTTGAATAAAAATTTCATTGAGAATATATCGTGTCTTCGCATTACACGTGTCTTCCTAAAAAGATATCGAGTTATTTGTCATCGACTATTCTGCATATCCTAGGCAGGGCATTCAGAAAATGCAAAAGATACAAGGCTTACCTTACAACTTCGACTTTCGGATCAGCCAACCGCTTTGTTATCCTCGGGCCACGTGTCTGGATCATCCGCAAAATTTGAAGGTGCCCTGTTCACAGAGTGGGAGAGAAAGGGATGGAGGGGGATTAAATAAGGCACCGGCTTGCCAGAAATTCACCGAATGTTCAGCTGATGGATATATAAAGGGATCCTGTGCCCCATGTTACGAGTCAGTGTAGTTTCCTCCTTGTGGAAGAACCAGAATTTCGCTTTCGAGACTAAAAACAAAAAGTCCGAGGTATCATCATGAACCAGTTGGTGAGTTCAGTAACAGTGCCTGTGCATGGTGTTCGGTTTCATTTTAACGGGTGGTCGGTAGATATGAAATTTTAAGATTCGATGTTATATCATAACGCGTGGTACGGTGCCATTGCGTAATTACACGATCTGAGATGACCGGTGTGTCCGGGAATATTCAGAATATCCGTATGAAAATTTCCGAGAAGTAATAAGCATATAGAGTACCGCTTATTCCTAGAATTTCTTGCTCCGACATAGTGTTACTGCTTTTATAAGTGGGATACTAAAGTATATATTTTGTTACTCTTTTTCGTATTCAAATTCAGCAGTTACGGAGAAAATTGAGATCATCGTTCGTTCGTTACACGACTATATATTCTGTGAATTTCTAAAAATTTTCTACGCTGTTTATAATTAGAATATTCCATTCGAAATTAATCATCTTCTATCGTAGATTGCGCGCTTAGACCAAGCAATTGAATTTACGATTACGAATTTACCAACACGATCTAATGTTCCCACTTCTTTGCTCTAAACGCTCCTTTGCAACACGAGTCCATTGTACTCCTAGCCTCTAACTTGTTTATAAGTCAAATATTGGATTATTTTAAGAAAATTCGTACGTTTCAGACGATCGTGTTATGCGCCTTCGCTTCCGTGGCAGCCGCCGTTCCTCTGGGTGTGTACTCTTCTACCACGCCGATTCCCATTCTGAGGCAGAGCGCGGACGGCCCAAATCCAGACGGAAGCTACAGTTACAGTTACGAGACGGCGAATGGTATCCAGGCACAGGAGATCGGCTACCTTAACTACCCAGGCACCCAGGCTGAGTCTCGCGAGGCTCAGGGCAGTTATAGCTACACCGCGCCAAACGGTGAAATTATCCAAGTGTCCTACGTGGCTAACGAGAACGGATTCCAACCCCAGGGTAGTCATATCCCGACCATTCCACCCGCTATTCTCAAAGCACTCGAATACATTGCCGCCCATCGGGAGGAGCATATCGGTGCTCAATGAAAGGAGACAAACGTGGATCCGTATACGACAAGAAGATCGGTCTTCAAGCTCCTCGACGTTTATATCTAAACCAAAGTCGAGGATGTACGAAATGGAAACGTTGTTCTTTATTCGGCACGATTCTCGATCATTTTAGTGGCATTTTGAGTAGAAATTCGTTTACGAATTTTCGGATTCGGAGTTTCCAGGCTCGATTCGTACGTTAGCTTTGTATTTATGCATACTGCTTACGATTCAGTTTTTTTGTATTTTAAATAAGGAGATTGTAAGAGAACGTTAAGGAGGATTACTGTAAATAAATTGTACATTGATACCTTTATCTTTGTTGTTTTAGCGATCCAAGAGAATATTTTACAGTATCGCTTACGGACCTTGTTTATCATTTATTAGTATTTATTAGAAGTACGTAACAATTGGAGTTATTTTAATTCTAATTTGGTCCGTTGCCTCTCGGTGTTATTTTGATTCACCGTTATTTCTTAGAAAATGGTAAAGCCAAGAAATGGAAATCAAAGATGTTTCGAGTGAAGCAATTGAAGGTAATTAATCTTCCGTGTAACTTTCCCTTTCCGTGACACTAACGATATTTTCAAGATGCTTGAATTTAATTAATTGATTTTTGAAAGCTGATTTCGCTTTTCATCTTCCTTTCATTTCCTTAAATAACTTCACAAGCAAAACTACATCAAGAAAGACCATAAACGAGCAATACCAAGTATCTAAAATATCTTCTTAAAATGACAATTCCCAATTCTGTATGAAATTATTTCGTTTAATTAATAGTCTGATACATTTTCCATATTAGAATTATTTTATAAGCCTTATAAGTCTTACAATATAAGGAACATAATACTGATTTACGATTAAATAATATCAGCACATTTTCAAGATCGAAAGCTCGTAGAAATATCATAAACTTTTTAAGAAATATTCGTATCGATAAGCAAGTTTAGTGTGAAAATTAAAAATTAAAATCTAAACTTTTGTCGACATTCCCTTTTTTTAATTACAAAAAATGCGCGACTAAGCATCACAGAAATAGCGATTCCCTTAAATTCCGCCCAAGCTATGCAACGCGTGTTGTGAGTTTAAGTATAAAGTTGCACGTGCTTATTCAATTGCATCCATCGCCTTTTTGTGCTCTATGTCGATAAATTATTTTCTAGGTAACACGTAAAAGTGCTTCTGTGGAGCGTGCAAGCATTCAATTCTGTGCGTGTTTGCGATACGGATAAAGAAGCGGAATTTTTTCTCGATATACATATGTATATTAGCGTGTTTATGAATTAATAAACATCGTTCGACAAAGAAAGTAGAACGATCAAACGCCATTAGGAAAATCATTAACATACGAAGAAAAAGACTAATACATAGAGAAATCGACAATAGATTTTTAAAAAATATATAGATAATTTTCACGGTAATAATTTCCTACGTTTATTCGTGAGACCGTAACACGTCGATGGTTAAACAAAGTTCCTCCATAAAAATATTTAGAAGCGAATTGAAGATGAACGATTGTCGATGAAACGAGTTAATTCGTGACAAATGAGTTTTCTACGAAAATACGAGGTTTATTTTGTACATTATAAAAACTAACATGTGAACTATTCTAATATTCTAATGTATCACGATCGATCAGTTTCGTTGATTCGTCCTTAACGGTTTATATAGTCGATTAGTGTTGGCTGCTGGAACGGCGTTTTGTTGACTCGGCGAGTCTTTGGCGAGTTCCTCGGGTTCCGGAGTTGAGGGTTGTTTCGCGATCCAATCAAGAGCTCTCTGTATGGCTGGCGGTATTGGTGGCGGTGTTGGCACGTGAGTACCTGCTACTTGAGTACCAAATTCGTCGGCGGTCCAGCTAATTGCTATCGGAGTACCATCTGGAGCATTATACTGTACGGATCCTTGAATCAGCTGAGTTTCAGACGGCGTGCCGACGTACTTTCGACTTCCCGTCTCTGTTTGTACAATACCGCCTTCGGTCTCATAAGTGAACGAATAGTGGCCACGATTGTCACCGAGGTTCCGGTTTTCGCTGACGATCTTTTCCGGTTGCCGGAAATATTCCTGGCAGTGAGCCACTGCGATAAGCGTAAGGAAAACCTGAAAGATGAAGATACATGAAGATACATGTTAAGAAACATTCGAATGTGAAAAATAACACTAAACGATGCCAAAGTGCCCTATACGAAGACAGATAAATATTTGACGCTACATATGGACTTCGAATTGACACAGAAGGCGTACATTATTGCGAAGATTCAAAAGGTCGGAACTTAGTATGGAAAACAAATTATAGGTCTATAAAAGTCTAGAAAATAAAGCTAATGTGGATGTATGTTATACCATTATGGGGTATATAGCCAAACTCGAGGCCTATTTGAGCTAGTTATCCTACGCTCCGTGGTTCGTTAGAAAGGAAGAAATAAGAAAAGACCTAAACGTCGTCACACTAAGATAACCAGCAATCGCAAGGAAAAAGATGGAAACGCGCATTAATCTGTTGGTCAATAATATATACGATCGATATATCCCGTGTAAAGTATCCGGTTAAAAGAACACACCCCGCGGACTTAACAAACAAGTAAATATCTGCAAAGGATTCGCAAGATCGACTGATCTTAACGATAATGACGTTGTCTCGGAAGAAACGCTGTCTATTTTGCCACGTTTAAAACGATTTGCCTAATGTCTATTGACAAAATTGTAAAATGTATTTATAAGAAAATATTCAAAATTACGAGGTTGAAATAAATTTTCAGAACGATGCTGCTTTTCTTCTAAAATTTATAGAAAAGAAACAATTTGGTCGATTGAATTGCTACTTTTTAATTAATTATTGTACCAATTATAATTCTCTGTTTCTTCAAAATTCAAATCATTACATTCCGTTTATCGTCAAGATGCTTCTCCTTTTACTTCGACATCAATTCACAAAGTTAATTGAAATTTTCTTTCTTCGTCGCACGCTCATCAAATCATTTTATTAATGTTCAGTTAGTCGAAAAACACGCTTAACGTTCTTAATGTTCGCTTTCAGGATGCCAATGCTATTTTGATAGCAGCTGTTTATTCAACTAGATAATCAGTAGCAAAATTATAGAGAGTCATCGTTAGCACGAACGCATCGATGTTTGATGTAGGCATATTGCATTATACATAACGATTGCTTAAGAAAGCTCGGTAAGATCGTAATGGTTGTACGCATTATCCATGTGCGCCAAACGTATTGAAAAATCGTTAAATTTTTAATCGGCAAAAATTTTTACTTCAAATCTTTATATATCGATTCTTGCTTGAAATATCGTAGGATATTGTAAAGTTAAATAGAACCGAGCCACTCACTTCACTGTCTTTCTACTCTATCTTTTCTCGTTTACATTTTTACATCTTCCTTTGTCTGTACGTATTCGTTTGTTTTTGTCAGCCGTCCTTTATATCCGACTCTTAGTGATCGAACTAAAGCGTAACTATGGAACGTTAAGAAATAAAAGTCGATACAGCAATGCTTTAATCTTCGTTACGTCTGTCCTGTAAATCCGTTGAAATGCCTTTCCCCGTGAAAGGTCAGGGCAAGATGAATGTGTTAGTAGGTAGGTCAGAATAGTCATTACGATTGTAAGCAGTAAAAGGGACGAAGGAAATCTGGCTCTAATGTCGTTATCCGCAAAAAACTGTTCAACCTAGTTCAATCAATATCTATAGCTTCTTTCGAATATTTTCTTTCTCAAATATTTTTTTTCAAACATTTCATCAATCGCTGTTGCGTACTTTATAGTCATATTGAATTCACCGTGCGAACTGGAAGAAAATTTGTTGGAAGAAAGATGCGGTAATATACAAAATTTATATTCGTTACGTCACTTGAAACTGTTTTCGTAGACTCCATTTTTATGTTATACATTTTCATTGTCGTACAATACATAATTTAAGTTAAAGTATCGAGTAATTTTATAATTAATCAAGTAATTTGAATAAATATTTATGTTTATGAGTTTTTGTAGAAAATGATAGAGAAAGTAGCACAGAAAAAAGAAAGTACGACCACTTCATCAACAAGGAACGTAAATTAGCTATATAAATTTTAATATTATATATTCTCCGTGTAGTTTTTAATATTACTAAAATTCTATTTATTTTCTCAATAAAATTCTCATTTTTCGATATTTTCTGTAATTTCTTGCACTAATTATCAAAAAGTAACGAAGAAGATTGGTCGACATTTAACGACTGTATTTAAAACGCTATTCATGTAGATTTCGCAGAAAGATCTAGACATTATTAAATAAACTATATTAGATAATTAAATAATAATCCTGCAAACTGTGCAAAGTTTCCTAGTAGAATCATACTGGACATTCAAGGAGCGAGGAAAATTTCTATCGATTGTCACGAATTGTAAATACAATTTTAGAACATGCTCGATTCACGTTGAATATCAAATAAATTGGACACCTAATAAAACACTTAAACAAATGATTCGATGTCACTGACCTTGTCGCGTTAAAAATTAATTATCTTTTGAAATTTCGATCTCAAATTGTTAGGTTTCACTGCGAAGAAAACAAAGACGCGAGGTTTAAGAATAAGAGCGACTTCAACCCTCGTTTGCATCACCAAGCAATAAACGAAAGAGGAAGTTGAATACGGTGCAGGATAGGACAAGAGTGGCACAAGGCAAAAGAAGATACTTACCAAAGAACGCATGTTGCCGAAATGACGCGACGGGACACGTGCCTGTGCAACAGCACAACGCTCTCTCGAGAAAGTGCGATGCGACGATGCGTGTGAACGATGGAGATAAGTCTGCGTCAGATAAAAAGGCAACGTCACATATAGAGCGTCGATGTTCTGCCGATGGTTGCCGGCGTGAAGTTCGTGAGCAACTCTTGGACTGTTGGGGGCACAGCCGACCTTTATACCGGCGAGTCTACACAAGCCAGTTGCCAGCCTTTACATAACCCGAGAAAGTTTATTTCGGGATATCCACATCTCGCTCTAGAGCACTTCTAACAGCGAACGATCCACACCCCCGTAGAAATAAAAAAAGGAGCAGAGATGATCGGTCCTTCGATCGTACCTGCGCGCGGCTTTTTAACGCGATTTCACCGGCCACTGTACTCGCGGCACCACGGTCATCCGTGGCTTTTCCCATCCCAGTCCAATACCAGCAGAACTTGCGTAATCTCTCACTTGCGTAATTATCGCGAGTATTCTGGTATCTTCTCCTTTTTCCTTCCCGCCAACCTGAACAATGCACCGGAAGATAAAATGATTATAGTTTATTTCTTTGTACCCGAAATGGAGCTGACACCGATTTTGGAGATCCGCTCTTGGTCCATTCGCGTATATGCGTCATTCGAGAGACGAAACTTTCCGGTAAACGTCGGTTCAATAAACGACGAAGATTTATGTAATTTCAATGTGATCGAGACAGCCATCATTACCAGATAATGGTAAAGTGTTGATATTTGTGGTTATTTAATTGGTTACCCGACTAGTGGAAAAAAGGCAAAGAAAGCTTTCTACTACATTTATTGACGCTACCTTTTTAGTACCGTACTTATATTCTATGTAAATACTTTGCAAGCATCGTCAGACGCTTAATAAGACTTTATGAATAAATTCATGAAACATTTCGGATTATCGATAAAGATGAAAACAAAATGCGCTCAAAAAAGCTTGATATATGTTCGTGTGGGCTTTAATGTCAAATGCAAACGAACCTTTATATCGTGGCTTGAAAACATCTTAACTCACAATCTCATGGTATTGTAGTTACAATCTAGTGTGCATCGTGAACGACACAATAAATAAATTTCTCATCTTGGTTAATACCGCGCGTCGCCATCGTTAAATTCTTTCAACGTGATTTATATGTATTGCGTTATATTACAATATCAGGATCCTGAGGAGTATCAGATTATATTTAAAAAACCGACAACATATTTGAAGAAACGATGATAATTCGATACGCCATGTTCTGAGTAAAAAATTCAAAGACAATTACATTCCATTGGAATTATTATTGTGCTTGTCTTTACATAGCAAAGATGCAATTGCAAGGTAGTAGCAGAACGAATTGAGATTTCTTCATCGGATCTCATTTTCATAGCTTTATCTAATTCGCAATTCTGAATAAGAAGTTTATGTATCATAGAGTTAATTGTTTTACACAATGATCGCTAAACTAAAAATTGCTTGACCTTTTTTTTGAAGAAGCAGAATGAAACACTCTTAGAAAACACACAAATCCTGATTGTTAAAAGTTTGAAAATAATTTCCAAAGATGAATATAATAAGCACGGTAGGAAACCATGATAAAGATCTTGAAAGTTGTTGTTGGTTGAAAGTTGTTCAAATTAGTTCAACGACATAATATTTCTTTTTGCGAAACACACACGACTAGAATCGTTTTGTCATCGTTAGAAACTAGAATCTGCAGAAAACGAAACTGTTTACTCGGTCGTAAAATACGCTGAGCTCACATTATTGAGTTACAAGTAAGCAAGAAATGTTACGTTCGGCTGTACCTGTTATTTATCAGGAGGATAATGACATCGACTCGACGTCTCGAATGCCCGTTACTTGCACTTCTGTGGGAATTGAACTCTAGGAATACAAGTCCTTGGCACAGTGATCCTAACGACGTGCTACGTGTGACAACCAGCGTACATATAATTGCATTAACCGCTTCCTAATATATGCAAGTCAATATTTATCTTTGCGAAAGGAAGATCTTAGATGAAAGACAAAAGATTGTTGTACGTTTTTAATAAAAAGAAATAAAAACAATTTCCAAAAGTAATGAACATTTACAAACTCGTTCTCATTCCTCTTGAATCTTGTTTTAATAACGATTTCATATTTATTTATGCGTTTCGTTATTGGTTCACTAAAATCTGCATACCAGGAACTGCAAGAAAATTTGTAAGGAAAGGTTTGCGGAAGATATTTTCGTTAATACATTTCGACAATGTAAAACACATTGTTGGGAGGACAGGTTTTGGATTTAAAAATGGAAGAATAAAATCACCATTGATATTTCGACAGTAACTAGATTTTGCTAGTTTAAAAAAGAAGATCGTAAATTGAATTATTATAATTATTGTGATATCGAAAAATAGTTCTCAAAGTAAACAGGGAAGATACGGAGATCAATATTACAGTTGTAGTAAATATTTATCAAGAGATATACATAATGTAACTTACGATTTGAGAAAATTGATTATTTAAAAACAAATATTACAATTTACTGTAAGAAAAAGATAGGAATGGGTAGCAGTATTGTAGTATACATTAGTAGTATACATTAACCGGTAATGTCCAGCTCGGCAAGCTGTTGATACTTCTTTAGTTTTTATGAGCAAACCAACTTTACGTTATTGATATTGTTGATCCTACTACATTTCACATTATATCAAACGTTATTGCAGTCATAAAAGTTGCAGTTAGCTAATCACAGATTCTCTTTCTAATTGACAATTAGATATAATGTGGGTACATATGTGTGTATATACATATAGCTTGTAATGAATATTTCTAGACATATTTCTAGACATACGTACATAAAATTATCGAACGAAATATTAGGTGACTTTACAAGAATATTTGTGTATATGTATAGATTTTCTGATATATATAGGATTACTAAAGTTTATAAAATTTAGAAATAAACTTTATATTTCAACCTTGTTATTTTACGAACTACGTGAATAACGTGGAAAAGTAAATTAAGAAATAATTTATGTTCGTTTCTTGATCAGACACTGTAAGTTGAAGTTATCGTGGTAAATTGACGTCAAACATTTGAAACCTTTTACGTGTTATTATACATTATATCGTGCCGGTACATTGATTTGTTGATTTAGTACGACACGAACTACATCATTTAACTTGTACCTGACATTTTAACTTTCTACATTATAGTACTACTGTATATCCTTACCTCGTGCGCTTAATCGTGATATTTGTGGTGAAGCAAAATTGCGAAACAGGAACGTACTGAAATAAATTATTAAATAATCTTTCGAATAATAAGATTTATTATATTTTATTGTTTAATTCTGTTATTCAATGTTATTGAACCACTTTAATTGTAACCCATGTCTGACTTGTCTCACTGATTCCATTACTGTACAAACGACACTGCAGTAGAATGGGTTGTCTATCCACAGGCAAGAGCACTACTCGATTAATGATTGGTGTCTTCATTCTATTATGGATAAAATTTATATTTTACAGAACAAAATTATACCTAATAGAATTATTTATTACCTTTGTTTGTTAAATATTTGTGCATCAATATTTCCTTGTTAAAAAATCCTTTCACAGCAAAATTATAGTACGTATCATGAAATAAATAACAGTAATATTCCTTAAGACTAACATGTAATATTTTTTGTATTGTTAAAAATATTATGTAAATTAATCTTTTTTTAATTAATATATAATGAGTTTCCTAATTTATTATCAAATCATTATAGAAAAACGATACAAATTAAGATAAATATATTTAATTAGATAATCCCTATCACATAAAAATTATCTTTTCCAGATGACTGATTGAAACCAAATTTGCAGTTGAATTTTATAAATTCGTTTACGTTTGAAAGAATATTCGCAGACGATTGCATTTTCTAAAACATTAAATTATCAGACTGCTGTCCGATCTTAACTTTCACCGAGACGAAGATTTTGAAAGACTTTCTTTTCCTTATCTATCTCTTCTATTTACATTCACTCGAGTCATTCTCATCTCCGTCGTGATTACGATACTTAGAACCCTTTTCTAATGAAGTTACCGAATAGTATTCGTAAAATACCGCTTTATCTTCCATCGCTCGCCTTCGCAAGCCGACATTCTTCCCATCCGTTGCACTTTGGAAGACCCATCGATCACATCAACGAACGGCAAGAATCGTGGTCGATCGATTCAGCTACTAGAAAATTGTAGTGAAGTTAGATCGCTATGTAGTGGGAGTGTTAGCCTGACGAAAACTCACGAACGATTCCGACAGAGGTGCGTCAGGTCCGAGTCCCAACTTTCGTATCACTAGTACTCGTAATGTCCACAAGAAGGCACTGTCAATTGAAAACGCGATAGCCATGCATGTGTTTGTCACGGCTGCTGACGCAAGATCGGCATACACAACGCCGTTGTGACGCGACGTCGACGTATAGTAATCGCGTGCAGCCGCGACAACGGTCGTTCCGATTTTCGCGACTATTCCACCGGGACGTATTTCACGTTCCCAAACGACCACTGAAACTTTTGTCAATCACAAAACGTCACGGTTCCACGTGGACAATTGCGTATCCCTGTTATCAACTCTCTGTACATCGATGGATCTCAGTGACTTCGTTGGAATGCAATCGATCCGGTCGAGGCTCTCTTCGATCTGACAGGTACTGACTCGATAACACGTGATCTTTGTAGCTTCGTTGATGTACGCGTATCTTTGTCTCATAATATGTATTTTTGTGTGACATTTTACGCTAAAAGTATCAAAAGTATAGGTCTTAATTTTTGTTTCTCGTTTGTTACATGCTTGCTGTGTTTACTGCATGCTACAAGAAGAACATTCTGTTCGAATTAGTTTTGAATGAATCGTTGCATCGATTCAGAGCTAATGTTTTCATTCAACTCGGTGCTTATAAATTTCGGGGAAAGACGACAGATTCTGAGTCGTGACTGTAGGCCGTCACGTCGTACGGTCTTTGATATCATCACGGTAAATCTTAATACGACGCGATTAAAGGTGCTTCATACACTTTATCTTTGTGTACGGTTGCGTTATAAGTACAAATGTATGTTGGTAAATGGGCCCATCGCGTGAGATAAAAATAATTACACGTATGGTAATTAAAATCTTTATTGGTAATAATAAATCATCGTAAAAATTGATAATTCGAAATTTCAAGCGACTGTGATACAAACATGAAGAGCGCAAAAGTCTCGAACAGTTTTTCATTGCAATCGTGTAAGGTAAGAATCAAATCTGATCGAATCTTTTAACGAATTGTCCGTGAATGTTTTCGCGTTTCCTTACATCAATGAAATTACCGGAAGTTCGTGCAAGTATTCTGTGTAGACTCTTCTCTACACACACGGGCACACACACACACACATACATCGTCTCTTTCTCCCTCTCTCACCTGGACTGACTCGATCGCTACTTCTGTGTGTGCCTGTGTGCGTGTTTCTCTCTCTCTCTCTCTTTCTCTCTCTCTCTTTCTGTGTGATTCTCCTCTTCTCTCTTTCTTCCATTAGATCGCCATGCCATCATGAATGCCACGGACAGCAACAGCGGCGTCAACGGCAACGACAGCAACAACACGATCGCGGGCAAGACGAATGCGCACGGCAACAGTGTTCGTCTGCAGAGCGTGATCGGCAAGCAGAGCAGCTGCGTGCGCAAGATGAGCACGATGCCGGAGGAGGAGGATACCTCGGACGATATGGATCCTGATGTGATAAGGATAGAACACCAGCACTATCAGCATCATCAGCATCACGACGTCGATTCGGATTCACCGTCCGAGGAAAGGGGTCGTTTACTAAGTGCTACCGAGTCGACCGTTCGAAAGATCACCATTACCCCTACGAGCTCGAGTAACCTGCACTGTAACGGCACTATAAAGAAAACCATCCCTCGAAACGACAGTAGCAACAGCATCCACGAAAAAACGTACTCTCGACTTCAACAATCAAAGTCAGGGGACCAAGTCGGTCAAACGGAGAATAGGCTGCATCGCGACATTCCACAGGGTATACTTAGATCCGTTCGAGGGATCGACTCGCATAGTACACGACATCGCTGCTCCAGCGTAAGATCCGTGAAATCTAATCCGACGATGGATGAACATCAGCACCAGTATCATCCACCGGCGGCCAGCTGGGCATCGATCGTGTTCTCTGATGGAAACGGGCAAACCCACGTGCGAACGCTTCCCGATTCCGTCTCTATACGCTCTCTAGCATCGATCGGCATGGGTTCTTCCAACGGCCGGAAGCTCACGATACGTAGAGTTCTCACTTCGCCGTCGGAGCTGCTTAACATGGTACATCCGCCGCCGTAAGTGAGCTACATTATCTAACGTGCGCGTCTCGGCGAGAAGCGTCGGAAGGAGCGAACTATGAATCATGTTCCGCAGTTCCTCCTTCTCCAACTTCCTGCATGCGGTTTTCATTCGATGCCTTTACGCTTGCCGGAGCTTACGCTTTGCTCTATAGCGAGGATTACTGCTCGTTGGCCGGAAGAGGATTCGGTTCGGCAAGACTAGGCTAGGTTGATGGAGTTTGATAAGATAGCCGTTATCTTGCTGTTAGCTACTCTATAGTTGCGATGTTGTTCAGTGATAATTGGTAATTGGCGATGTTAGATGGAGATGATTGATTGTTATTGTTTGTTTCTCTACGTAACGGGGTAACTCGGATGAAGTCGGCAAAAGAGATAGTTTTAAAGATGAAGTAAGTTTACTTTAATTAAACCTTGTTTAAACCATGCTTTTTCCAACGAACGTTTTTAACAAAGTATTCGATTGGGTAAAAGTTATCGTACGATGTATCGTCTATATTACGCTAATAAAAATCTCGTTGTGGTACAACTTATTGCAGTTATATGTAGATTATACGTTTCATATGTAGTTTAGTTTATACGTGGATTGTACGATGTAGGAAACGGAAGATATCCACTAAATGTTACATTTCGATGATTCATCGATGTATTGAAAAAAAAAAGGATCGAATCGCTAGTCAAAAGAATTCAGAATGCTTCCAAGAAGTAAAAAATAATGTTCATTTTTCATGGTTCTCGAATGATTCACATTTGCCGCCTAACGATAAGGACAAACAACAGAAGACGCTGTTTTCTTTTCCTGCGGTAACTCAGCTCCATAAAAGTAAGACCTGTGGTGCATTTGGTTCAGTTGGCTCGTAACACGCATCTCGCGATATATAGTTCTCGATAACCAATAACCTTCGTTTCAGTTATCTTCCCGTACTTAAACTTCTCTTCGTTAGACAAATATTGGCGAGTAGTATCTAGCAAATTGCATTTCGAGTTAAAAGTGAACAGCACTTCGGATCTAGGAACACGTAAGTTAGAGGCAGTGCGAATATAAGTTCTTATCACGGAAATTGTTTAAAACGCGCTGGCGATGTAAACCAAGCTGTTATGCTTGTCTAAGTCAAGATTTCGGTGGCAAGAGATGCCGCGTACATCCGAACTGCTTGTAAAGCATGGTCTCGTCATCCAGGCACTGCAATTCCAGCGTATTGTCCCAGAGACGTAAGTGGATAATAGGTGTACAATGTAAGTCCATACTTTTGTTATAAGTAGGTGTTCATGCGGTATATTGTTGTAGCTGCCTCGCTTCCTCCATTGAAATCGGAGTGGTCCGTTTAAAGAGTCGTAATTGCTGTTCCACATTCGAAATTTCTATAGGCCGCGGTAATGAATTCAACGCGAAACGACTCGCCTAATTGCCCGTGTTGACTTCACCTGCAATTAGCAGATTTTAAACGGGTGTATTTATCTTTAAGAAGCAAATATTTGCGATTAGAGAAAAATGAATCTAACTTGAAGCTAACGTATAGCGAATTTGATGAAATTTGATAGGTATTTTGCTTGATTAATTTAGCTTTAATTCTCATCGAAAGTCAATTTCTCGGTCGAATGTTAGAGCGCAGTTCGTATTTTTGTCGAATTATTTAGTTATTCCTTAATACGTTTCATTGACAGTTTTTGAACATTGAACAATAGGTAACATTTAAAATACTGTTTAATATAGATTTTTTATTAAGTTTATTTTATTAAACTTGTCCGATTCGTTATAAGAATTATCTACATAAAATTCATACAAATCTTTAAATTCAGTTTTCAAATCATCCATTAGGAGATCAAATACGGCAGATGAAGAATTATGTAGGATACTATTTAAACTTTTTTCTCAAGTTAAAAATCAGGGTTCGCTAAGTTCAATCAGTATTAAAACATTTGAAATACTCGAGAAGAAAACGGCTGTAGGGACAAAATATTTGCCTTTATATCCAAATAACTTCAAAGCATTATACTAATAACAAAGTGTTTAATTAGACGCGTGATAAACGAGTTTACATATCATAAATCGATTGATTCCAATTTCAGTTATGTCATGCACAATCCTTACGTAAACGCACTTAATTGCCGTGATATGCTAACCAAATATTAATTTTTTTGTTTGATTTGTTTCCCGCTAAAATTTACTGTATGGATAGGATGTACGGTTAATAAAATTTACTGGATTCGTAATATCATAAAAATTAATTGTAATCGTCATACAATTGTTAATTATTCTGTGATCAATAGCGTGCATTTCGTACTTAAATATTATTATTCTTCCTAGAATAAATTCGTTTATCATGGACTACATTTTTCAAAAGTGCTACACGAGCGAATTCAGTTTCTGTAATTGTACGGTTTTCTTTCGTCGACATTCGTAGATTTTCAATCTACGCGCAAATCGTTAATCCAATTCGTTATCACGTCTGGCGAACCTGCAGGTTAAATTTCACACGAAGAAGGCAAAGATTTAGAATTCTATTTTTACGACAGCTGTTCCTACAGCTGTTAACGTGCCTGCAAACAAAACAACGTCGGAATTATGCTGCAATGGATGTTGTGTCTTCGTTTGTAATTTAGTTATGACACGTATATGTATATGTAATAACTTATTATTATTGCCCTGCAGGTCGCATAGCCATTACGCATTGTTTTTACATTACGAAATGCCCGGGGAATTTGCACAGGTGTGTCGTATGTATTATCGTGCTCTGTCAATTGCCATAACTCTCACCGTCATAGTACGACATCGCTTCTGCATCTACCGCATCGGATACCATGAACACGATAAACTCGTAAAAATTCTTCTTCATTCTTGCCGCTTATATAATACACGGGTATCAAGGTTGTTCGTCGCTACGGTTGTAGGTACCCCTGTTTCGCACGATCGTTAATCATAATAAGGACCCCTCGTGGCTCGATTTTCGTTCTTTCTTTTTTTCTTTTTTTCGTTGGCGTTCATCAAAATAAATGCGCGATAAATTTTCACGTCCTCCTAACTATTATGATAAATCAAACACGTAAACCTCCGTTGGTTTAGGATCCTTGGTTCTAGAGGAAACGACGGATAAAGATAACCGGTTTGTCATAAGTTTCGTAAGTACATAGAAGGACGTATGTAGAAGAGAAGAATTTCTGAATGTAGCATAAATAGAACTCGAAATACTTTCCATCGCTTTTTTAACCATGGATGTTCGTAAAACATCGTGTCAATTAGTATTATGTCTCATGCGTTTGACAGAAGGCATGTCATCTTCAGATCGACAAATGGAACGTATATCGAGAGATTGATAAACTTGCATAATGTCGTTCGTTATATGCTCTGTGTAAACTGATTGTCCCTCCAATATCTAATTTATGTCAAGTGCGTTCGAACTGTTTTGACATTTCTAACGATGTACGTGTAATGGTATAGCATGTTAAAATTAGAATATGACTTGTTTCAATGATAACACTATACGTATATATAGTATGGAGATACTGTATCTGTCCTCAGACAATCTTTATTATTTCTATTTTTTTAACAAAGCTGTTAAACAAAGGGGATTATATTAATTTAAACTGGAATATACAACTTGCGTTGTTAATAATTAATAAACAATTTTTAATTATATTTTTAGCATCGGTTTCTAAAAAATATATGTCTATGTTCTACTTTCTAAAATCTACGATAGTTCTTAAATAATAAGAAATAATCATTTTCTCCAGTTAAAATTATATAAAATATTTGAAAATATCTTGTTTTTTTTAAAAAAGGTGTCAATTTCCTGCATTTTCGATTGATTGTACTGCAAAATTTTATATGATTTGTACCTCTGAATGATGTAATTCACACATTCAAAGTTTATATTTCTATATAATAATCTACATGGGGATATCGATCCGTTTTCAGATCGTTCGAGGATGATCTGTCCGTGTGTACCAGCTTCGATGATGCTGAAGATGACGCTGAAGACCCCGGGGACTACAGGCAATCGAGACGCCCACACTGGGCCAACAAAGTTCAATTTGTCCTTGCTTGTATTGGTTACTCTGTTGGTCTCGGAAATGTTTGGAGGTTTCCTTACCTATGTTACAAAAGTGGCGGTGGTGAGTATCTGCATACGTTTACATAATTTCACTCGGGACGATAACAAGCTTTCTCTCTCTTCGAGAAAATTTCACTTTTACTCAAGTCGAAATCTAGTAATGTAGAGTCTGTAATCGATTTATGTTCTACTATTTCTAAATAGCGATAAAAAATTAAGTAAAAGTCGAGGTAAACAAATACAATCTAAAATGAATAGTAAAATCAGGCAAGTCTAATTGCAATTACTTCAAGTAGGTTTGATCGCCTCTCTCGTAATATGCACGATACGTATAAGAAATATGCTTTGATCGCGTATTTATTTTCGCGACAACACTTCAAGCAGATGGTTTAAAACAAATTTGTACGTGCTAGATTATCGTTGTGACATACATACGCTCGCTATAAGTAGTGTGCCAGTGATAAGAGGACGTGTTTAGTATTGTCATTGCTGGTGCTAGACGTGACACTTAAATAAAGAACGAACGAATAATTATCGAAAGAAAAATTTTCTAAACCAATACGTTACATAATATATATGAGTTTCCAGTCTTGTATCGCTGCCTGAGAGATGTCGTTTAAAATTTCACGTGTACTTGTAACTTTGTACTCATTTCGTAGTTCACTTTAGTAAAGAATCGAGTCTATAACTATTTTATTTTAATATAAA
Source organism: Bombus huntii (assembly GCF_024542735.1). NCBI lineage: Eukaryota > Metazoa > Arthropoda > Insecta > Hymenoptera > Apidae > Bombus > Bombus huntii. The sequence goes on along the minus strand of NC_066245.1, from coordinate 1,456,342 downwards.
CGAGAATATAGAAAATGTATAGAAAAAAGAAAATGATATACTCAATGTTATTCTCCTGTAATATATAACATACTTCCCATGCAGAGGCGTGCATTAGTGTGCGATATGTCGCATATCTTATGCCATGGCAATAAAGATGCCACACGTTCAAATTAAAGTTCGTATGGAACTGTTTAATATTTATCGCGGTATGGAATCATTTTTTTCTAAACGTGTACCTAAAATAGCAAGTTAATAAATACCGAAGTATTACCTTTCTAATTGTAAAGCAGAAGACAAAGGAGGCGATAGTTTACCATAAAAATATTCTCGCGGATGGTCTGAATGTCAGCTGTCAAGGGCGTTTCGCGGCCATTTTTCTGCAACATCCCTCTTTGCGCGACATTATACCAAACATATTCAGAGCAAGGACATGCATTCTCTCTGTTCGGCAAACCGTAACACGAGTGCGTATCTTGTTACCGGTAATTTTCAAAGTCCGAGACCATCTCGACCAAGTCCGGACATGGAGCAATTCGCCCGCGGAACTTGATACATGACCTTGCCGGAACGTAGCTAAACCAGCGAGCATCGTAAATGATTTCAATGACACCGGTGGAAATAATCGGTCAAGTATCATTTCGACCAACCGTTCGTTAAATTGGATGACCGGAAAACCAGAGCGTGTGGTACGGTTTGATTTCAACCTGGCCAACTAGCATGCCTCCTTTAATAACAAACGGCGATCGATCCCGCTGACCAAAAGATGCGGTTAATTGTCACGAGCATCTCTAAATCGAAATTGGAAGTTGGAACACCAAATTAACATTTAGACATAATTATTTTCGAGAGATTATTGCTGGTTATTTTCGTTTATAACGGAATGATTGTTTATCGATATCTTCAAATACTATCCATCTGTAACTGAAAAAAGAAGGATATAATTAATTAGAATCTCTTTTTTAATGTCAAATCCACGAATGATATAAATATGAATAAATAGTATAACGAGGTACTAATAAAATGTAATAAGACAATTGAAAAAGAACAAATAGATATGTAATTTATACATATGCCTATCGCATAGCGTTATAGTGGATCCATGTAACAAAATTTATTTATGCGCAAGATTTGAAATAACAGTTTTTAATAAAGATAGAAAAGCGTGGCATTTTTTATTTGTGAAAGAGATCATACTTTGTGCATCGTGTAAATATTTTATTTTCCCAAAAAGGTATAAAGAATCTTGAAAAAGCGTTGACTGAAACGGAGATTCATAGAACACGAGATAAAGTATTCTGATTTGCATGTGGCTCGTGGCGCATTTATGCGACCGGTGTTCATTTACGTTTTCATGGAAAAATCCGCGCTAAAAGGAAGGAGTGAAAAACTCGACGAAAATTAACGTTATCACTTCTACTTAGGGAGATACATATATTTACAGTGCCTGCTGAATTCACACGTTCAAATATCCGCTTCTGATCAAAGAATGAAATACTGAAACTTGCGAGGCTATCTCTACGCTCATAAATTAACGAAATACGAAGAATATTCAACTAGTGGACCAAAGATAGATACGAGAAAATTAAAAAGTTCTTTTAAAAATCGCAAATGCAGGAAAATCAATAGAACGATTACCTTATTAATTAAATTGCAGCGTGAATCACGAAGTCAAATCAGACTGCTGCCTGATTTGTTCGACTAGCACGATACAACATTCGTAGAATTAATTTACATGTGCGTGAGATGCAATGATACGACACGAATTATTTCAGTGCTACAACCGGAAACGCTAATCGCTGTAGTATGTAGAAAATGAATTCGAAATATTACAACAGGTATTTCTTAAAATTTATTATAAAATATTTCCTAGAAAAAATGAATGAGAAAAATTTGAATTCGGAACGCTGAGACAAAAGAGTGATCAACTGTTGCGAACTTCTGCCTTTCTCCGAGAGAACACAAATATGCATATTCTAATATCTTTAACTCGTCTAGTTAAATCATCTATCTTTCAGTTGTTTCTAACTTTGTCTAATTGTTTCTAATCAATTGCATGAGTAACATTCGTTGTCTGAAACATTGCATTAACACGGAAAAGTGCTTCCGTATCTATTACGGCATTCGTTAAGAAAAGGAAGCGAATAAATTTGCTCAGTTCGAGAAATTGTAGGTCCTTGCGGCATGAGCCACCACTCACGAAGCTAATCAATATGAAATATGACAGTATTTTGAAAACGAGATTCGTGCGTATACAACCTGTCGTGAAAAGCAATAACGCATTTCAGCAATTTGGCCGAACTAAATGCTTGTTCCCAAATTAAGTCATAATCCACCGGACTGTGATCGTCGTTTATTACGAATAAAGAGTTACATCCAGTGACCTTGTTACTGCCCACAGAATGACGATTAACGAGGAGTACTATTACGTATGAGTCGTGTTTAATGCAACCTTTAATATATCCCACATTACACGCAGATTTAGTAACAACGTTTTTATTTCACGAACATGTATTTCACGAACATTGTCATTGTCATAAACGCTGGCTTAAAATACGGGTAGAGAATGTTACAAAATTGTTAGGTAAATTCATAAAGCTTTGATCTCATAGATTTTTTATCTCGTTTGTGAAGTTTGGCTGAAATATATAGGTTTTTTTTTCAGGGTTTTCAACAATTTTTAATTAACGGAGTTATAGAGAGCCTGCTGTTTTTTCTATTTTGTAGCAGTAAATATAACTTATATAGAGTGCCCCATTTAAATCGACCAGTTTCGCAACTATTAACGATACGAAAAACAGTTTCAGATATAAATTAAAAAGCTTCGATCGACGTATAATCTGAACTAGTATTAGTTCTCTTGTGGATGGACACATAGAAGAAACACGAGGGTGATTTAATTTGTATCTGAAACATTTTTCGATATCGTTATACGTTTAGGAAAATAATATGTGCCATAAATGGCGCATGCGTTCTTATAAATCACTACATTGAAATTATTTTTAAACGTCTCAACCGACTAAAGTTAAATTATATTTTTTATCAAATTTTTCAGGGGTGTTCTTGATACCTTACTTCCTAATACTTATAGTATGCGGGGTACCATTATTATACATGGAACTTAGTATTGGACAATTCACACGACGAGGACCGATCGGTGCTCTCGGTCAAATTTGTCCTTTATTTAAAGGTATCGTATCAACAGTTTATTTCTATCATAAAATTCTATAACATTAGTCTTATATATGATAAAGATATAGTACTCTTTAATAAAACAATCGCTTTCTCTCAAAGCTAAAAAAATGATTAAATAAGATATAAATATTTTAGTGACAGAAATCATTTTGGGTACTTGCTGTATCGTTTCTTTGGAGTCAGTACATATTTGCAAGATAATATTTATACCGAAATTTGTTGACAGTAGCACGATCATTATTCGCTAATCCTTCCATAATATTAGAAAGCGAACAAAAACAAATCGATTTTGTGTTTTTAAAACAGGGGCTGGCTTGTCTTCGGTAGTAATATCATTTTTGATGTCAACCTACCATAATGTGATAATAGCCTACGCCATATATTATTTCTTTGCGGCGTTCAGAGCAAAGCAACCGTGGTCTGAGTGCGGCAACTCATGGAACACTGTGGCATGTTGGTTACCTAGTTACAGTGCCATCGATAATAGAACAAGACCAAACGCTTCTAGAACGCCGGCCGAAGAATTTTTTGAGTAATTTTTTTTAGTTACGAAATTAGTTATCGGTCACGTATTTCGAGTCATTCTGACTTTTAAATAAATTCCTACAGGTCAGAATAGTTTCGTCAATATTAAGTAACTGTTCAGAGTATTTAATTATAATCATATAGAATTGATTGTAAATTGTGAATATTCATTTGTTTCTTTTTCCCTGTCTTTGGCAATTTAGCAACAAAGTTCTTCAAATTAGTAATGGAATCGAAGATTCCGGGGCCTTAAGATGGGAGCTTGTTGCATGCCTGATTACTGCCTGGATTATGGTATATTTCTCCGTTTGGAAGTCTATAAAATCGTCGGCACAAGTGAGATACCTGACCGCGACTCTGCCACTTCTTTTAATCGTCGTCTTCCTCATGCGGTCCCTTACCCTTGAAGGTGCTGACAAGGGCCTGCAATTTTTCTTTCACCCTCGTTGGGAGCTGCTTGGCGACGCAAAGGTAATCCAAGAACTCTTTCTTCGCTTTTTAAAATATACTCCATAATATCGCCTTGACAATGCACGCAAGATCCAAGTTATTTTAACGTGGCAGCCTAAAGCTAACAAAGAATATAGCTCATTTTATTTACATGTTTTGAGTATCTTTATCACCGTTAATACTCTAACTTGTATTCATTGTTCTGTTAATCGTTCAATTAGAAAAAGGCATTAGCTATACTTCTATCGATATTAGCCAAGTTGGATAATATAACATTTTTTATATTACAATCTTAATTTTGTGTACTCCACATACGTAAATCTAAAATTATGGCAACTTTCTCATGAAATTATTGTGTTGTGTATAGGTTTGGATCTACGCAACCGCTCAAATTTTCAATTCTGTAGGCATAGCGTTTGGTTCAATGATATGTTTTGCCAGTTACAACAAGTTCCATAACACCATCTTAGTGGATAGCGTGGCTGTTTCTCTCATAAACGCGTTCAGTAGCCTACTCGTTGGAATATTTTCATTCGCAACCATCGGCAACATCGCTCTCGAACAAAATATGTCTGTCGAAGCTGTTTTAACAGATGGTACGTAAAAACATCTATCTCGTACTTAGCAATTAATTTCAGTCTTAATATTACGTTATAAATAACATATTTCAATAAAATGTTTTAACGTCAGTGATATGTATACTATTTCGAATACGATGATGCTAATGAAATTACCGTTTCTTGTAATATTCTATATTTCTTTAACACATATCGCTACTGATAAAAATAAAACTTTATCATCTCAAAACACATGATGTGTGAAAATATTGATTACTTAATGAAATATAACTAAAAAATTTTATATTTTTTTCGTCTGGGTGGTGTCAATCAATGTCAGATTAACTTCTCCTACAATTTTATAGACAAATCATAATTTCCGTTCAAGGACCTGGCCTCGTATTCGTTCTTTACCCGCAAGCGTTAGCCAAGATGCCAGCATCGCAAGTGTGGGCCGTGTTATTTTTCTTTATGCTAGTCTGCCTCTCTTTGAATAGTCAGGTAGGGATCACTTATTTAATTATTATAGCGTGAAAGATTAACACTAAGTTCACAAAGATTGACAGTAAATGCACGAATAATTTTGCCTTTTATATTATAATTTTTTTATTTTACGACAATTTCAGTTTGCGATAGTGGAAGTGGTTGTAACGTCGATACAAGATGGTTTTCCGAAATGGGTAAAACGTCATCTTTTGTGTCATGAAATGTTAGTACTTCTAGTATGCGTCATATCCTTTTTATTTGGTCTGCCTAATATCTCACAGGTAAGATGCTTTATTAATAATGTTAATTTCATTCGTGATTGGTAGGACAAGTTGGTTCTGAAAATTTGCGTATCAAACTTAACTCTAAAACCTATACTTTCCTATCATGACAGAGAAGGGAACTGTTTTTTAAACGTTATATAAATATTAAGTGAGTAATAATCAAAATTACACTAACGAAATTTTCTGTATCGTTTCTATTTCCAGGGAGGCATTTACTTTTTTCAACTGATAGACCACTATGCTGCCTCGATATCGATAATGTTTCTCGCTTTCTTCGAAGTAATTGCGATATCCTGGTGTTATGGCGTAAGACGACTGTGCAATAACGTAAAAGAAATGACTGGACGTGCACCGTCCTCATACTTCTGGTTTTGTTGGCTTATCGCTGCACCTCTTCTCATCATGGTAAAGTTAATTATGATATTGTTAAAAATAAGTAAACAACTAAATTTATCCGAACAAGTAACCGTAAAAATAAAACTAAATTGAAATAAAAATAAGAATTAATCATGGAAATTAGCATTAATTAATCGTATCGATTTCCTTCGTTGCCTTCACTTTTACATTAAACAATTTTATGACTAACAATAAATATTATATATAATTATATATAGACATTGATAACTCGTAACAAATCATTGAAAACAATTTCATGTGCTTTCTTGGAGTGGTTTTGTCATCTTTTTAAATGTCATCTTTTTAAATAATATATTATCAAAATGTATTACATAAAGATAGTTTAAAAGATAAAGTCGTAAGTCATATTTTATGACAAAGAAATAAATTTCTCCTGAAGTTTGTTTTTAAAAATATGCTCAAGAAGCAAGAAACTCTTTGTCAACATTTTAATTAATTTTAAGAAGTAATAATTACTCGTTTCATTTTGAAACATTAATATTCTTCCAACGATTCAAGCTGTCATCGTAAACAAATCTTAAAATCATAGATATAAATGTCCCCAAGATCGATTATGTTAATAGTAATCATCACAAATAACCACATGTAAATGCAGATTGATAAGTATAGAATAGATAATTGTTAAATATTCTATTTTGAAATTATATTTAAATCGGTCTAGAAACGCATCTCATATTTTCGTCTCAACGTTACAATTGTCAGCGTTATAAACACGTGATAATTTAAAATTGTACGAAAACTCACCGTCAGCCGCACACCACATTCCCATAAATCTCTGTTTCAGGCTGTGTGGGTATTCAGCGTAATTGATTATGAACCACCGACCTACCACAACGGCGAATACAAGTACCCGTGGTGGGCAGAGGCGATCGGTTGGGGAATAGCTTCTCTTTCGCTCATTTGCATTCCCGCTTTCGCTATCTACGAGTTCATCAGAGCCAACGGCAACACTTGTGCGGAGGTACGATAACGCGAACCATGGCGCGAGCCACCGATTAAAATTTCATTCCACGCGCCATCACTCTCCATAATTTGGCTACTTTGTCTTTCAGAAATTACGGAACTCTATTAAACCGCATTTCGAAGCATGCAAAATTTGTGGCCAAGAATACTGTAACGAGTCCTTGCATAATTTTGAGGACAACATGATCAAAGAGCAACAGGACGCGAGCAGTCCGATACAATTGAGCATCACTACTCCTTTGTCGAAATCCCAGACATGATGCTCAGACAGACATGGATCATTCGAAATTACTTATTACGAGTCTTATAAAGTGTTTACACAGATGAATGATGCGTTTAGTTGATAGAGTTGATATCCGTTAATTTTTTGTTCTTCATTAATATCACACGTGAGTTTATTAATAAAACTTTGTAAAACGTATAAAAGCTACCAAAGCCAACAAGTAAGATGGTTTATGAGTATTAAAATTGGCCAATTCGTAATTTTTTCTGATTTTTTCTGCCATTAGTTGCACAAAAGTGTCACAAATACGTAAAACCGTTTTTTAGTGCCGAAGGTAATACATAGTAGTAATTTAAAGAAAATTCGCTCTGTATACTACGCGCATCCACCAACCACGGAAGAGGCTCGTGAACATTCGCGAGCCACTTAGCGCGGCCGCTGGATACATGGTTTTACGGTAAACAAACGATTAAAGTAGAATAGTATTGTTTTGCTCAAACCTACCAACGTTGACGTTATACTCTAGCAAACAAGTGAATTTGTGATAAGATTAAATACATTCATTCACATTTACCAGTAAATTTACGATATTACGATATATAGCGTCACTTTCTTCCCTTTTTTTTCTTTAAATTATATCTTGGAAAATTGGATACGTATATCTGAAATGTAACATTCGTATTACAAATATTTTGTGGCCTGCACTTTGTATTTCACTGGTCAAAACAAAATATCGTGTAACGTCGATAACATTTAAACACTATATTACTCATTTTCTATTGAAAAGAAAATTATGATACTCCACAAAGCTGATGGAGGACGATATTGAAACTGACTCACGTTCCTGAAAACATTCAAGTGCATATTCTGCTTTCACATTTTAATATGTCATTTTGAAATGAGAACTTTTTCATACATCCATATAAAAACTAAATCGATATCATTTATGTGTATGCTGATCGTAAAGTGAATAAAGAAATGTGCACAACATAACAAACCGAAAGTATTTACCACGTAGTAAGTAAGTTACCATGAATATGGTTACGTATTGTTGCAATAATTAATTAATTCAATATTAGTTTTTGTTCGTTTTTCTGTTGACTTAAATGAAAAACACTATACTCCATAGCTTTTAGGATCGCTTCATATTTTTACATGACGTTCTAAAATCAATCGATATTTAGTTATTTAGATTGGACTGATAATGAATGTAAAGCGCAATAAATTGAATGTAATATAATATAATACCATGTCGGTAGGATAGAATAAGAAAAATCACTGTTAGAAAAAATTGTAGTTGCATCTAACAGCGTAGAGACACATTATTGTATTTTACAAACTTTTGTCTGCTTTGTATACATAAAGACATTTGATATTTCATCATACTTTACATAATTTACATTATTAATTCGCATACTTGTTGTTGAATTGTTAGTCGAAACAGAGCACTGTTACTACCATCGTTAATCATTCCTATTACGTAATAATAAGAACATCATCGTTCGACTTAACATCGTTCATAATAGAAGGGTACCTTGATAAGATACGACTCAAACGCACCGAAAAGGTAAAATAATAATCGTTTAATATACTGCGATTAACGATAGACGTATATTTAGAGGAATATGTTAAACAATAATGAGTACAAATGATAACGTTTTGTCGTAATTGTACATTTTATTCATTTTATTGGGTAAGTAGCGCCGCCAGAAGCGACTATTAAGCGAAGACGACAAGGAATGACTGCGTAAGCTTGTTAATAACGTGATTGTACACGTGATAAGAATAAATATCGTCGAGCGTGATGCGTCGTGTACAAAATTCAAAAGACAATAAAGTAGTGTACAAAACTAAGTTGACAATTACAAAAACACATCGAACACATTAATTTGTAATTGTTCAAAATTATAATAAATTATCCTATTCCCACGTTACCATTACTTTCAAACATGTTTACGATAATCTTGTTAAGAATTTATTATTAAGAGTCTTATGTATTATCGTCCTTATTTTTAAAAACGCTCTATCCGTAAGGTAGAATTAAGAACTATTTAAGAATTGATTAAGAATTATTTCCGTTCTTTTGCCTTTTCTGTTTATAAGATAGTAGAATTGGTTTTTGATGCATTTCGTTGTGTTTGATGTTTACAAAATCCGATGCATCGATCTTATGTAAGTTAAAAATCTGTTACGCGACGATCTCCCTACACAGTCGCGAGCGAATCCTCATATAATGCTAAATTGGATTTGCCTAATCGCATTATGAGCCTTCGTGCACTGTTTCGCGACAGAATCGAGCCATTCGAGTCTCCTACCATCCCAAGTTCACTTCAAAATAATCAGAAGCTAGATCACTTCGTCGACAAACCGGAAAAGTCGGCAACATGACAAAGAAGTTCGAATTCAATTGGCGAATCGAGGTACCGGAACTTTTGAGAAATGGTTCAACGTTCGATCGCTGGTTCGAAGACAAGGAAAACACCGAATACGAACCAAACTGCTTATTTAAAGTCGATGAATATGGATTTTTTATCTATTGGAAGAGCGACGGCAAGGTAGATTTTCCAAGTCACTATCTGTCCCTATTGTGTTTCAAAACACAAATTTTGCATAGATACTTGTCCATTTCGAGATAAGACTCGAGTATTATGAAAAAATATTTTCTTTTATGAAATTGGATATGCAGTAAGAAAATAGAAATAATATTAGAAGAGAAAACACAAGCTGACTATTATATTTATTTTACATAATGATATTTCGTTCGAATAAATATTTTTCAATCATAAATCTTTTTACGCAGGACGGCGATGTAATAGAACTGGCTCAAGTGAGTGATATTCGTTATGGTGGCACGCCAAAGGTAAATAATACGACAACTATTTGTTTAAGGTATCCAAAAGGGTTGTATAATATCTAATCGATTTTTTATACATACTAAATCATCCGTGTATACAGGGTGGTTGGTAATTGGTGGTACAAGCGGAAAGGGGGTGATTCTACACGAAAAAAGAAGCCGAGAATATAGAATACAAAATTTTTTTTTTTTTAATTTTTCCATCGAGACAATAAAGTGCACGCGTACCGAGCGAACATTCAAAGTCGATTTTCTCGAAAACAAAGCCTCAAACGAAAAATTTTTATTCTATATTTTCGACTTCTTTTTTCGCGTAGAATCACCCCCTTTCCGCTTGTGCCACCAGTTACCAACCACCCTGTATAATTTGTATTTGTCTTAATTGTATTGTATTTTTTTGTTTTAATTGTATTGCTTAGGATCCTAAATTGTGCCATAAAATAAATAAACACGGGACAATGGAAGAAATAGACCAGAAGAGTTTAACTATATGCTCGGGTATCGATTACACTAATATTCATTATCAGCATGTTATTTGTGCAGACGCAAAAACGGCTAAGGTAGTAAAACAGAAAAAAAAATAAGCTATTCTTCCTCTAGATTTAATCGGGAATGTAGATCATATTTCTTAAATTGGACATTTATCTGGTCTAGGATTGGCAAGTTGGGTTACGGTTAATTACGCACAACACGAAAGCTTCAAATGTTTGCCCGACGATACAACTAATGAAGCAGTACGTAACGTTTACGTTAATATAATTGTCTCTGCATTATCATCTAGCTAGTCGCTTGAAGGCTGTTAGCCTTTTTCAATACTTTTATTAAATTATACTATATCGCTACTACAGTACTTGCTACACATTCGTAATCGTTATAAATAGGCTGTGAGTTCCCGTTTACGAAATTTAATCCTTTACGCTTCTAGAACTTTTACACTCTAATACACATTTACAATAATTCCTTTCTTAGCTAAGAATTTTATTTCGAAACGAATATCGTTATAAATTTTAATAAGTTTTCAATATAGGCGATGTATACGCGTGTTATTAAGGAGTTTAAATTATAATTTTAATTATATATTTGTTTAACAGTTGGATGAGATTGAGCTTTCAAGTAGATCCTAAAGGAAAAGTGCCAGTGAAAGTTATATCAAAGACATTCGCCTCTGGGAAAACAGAAAAATTAGTTTATCAAGGGCTAGCAGACATGGGCTTACCTAGTGGAAAGGTAAGCTTCCTCTTCAATACGCGCAATCTTATTATCCTTGTAAAGTCTATATAGACAATGTCAAGTATTTTTAGGCTGTGAAAAATAAAAAGACTAAAGTAACAGTGAATATTACACGTGTTAATATTACATTCGGTTTATTTAAACTAAACCTTTTGCCGCTATGTCTCATAGAATTTTCAAACATTACTAACAGAAATACTAGGTTCTCAATTTTAACGATACCTTGTTCCATCCGTGCGATAAAGTTAAACGATTAGTTGAACAAAAGTTCTTTTTCCCAAGACGTTGATAATTTCTTTAAAGCTATCTACTTCGAACAGAAGAAAGTTTACAAGTAAAAATTAGTCGGTAATAATAAAAATTAATCTAGACAAGAAATAGTAGAATTAATTACATAAATATTATCATTTTCAGAGCGATAAAATTGAGCCTAAGGATTTCACGTTCGAGAAATTTAAGAATTTGTACTTTAAAATTTGCCCTCGCAACGATATCGAGGAATTATTCCAATCGATGTAAGTACTAGTTACATAGAGGTAAAATTACTGCGAATAGCGTCATAAATCTTCTGAAATAACGTTTATTATGGTACTAATGGTATATTTCAGAACCAAAGGAAAATCGGATACGATCAGTCTGGGTCAGTTAGTACAATTTATGAACGAGAAACAAAGAGACCCTCGACTGAACGAAATTTTGTATCCCCTTTACGATGAGAAACGATGCACGGAAATAATCAACGATTACGAACAAGATGAGAAAGCAAGGAATGACAGTAAGTTTATTTGCTAAAACGATTTACGTTCTAGAATCACGAAATTTCCTTTTTTTTCCCTTCCTCTTTCTCCTTTAGTTGGTTTTAACGTCACATCTAGCCTACATCAATGTAATCATTAGTCACGAAGATATATAGAACTACGATTTATTACAAAGTCACTTACAAAATAAAATGCCATTGATATTTAGGTATTTTCTTTCTTATGAAATGCATACATTGGAGTTGTGTTTTGTATTTTTAATCCTATCGTTTGGAATATTAAAAACTGATACAGTGTGGCAATAAACATTAATAAATCTAGATTTAATGAATTTGTTTAAAGTACGATTAGAGGATCAGACGAGCAGGAAAAAGTACATATAACTTTATATTTATTTATTTATAATTATTTTAATTTATAGTTATTACTATTTATATTTTTATTATGTATATATAATTTTAAATGTTTAATGTGTGTATATATATATGATTACAAATTATTTTTTAATTTTTCCTTCTTCCGCAATATTTATTTGATGCATTTTTATTTTCTTTATTTCCGTATGTAGAGTCCTTAACCAAGGAGGGTTTCATTCGTTACCTAATGTCTGATGAAAATGCACCTGTATTTTTGGACAAATTGGAAGAATGGATGGACATGGATCAACCTCTTGCCCATTATTATATTAATTCCAGTCACAATACTTATCTGAGTGGCAGACAAATCGGTGGTAAAAGTACCGTTGAGATGTACAGACAAGTCTTGTTAGCTGGTTGCAGGTAATTATTAATCATTAGTAATTTATTACATATTAGTAATTTATAACATTTCAGGCACGCTAGGTCCTTTTTTAATTTTTAATTTCAATGACAGTTGGATATTATTAGAAATTCTTAATACAAACGATATAAATTTTATTCGTATCGATAAATCATCAATGTTTAAAAACATCAGATTAAACTGTAGAGTTTATTAAATCAGACTAAATCTTTTGTACAAATTTTACATTTTGACTCTAGTTATGTAGGAAAAATTAATTTCTACCTGCTTATATAAAAGATTCTGCTGTGATTATTATTATTTTAAACGTATTTGATTCATTATGATTAAAAATTAATGGCAAAAATATTTAAAAATTACAAGGACTATTTGCATGTTAAATACAATGCTTTACATCTTATATGTAGGACAATTGTTCTATGATTTCCGTAATTTTGACGATACATATTGTAAATGATAACGATCACGCTGTTTTTTGTGTAAGTTGGAGAAATTTTTGATATTTGATAAAGTTATCGAGGGAGTAAGGACAATTTGAGAAAGGATAATGAAATATGTTGCCCGGCAGATGTGTAGAGCTCGATTGTTGGGATGGGAAAGGAGAAGACGAAGAGCCTATCATAACTCACGGCAAAGCTATGTGTACTGATATCCTTTTCAAAGATGTCATATACGCTTTAAGGGACACAGCGTTCGTCACATCGGAGTATCCTATAATTCTAAGTTTCGAAAATCATTGCTGCCTGAAACAGCAATATAAGTTAGCCAAATACTGCGATGAAATATTAGGTGACTTGCTACTGAAAGAGCCTCTGAAAGATTATCCGGTATGTGATACTCGGATTTAAATTTCTTGAATCTCTTAACACGACGCTGAATAAAACAGTAATATATAATATCGTCGATATCATATGAAAGATAAATCTTTGTTACGCATTTAACAAGTTCTTCTTGCATATAGCTTATATTTATAAAATCGTAAATAATTTCGTTTCCACATACTGAATTAGAAGTTATCTCGAATAACATACTAAAGAATTTGTTCGACAAACGAAAGTCGGTAATTGTCTATTTCCTGTTGTCTCAATTTATGAAAACATTTTCCCATTCGTATTTCGTGCGACTCGATAAACTCGCGTTTTTCCTCGCGAACGGACAAGTAATAGTAGCAGCAGAATTTTATAAATTTTTAACACGCCCGCTGGAAAATACGAGTTTACCCGATTCAGAGGGAACAGATCAAATGAAAATATGAGAAGCGTGCTTATCGCACGGATGAATGTCCCGCGAGAAATACGTTTATTTTGTAATCGTAAATAAAATGGCACAGCTTGAACCCGGGCATCCACTTCCACCACCAAGTGCACTGAAGCGAAAGATATTAATCAAGAATAAAAGACTGAAACCGGAGGTAGAAAAGGTGGAGCTCGAGTTATTCCGCTCCGGGCAATTCGAGGCGAAAGACGAAGTAGTGGAGGATCCCAGCGCACCACCTTCTGGACCACCGGAACCGCCAAAGGTGTCCCTATGACTATGTTTATCGCTTATTTAAAAATTTCCTTCCACCTCTATTAGAATATAACTAAGATATAATTTATTTAAAATTTACCAGATTTTATTTAGAAAATTTTCTTCTGAAAATCATGTTCCTAAATTATTAGCGTACCGCACAGCCATGTCATACAGCACGTCTTTTTTTGAAAACAAAATCTTGATAACATTTTAGGAGGAACCACCACCCGAAGCTGCACCAGCTGAAGGTGCTGCACCAGGTGAAGGGGGTGCTGAAGGAGAAGCGCCTCCAGTTCAATATACCGGCAGTACGATGGCGTGTCATCCATGGCTCTCTTCTATGATTAATTACGCACAGCCAGTGAAATTTCAAAGTTTCGAAACTGCGGAAAGTATGTAAAACGTACTTTCTTTTCATTTATATTAACATACAAGCGTTATATTCATATTTCAGGCTTTTGATAAAGTAAGTACAATTTATGTATGTGCATACGATTTATCATCGCATTCGCCATATCTTGTATCAACAAACGAATAGTATCATTGATTCTCGTATTTGTATTTTTATTTTAATTTTATACTTCAGTACTATGGGAATTTTTATGATAATATATTTATCACGAAAGACAATTATGCATTAAGTAAGTAAAATTAATAAGTAAAACTAAAATGTAATCTGCATTACGAGTTTGGATCTAATGTTAGGTAAAATCGGTTATGCAACATACACGTAACAATTACAATGATATATCGTTATTCGCTATTGAGATATATAAGCGCTATTATTGTTGCAGAAAAGAACATACATCATAATATGTCCTCGTTTTCGGAGACTGCGGCACTCAACTATCTGAAAACGAATGCGGTGGAGTTTGTTAATTACAACAAACGTCAGATGAGTCGAATTTACCCAAAAGGTACGAGGGCTGATTCGTCGAATTACATGCCACAAGTAAGTCGTTAATTATAGCTAGGAAAAATTGATATTATTCGGTACATCAATCAGGTTTGTATTTGTTTAGGTCTTTTGGAACGCTGGCTGTCAAATGGTTGCGTTAAATTTTCAAACGCCCGATTTGCCTATGCAATTAAATCAAGGAAAATTCGAGTATAACGCAACAACTGGGTATCTACTAAAGCCTGATTTTATGAGAAGGTCGGATAAAATTTTCGATCCATTCTCCGAGGACGTAGACGGTGTTATCACAGCTCAATGTTCCGTTCAAGTAAACTTTGCATATGCAACATTTTATTTTGTCAGAATATTTTTGCAGGGTATTTGTGAAACGATTTGTTTTATTCGAATAAAAATTTAATTTTACTATGTACAAGCAATTACAGTAACGATACGAGTAACATTTTATTAAGTATTATCGATCGACTGTTGCCTGTATCGTTAATACCGATATTAAAAGTCGGATTAAAAAATTTAATCGCCTTTAAAATAATAATATAAACTAATCAATAATAATACACATTATTAATTAAGTAAATCGAGTGATGGAATAAAAGTTTAATCGTTGATAAATTCTACTTGTCAGGTAATAGCAGGACAATTCTTGTCCGACAAAAAGGTCGGCACTTACGTTGAAGTGGATATGTACGGTTTGCCAGCAGACACAATTAAGAAAGAATTTCGAACACGAATGGTTCCTGGGAACGGATTGAATCCAGTTTATAACGAAGAACCGTTTCTATTCCGTAAAGTTGTACTTCCCGACTTGGCTGTACTCAGATTTGGTAATTCTATGACTCTAATCATTTTAACAGATTTATATTAATGCACATAAATTTTTAATAAATTCATCTATCGTTCCTTTAATCTATAGAAGAATCATTGTTTCCAAAAAATAAATTAGCTACACGTCTTTAATTAGTTAGTTTCCAACTCTATCGGCGTTCTATTAAACATTTTCACCGATTCAAAGAATGCAATTTCACGCTGCAACAGCGACATAAATTGACATTCGTTGTTCGCATAGGTGTATACGAAGAGAGCGGAAAATTGTTGGGTCAACGAATTTTACCATTGGACGGCCTTCAAGCTGGATATAGACATATTTCGTTGAAAACCGAGGCGAATTTTCCCATGGCACTGCCGATGTTGTTCTGTAACATCGAGCTAAAGATTTACGTACCCGATGGATTCGAAGGTAATCTCTTGAGCAAGTTCGCCGAGCAAAAATAGAAGTGTATGACGATGCCTCTGATGCGAGTCCGCTTTCTCGACTTGTAGACTTCATGGCAGCCTTGTCTGATCCGGGTGGATTCAGCAAAGGAGCAGAGAAGCAAGCCGAAACTATGAAGGGACTAGGAATCGAGCAAACCGACACGAAGGCCGAGGCGAAGAAGAAAGAAGAGGAAAAGGCTAAAAAGGGTATACCCTGTTTTTCAAATTTTCATTCATAAAACTTAAAACGGAAAACGAACGTTTAATGTGCCATTATTTGAAATTGTCGCCGGCAAACATTTTTAAACGCTGCCGGAATTAAATTGTTTGCTCGAACTGTTAGTTTTATTAAGATGTTAATCAGTTTGTAAAAGTTTTGTGACGAATTGAGAAATATTTTTATTAAGGCAACAATTGTAAGTTAATTCTGTGTAATAAACCGTGAGACTATATGATACCATATTTATATATAATTATAAAATATTTGTCGGGTATCAAATTTTTAGAGGAATGGAAGCCAGAGCCAATTACGATAGACACGCTAAAGAAGGAGAAAGCGTACAAACTGGGGAAAAAACAACAGAAGGATCTGGATACAATGAGGAAGAAGCATCTGAAGGAACGACAGACAATGCAAAAAAATCATTGCGCTGCCATTGATAAATTGGTGAAGGGAAAGGAGTACGTAGTGTACTAAAACATTACTTTCGCTAACTAGAAATTACCGAATTGTCGCGATTAACGTCGTTATCGCACTTAATCCCACATGGCAATGACAAATCTCGCATTTACAGCAAAAGCGCACTGCTCCAGGACGCGAACGTGAAAAAAGTTATAAGCGAACAAACCGCGCAATGGTCCGCCATGGTAGAACGGCAACGAAAAGAGGAATGGGAGATGTTGAAGAATCAGACGGAGGCCGGCCGGGAGGAATTCAAAAAATTAATCGAAATTGTACAGGCCTCGCAGGTTAAACAGTTACAGGCAAAACATGACAAGTGTGTAGATTCTATTTCTAATTTCTCTTTAGTATTTTTATTCGTTCGCTTCTCACATATAATTTTGGCTTGAAGAATGAAAAATAGAAACTTCTTAAATTATCGTAAAATTAAAAATGTTCAAGCATACGTAAAATTGAACAAAGTTTGTACTTGACATGTAATAGTTGGTTTATAAAATTATTCCTTACCGTCGGGGTAATATAATTTTCGGGATGATGAAAGGTAGGGGTGTGAAGCAGTTTCAACACCGAAGTAAACGTACGATTCGATATACTAAAACAACTGTAAGCTGCAACAGTACAGCACAATACAAAACAATTCAGCTACACATTGTCCGTACATTTTGCAATCAATTTTTGTTTTTTACGTTCATCGGAAAGTTTAGGCGACAACTACCTTTGCACTCTTACTTTACTTGAAACTCGCAACTAGTAATGCAACTAGTTGTCCAAAATTGCTATTCCTACAATAATATCCTTTTTCTTTCTTCTCAGAGATATTAAAGATATGAACGCGAATCAGGTAAAAGTATCTGTGGAAACGGCTAAAGAAGTAATGAACGACAAAGCGTTAAAGACAAAAGGAGACAAGGATCGTCGACTTCGTGAGAAGAAGGAACAAAATACGAAGAAATTTATGCAAGAAAGGAAAACTGTGCAAATCAAGCAAGGCCGTGAAAAAGAAAAATTGAAAGCTTCTCACGAAAAACAAGTAGCAGACTTAGATGGCAATATTAACGCGGTAATGCTTCATAATTTTACTTTAAAAACTGACTTCTTAATTTTTTTTGATCATAAGAACAAGATAATCGATAAATTGCATATCTTTCTTCTAAATCAATCGTTGATATCGCGTGTGAGTGACGCATATTTATTTTCGTACTTTTTCACCAACGTGTCAAGCTCGTTTTTTTTTTCTAGTAGCTGATAATACTTACAAGATTATCGTTTTGTTACAGACCATTGAAATGTACAAGAATGAAGCAATTCACTTGGACATGTCGTCTAAAACAGAATTCTTTGTATAATTATTCGATCTGGAAATTTTCTACTTGAAAGTTTATACTTAATTTAAAAACATATTTTCTACCCATACTTACTCGATATACATATCTTGGCACTATTGTAGAATTTATTAAATCTTTCAATTTTTTCTTTCTCTTTATGCACTGTTTCATTTTGATCACATTTTGAACTACTTCTAAGATTCTTTATATAATATTATTTGATAAATATTGTAATAACATTTACATATAATTCACGGATGTGTGACTCGTTTCGTATTCTTTTATAAAGGATAATTATTACGAACTATATATACCTCTAAGTTTCGAAATTATACGATATATATCACGTAGGGTTTACATTAACTTTTAACATTTAATATTCTTACAGTTGTAAGTCAAACAATTTCTTTTCCAATACTATATTTATTGCAATTATGACTAAATTTTGCTTACTATTGTAAGCCTTTGTGAGATTATTGCGTTTCAAATCTTTAAATTCTTTAAAAGTCTAACACATATACCGTCGCTTTGCTAAATATCTCAGAATGTAATATTTCCAATTTATTCGCAAAACTTTTATTTGTACAGTCTTTTATTGTACAGTCATGATACATTATGCTAATTACACGCATCGCTCGCTATGGATAATTTTACACTAATTTCAATTCAAATCATCGTAGCACTATCATCACCTTACAATATCTAAAAATGTTCCTACTTTGTAAACGTGCGAGGAGGGTGACCGCTTTCGAGAAATTGTTTGTGCGCAAATATTGTAACAATCTGAGAGACTCGATACAAGTATGTATAAACTTAGACGTTACTTCGTAGAACGGTAACTCAGACAGAAAACAGGGAATAAGATAAAACAAACAACGGGAAAGTCGGGCAAACAGAAAACCAACAAACTCGTGCAACGACCCGATGTTTCACTGTCGGTGACTTAAAGCGTTTTCTCTTTATATTGTTCCACATACCGTTGAACAAACGGTAGCCTATATACTCGTAAAGAGGCGATGGAACCCGCACACGCACCCACCCAATAGACTATCACGTGCTCCATAAAGGAAGTTCCTAAACATCCGTATTTCAAGGAGGTAGCCAGCGCGGGATTGAAGTAGCCGCCGGAATAATCGAAAGCTGAAATCAGCGTGAAAATAAATCGAGTATAAGTGTATCAACACGATCATCAACAAGTGTTCACATCGAAAACAAGAGTCTAATCTATAGCCATGATACGATAATACAGAGTATCTAATATTTGCAACGAACAGATTCGATTACTCGCAAACATTTTCAGTTCTTAAATTGCGAAAAGTGTAATATGTTTTCTTTAAGATGCCAGATTTATTAAGGTGGAAGGATCGTAGTGAGGTGAAATCGTAAAGAAACTTTTCTCGAAATAAGAAGAAAAAACAAACGAAAATAAAAGAAATATGGGAAATGTGAAAAAAAACTAAGCGTTATTCGAGTTATTCCAAGCGAATTTTTAATCGTTTCTGGGGAAACAAACATCTGTAAAAATAATAAAAAATGTAATAATTCAAAGGACTTTAAAGTGTTGTTATGTTCGTACTTATTATTGCTCGATGAGAGAAATTTCTTCGAATGATCGAAGCAGACAATTTTCGATGGAAAACTTACATTATTATATATTTGATCACGAAAAGGATTATATTTACGATCCGAATATATTCGAATATTCGAATAATTCAAACATATCCCTACGTTCGAAAAGTTTATATACAATTTCCACATTTGAAGAAAAGAGTTGAAAGAATTCAAGAGTGAATAAAGAAATATATATTATATAAGGATACACATATACAACGTACGTACATGTATTCAAAAATATGGATCGATTCAGCTGTTATTTCCCATTAGTTTATATTAATTTGTTAAAGGCGATTGCGTTGACCTATTAAAGTCGTATGAAACATCTAAATCTAAATATTTATAAACCGCGAAAGAATATATGTACAAAAACGAATGAAAGTTTCTATTTTTATACAGCTTAGATACCCTGTAATTAGAAAACTAAAAGGGATATGTAAATAACTAAAGGTTAACGTAGGTAAATAAATGAAAAAAATTGTTTACAAGACGAATCGTGATATAAATTAATCAAACCTGCAATAACCAAAGTTGTTCCAACGAAGGAATCAAGAATAACACTAATCTTCGAATTTATCTCGCTCAAGCCACGTGAGACCACCCTATATATACAAGTTGCCACGCATTCTATAAATGCTCCAAATATTACAGGCACCTTAAAGATAGAAGAGACGCTCGCATAATTTTCGCTAGAATTTATGTAAACTATGATTTTTTTAATCTCATATATCCCGATAGGGTACTAACGTTAACGAGGCTATTATAATAGTCTTAAAGATTTACAAAAAATGTAATGATTTTTATCTTATGTTCTTACATACGTCACTATCGCGAAAAGACTATTTTTGTTACATTTTCGAACGAAAGAAGCGAGCCTATTACAAACAGTCGAGAAAAGTTTGTAATTTATTATCGCACTTACTTGCAGATCGGTAGTACAATCTTCGAATGCTTTGTGTTTGTGCGTCGAAACAATTTCGAGTGCCCAAAGTAATTGAACGTATCTAAAAATGGCAAGACCGCCGACAAGTTCGGCCCATATTAAAAGGAAAGCATCGCGCACTGACTTCGTTCCATTGACAACGTCTTCGATGTGCGTGTAGGGACAAGCGGTAGCGTCTTCCCAATTCATAGACCACCAAATCGTCAGTACGAATAAATATACGCCGTACATAGAAACACCCCAATTATCCGCAACTAAGGTACATTATAATTAAAACAGAGAATATGTACTGAAAAATTTATACAGAAAAATATAACGTTCTTATAATTTGACGCTGATAGAATTGTAATTGTACATAGCATTCCATTAAAAAATATTAGCTGTTACAGGTACACATAAAAAAAAAAGAAAAGAATAAAATTCGATACATATATACATATACATGTACATAAGTAAAAACATTATTAGTTTAATAAATTTCGTATCAAATTTTGTAAAATTTATAGAGTTACCAATTAGAAATTATTGACGATAAATTCGGTAAACTTACTTATTATTAATTCGAAACATGCTCCGCAAAGTTCACCGGTAGCAATACCTTCTAAAAATAGGGACCTT
Source organism: Bombus huntii (assembly GCF_024542735.1). Lineage (NCBI taxonomy): Eukaryota > Metazoa > Arthropoda > Insecta > Hymenoptera > Apidae > Bombus > Bombus huntii. The sequence goes on along the minus strand of NC_066245.1, from coordinate 1,434,777 downwards.
ACAAACGGATCCTGTATATAATAGTTGGTATATCTTCTCATCCAGTAAGCTATGAGACTTGTAAATACAATATACAGTGTAGAAACTGCCAAAGCGATTATCGTTGCAGCCATGGTGTTGATCGAATATGGTATGCACAAGCTCGATATCGTAAAACGGAAACTAAAAAAAAAAAAACAAAATTACAAAATCATGAATAAATGTTTATATATGTCAATGACTGCTGGTATAGTGCACCCCATACATTACCTATACGACCGTAATCGTCGAGCTTAAAACTTGAGCACATATAGTGGGAATTCGGAAAAAGAATAACAAAACACCATATGAAACCAAACAAATATCTTGAAGAGGCTCTGCGAGAACAATGGAGTAAAATATCAGTAAATTTTGTTAAAAACTTAATACACTTCATGATAAATAGAATGCAAACGATTATTCGTGGAAAGGGCAATCTTACAAAATATTAATTGTGATATAAATTGATAATCTATCGTAATGTACGAATACTTTTTTCCCTTATGTGAATTTTCGATTGTCATATGTTACAAAGTACCGCAGTTAACTCTTTTATTTTGTTATATTTATTACTGCTAACATTGCTGTATAACGTGCGATCATCTGTATATCAATGCAATTATTAACATAAAGAACACAGTCTTCCCAATTTTCACGTTCATATTATACGAATACTTTTAATCCAGGCTGCCTATATCGTGGCCCAAACTACAAGCATAACAAGAAATCATAATGCAATTATTGTCAATATTTCGTACACTAAAAAAGTTGTTAAAAACAATCTACCACAATAATTTAATCGTACTCTTACAGTAACAATGCGCGAGTATATTGTTACATGTATTCTGGTCTAGAAAAATAATATATTTAGCATCAAAGTATAGTTAACTTTAAGTTTGTAAGTTATTACACATTAACATTATAATACATGTATGTATATACAAAATATAGGAACATTATGCAACAGCAAAATATTACGCAAAACAGCATTCGACAAACTATGGTTTCAAGTGATTCTCGTGAACGTAATATAAACTTACATATTTACCACCAAATTTCATTCGCTTTTCTCATCTCTTCCCGAGCAAACATTCACACAATACTTGTAAATCTATTTCTCGATCTCTTCCTTTCTTTCGCGCACAGCAAGATTTTGCTTAGCTGTTATTTAAAACCATCGAGTGTAATTGAATATATTTGTGTGAATATGTCGCGTAGCTTTAAATAGCTGGTCTCCCAAATTACCTGGTTGTACATCCGCATCACGTTAGATATCGAATATGTTTCAAAATAATCTTATGACGAAACTGAACAGACAATTTTTCCTAAATATGAATAACAGTTATACCTGTCACCAAGTATTATTCAATTATTTTGCAACTAACTAGAAGCATTTCATTCATTTTATTTATTCAATTTACTTGTTCATATCGTTACTTTGATTCGTATTTCAAAAATCGAAAAGCAAATTTATGTACACGTGTAGAGAAATAAATTATAAATCTTCCATTCATGCTTACAACAATGTAAATTTAATGCTTACAAATTGTGTTTGTATTACAACCTTTAAAGAATAATTTGATCTGACCGGTTATAAATTTTTAATTCCATAACATTCGTTTGTTTCCAAACAATTCAGACTACTGAATGCAGTAAATTCTACACCATAATGACATTTATACAGTTAGTTGACCTGAATTGTAACGAAATAAAACCGGTATGCCCGAAAGGACGTATGGATTTAACGCTCAAACAATCAACTAAATACTTAGTTCTACATATTTAAAGTACTAAATGTTTTGACTACTCGAGATTACAAAAATGTCTTTAAAGTGCAAATGATAAATAAATTTTATAATACGATTGTCTATTTCTGATTAACACAAAAATAATCGTTATAAAAGCAAATAAAACTTCCAGTTTATACAGTTATGATTGGATGTTTTTATTCGTTTTATGAAGTATTAACTACATTTATTACATAGGTAAATGATTCCATGTTTATTTATGAGTGTGGACTAACTTTATCATTATAAAAAAGAAAGTAACATTTATTTACAAGAATCAAATGACTCTCCTTTGTGCTTTTTGGCCGCTTGAGAATCATCTTGATTCTCAGTTTTTATCATTAACCTGGAAATCCGTTTTGACTTTAAGTAGGACATTGTTTCGCTTGATGATCTACAATAAAAATTAATTAATTAAAGTTTGTCGGTTTTATCGCAGAATAATTTGTATTTAACAATAGGTTAAATTGTAAAATTTTGTATTTACCTTGGATGTGGAGTCTTAGTCTCAGTAAACATTTCTGTTGAATTACTTTCAGATGAACTAGAACTTGTACATGGAGAATACGGAATGATCTGGTATGTAGTTCTACTAACTACCTCAGTAGTTGGTTCTGTATTTTCTGTTTGATTTGGTATATTATTACTAATACGATTTTCCCCATCTAGTATAGGCTTTTTCTTATCTTCAACATCTGTTTTCACAGATTTTATATCAACATGATTCTCAGCCTTAGTTTTTAATTTACCATCTTGTGTGGGAAAATTTACAGTTGGTATTGTTATATTTCTATCTCCTTTTCCTGCAATCATTAAGTTAATCAATAGTTTAGAGAGTTCTTCCCTTTTCCTTGTTACTACTATTTCCTCAAACCAATTTTTCAGTGTCTTTATTGGCAATGTATAATCTTTAATGGGATTCTGGAAAAAAAATTTATTATTGTACAATTTGTAATGCTACCTCGTCTACCAATTATACCAATGATATAAACTAAAAAAATAAACCTACTTTAAAGAAGCTCTCTACGTATTGTAATACATATAATCCGCAATCAGTGAAATTTGATTGCTGAGGAACTTTCAACGATGCTCCTTTAATAGTATCTTTTGAAAACACTTTCTCATTTCCCATTTTTGCAACATACTCACAGCTTAAGTAATCTCTTAATGTAGCTACTACACGTGCTCTACTTGCCCCCGCAAGAGAGTCAAATATTAATATGCAGGGTCTATAAAAAATAAAATAAAAATATGAATAAATATAGTATCCTATTTGGAACGTCACTTGTTTTAAAAGTATATGCAAATACTTACACTTTTATAGTCTCTTTCTCCTGCTGTATATTTGGTTCAACATTTGAAGATAAACCTTTATTTTCTGCATTTTCTGATTCATCCTACATTAGAAATTGCCAATAGCATATACTTTGATACATTTATAATTTATTATAATCTATATTAAAACACAACTTAGTTTGCGGCACACTTACATCATCTTCGCTATCCATCTCCATTTCTTCGTCATCGCCTTCAGCTTCGTCTCTTTCTGAACCATCATCACCTTGATCTATAGTCACAGTAGTTGTCACTGGTTTGAGAGTCGTACTTCCAATCGTGACAGCTTGTAGTTTTACTTCCTTTAATTTTTTACTTTTTTGTACAGTCTTGTGAACATCATTTTCATCACATCGTTTTGGCTGTGCAAAAACTTTACCCACCAAACCAGGGAAACAAATAATAGCCAAAAACCAATGGGCACTGTAATATTATTTTATATAACAAGTGTCACTTGGAAATATTTTAGATTAAATAGAGACATAAAAACAGAATTGAGCATTTGAGAAAGATAAGTACTTACTGTTCATTTATAGGAATTATAATAAAATCTTTTTCAAATATGTTAACGTTTTTCGTCCACTTTTGTACTCTTGCATGTCTCTTGGCAGCGGGTGAAAGAGGTACATTACTTTCACCTGCTTGAGCATGTGGACTTGTTAATCGTTTATAAAAATATGAACTGAATACATGAGTTCTATGTTGATCAGATTCTGATAAAACCTCCAGTGTCAAATATTTTAGATAGAAGTCTATAATTACATCGTTTAAAAACTGATCCTCCCCAAGACATAAATAATCTTCAGTGTTAATCGCTATACCGCCTTTTGCAGGTGGTGGAGGATATACAGTTATTCTGTAAATAACAAATCGTACATTATACGAAAAGTGAAAACTGTTAATTGTAAAAAGGAAATGTTTCAAACAAAAGTGGAGAATATAAGAAGAAACAGATTATGTTAACATTTATTTGACCAGCTTTGAAAAATATCCCGAGAATGAAGAAGTTTCAATATTAGTTATAGAAACTATAAATATAATAAAAAGTATAAGTTTCAATTTAAAATATTAATTGTTACCATCAACTCATTCCCAAGTAAAATAAGAAGAAAAAAAAGGAAATAGTATAAATATGATTATTTATTCTAATTCTGTAATTAAATTTGTTTCTTACGTCTGTATACCACCATTGACATTTGAATTAGTTGTTGTTCCAGTTTGGTTTTCTTTTCTAGATGAGCTTTGTATTTTTAGCTTCTGAAAGAAGGCGAATTATATTTGAGAGATAGTAATTTTACATACTTATCAATAACATATATTACTCACATCTTTCGGCGATGCTCGTACAAGGATATCATTTGCCTCCTTTGAGCTTAATTCTTCTAACAAGCGTCTTCGCGAAAATAAAGATTTTAGCACAACTTTCGATTCTTCGGATAATTTCTCTGGTAGTAAAGTTATACGTTTATGTGTATGATCTGTAAAAATGTTAACATTCTCATTTCATTTATAATTATATATATATATATGTAAAATATATTATAAAGTATAATATATTTTAAAGTTGATACCTTTTCCAGCAGGATCATAATATGGCCCTTTTGGATCCTGCATTCCTAATAATTCGCGAATCATAGCTCCAGTATTAGTAGATGTATAAAAGAAAAGCACTGGCATTGCTTTGCCAAAATGAATTAGCACTTTTACTATATCTTGGATTTTAACTTCTAATGCTACGAAAGTTTTATCTGCAACAAAAATGCGCGAATATTTTTATATGACAAATACCTATCAAAATAACATATAATTATGAACATATAATAATTAGTAAAGGATTACCATCTTCTAATAGGGGTACACCAAATCTTACTCCAGTTTGCGAGATTATGACTCTCTCTCGAGGAACATATTTATAAGATCCTATCCTTACTGTTCGACACAACAAAGAAGTATGTGGAGATTGAAGAGAATTATCTGAAAATATTTATTTTCACGTTTTCTCATTTTATATATAATTACATTCAAAATGCAATAAATTGGAATCAACGTATTTTATAGAAGTCATATACATATGTAAAATACGTAAAATATGAAGCATATTGCAAGATACCTTTAATATCTTCACTCTCCATAGCATAATCAGAACTCACGCTAGAAATAGAATTGTTCGTAATTACGGGTTCCTTCTCAAGAATGGTTTCCATTTCTTCACTAAAATTATTACTTGCGTCGTTTGAAAGTATATTGTTACTAGAGCCGTCCGATCTTTTAATTTTGCCTTCCTCCTCTTCGTCAGATGATATTGTCAGACACTCTGTATAAGAAATATCATGTCTGAGCTGTCTGTATGTCATAAGATATATAAAAGAATTCACTTCAAAATTTTTGTTGTATATAAACATAATTATAGTAATAAAGATTATTCGATTCAATTGTAAGACACAAAAATATGGTAATAGAAACAGTATTTTTCTCAAGGTCGTTCGTTCCATGTTTTTCTAAATTATTAATGCCTTTATTCAAATCTCTAACATTACAATAAAAAAGAAAAAGAAAGTATTAACTTATTTATATATTTAGACACATCGCGAAATAATATATGAGACAAGACCTACAACACATTTATAGTTCGGAAAAATTCGAAAAAAAAAAGAAGAAAATGTAAAGCTTTAAAAAATTTACAAATTTAAAGAAACATAAACTATTAATATTTTAGACGTTTAGCATGTTTAGACGTATAACAATAATAATAATGAAAATTAATTCATATGTATATGAAATAGTGTTTACTATAAATTATGTCATTATTAACATGAATGTTATCGTCATCGATCATTTAACAAGTAATCAAAAGAAGCTAAATATGTTACTTCACATTATTATGATTTTAAACAATAAATCACTTTTAATCATGAATATAATCTCTTGTGTAGACATGATTGTATTATAGATATTACTTGAATAATGTGTCAAATATACAAAGTAGCAAAGTTAGGATGTACATTCAAATAAATATTTCTTAAGCATTTATTTCTATATATCTTTCACATCAAATATCTCGCAGTTCGCTGTGGAGTGCCGAAGCGTGCAGACGTGTCTCTAGTGCCCAGCGTAGTCCGAAAACAACACGTGTCGCCCAACCGTCGAAAGAGAACACAGCTAAGTGTCTCTTACCCTTTAGGGAGAAGAAAATCCCACGCACCTAACCTCAACCCGAATACTAGCCTCACAGCCTCACGACTAGTTGTTCATTCCGAATTAACTAGCTCGATGATGGCCCAGCAACCGCGACCAGGCTCTCCGGAGCAGACTTGCAGCTACCCCGTGCTACCCCCCCCCCCCCCGTGGCAGAAGTGCAGCAGAACTCTCCGCATTAACGACGCTAATACTACAAAGAAAAGGAAAATAGAAACAGCAACGCAAATAAACACACACAACAGGTTCGCCGTATTGGAATCCTCAAACGACGCCATGGAAATCGTAGAACCGCCACCAAACCAACACTCACAGAGAATCCCCCCTCCCCCACCAATATTTGTGGACGACGTCATTGACATACAGACAATGATCAAGTCCCTAGAGAGAGATATCAGCAAGGAGGAATATAACCTTAAGATAAGCAACAACAAAGTAAAAATACTGCCGACGAACCCAGAAGCTTACAGAAAACTCATCAAGACACTCAGGACCCTGAACGCCAACTTCCACACCTACCAACTCAAACAGGAAAGGCCTTTCCGGGTGGTCCTACGAAACATACACCACTCAGCAGACATAGACGAACTAAAATACGAACTCTCAAAACTCGGCCACGAAGTCATCAACGTAAGTAATATAAGGCATAGAGTCTCGAAAGACCCGTTATCCCTATTCTTCCTAGACATTAAACAAAAGCCGAACAATAAGGAAATCTACAACATCAGTCGCCTAATGAACGCGATAGTAAAGATCGAACCACCGCTCGTGAAAAAAGAAATAGTGCAGTGCAAAAGGTGCCAAAGGTACGGTCATACGCAGAAATACTGCAACCATACTTTCCGCTGCGTTAAATGCGCAGGCACTCACTGCGCCACAAGTGCGCCAAATCACCGGAAACCCCAGCGAAATGCATCCACTGCCAAGGGGACCACCCTGCCAACTACAAAGGCTGCCCAGCATATAAAACACTATACACGAACAGGTACCCTAAGCCCAGAGCAAAAGAGGTATCCAACCAAACACCCAGCCCGCCGAAATTCACGACTACCCCAACCCCCTCAACCAACCAAACACCCAGGCCTACCAAATTCATCTCCACCTCAACCTCCTATGCCCAAGCAATACAAGGCATCCAAAATAACCCGAACAGCCAAAGGAACCTTCCCCAAAACAGTGTCCCCAACCCACCAAACGTAGACAACTCCTCAAGGCTCGAAAAGCTAATAGAGAAACAATCGGAGCAAATAAATCACTTGCTATCGCTACTAACACTCATCGTGGAAAAATTAGCACGCCCCGACTCAAAATAAAACCAAGGCGCATAGCTCTCTGGAACGCCAACGGTCTAGCGCAACACAAACGTGAACTAGAACTCTTCTTAAAACACCAGCAAATCGACGTAATGCTCGTATCGGAAACCCACTTCACCGAGAAGAGCTACCTGAAAATAAATGGTTACAAATTCTACCATACCCAACACCCCAGAGGAAAGGCCCACAGTGGCACCGGAATAATAATCAAAGCAAGTATTAAGCACTACGAACTCCCACCATTCCAGAAAGACTACCTCCAAGCAACAAACGTAGCAATAGAAGACTGTCATGGCTCAATCACCACCTCAGCAGTATACTGCCCTCCCAGACACTCCATCGCCAAAGAAGACTTTGATAACTTCCTGGACACCCTGGGCAACAGATTCATAGTTGGAGGAGACTATAACGCCAAGCACATCCAATGAGGCAGCAAACTGGTTACAGCAAGAGGCAAAAACCTCTTAAACAGTATAATAAACAACAACCTCAACTACCTCACCACATACGAACCCACATACTGGCCCACTGACACCAACAAAATACCCGACCTTCTCGACTTCTTCATAACTAAAAATATCCCATCAAGACACGTCCAGATCAACTCCTCGGCTGATCTCTCCTCTGATCATTCTCCCGTGATAGCAACAGTCAGTTCAACAATCATCGAGAATACACCTAATGGCTCCATTCACAACCAACACACCAACTGGCAGCTCTTCAGAGAAGTCTTTACACACTCAACCTCAGCCTTCACCCCACTAAAAACAAAGGAAGATATCGAAGCAGCCACGGAATACTTAAACACGAGCATAATAAACGCAATCCGCCTCTCCACACCGACAAAGCCATCTAACAGCAAACAAGAATATCCACAATACATACTAAAAAAAATAGCAGAAAAACGTAGACTAAGAAGAGTATGGCAGACCCATAGAACACCGGAGGACAAACGCAAACTTAACAACGCAACTAGAAAGCTATCCAGAACCTTAAGAAACTACAAAAACGACTGTTTCCATAAATACCTCGCCAGCTTATCCCCCACAGCCGACGCCAACTACTCACTATGGAAGGCCTCCAGGAAACTCACACGCCCCCCACAAATAATCCCACCTATCCGCCGTCCGCAAGGTGGATGGGCGCGAAGCCCTATAGAAAAAGCCGACCTGTTTGCTAAACACTTGTCAAAAGTATTCAAACCCCATTCCCCCCGAGCCGCCGCGGACGTTACTGAATACCTGCACACCCTCTTCCAAATGTCCCCTCCTATCGAACCCTTCTCCTCTGCAGAGACTATAGAAACAATCAGTCGCCTAAACCCCAAGAAAACAGCAGGACACGATAATAGGCAATAAAGCAATCAAGGAACTTCCCACAAAAGGGATAGCACTCATCACATCGATTTTTAATGCTATCCTTCGCCTGGAACACTATCCTAAGGCCTGGAAAATCTCATTGATTACCCTCATCCCTAAACCCGGTAAACCGATATACGAAACCTGCTCCTATCGCCCAATCAGTCTTTTACCTACCCTGTCCAAACTATTCGAGAAGATGCTCACGAACCGACTCCTTCCAATCCTAGAGAACTTGAAAACACTTCCAGATCACCAATTCGGCTTCCGAAAACATCATTCTACAGTAGAGCAAATCCACCGCTTAACTCATACGATCAGCCAAACACTCGAAAAGAAAAAATATTGCTCAGCGGTTTTCCTAGACATCCAACAGGCATTCGACAAAGTATGGCATGAAGGGCTACTATACAAGCTTAAAAAGATCCTACCCCACCCCTACTACTCCATCCTAAAATCTTACCTAACCAATAGACAATTCATGGTTAAATGCCTAGACGCCACTTCCGCAACATTCCCAATAGAAGCCGGCATACCCCAAGGTAGTGTCCTCGGACCCCTACTGTACTCCATCTACACTGCCGACCTACCTATATCAAACGATATAACAATAGCGACATTTGCAGACGACACAGCGCTATTAGCTACCCACGCAGACCCGGTAATAGCCTCATCCACTCTCCAGCGAAGTCTCGACTCCATGGAAAAGTGGTTTCACAAATGGGGCTTCAAAGTCAACGAAAAGAAATCCTCACATGTAACCTTCACGCTCCGAAAACAAACCTGCCCCCAGGTCACCATCAACAATGCAACAGTTCCTAGCAGGGACACAGTCCGATACCTGGGCATGACCCTGGACAGGAGACTAACGTGGAAGACACACATCTCAGATAAAATGAAGCAACTAAAGGACAAACTAAAAAAACTCTATTGGCTCACGGGCCGACGCTCCAAACTAAACATACAGAATAAAATTACCCTCTACAAGACCGTAATAAAACCTGTCTGGACCTACGGAATCCAACTATGAGGAACAGCAAGTAACTCCAACGCTTTCAATCGAAAACGCTAAGATCCCTAATTGACGCACCTTGGTATGTAACCAATGAAACAATACACCGCGACCTCAAGATATCCACCGTCAAAGAGGAAATAGCAAAATATAGCGACAGATATAGCAAAAGAATCAATAAACACCAAAACCCCCTAATCACTGGGCTACTCGATACGATGGACCAGATTCGCAGGCTGAAGAGGCACTACCCGCTAGACCTAAATTCAGATTTAAATTCAGACCTAGATTCATTTAATTATCCAAATTAAGCATATGCACTTACTTATAATACTTATAAATTATACCTATCTATAATAAGTATTAACTTATTGTAAATAAACAGCCGTGTCACTGCGCCACGCCAGAAAAATTACTGAAAATTCTCAACGCGAGAATTGATTGTAATTTCAACAAATAAATAAAAAAAAAAAATATCTCGCAGTGTGTTAGGCATACAATGTAAATACATACCATTGATTTTTGTTTTTAATTTCTCTTTAGTTCAAGCACTAAACAAAACATATGGTTCCATTTAAAAAAATATTGATGACCTTGAGAAAAATATTCCTTCCACTATCATATTTCCTTTTGGAAAATTGTGTTATTTTGCTCATTTTTCTTTCTGCTATATTTAGATGCAACAGAGATGTTCAGCCATACTGTTTAAACTTACACAAGATAATATTGTATCGTTGAATAAAATCATATAAATTATTTTTTCTACCTGGCTCTTTATGAATAGGCCTTGGTCTTGAAACGCCACCTCTTCCTCTTCCCCTTCCACGTTTATACACAGACCCATCTCGCTCCAATTTCTCTAATTTTGCCGATGAATTTCGTTCGTTATTTTTCTTGTAAAAAGTCTACAAAAAATGAACATAATAATACAAACCTAAAGATTTATATTATAAATTATATTTGTATCATAAAGTATTTATATTACATTTCGTAAAATAGATATTATAATGGACTTTAAATTAAATTTATATGGAGATGACAAGTTAATATCACAAATTTTAATCTTAGATAGATCTAGAATATTGATTTTTTAGAGCCTTATAATCCTTACGTCAATAGTTAGCATTGTTTCTTTCTTTTCTTGCATACCCATTGTCATTGATATGGATTTCACATCTTTGGGTAATTTTCTTTTACATCTTAGACATCGATTAAAGTCAATAGAACTGATACCGCAATGGGAACAGACAGCCAACATTCCTTCAATGTATATAGGTTCCTGCAAGACATATCGAAAATAATAAATAAAAGATATGAAAAATACATTTATATTAAAAAAATATCTTTATTATATGTAAAAGAAATAAAATTCATTGTTATGTAATATGTTACCATATTATAAATAAATATAATTGTGCTATGATAATAGAATGATTAAAATTTACGAAAAACGTGGACCATTCAATGTGTGCACTGTAGTCATAATTTTAATATTCTACATTCTATATTTTTGTTTATTTAATTGTTTCAATAATAGTATTTGTCTATATGACAAATGATGTATGTAAATGATAATTTATATGATGTTCCTAATTAATAATTATTTTTGTCAGTAATTCCGTTAAAATTTTTAGAAATGCTATATAAATGCCTTTAATGAAATAAAAATTTAAATTTCATGCCAAAGAACATTCTTAGCCGAAATATAAAAATTAAATATCTAATTTAAACTTATACTTAACAATATAACTATATCATTTAATATATAGATTTAACAATTCATGATAGATGTTACACGTGTATTGCTATACTTCGATTTTAAATTAAGGTAATAAATTTAAAGAGAAATTTGATATGTAATTACTCTCTAAAATTAATCTCTATGTGTAGCTTTTCAATGTTTAAATATATAAGCAATTTAAAAAGAGGCTTCATGCATTTTACACATTGTTTCGTCAATATTAAATAATTTGTTACTTTCATGCAATATCAATCATTACAAATACGAAGAGATGCGTTATATAAACATTTTTGTGAAAAAATGGTTCAATCAATTCACATATTAATTGCATTGAAAATTCATGTATCAACCAAAATTTATATATTAATTATTTATGACATTTATTTTTCACATAATTCTTATGATAATTTGATTTGTTATTGTTTCATATTTTATTATTATTCATTTTTATTCTGGTAATAGTTATATAACTTAGTTATGACGTTAACATTCATAGAAATTTTATAGATTTTTAGTGCAGTTACAAACTAGCTTTCAAGCTAGGCTTCAAAAATATATACATCTATGTAATATATTTTATTTCATGTATCAAAATTAAAATAATTTTTATTTTATTATTCCTTCAAAAAGAGATTGAATACTTCTCTAGCATGATTTCATTTTAGTTAAGCAAAACATGCTTACAGTGTTACTGCTTTTTATGCATAAATATGAAATACATAATTATAAAAATGTTTATATAAATTATATTATTACAAACCAAAAATTAAATAAATGTTTTATATATTATCAGAAGTTGTATAAAACTAAAAAATTACAACTTACCTCATTTTGTTGTACAGGATTACTATTCTCATCTGGTGAACTGAAATGTTCAATATAATATATAAAAATATTTTATGTGTTAACTTCAATCAGTGATATATTTAAAAGCTTACCTATGAGAATTCTCTAAATTAGTATTTGCACTATCTTGAGAACTATCATTTTCACTCATATCATATGAAGCAACTGCACCAGGCCCAGCTTCTACAATGTAATTGATACCCAACATAGGATCGGAAACTAAAGAGACACTTGTTTTTCCACAAAATACAATATTTGCCTACAAATGCAAATCATTTTTAATTAATTCAATTAATAATTTTTGTAAAATTTCTTTTGGTGACTATTAACATACCTGTTCCAATAAATCTTGAACTGTACAATCTTCGTTAGGTATGTCAAATGTAATTAATCTCTGTTCACCATTTGAAAGCATAACTAACATTTTTGCAGTATTTCCTTGTATTTGAGGTTGAACTTTAGTATTTGTTGGATTATGAATAACTTTTTCAAGATAAGCGATACTTTCAGTAGAACCATTTTCTGAATCAGTTTGCGAAGGAAAACTTTGTTGATTTATTGGATCTTTTTCACTGACTGATGAAGATTCCAGAGATTCAACATCCATAGTATTAAGCACATTTTGAGATGGAGGTGAAAGTGGTGATTGTTCATACTGAGATTTTTGTGATATGGTTTGTTTCTGAAATTGTAATTGTGATGACGATGACATTTGTTTCTGTTGTACTGAATTTGTAGTTGTTTGTTGCCGTGGATTATTCAATGAACTTTGCACTGATTGTGAAGCAATATTTGATAATCTCTGCATATTATTTCCTTGTAATCTTTGATCATTTTGCACTTGTCTTTGATTTTGCATTTGTTTTAATCTTGTTTGTTCCATTTTAGGCTGTTGCACTTTTAAGGAACTTTTTGGCAAGGTAGGAGCTTGAGGTCTACTATGAACTGTACTCAAAGGAGAATGTATTTGTGTAGAAATTTGTGTCACATTCTGTCCAATGGGACTAATTGTTTTATTACAAAATGGTGTAGATGCTCTGATAGACGCATTAGCGTTTGGTATTTGAGTTCCAATGTTATTTGTTACATTCACCCTGTCAATGGATGATGTTCCTATTTGTACACTATTTGTTGATAATCGATTTCTGTTTTGGTATGATTTAAGTGGTTTTCTTTTTACAATTTCAGTATTCGATGAAGATAATTCACAAAGTCCATGTAGAAGATTCTAAAAATATACAACTGTTATTGCACTTAATAATTTGCAAAATAAAACTATTATGATTCTTTACACTTACTTGTGAAGAAGTATTATTTTGATTTTCATTTAAATTGCCAGTTTGAATTTTTTCTGATATCAATGCATTCTGTTTTGAAACTGCATTTACATTAATACTATTTTCTTGCATTTTTATCCATTGTATTTGTTGTCCATCATTATTACAACCTATAAATGTTTTGGAACCTAAATAAGAAAACAATGTTCTTATAAATTGCTTTATTCCTTCATTGTAACCATAAAACTTTTCCTTTCACATATTAGTGTAAATTCTTTGATTTAATGTACTATTAAGATGATATACAAATTCATTAAATTTACCTTTATTATCCACAATGTTTACAATGTTCCCTCCTACAGTATTATCATTTACTGTCGTAGCCTTTAATACACCTTGGGGTGAAGTTAATTCATTTGTATTTGTTTTGATTATAAAAACGTTTTGTCTGAAAGTAAAAATGCATCATTTCAATAAGTTGAAATATGAGAAAACTCAAAACAACAAATATTTTAACAAAATAGTGCAAACTACTTCCTGTCTGAGTCATTAGTATACATTTATAAATCAACTAAATATATTTCTAATGAATGGTTCTGATGACAAATTGAATAAATTGTGATTGAAGATATGTTTTATGGTCCCTACATGTCAATTATGTGTATAATGTTTATAAGTGAGAAGCACGAGGAAAAAGGGGTGCATTGCTATATTTTAATTGCATTCTATAAAATATAATTAATTCTTCCATTTCATATATATTCTGATACAAATACTATATTACCAAATACAAAATTTTTAATTTTATAAGGTCAGCACCATGATACTTTAATACAAATACTATTAAATGGATTATGTTAATAAAAAGTACATTTTAATGTACTTGTATTATAACTCATTGCATACGAACTTTTTAAGATAAGTTTGGTAATATTATTGTTATGTGAACAATTAATTATAGAACCCATAGAGCTAACAGATGCATATAAATCATTAAAAAAAATTTAGGAAAAACAAATTTCAAAACACAGAAAATTTAATGTGATATAATTATATGTATACATAAATGGCAAATATATATTAATATTTAATAAAATAAAGAAGTTCAGAAACATATATTTCATCATATTATTATTATTTAAAAATATTTGGTTTATTAGTGTACATTATACCTTATATTTGAAATTGGTTTATTCTTTCATAGTTATGTGTTCCTATCATGTTATATGATTATAATTTTATGATATTTTATAATTTTAGCAAATTGTTAATACATTCGATATTCAATGAATGAATGATATAATTACACTTATTTGTTGTGTTATATTTCTATACTTGTTTGTTGTGACTTATTTCATAAAGTGACACGAAGTGAATAATGAAATTGATATGATATGCCCAGATTTTACATGCTTACATAAATTTACTATGATTTAGATTACCCAAATACAATATTTCATTATTAAATCAGTAAACCTACTGTGTAATTACAAAAGATTTCTTTGAGGCACACATGTACAATACATATACATATACATATACACACATATATGTATGTATATATATATACACTAGTGTAATATATTTTAAATTTACATTTCAGTGTTACAAATAAACAATGCACTATTATTCTTAATAATTTTATTAACAGAAGCAAATTCATAACTTTTTTAATACATCATGTTTCTATATATATAGCTAGAAGACAACCTTAAGAAGTTTTTATTAATATGCTATATTTCTATAAAACATATCAAAACAGACATAATTGTCTGTTAGAATTACAAATTTAAATGCTGACACAATATAATTTTATTCTAAACACATTATACATATACATGAAATTATATAAATCTATTTACAAAATTGTGTGTAATTAAAATAATTTATTTAAATTATTATATAATTGCAATCGTATTACATACTATAAAATATATTTTCATAATGCAACATGAATAAAAATATTTGTTATATTCTAATAACATGCTGTATAATTGATATTTAGTTTTCATAATAAGCACCACATACCAATACCCCCTTTGTTTTCCTCGAGTATCTAACAGTTCTTATATTGCAATATGTATATTAATGTGTGTGTATGTGTGTGTATATATATATATACACACACACTCATACACACACAAAAGACTAAAAGCACGAAGATACTACACTGCTACTTCAATATTTGGATAATTAAAATGCATGCGCACAAATTACCCTTGATCCAATTGTGTTGCAGAAATTTGACTCCCTAAATTAATTTGCTGTGAAAATATCGCTTGCCCGCTGTTTTGTGGTGCAGTGGTATAAGCCAAAAATTGTTGAGAACCATTACCACCATTATTTATGTCTTCAACAACTAATTGTACACTTTGTCCCTCAACAGAGCAAATTCTCTGTACTTCTTCAAGTGTTAATGTACCACTGGCATTGGTCACGAAATTATAATATTGTGCCATAGTATTTAAGACTTAAATGCTTGCAAATATGATTTTTTGTCAATCAATGTAGATCAAATGAATCAATGTCACTACTATGCCAAATTACACCAGTCCATCAGTATCATATCTGTAGAACGATGAATTAGTATCTGCACAATAAAACCTATTAAAAGTAATTTAAGATTACTTGTGTTTTTCTATGATATATGTTTACATAAGTTAAGCTTTATTATTTCATAGAAAATGTGAATATAAAAATACATAAACAAACATTAAAAATAAAAATGTAGTGTAATATTAGATTAGGTTAAATTAACCTTGGTTAATGATAATATATATTTGTATCACTGCTTTTTGGAATGCATATTATATTAAATTTTTGTTCAGATTTGTAAAACCAAAGAATAATAACATTACTGATGATAAAACTGTTTACCTATATCAAAAGAATTACATATACCAATTATAGATAAAAAATCACATATTTGCAAAAAGTATTTTATTCCCAAACTGAATGGCAATTATACTTTTTCTTAAATTAATACTTTACATTTATTTTATAAAATCTTTTTTTTAATTACATTTCATGTATATTATGATAGATGTTTAAAATAGGTATATATTATATATGTATATAGAAACTAGAACATGATCTTATTGAACTACAAAATATAACATTAATAAATATAGAAAGCATACCAAAAATATTTTATTTTATTTATAAATAGACATAAAGTAAAACTTCTTAAGTAGTCTCCTACACACAGCTTTTTAAATATTGCTTAAAACCACCTTAAATCACATCACAATTAAAAATGAAATCTAAACATAAATTTCTGTTGCAAGATCAAACTATATAAAAATTGTTGTACAACATGTGCTTCAAAGATTTACAATTTTAACAATAAAAAGCTATTATTTTCTTCATGTAAAGAATATATTCTAATAAACCTTATAGACAAAAATATCTTTCTAATTTATAGTAGCATGCAAAATTTTAAGAAAGAGAATTTGTATGATCTTGAAATTATTTAAATAGCATACAGACAAATTTATGTGAATATTAAATTACACAATTTTCTGTACTATACAATGTTTAAGAAGTTTCATAATATATTTAGGTTTATTTTATTTCACATTGTGAGATACGTCCTATTATCATATATATAATACGTATTCTCACATCAATAGCAATAGCTTAATAAAAATGTAAATAATATATTATTGAGAATATGATGTTTAATGTCCTCTATAAATACTTCATTAACAAAGAAAAACTCCTACTACACAACTCCTCCTTTACTCTACACTACTCCTACTTTACTACAAAACTCCTACATTATTAAAAAGTAATGATTTCACTATTCTCTAATAATATTAACTAATAGAATTTACATAATAGTTCGATTTATATATAATTAAAACTTTTATGATTGTCTAAATATTTTCTAAAATTTTGTGCATTTTCGCTAATATAAAATATTTATATCTTCTGTTTACAAAAATGTAATACACATATACATACAGTATATCTTGTTTATTTGTACATGCGCTATATTTCCTTAATTATTGAAAATACTAAAAAATGTTTCATATGAAAGTTGTTTGATTTCATGGGGGAAACTTAGTAAGATATTGTTTACATTCTTATTTAAAGAAATTTCAATGCCAATGTAACTTCTTTAAATGGAACTACATGTGTACATTTTTCTATACATTATCTGATGCATTTTTTGACTTTAATCTAGTAAAACTTATCATATGAAAGACAAGAAAAGACAACGCTGTGTTTTTATATTTACGATTTCTTTGTCTTCCAAACAATAAGTTTTACAAAATTGAAATTAAAATATATTTTAAACTAATCATTTTTCAACCCGAGTTCTTTAATATGTACTTTCCTGTAAAGAATTAAAGAATGCATCAGGTGGCATATAAAAAAATGTAGTTCAATTTAAAAAACATTATATTGGCATTGCAAATCCCTTTAAATAAAAAACTAAAAAAATCTTGTTCTCTCACAAAATCAAACAATTTTCATATGAAACATTTTTTAGTATTTGCAATAGTTAAGGATATAATAGCTTGTAAACCGATAAACAGGACATGCTATGTATATAAACATATTCAATAATATTAATAATTAAAATATTCTTTTGACAATAAAAATACAGTTTTCTCACAAAATTATTTTCTCCACCCCACTTATTAAAATTACCTTTAATTAATATATTCAAATAGTTCATAGAGTGCTTTATACAGAATCTCATAAAGTATTTCTGAATAAATGTGAATAATATAGTTCACAACATACATGTATAAAACCATATAAATCTAATCAAGTACAAAAAATCATCGAAAACATAGAACACAGAAAAGAAATTTGTTAATAAAATATAGTTAATAAAATATTGCTAAGTATTGTTAATAAAATAAGCATTGTAGTAAGAATGTGTTTCTAAGATATTTTGTTTGGAAATTTGTATATTTTTATTATCACTTTGTCAATAACTATAATAATTATTACTCAATGCAATAAAAATACATGATTTAAATATATATTTTACAGTTACAATAAATTTTCAATAGATTTAAATACAAGAGATATGTTGAAATTCAGATGAGGAAATCTCTAACAAATTATTGAAGTTTTTATAACACATGTAATATAAGTTAATAATTAATATGATATTTTGAATTATAATATGTAAGTATGTAAGTACAGAATAAAATTGAATGTAAAAATTATCTCTACTCTGTGCGTGTAGGTGTGTGCGTACGTGCGTGCATGCGTGCGCGCGCGCGCGTGTGTGTTGTGTGTGATTTCTAATATTATTATTGTTTTTACACTTGTAAATACAAAATGAGAATTTGGAATAATATCTCAATTATGAGAAATAGTTAAATTTCACAGAATCATAACCTAGAAAACAAAGAAACAAATCGACCTGGTTTCCATATATCCGTTAAGAAATTAAAATAATAAATTAAAAGTAAACACGTGCACTAGAAATACACATATTACTATGTATAATAAAATATATTTACAATTCAACATCGAAACGTGCGAAGTAAATGACGGTAGAACTGTTTGAGAATTTTACCATAACCTTATTTCAAAATTTCAATTATCTTAAGCAAAAATTATAATGAAATAGCACTAAGAACATTTACATTTTGCTATGTTATAAAGCTATTTTATTGTCAATTTCATATAAAAAACATGCGGAATTACCGACTTGAATATGAATCGACGTCTAGTGCACACGTTATAAATTTTTTATTAAATTGACAACCATGATACTTACAGTTGTTTGTGGAAGAAGAAATAAATACACAATCCCGAATTCGGCAGTAGTAAATACTCCTTAGATTGTATTCTAGTTATTTCGCTATAGTTCGCGCAAGTAAATAACAATTCCAATTCGCCATTTTACGTTACCGTTTACGTGAAAGAATCGCAAAGCAACCGATAGACCGCAAAAGATTACGCCACTGCGTCACTGAAGTAGAATTTCCGGGTCCGGTTTTCTAAAACATTAACGGCGCGAAATTTGGTATGTTATGCCAACTACAGTTTTTGTGAGATGCCAATATAACGTATACTTAATTTGTGTTCATTATTTAGTGATACAGTCGTTATATTGTTAAAATCTTACTTCATTCACGCATATAAATAGAGTTAATAATGAATATAGGTAATAATTCTCAAACCTTTCTAATGGAAATTTCTTAAAAGTTTATAATAAATTTCACATTATAATACTACAATTTGTTACAAACGATTTATTTTTTAGATTTTAATATCTTTAGAGAAAATGAATTGTAAAATAAATATATTGTTCATGTTTTTAAATTTACAAGGAACTAGGAAGTAAAATTCACAGATAAAATGTATTTAAATGTAATTAGAAATTTAATACAAATTATAGATTATATTTATTCTACTTCTATAATTATGAAATTTTACATATTAATATTTAGAAATTATAAGTATAACAACAAATTTGCGTATATCTCATTTACTTTTTTATTAAATTAAAATTTTACATTTTATACAAGTTTCCAGATTTATTTTAGAAATACTATATTTGTCTGATCTAAAACAGTATAATATTGTTTTTATAAATATTCGATTTATTTAAAAAGATGATTACACAGAAATGAATTCAGAGTATATTAAAACATACTCTGTGTTAAATTTTAAGAACTAAATCTAATATTCAGTCATGTATTCAATATATCCTCTATATTTCATACTTGTTCTATGTGCCCTGCTATTAACGTTATCACGCAATACAGGAATTATCCTCTGTCCACTTCGTTGTAACGTATAAGTATTAAATGGGGAAAAGATTTCAACTGTAGGTGTTGTTCCTTTTTTGCTATCGAAAAGAGGTAGTTGATTCCGTGTGTTATTTTCAATTACGGTATAACAATATGCCAATTGATATATTCGGGTAATTTCTGCAAAACTGTGCGCAATTTCAGGATGACAAGCTTTCAATGGGTTTAGTTTACAAGTTATAATTTTCGCTAAATCCAACTCTTGTAAATATAACATGTCTGAAAGCAAATAAACAAATAATATCGAACGTTAGTAGAATTAAGAAAAGATGTATATATTGTTTCATTAAAATGATGTATTTACATTTTTTTGAATCAGGATAATCATTATGCCTTTTAATAATTATAAGAAACAGTGCTTCACAAACAGAATAAAATACACTGTGTTCTTTATTTCCATCCTCTATATAGTTTGAATGATCCTGCATGTTGATATAATCATGTATCCATTTGGATATTTCAAATTGGACTGCTTTTACTAACCTAATAAAAATAAAATATATAAAATCTTTATGTATACCTTTTGTATTATGTGTTACATTATTAAAAACATACCCAGTTGTAACGAATGTTGCTGCAACAAGTAAACTAGCAATATATACTACAGACGATTGTCGTATAATAGAGGGTACATTAGGATTGGATGCTTTCTGCCATAACCAATCTACAAAAGCCTCCGCAACAGCTGTTTTAAAACTACAAATGTAGAACATAATATACTGCACGTATTGACTCGCATGAGTGGGTAATATTACTGTTTCAAATATTTGCAATATATCAAAATAGAGACTTCTTAAACATTTCACTTGCAAAACTCCGTTAATAAAACAACAGTTGTACATATATTTTAGGATCAGTTCCATACACATATCCAATTTATGAGCTATTGGATGTACTTCATCTGTTTCTGTTATATTATTTTCTTCAACAACATTATTCACATTACCAAGTATACTGTTACATTCACTAGCATCGTCCATTAAGTCTTCATCTTCTTCATTTTCTATCTCTGAACGTGGTATATTTACATCTAATACCATTAACCTATTATGAAACAGAAATCACTTACAATAAAGAACTTACTTTTTATCCTGAAATGATAAAATTAGATTACAGCGATATTACCTGTTAATAATTAGAGATAGAATATCAGATCGTAACTGTGGTGCGTAACTTAATATTTGAATCAATGCATAAACATAAACTTCATGCGTACGAGTTCCATGAACAATATATGGGAACCTTGCTCTAAGAGATTGCAATAGAAGTTTGCTTGACCTTAAACAGATTTTTATAGAAATTATTATATTCTTAAATTTTACTTATGAATTATATACATACATTATTTATAAGAGAGAGGGGGGGAAGAGCATATTTTATAAAATACTAAAAATAATATAGTAAATACTTACATTGGCACAACTTTCAAAATTTTTTGAAGGACATTATGTATATGATTTAATCTTTGAATATCTTCTTCTTTGCATTTTTCATTTTTCCATTCATCATCGTTATCCTCATCTACGCAAAATAAAAATTTTAGTTATAATCCATCGTTAGAGCCACTTATATAACAATAATTTCTTAAAATATACCTGGTTTAAATTGTTCAACTAAACTGTCTATTGTATTTTTAGCATAATGAATTTGCATACAAATTAAATCTTCAATAAATGCTTTGTAAGCAGATGTGACATCTATAGAACGGTTTGTCCATTTTATTTGTAGAAGCGTTTCTACAAATACTTTGTGGATAGGACCAAGTAATGATATACATTGTCTTACATTTGATAAAAATTCTATTAAATCTGTGTCCTAAATTGAAAAGTAATAGATTCAAATTAGAAATATCAAATAATATTTAATCGAATAAAACTAGGATAATATAAACTATTTCAATAATTACTTAAATACCTTTATATTTGAATCTCGTAGAATACATATTAAATCTTCATAATCTTTTGTTCCATTACCAGCTTCAAAATTATAGATAATACTTTTGAGATTTTTTGGAAGTTTGAAATGTACTCTATTAGATTGTCTAATAAGTTGTGATCTAACTCCAGGAGATTTTAGAATCGACGAGACACTACTAACCCTTGAAGATACAACTGACATCTGTTGAAAAATAATATATTTATCGTTTAAGGTAATTTATCTAAAACATAATTCTAATATCACAAAATATACTAATATTAAAACTGTTAAAAAACACTATGTAATGCTTATAATATTTATTAAAACTACCAAGCACACGTATGCAAAAAGGTAAAGAGGTTATGATATATGGTAGCAGAAAATTTGAACGATACTTACTTTTACAATTATATTTATAACTTTCTAATGTGATAATACTTTTAATAATTTCAAATCATACATCTGTTTACATTTCGAACTTGTATTACTGTATAAATATTACTAAGTATTCTCACTCGCTTTTTCTTCCTACATGTGACTGGACAACCGCTTCCACTGAATACGTACCATTGATTAAGTACAAGATAGACCTGATATTCAATACGTTTTCATCTCCCGTGTTTTTGGAGCCACCTGACCATCTTATAATTTTCGTGTTGTATGCGACATTATCGATTAGGTATAGTAGTGGAATGTATATGATAATTCACCATAACAAATCACAGAGGGCATAAGAAACACAGGACAGAAACGTTGGACAGGAAGTTCGATATTCTGTATCTGCCTATGTTATGTACATATGCGTATGCTTATGCGAAATGTACATATATATTTACTTTGTCGTGTACTATCTGGTCGTGTCTACTTTATCCTTAGTCGTAATTAATAATGTTATGTAAGTAGTAACTACATGACTACGCCATTCTTTTTTATCCACGTTAAATTGATTTTAAAAAAGATTATTTTAACTGGAAACATTGAATAATTAATTTTTTTAAGGGATGCAAATAGATACCTATCCGTTTTGTATCAAATTTTTATAAAATTCGTAGGAAAATAAAAAGGAAATATATTATCAAGTAAATATCATTACACACTAAAAAAAAAAAGAAAAAATATCTTTTTTAACGATTAAAAGTTTAAAAATGTGTTACATTTCTATAACAGAACAGAAAAATGTATTCAATAATAAAATATAACGTAATCATTTTGGTTACATTTGGGTAAGTATAATGCAAATAATTAATTACACCAACCAATTTATAAATGCAACACAGTGGGCATGTTAAAATACTATAACCAAGAACAAGTCATATTCTGTATTTTTACCATCATTATTATAGTAGAAAAAATATTATATATATATATATATATATTAAAATCACATGATTGGGATTTTTGAAGTAATGAAAAGTAACAATTAAGAGTAATTACAAAGTGATCACAAATTAATCGCAAGCATTGCGATACTCTATAACATCATTGCACCATATGTATAATCACCATATTAAACGATTATAATTTATCATAATGAAGTGAACATAACTGATCGAAAGCAATTTTCATTTCTTCTACAAACATTTTGTAGACGTTTTTAAAATGTACGTTGTTACATTTGTCATTCGATCTTTCGGTGTTGCGTCTTACACATGTTTTATGTTATGCATTATGTTATATTATATCCTCAGTTTAAGTCAGAAAATATTCAAATTTAAAACTACGCCCCGTGCTATTCGGAAAATTGCACGATTTTTCTAACGATATAATGTAATCACAAACCAATTCATTTTTTATTACTTATGTCAAGGATTAAACTATTGTAGCTAGTCTTTTTGTTGTTCTAACAAGGTGGTCAGAGTTTTGTCCATACATTCTGGTAAATGATCCAATAACATCCGTGGCATCACAACTAATTCCGTAAATTCTTCTGGTTGTGCCCATCGCATCTCGAATTTCTTTTCTTTCTTATTTTGATTCTTGCTGCAAGAGAAAATGTAATATACAGTTAATTATTCGGCGCTTCGAAAATATTCTTCAACTTTGCATAAACTCAATAGATAAGTACTAGTATTATAAATAAATGTGCATGGAGAAAATAAATAATAGGTAAAATATGAAATAAGTAACAAACCTGTTTTTTGATTGTTCGGGTTTACATTTGGTTATGTGAAGTATTCTACCACCTATGTATAATTTTACTTTAGAATATCTCCTTTTTGAAATATCTCGCTCGTAAATCCTACTTTCCTATAATATAAATCATTTTTTTTTTTCTTTTTTTAGAATATAGTATTATAACGCAAATTAGGTTTTATACGTGGATAAACGAGGAAATGAATAATTTAAATTATATGGTCACGTATGTAAGTATATACCTCTACTGTATTTATATCTCGGTCGTTAAGTAAAGGTGTTTCTCCCGATACAGTGGTAATCATATTATAGGCATTCCATATATTTTCAAGGTCTTTCTCAGGAATGCCGAATAAAATGTACCCTAATCCGTTTAATACTACTCTATACTGCAACAATAATATTAAAGAAATAAAATTTAAAATATTTCAGATAGTGTACGCTAAAATAGACATGTCAGAGTCTAAAATATTCGAAATAGGATAAAGATCGCACCTTAGGTAATGGGCAAACACGAAGTGCCATAAGCAAAGACGTTCGAAGATTTTCTATGCTATCAACACTCAGCCTCATTACTAAGTCATCTCCAATGCCTACTGTGAAAACGAATTCCTCCGTTACTCTGGCAAGATCCCTTGAGAGAAGACCCGCTAAACAAAAAGTTTTTCTTAGTAAAGGTTCTTTAATAATAATTATTATTAATTAAAAAAATTAACCATATAAAGAGGAAGAATCAAAGTTTCTGAAGAATCCGTACCTGGCGTGGAAAATCCATAGACTTTCAGTGATGGATATCGTGGACGTAGTAAAAATCCTAACAGAATACCTATACCAGCACCTAGACTGTGACCTGCACATATTGTCTTACATGAAATTGTTAAAAGATTGTCTTAAACATATAGATAAAACTTTATCAGTAAAATTAGATATCTCTAAATTTCGTTTTAAATTATTTGTTAAATACTTAAAAAGTATCTATTATTTTGGCATGATGGCATTTTTAAGAAATTATATCTTTCTAATTGAAATAAATTGTTTCGTAATCGTTCAAAGAATGACCATGTATGTCTCTAAGATGACTAACGAGAAAGATACAAATAAGTAAATTGCGAGTCATTTGTTATCTATACGCGAAAATCCTTCCTTTTTTATTTATTTTGTACGCAATTTAATAATCTCGTAATGTACAATGCATATATCATTCTAACATTTTGTCTACATAATTGGAATATTTGATACCTCGAAAATACGATTGTTTTCAATTTATCGTTTCTCATGTCAACAAACATTTTATCGTGCGACCGAAAAGAGTAAGACAAAAAAAGTATTCGTAACATAAAATTGAAAACATTTAAATATTATAGAGACTAATACGTGTAAACCTATAAGCAACATTTTCTAGCGCACATATAGCATTTCTATTTACCTGTAATAACCAAATCGTAATGAGGATATGTATTGAATGCTCGTTCTAAAACCTTGTTATCATCTAATTTCTTCAAAATCAGCCTAGCACCCGTTATCATGCCACTGTGTGCCTATACACGTAACATTTGACGATTATGAATAATTTAAAAGGAAACATAGCTTAAACTCAGCGTACAATTTTCTTTGTAAATAGTACGATTAAAACTATTCTTATTGTTAGTTTCATATTGGACTTAAGATACTTACATGGCTGTTTGATGGAACACCTTCGCATACAAAAACATTAGAACCTGCGGCAAAATCAGTTATCAAATCACGCATCGAGAGACTACCCCGTACAATAATGACAATGTTATTTTTTTTCTGATCTGCTATTACACAGAACGGTATCTAAAAGTATTTTATAAAAACGATTAAAAAAGCTGTTTCTTTATTGAATATACAAATATATAATACTCTTCCTTAATACCAACCTCGCATAAATAGTTTTTAAATGACGCATACAGGATGTCATCCGTTGATAAATCTGATAAAGTTTTCATTCCGGCTAAATAACAGTAGCAACAATTGTCGCCAATAATTGGAATACGTTTTGTTCTGTAGTTACAATGAATTGATCAACATAGGGTCTCATGATATTAGTTAAAGTAGTACACGTTTTATACTTTTTTTCTTTTCTTAAAGCGCGGTATAATATCGTTTCTATATCGCAATATATTATTTAAAATAATATTTTACTGAATCGTATTTCAAATTTGAGTCTATTCTTCTTCTATTTTATTTAATATTCTCCTAATTGATTTCCTACTTACCGAAAACAGGTGCAACAAGTCAAATTCGGCAGAATATGAAAACACCCGGTGCATATATGCAAGTACATAACAAATAACCATCCGTAAGCAGCTAATGAGAGTTTTATATAGTAAGCCGCGTTCTCTAAAGACATCCAACTTGGTACATTTCTAAAAATTACAGTTGCATCTAGAACAATAACATTAAGATCGTTCATATTATTTGTAGAGTTTCGAAAGAATATAATTAACTCTTTAGTTACATGAATTCCCGCGAATTAAAATTAGAAAAAATGTTAGAAAATTTTGGAGGAGAATTATAATAATTAAAATATATACCGGAAGTATATTTTGGAGCAGGAAGAATATTTAACCGGCGCAATTCACGAGTTTCTCGCTTTTGCCGAATTCTTAGCAGGATACATCCTGCGATAATATCTGAAGGAACTAAATCTGTTCCCTGGTACAGAGAGCTTAGCAAACCTATAAAAAAAGCAATAATTTCTTTATCATGTCAAAATTACCCCTATGACAGACGATAAATATAAGATTGAAAATCTTGTTGCAAATATAGTCTATAAAAAAAAGATGTAAAATGTGTTAGATGTTTGGTGAAGCGTTAAATGGCAAATATAGTCAAAGATAGATAGTTTGGTACGGAGAGGTGTGCGATAATGTTAAAGAATTACGTTGTTTACTGTATTTACAAGTTTGTAATATTGTCAGTAACAGAATCACGACGAAAGGAAATGCTGACAAACTGTGTTAGATTCTACAAAGATTATAGATATTTCTTTCTATCAATAGCTATAATTGTTTAGTAAAACAGAGAATGTTTAATTTCTATACATATACTAAGACGTACATTGTAGGCATTTATTTATGCACATTTACCCTCCGGAAAAAAGTTCTGCCTTTCAAAAGTTCAGCATAAACAGAAAGAGATCAACGCCGCGAATTACAAATATCGTGACACACGAAACGTGTGCGTTGCGCACGGTACATCAAATTATTTTTACTATCCTGCAGTTGTCACGTTTAATTCGTTATATATATATATATAATTCATTACATGCCATAAGGCACAAGCAGATTTTACTTTTTCACACCAGTTCGTAAGGATGTGTACGTAGAAGTTTAACTACTGATATATATATATGTTATGTGTGTAGATAGGAGTTCAAAATCTCTGTTAGGAAACTATTTATATATACAAAGTACGTATTTTATCAATGTGTACAAAAAATTATCGCCAATATTTACACTAATCAACGACCTTCTATCCTCTTCCATTTGGTGTAGCTCTTGTCTTGACTTTTTACTTTTATGTATTACAAGTTGATACAAGTTTAGGCCAAATCTCCGTTCGTTTAGTTTAATCTTTTTTCCGGCGTTGAAAGCTTTCTTTTAAAAAATATATGACGAAGAAATGACGGTTTCGATTTCAATCACGACAGAACCTTTTTTAGGCCAGTCGTACCTATGTCTCACCAGCAACTTGTTGAAAAGTCTCGTTAGCGTTCTCGTCTTTTCTCATCCACCAGAGAAACTTGAATCTCCGTTGCCAGTTCCTTGAGAGTTTGCCATATTCGACAGAACTTTCTAAATGTTTGTTACTTAATAAGCCTAATGGATCAAAGATCAATGCCAAGCCGAAAATGGTTAGACCTATAAGAATCCAGTCGAAGAACACTAACGCCTGGGTTATCATGATCGTGTAATGTTCATAAGTACATTTGACGTTTGATCCAAACAACCATAAACTTCCTAAAATATTCCATGATATCTCAGGCAGGAGGAACAATATTCTGTAAAATCATAATAATATCTTTATTATAACTTTAGAAAAGGGACATCAATATTGGGAAGAACGCGCTCTTGCAGAATTTTTTTACGCGTATACAAGGTGTCTCAAGACGAATGATACAATACCGA
The DNA here is from genome assembly GCF_024542735.1 of Bombus huntii. Classification (NCBI taxonomy): domain Eukaryota; kingdom Metazoa; phylum Arthropoda; class Insecta; order Hymenoptera; family Apidae; genus Bombus; species Bombus huntii. The sequence goes on along the minus strand of NC_066245.1, from coordinate 1,405,903 downwards.
TCAGAAAATTGTTTTACCAACAAAGATGAATTGAAAACGTAGAATGAAAGTTTTGCATTTGAAAGCTACTTTGTAAGAAAATTCAGTTCGAAATGATAGTGCTCATCGATACTTTGTAAACGACTGAACCGTTATAGGAGATGTATTGTACTTGTTAATGGGTCAAGAGTTACGAAAATTTGTCAAACTCGACTGCCCGCAGAAAAGATTCTTTGTAAAAAAAAAAAAAAAGGAAAAGGTTTGAACACCGAATAAAAGAAAATTACGAATGGAAAAATGTTATTCGTATTCAATTGTATAATTCTGTATAAAACATCCTGCATATTAGAACATCTGCTTTTGAATTTAGCGGCAAGTAAAAGATTCACTAATTATTAAGATTATTTGCGCGATAAAACTTTATACTATTCGTATTAATTTGAAGTTGGATTTAGAATTTCTGGAATAACGTTGAGATCTCTACAACACGTGCAAATTTTATATCTTCGCGCTAAGATATTACAGTCAAGTTTTATCGAATTGCTACAAGCAACGAACCTATCAAAAATAATCTTATCGCAATAATAAATTATATGTGATGATAATCTCGCATTGTAACATTCAGAAATGGTGTATATTACAATACCTATCAATTGTTACTAGTGTACGTTAATAAAGTATGATGCATCAGTACTAAAAAGTGAAAAGAGTTGACGTCAATAGACATGGCAAATGGAATTCATTTTATATAGTAATTCGTTAATTGCCTATACATAATTATGGATAAATGGCGCCGTTTATGATCGATGATAGTAGTTGAAGTTTGTACTTGCAATTAGAAAATTAATAATAGGAATGATAAAAGTATAAAGTAGTTCGTGAAGCGATGCATGTCAGAACGAAGAACATTGTTTTATTTCAGCGGTATTTTATAATGAATGGCGTTGTTCGTCAACGATATGTAAATTGCAGTATAATTTTCAAACGTCTACTTACTTAACTGTCAAGAATGGTTCAACGTATTTACGAGCGTGCGTTTCCATGATAGATCCTTTTGCGCTCAGTCTTATAATGATGAGCATGAAAAGTATAGACACGACAAGAAATGCAACCTCTCCTAAGAGATACACGCGAACTAACTCTCCGCCTAACTGACAACTCCATGTATGCTCATAATATCTGACACAAACGGTTACAATTAGGGATAACCTGTGAACAGAGTTAATTACGTAAGGATTAAGATTTATTCAGATTTGTTTAATAAACAAAGAAACTCTTCTTAATAGTAAAGATAATTATTTAGGGATGTTAATTAAGGATAATTATCGGGAATTGTTGGGAATTTTACTCGGGATCGGATTAGGAACCCGAAGGTTTGTAACGTTCCGGATACCCGCGGTCTCGTATCTTTTATTATAGTCAAATAGTCAAATAGTGAAAATCATTCTGAAGATAAAGGTTTAGGTACAAAATCTGATAGCGAAATTAAGAAAAGGCATCTTACTTATGCGCATGTTAGGTACCCGCACGCTCCTAGCAAACACTATCTTTTATATTTGTAGCATACTTAATGTACATACGATTCATTTTCAAATTTTTCAACGATCTGTGAACGATATGCGACATGTGAAAGTAAAGATTTGAGAGAAGTTCTGTTTCTGTTTCTAAACATCTCACAATGTATGTAGTTAAGCCGTTTTTTTATTATTCGTAAACGTGATCCATTGATTTAACCATTCTGCAAGAAGTTTTAAAAGGAATTTTACTATGTATTAGTGACATGTAAAATACCATAATTTATTTCAACAAATAAGAAATATGATTATATTATCCTTAATTAGTTCTATCTAATATAAAGTCTATAATTTAATATAGAATTTAGAAAATCAAAATACGAATAAAAACGAGAGACGATTAGTTATTTACAAAACATGAAACTATTTCTTGGATAATTCTACCTATGTACAATGTATTACGTACATTTTCGTCATCTTCCTGGAATAATCGAGAAGGTTTAAATAATGTTATATGTGTAGATACACATATTATTTAACCGACTAACCATAGCTCTATAAATACGTACTATGGGTGACTTGCGAGTCTCCAGTTCGTCAAAATTCTATAATGATCGTAAAATTTGCATAAACACAGAATAAGAAGGTAATCGAGTAAAATGTGTAAATATAGAAAGGATCGGTTCCTTATGCTTCGGTGGAATAGAACTGTTAGATCGTCATTTCTGCCAAGGGTACACGTCGAAACTTAAGCTAAATTATCTGATATTAAAATTCTGAATGTCGTTAGTTTGATTATTCCTACTCTCCTCTTTTTTTTTATTTCGCTATTTTTACATATTATTTTTTCCAATACACCTTATTATTTTTTCCGCACAGCTGTGCTATTGTAAGATATTGCGTTACGCAAATTTCATGTGTATAATTCTTAAAAAGTCATATCATTGTGTATAAATTTGAATTTGCACGAAGGAGAGAGGAAAATACATATTTATATGTTTCATTGATTCTTAATCAACGAGATTTTGAAACAACTCGATAAAAGATTTCAAAAGCTGAACTTATACGTTATACATTTTATTTTCGAGGCGTGATATAAGATTATTAAATTTAACGCCATGCCTCGAGAGCAATGTTATGACCCTGTTTACTGTACTTTTAATCATTTAAAACCATTATTTCTGTGCATGTTGGCATCGATTTACAATGTATGATATTTTAAGTAAAATACGTCGATCAATTGAAGCTTTAAAGACTATGTGGAGTCTATACAATCTCTAGCAATGTTCCACGTAGGATGAAATTCTCAAGATTCTAGCGTTGAAACTGAAAGAAGACGAACTACTTACCAAATGGATCGAATGAAAATTTCAAAGATACCCGGATAAACAAGGTCGTCGCTCGCAGCTAGCCATGTTCTGCCGAAGAGTTTTATCGCAGGCATTTTTCTGTGGAACATATCGCGATTTGTAAGATTATTTTCTTTATCGATGCTGATTGAATATTGTATCGCGTAAAACATATTTCGAAAAGGAATAGATGAACGAAGTGATACGCGTTTGTTACTCTTGCGAGTTACTATCCATATAGCTGAACGAATAAACGTGTAATTTAATGTTTGGATCAACGTTTCATAATATACATAGCAGGTTCGAGCAGTATGCAATAGTGACCACGATGTTTTACGAGCATAAATTTTCATAGGATTTGGATAACCGAGTATACCGCGACGCACGTATTTCTTTGATAGTAAATTACGGATCAGAGAAAGCGCTGAGAGAAAGTCTTTGTCTATCCTACATCTGAGAGTATTGACATAACTTAAATGCGATCGTAACTGGACCCTGACCCTGTTGAACATCGAATCTTTGTTCCAAATTTTTTAGAGTTACTACTAGAGTTACCTTTTAGAGTTACGCTTCCGTTTAAAAAAGAGATTCGTCTTTCCTCCGTCGCGTGACGTTTCTTGTTTTCAATTCTATATTATTGATTCAGCACATTTTCTACATCGCGTTGCTTAATTAGATAGGATGACTATCTTTTCGATAAGGAAACATTGATTTAGCAACAACAGAAGATATTATATGCTCTATAAATTCTTACATTTAGCGATAGATCGAATCTATTTGTCGGTGATATAACGTGATCGAAATCGTAAGCTGTCCGTTGCAGACTTATATTTGTCAACGATTTTATAGTAACTCTTTGACATTGTTATAACTGGAATTTCACACCACATTAGTTACTAATTACACGCCTTATCATCGTACACGTTTCTTTAATAAACATGCTGAATCTTAAAATATTTATAATGCCAGATATAGTATTTCTTTCATTATAGTATTTCTTCTAAGAATATACTCCGGAAACATCTTACGGTATATTCGATCTTCAAGTAATGTAACATTCTTTTTACACTCAATTATTATAGTTGAAATAAATAATTCTATTACATCTCGTACTTGCTTTCGTATCGTAAACGCTGACATGAATTTAAAATTGCGTAAAAACACTTTTTCATTAGTCTGACAACATCTTATGTAGCAAAGTCTATACTCATACAGCAGCAAATAACCGTCGTTTAATTTTTTGTCTAATTTAAATACGTCGCTCTCGCGTGTAAAGCCTTGAGAAACAGGCATAATATCTTATTGGCGCAATAAATTGACGATACTATGCGCATTTCAGGAAACGATATAAAACGGAAGAAACGCTTAATCGATTGAAAAAATTCGAATTTTAAGATATATTCACCTTTTGGAGAAAAATTTGAATTTCAAGATATATTCGCTTCTCGAACAAAACGTCTCGGTATCTCGGTAGAATTTCGGATCATTCACAACATGCCACTTTTCCACAAGCACAATCAGTATTCGAGAGTATCGTCACCAACCTGGTACAGGATGCAGTCCGGTATTTACCGTTTTAGTTACTCGCGCGACGAGTTTTTGATTTCTTCTAATGAGGGAAAATATAAGACTCGCTTGCACTGACATCCATAGTCGTTCACGACCTAACCATCGATCACGATACGCCGATCCAGCGGCTCCAGTCGATCCAATGGTATCCAGCGTACGCGGAACGTGAGATAGTGTCGAAAGCCGCTGAGGTCAGTTCGCAAGGAATGTGACGCCTTGAGCGAATTTTCGTCTGGCTGTGAAGCTAGCGACGAATTAAAAGGAACTGGAGTCGAGCTCGTTTGGTAGAAAATTGCATCGGCTCGCGACACTGGATCGGCAAAATGCATATACAATACACTCCTAACCCGCTCACCTTGTTTCGTAGCATCCCGCGTCGAATCTCACGAGCTGGTTGGCGGTGACTGTCCAGCACGGCCACAACTTTCCCTTCGTTCCTCTCGATCACACGTTCCTTCGCTTACGAAAAAACCAATTGCTTCTCATGGGGATATACAGTAATGGTAGGAGTAGATATCCCTAGTATCCCGCGTTTGCAACAATCCGAGCACTTCGATTTTTCACTAAAACTGTGAAACGAATTTATAATTTATATTATATTCGACTTTTATAAATAAAATATGAAAAAGTTTTACTACGTCCTGATTTCCGTGACCAGTATGGCGTAACCAGTATAGGAATATTTTATAAATACACATTTTCTTCGAACAATTCCATTGAATATATAATAACGTAACGTTATTAGGCACGATGTTTCTTTTTCCGATGACGCATGACTGTTCTTAGAACAAAGCATAAAACTTATCTTCGCTCTGTGCCTGCGTATGTGCATCGTATATCGTTTGATAAATTTTTTACTATTTCTTACCTGTATGAAATTTTCTGCGATATTAATATTAATATCTATCAGTATCAGTATCAGTATCGGTGCGACACCCTGATGAACTCAACTGCATTGTTATCGAAACATCGGAATTCTTTCCTTTCTGGACACGGCCGTTTCCCGGAAGCCTCAAACAGCGTTACACGAAACAGCGTTAATTGTATCAGTGTTAAGTGTAACAGTCTGAATACCATACCTAATAGGATAAAATATTTTTTCTCGAAAATAACTAGTATTCTAATAGAACAAAATAGAACATTTAACATTCTAGCGTACTTTCTTTGTCTCTCTTTTTTATGCTTTACACGTGAATTCGCTACAGCTACGGGATTTACACACGTTTAAAAGCATAACTGTCCTACTTGCGAGAAAGGCTAGCGGCCTTAAAATCCTTGTGGCGTTTTCATGTAAAGAAGATAAACGAAACCAACAAAGTTTCTTTTCTAAAATACTTTAATTTTATCTACCACTTTTTATTTTATTTATAGTTCCAAAAACAGAAGTCGTGCAAAAGTATTTTTGAAAGGTCAGAAATTTTGCATAAATGGTTTTGCGTAAAAACTCTTTAGTTTAGTGATATACGATATGCTTTTGCAAGAAAAAGTTTATAATGTTTTCCCAAAACTATAAATTCTTCTGAATTCTTTCCATTTCTGTGATAAAAGAATGCAGAAAAATATTTTCGAAAATATGAATGAATGAATGAATAATATAATAAAGTATAATGCAAGAAATAATAATTAATTTTAGTAAGCAATTTATATCTAGTTGAAGAATAAATGATATGATATAACATTTTCTGTACATATTGATACCTATATATGAGACGTATATATGATATACGTACCTATATATCAGAAGTCCAGCATCCACTTACAAGCAATATTATAGAAATTTTCATGTAAATTGATTCACGTAAATAAATGGTACTTGTAATTATCTTGTTTGTAAATTATCTATTGAAAACTCCGAACTGAGGAAAAAGCGTCAAAACATATGAATATTCTAAGATAAATTAACAAAATAAAAATACAATTTATTCTATAGCATGTGAGAAAACAAGGATTCAGGATGTAAATTATTTCTATTGTACAAGACATTGATTATAAGAAGTGTAAAAAATATTGAATTAAGATACAAGCTGTAATCAACTTTTTGTGTAAGAGATTTATATATTTGCGTAGTATCATAAAAACAACTTTCAACAAGGTAATTTAAAAAATTTACATATTCTTTTAGTCATTTATCCATGAAAATAAAGAGTTTAATTATAGAAACGGAGATAAAAATATTATGCCATAACAGGATATTATCGTCTACCTACAAAGAAAATATGAATCAAGCCACAAAACTATACATTTTTCTACATAAAAGATGATTCTCCTTTCAATGTCTGACTACATAACATCCACATACGTATAAATAATTAATGAATATTCCAGTCGTTTAATTTTTTCCCTTTTTTCCGTCTCATATGCATATTTCGCTTTAACTACACTGATTGTCGTGCATGTATAAATTACACTCATTAACTATTCTTACTAATATTTTACTATGTACGTTTATACGTATAGCCTGTAATATTGATTTGAACAAGTCCTTTAAAACGTTGTGCTAAAAAGATTAACGGATTAAGGAACATGAATTCTTATATTTTTCGTTAATATCTGTTTACGAATTTTAATAAATATCCGTCTACTGCTAGAAGTTCGAAAAAAAATTGCTTCGAAAGATACATTGACTCGAGTGTAATACTATAAAATAGCCTTGATTTTATTGAATCCATTTTATATAGCGCTATAAGTAAACAATGTAGTGAAGCTAATGAAAAGCTAACTCCAAAATGGTAACAGACAGATATCACATGTTAGATGCATAATTATTTGTTTTTTCAATAGTTCGGTCATTAATAATGCATTACAGTATTAACATCTAATAAGAATTCAATAGGTAGGATTCAATATGCACCATCGATAAAATTCGTTGCTTACGCTCTATGTTACATATAAAAATAAAATGAAAAATGATATACATTATTTAATATTAATTTTTCAAATATCATCCTGTGTAGATTAAAAAATAATTTAGACGATATATAATAACATAATTATCCAATACCTATATATATATATATATATATATGAGCAGAAAAATATTTTACGACACAAGAAAAAGACCATTTATTTGATATATGTAATTGCTACATCTTATTTTTCAGTAAATTATCTCATTATATCGTTATATTTTGCAATCTTATATCAGCAACGCACAGTGTGTGTAGTGATTTACCCTTGCTATTACTATTTTAGTCGGGTTTTATTAATGAAGTTTAATAAGGACACGACAATTTTTCAAAATTAATTAATGAAAATATCGTCGAAATTGAATTTTTTAAAACGATATTTTATTATCGGACTACCTTTAAATGCACTGTGACAAAAGCCATATGCCTTTTCTTGTCATAAATATCTCGCTGGATAATTGCGAATACAAACTTCATTTCACCGCTTCGAAATAAAAATGAACTCTTGAATTTTTACATGTTTTCGTTATCAAAATGATCTCGTTATTTAAAAGCATAACATCTTATTAATATATACAAGTTTGCTTTTATCCAGTTAAATTTTTTTGTAGAATGTTTATTATACTCTTTGTATAATATTCCCTTGTTCAATTAATATGATATCGTGTCGTAATAGAATAAGATTGGCACGTGCCCGGTTTCTGTCACTATTTCACGAGGTCGCGTATTTCTTAAATTTCGCTCTGAAACGAAAAATGACCGCTTTTATAACGTTAACTATGATAGACGAGTTACAAGGAAGCTACGTTACAGTTACTTTAATTACAGGAAGCAACACAATTTTTACGAAAGTAGACCTCGGAGTCAACGTTGTTGTACCTCTTGTGAATCACTTCAATGTGTTCAAGTTAATTACATACCCTTTTTCGTTGGAAGCAAAAGTATACAACTGTAGAGGAAACAAAATACAGAATTAAAACGAAGACAGTCTCTAAATACATTAAAAGTACAAATTTATATGTCCAGTTGTGAAAAGTTCGTATCAACCAATAGATATTAAATGTAGGAGAGAAATGATACAATTGTTGAAACTAATTATAATCTGATAGATGCAAGCAATATATATGAAAAAGTGTTTGTAATGGGTAACGTAACATAAATATAACATTGTACCGGCAATATTTCTTCCTAACATATTTAATTACAAATAAATAATTACAAACGAACTTGAAAGTAATCGACTATTCAATTGTTGTAATGTAATTGAATGTAACGTGTAGATCATGCTTTTATAGTGCGAGCTAAGAAACTATAGTGTTAGAATGGTCGCAATCCGTTTGACGCGGTACGTACGATCAACAACGCAACAAAATTAAAATAATTTTGACATTAAAAACTGACAAATAACATATACGCGACAGCTTAAAAACTGAGTTCGATTATTATTCAACGAAACTGTTTGGTAGTATTCTACATGGTCATCGGTACAGGTGTAATGTAACCTCGACTTTATTTGTAGATCTCAAATACTACCTGCTTCCCGGTAATCTGAGTAATACCCGGTAACGACTCGCTCAATTTTACAAACAAATCTATATTTTTCCATGAAAAAAAAATTCTTTTTATATAACTATTATATTACTATTACTATATGTATACATGTACGTTGTACGTATGTATGTATGTATGTGCGTTGTTTATGCTATATCATATTTTTCACGCAGTCTTGTCTTGTTTGATTTTTGTCTGCGTTAAATCGTAAAGTCTCCTTCATCCTATCTGTAGTAGGATCGTATAGAGCACATTTAAGTATAAAGGTCTTAAATCATCTTGCGTAACTTGTTTTGTATTCAGAAAGTCTATATTAATAATACATGTTTGTCATATTCTATTGATTATTCTAAGTAATAGGTGAAAAGAAGCGATTCTTCAACGTCTGCTTGAAACTACATCGATGGATCTATGTTGTCTATTGCATATAACAAGAATAGCTTCTTAATCCAATTTCTATCGGTAATGATGTTAGAAACAGAATTGTCTTCTTTCTATGCAGAAATTACGTAAACAATAATATTTTTACATTAATTGAACGATGTACATATAAAAAATAAAATTTTATATTACAATGTCGGCATTATTTGATAACTAAATATCATTATTCCACTGAATGTTTTATATTAAAAGAATAAAAGAGCAAAGTAAATTGATCAATCCCTAATTATGAATTAATTGATCGATTAAACGATTAATCATTAGTAATTGGTTCAATGATCCTAGATCATTATTTCAAATGTTTAACTTTATATAAATCAGACATAAACAAAGTTTATCGGTTATAGAAGGACCGACGATTAAACAATTTGATTAATATTTATAAAAACTAAAAGATAGTCGTTCGGGAAAGCGTCAACTTTGGTTGTTGCAAATCAAAATATTATCATTATGTATCTCGTGATTCTACATAACATATATATTAATAGAAATTTAAGATACGCAAGTAAAAGAAGAAAGTATAACACTATATTAAATAATTATTCTATGGCGATAACGTTACCATCAGTCGATAATTCGCAAATCGCAGCAACGTTTAACATATATACGTATTTAGGTTCTAATTCTTATTTTGTTATTATAGTCCCATTTTTGTTTCCCACTATATTTTATTTTTATAACAACTAATCATTACAATACAATTTACTGCGGAAATAGAGATCGAGCCTATAAAAATACAAATTAATCGAAAAGATCTGCTGAACATAAATTTCTTTTACTATTAAAAATTATAATTTGCAAAAGTAAAGAACTTGGTTAAACATTTTTCGAATTACATCTAGAGTAGCTTTTTGTTAATGGAACTTCTGATAGATGGCTCCATGGGCATCAAGAATATAAACGGTATATTACGATTGAATCGTAACACGTGCGATGCGTACAATGCTAAAATAAATAGTTTCTGTTATACAAATATATACGTAAATATTATATAAAAATTAGTGAGAGGGCGCTCGATTTTAATTCTTTTCAACAAACAGATAATCGTAATCGCGAAATAACGAATAGATTAAAAGACAAGAAGAAAACATTCTCCCAAGTAAAGAATCGGTAACGAGGTATACTTAATTAACATAAATAATAGCTTTTATTAACTAATTGTTAAATATATTATATAAATTGTTTTTGAGTTCAGAGGTGATACGAAGTTAATATTTTTCATTTGAAACAACACTCTGTTTGATCGGTTTAAACGATTAGTTCAATCGTTATATAACAATTGGTGTTATGTGTAACATAGTTTGTACAAACTTTGATACCAATAGTGCTATTAACAGAGTAAATTAACGCGGCAAACGAATAACAGGGCAAACAACGATCGACTATTTCAAAAACGCTGTTACCTTCAGTCTTATAGTATATAATATATATATATATATATATTATCTTAGAATAATGTACGTATATCCGAAACTTTATACACGTTTCACATCTATTTACTACATCTAATACATGGTTGTTATTATTAAGAAATATCTACCCGTTATTTAAAAGAATCCATGATGCTGTAACTAAGCGGTAGATCTGAAGTCAGACCGTAGTCACTGGTCTGATTAGCTACCGATTCGAACTACTTCGGCAAAGTCAGTGCATGCGCTTCAAGGTTTTCATAGTGGCTGTCGCAGTGATTATAAAGATCTCGAAATAGGACAAAAGCTCCGATCTGTATTGCACGAAATGTACGACAAATGAACTCGTATTCCTTAATTTCTTCTATCTCTAGTCATTGCCGTCGCGTATTCAAACGCGTACAACTTCTCCACGTTTCTTCATCTGCTTCAAATTTTGGTGAATTTTAAGGAACCACGCTATACGATGGTTAAAAGATAACGCTTCGTATTAGACTGTGGCGAAGATCTCAGCTCGTACAGTTACAGTTTCGATCGAAACTATCCGAGTATCGATCGTACAACCTGTAACATCGTGTTACGCTCGGACGTGTGTACACTGTACACGCGCTTCATTGCACGGGAGCAGGCGACACAGACACGTCCGTGTGAAAAAGTGGTAACTGGTAACATGTATACACGCGTATTACGTGTGCACGCGGAAAAGCTGAAGATTAAAAAATATACAAAGGAGAAGGGAGGTGATGAAGAATGGAAGAGTGAGATGGGGAAGGTTGTGTGTCGTTACGTGCGAAAGTGAGAGACAGAGAAAGAGAAGGAGAAAGAGGAAGAGAAAGAGAACGGGAAAAGGAAAGGGAAAGGGAAAGAGAAAGGGAGAGAGAGGGAAGAAGCGGTCCGCAAGAAGATTCTTGGAGTCGCGGATGGTAAAGGTTCGGGCAAGGGTAGGTGGGTGGTTGTGTCGGCGAAGGAGAGCCACAGGAGGACTAGAGGTGAAGAAGGAGGTAGAAGCGAAGGTGGAGGTTGCCGGAGTAGGTGGATGAGGATGAAGAGAAGGATGAAGAAGAGGAAGGGGGAGGGTGGTTTAGGCGATGGTGGGAGTGGGCCGAGCTAAGACGCGTAATGACGCCCTGAATCAATATGTGAGGCACTGAGATATGCATACGAACTAAGACAACCGCACACCAACCAGCCACAGCTCCTCTGCTCGGCGTCGCGGCGCGGCGTCCGCGCCGTGGCGCAAAAGGAGGGGAGAAATTAAAGACGAAGCAGGCACAAAAATAACGACCCACCGGCAGTACCGTCTTTCCTTCTTTCACCTTCGCTATTTCCTTTAACGTTCCTTTCTCTCTTCGCTTCTTTCCCCTCTTTCTTCCCTCCTTGCCACTCCCGCCCACTATCCTCTATCTTCTTTTCTCTTTCTTTCTGTCCTTTAAACTTTCGCCGCCTCTCTTTCCTCGTCTCAGCTGAGATTCTCTCCGTCTTTCTTCGTTCTGCTCTCTCGAAGACGTGACTGCACGGCTGAGATGAGACCATAGGCAGAGGGATACGATGCTGCTAGTCGGTGTCAAGAGAGAGCAAGAGAGTGGCAGAGACGGACAGAAAGACAGAAAGGGATGGAGGAGGGACGGTGACAGGGGAGGGAAACGAGAGAGGGTTGACGAGTGGAGGAGACGATCGGTTAGTAGATCGTTTCGATCGGGACAATGGTCCTGGCTCTCGAGTGGATCCTTGAAACGATCTTATCCGTACAGTCTTAATCCACGTCCCTGCTATTATTCGCTTTTCCCGGCACAAAGAAATACAAATGCCGTTCCCGTAATAGCCTGCGAATGTATGTATACATGCAAACCGAGGGCTCTTGCCGAAGGGATGGCTTGGTGCCGCGATTAGACGAGAATGCAGACAGAAATGACGTCGTTGTGTAGATTTTAATACGATAAATGGCTCGCTTCTACTACACGTGTTCATCTTCCCTTGCAGTTTCGGCAAGCTGATTTAATCAAACGATACAGCTCGTTAGCGATTTTTCTCTCTTCTATACAACATTTTCCAACATTTCCCTCTTTCCTTTAATCTCGTTTTATATTTCGATCGATTCATAGATCCGCTATTCGTCCATCTATTCGTTACGCGCCTTCTCCACAATATTTACATCGGTCATCGTTGATCCAGCGTCTTCTTTTCTACCGTTGCATTCAACGTCCTAACAATCGCCTACGCATATACGTATCTCCGGTTTCGATATTTTCTTTGATTACCATCGTACTCTTGTATCTCATTAGTAGCATCGCACTGGCATCAATCAATCGGTTCGTAATAGTTATTCGTTTCTAAATTTCAAATTAAAACGACAAACCGTACGGAATCACCATCTTTTTCTTTTACGAACAAACAGAATTGCGGTTATACAGGCTTAGACATTTTTAATCAGAGCACGTACATTTCTATAATTGCAACACTATTACCACCCCACCCGTTTGACATCTAAATCGATTTACGTCCTTTACGAAATTATACTACGAAGCTACACAACGATTGCTGCCGCGTATCGTTTCTCCCTTGTCGTCTACGTTCGTACAGCGAAGATCTTCCTACGTATATGTATACGAGCATATGTATAGGTAAATCTCGTGTCAAGGAAAAACGTTAGTTATTTGTTAGTACGCTATACAATGAACCGTTAGACTGTTGATCAATTGCCAACGGAGAAAACAGTCGTAAATATGTCCTAGATATATTGTACTATGCAAGTAGGTGGACAGAGAAAGATATTGCTCGTGACTCTTACATACATCTGTAGACCTCTGTCAAAGTTTTCGCAATTAATATTCCCCTTGTTCCTTCTTTTCGTGCTTCGTAGGAAAGAATGTTAGCGAAAAGTAGGAAAACAATTCGTCGATCGATTTCCAAGAGACAAGTGTAATTATTTAACACTATCGAGGAAATGTTATGCGAAAAAGCGCATCTAATTAAAATCTCAGTGAGCCATCCGAGTTAGTTTACGTGTTCTTAGGAGAATATACGAAAGATATCGTTAGAACGTACACGACTGTTTTGGTTGACGCAAGATAGTTCAGATACGTATTATCATGCGATATATCGATAAATCAATTTATCTTCTGACTTAAATACGAGTCAGATAAATTTCGGTTATTTGCGATAATATAGGTATACTATTTTTAGTGATATTAGCATTTAACGAGTCACGGTTCGAGATAAATGATTTATGTCGTGTTCGTTGTTAATTTCGGACAATATGCTTACAAACAATAGGAAAAGAGTCGGCGAAGGGAAAGAAGAGATTTATGAGTTTCATTTACATGTGACCTAATTCGTCTGAACGTAATCAATGACCAAGACATACAAATCAGATTAAAACTCTGATTTGGTTAACTACACACGAAACAGTAATAACCCCTCCTAGGTCAAATTTAAGGCACCGTAAGGGATCGTATCGATCACGAAACCCGAAAGTCAACGATCGTCGTGTTTCTTTTAATATGCGTCACCCTGCAGTACTTCGTAATCAGGTCGCTATTGACAATATTACAATTCAATTTAACGTTGAAATTTGCTTCGTTCCATTGTCAAATCAGTTTCTGTTTTTCGTAATAAATTTCAAATTAACGAAAACCTTCGATACATGGTTACTTTCCGAACTTTAGTTGACAAAAGAGTATTTCAGAAAGAGTATGTTAGAAATGTCCCTTTTTTCAAACGATTTAAGTTTTTATAAAAAAATGAAAAGGATTAGTTTGCTAGATGATACCTAAGAAAAGTTTTCGACAAATGTTGCGGTTGCTCGTGATCGCCTCTTTTTACAACTACTTTTATCCGTGTCTGTAATGAAAATTTGGACGACACGTTTTGTAGATCTACGTCAATCATATACGTGTTCTTCGACACTTCTAGCCGATAACTGCGATAAAGACCAAAGATTCTTACATCTTTCGACGCCAATTGCGCGTTGCCGTATAAATCGATTTCGATGAAATTTTTAGCACGTACAATACATAACTGACAAGAGTGTTGTTAACATTTTCAATATACACTCAGATACGATACAAATTTCTTCAAAATTTTCCTTAGGCGTTATTTAGTAAACTAATCCCTTTCGCTTTTCGATAAAAGCTCAAGTTCGTTCGGTTCAATTTTAAAAACGTCATTCCTATTTCAAGGAGTGTTGAAATATTATTGTGACCAACTGCACGTGAGTGCATTGCACGTGTTCCATTATTGTAACTTACGATGCCAAATATGTCATCAGTTTGTAGATATTTGCTACGAATTAACTTAGATTTGGATAAACCTTTTAGAGGATAGGAACGTGATCTATTGATCACCGCTACTTCCAGAATCTCGTATTTCGCTTATTCCAAAAATATGTTACAAATTAAAAAACCGACGAAAAATTTAATTTTCTAATCCATTGTTCGACTTTCCGATCATCGGCATTCTTGTCAATGAAATAAGAGCCAGAGAGCGTAACATCGTTAAAAAAAATTTCATCGCATTCGTGAGTCACAAAATCGAACAATTTTATAACACAGAATAAATATAAAAATACTGTCTGTCTTTTATCGAAAATAAATTTTATCGCCAATTAGGGGAATTTCAATTTTTATACAAACTACATGTCGATAACCTAAACTAACAGCGACTGAAAACGACCAACTAGTTTTATCAAAAGTATGGACACGCGTAATTACTCTCGAATTTTCATCGCGCTTCGTGTCCACCTGCGGGTCTAAGCGTCTAGTTTATCGGCGGCGTGGAGGGATGTCTTGGACGGATGATACTCGTCTGCGTCTCGAAGAAACCGATCCACGAGATCCGACGAGCGCGGTGATCATCGTTGTTGCCAACACGAAGCGTTTATCTCTAGCGTGTAATCGATATTAAAAGTCTAAAATGTGTAGCGTGTGTGGCAAGCTGGCCGCGTGTAGGGGTCATAGCTCGACGTTGGGAGTTGGGTGAACCCCGCGTTACTGGTTGAAAGGGGAGGGTGGTGGAGAACAGGCAGGCGACCAGGGGGTGAGAGGGGGTGGTAAGAGTGGTGAGCAGCGGCGGTGGAGGCGGCAGCAGCGGCGACGGTGGTGGTGGTGGTGGTGGTGGTGGCGGTGATGGTGGTGATGGTGGTGGTGGTGGTGGTGGTGGTACGAAGAGGTGGAGGTTCTCATTAAGCAGCCCGGGCACCGCGCTCTGGGGGTTTAAATAAGAAGAAGAAGCGTTGCTGTGTGTGTGGAAGAAGGGAGAAAAGGAGAAGAAACCGGTAAGACTAAGGCAGTAAGGGTGAGCAGGCGAGCGAACGCGAGAGGAAGTGGGAAACAGAGAGAGAAGAAAAGGAGATAGAAAGTGAAGGGGGTCGGGGAATTATCAGGGCTCGCGCTCTTCGCGAAGGGTTGGGGGTACCGGCAGGCAATATGGCCGCTACTGATGAGTGATGCTCGTAACCCTTACTGCCATCCATCCCTGACTGATACGTCAGTCAGTCGGATCTCTTAACATACTTGGGAATTATGCTCGCCACGACCCTTCTTTATCTCCATTCCTACCATTGTTCTCGTCGAAGGTCCTCCGTATTCGGTCAATGTTGCCGTGAACCGCGTATCAATTACTTTAATGAGACGGACCTCCTTCGTGGTTGATTTTCCATACTTCTCTTCCTCGCTGAATTTTCTAAGCGAACCTGGACATGCATCGAACCTTCCGGAGTAAAAAGACGATCAATTATATCGTTGTATCGTTGTGCATAGGTTTGTTCGACAAGATAGAAAAAGATCTTTCTTTCGAACGATACGAACGGTGGTAACGAATATCTGCAATTAGGATTCTCGCGCAACTACTCGAAGTTATTTCCGTGATTGCGAATTACATTGTACGTAATCTCGACGCGATCGAACGAATTCGCGCTGATCCAAATTATCAGCTTCGAATTTACGCGAACGTGAATGTCAAGTTGCGGTTAAGAACGGCAGCAGCGTCGAATCGCTGTAGAACAGCCCACGGTGGAACCTTTGTTACCAAACGCGTCGGCCATACGTTTATATTAAGGAGAATTTACATTGGAAAAAAGGAACGGATCGTCGTTGTAAATTGAAAAGTTGTTTCGTGATTTTGCCATTTGGGTGGTTACCCAAAGCCGACTGGTTAGTCGGAGCTGCGAAAATTACAAAGTGACGAGCAACGTCATAGCCGTTTTCGTAACGAATCAAACTTGAGTCGCACCATACATCCGATAGAATTATCGATACAATCTTCATTTCCCACGGACTAATCAGAACACTCCCCCAAGGGCAAATCATCTTTCCAACGAAAATATGATTAGAACAGATCAAGGGTGTCCATGGAAGTTATATAAGACACGGATCGCCCCGGCACCTTTAACGATCAAGATCCAAAGCGTATAGGTATACAAGCGAGCCCGACGAAAGGTATTAAGAAGGTACAGGCAGCCCTAACCTAACTGCAGCAGCCCTGGACCGATCCTCATCCTCCTTACACCCACACTCCGTGGCCGTCTTACTCCCTGGCCCGAAGTTAAGGGTGGTCTCTTTGTCTCGCCCCTTCACCCTCCTCTTTCCCATCGTATGCGTGCTACACGGACGAAAGACACGCGTGTGCGTGAAACCTCGCAAGACGGACAACGGGGTTGTTGGGTGGATGGCTCGAAGGTGTAGGATGAGAAGAAGGAGGAGGCGAAGGAGAGAAAGTGAAAGAGGGAGCGAGAGAAGCTGGCACGAGCGAAGGAGAAAGCGAGAGAAAGGGTGAGGAGTGCAAACGGAGGGGAATGCAAATTAGAAACGCTTGGGCAGAAAGCAGGAGGAAGAGGGCCAGGGTAGCGTGGGAGGATAGAGAGGGTGGCACTGGCTGGATGGGGGTATATAAGAGGTGGTGACTGAGGGTGGTGGCCAAGGAACTTCACTTATGTAAACCGTGTAACGGTGTGCGCGCTCGCTTGCCGCGTGTGTTCACACTGGCACCTACCGGTTTCTCTATGTATGTGTACGCGTGTCCCCCATGCGTGTGTGTATATATCGATTGCTGGCCAAGCTACCCCGCGGGGTGCCCTCCTTACTACCCCTATAGTAATTATTGTGCTTCTCACATGTGTGTATTTGTCGTGAGATTTCGCGCAAGATGGTATGCGTGCGGGCGAGCGCACACACGTTGCAAAAGACCCTGTACACGTATATCCGAGTTCCTTACGTGCCTTGTCCGATGGTTCCTATAGCGAGCTACGGCATTTAACGGGTGTCATCCTATAAAGCGAACTTCCATTCGTTACGAACCCGTACGAACATCCTATCGTACCCGTCCCGACCAACAGTTCGTTCCGGCAAAATGTTTTCTACGAGTCGCCGGCACCGTTTCTGCAAATTCTTACTTACTTCCTCGTTGACCGCGGCTAATTAGCAGATTTTCCCAGAACGCACGCACGCCTCTACGATGCTTTTCTTACATTTTCTTCGTAAATACAATCTTTATAAATATAAACTGTAGTCGTTCGAGTGGAGACAAAACGAGAGTCGCAATAAGGACTACACGCGAAATGGAAGCTGCTCCGTAGATAAGAATTTACGTAACGAACGCTCGACTTTAACTTTCGTTTTGGCTAACGATATCTATGGGAGAACAGCTGTTCGCGAAGCTTTACGGAAAACACTTTAAAGGAGTGGAAGGCGCGAGACCGAACATCCAAGAATAAGATCGGTTTATTTTCATTTCGAAGAAAAGTTGCCAAAGTCGTTCGAAATCGTTGCACGATTACACGTTCGATACCATCGATTGTACTAACTTCAGCAACTCGAATCCTTCTATATCGTTCGATCGTGGAACGGGCACGCTTTAAAATTCTGCTTTACATAGGTCGACACGCGAACCTTTAACCGCCTCGTCAGATGGAAACAAAGTCGCACAAGCGTAACTACGTACTAGTTCTACGCGTAACGCGCATAGTTGACACTGGGGAACGGTCGTGCGTGGCGTTCGAACGGTCGTGCCACCTGATAGATCGAGCCTCGCTGACGCTCTTATTCGAAATAAATGGCAAGACTCGTGCGATAGTATGTAATTCCTCGGCCAGTATTTCGTTCTTCGCACACACGATCGCGCGTCCGTGACACCGTAGGTGAAGCCACGTGCGGGTTCACACACAATTTCACCGGCACGGTAGTGCACACAACTAACGGTCCGAAGTGCAAGAACATCCCTGCAAGCCACCCTCGACCACCTCGTCCATCCTCTCCTAGGGCAGTCTTGGAAAGGACCTTCAAGCAAGAGGATAGGAGAGAAGCGGTTAGGAACGGACGGTACGACGAGAAACGAACGGACCGACGGACGTAGGACAGAGCACACGCTATATATAGCAACCCTATCTTGCGACACACAACCACAAGTCATCCCCCCGCTCACGTACTTTGGCCGCATTCTCAGCCCCACGGTTCACCCCTTGGCTCACCCCTTCGTCGTTTTACCTATCTCCTTCTCGTTCTCCTTCACCTTGCACCACACTCGTCCGCTTTAACTCTCCGTTGTTGTCTCTCTTGCTTTCGCTCGCGGTTCTTCCCCCGTCCCCTTCGTCCTCTCTTCCCGCCGCTTCATCGTGAAACCTCCGAGGCAATCAATCCTCCGTCTTACAACGTACTGACCACCTTCCGAGAAACTTCCACTGGCACTCGTGGCTAGATGGATTTGAGGAAAAAGTCGTGAATGGTTAATCGTCGGTTCTGCGGACAGCGCTGCACTGGATTTTGCTTTATTTGCCATTGTCCCGGGCTGCGAACGACGAAACAGGGCTTCTCGAGGGTCGAAATAATTGTTCTACTTTCCAACCGAACGGGTTGGCTTACTTTCACCGAAATCTCTTCTCTTCGCCTTTTGTCTCGTACGATTCGATTCTTCCGTACAAAGCTTGCAGCTCGATTTTTCAAACATTTTTTATCCCCTTTCTCGCGCACCTCACTTTCCAAATGTTCTCACGATGTAAGTTTAACCGAACAAGATTTCACGGAAATAAATAATTTCTCTATTAACCATACAAGCTTGTATCGATTATCGATAATATATCCCGATCGATATTCTCACAAAACGATACACCTGTGTTTATTTCAATACTTCAATTTCTTTCCAAATCGTAATATTTCTCAACTCGTTCTTCCCCCACCATTATTCTATTCTTGTTTCTTCCTGTGGTAACTATTCGAGGCAATCTATCTTCCTTTTTGCAATGCACTGACTGCATTTCAAACAACTTTTGCCTTCCTACGTTCGAAGTTAACGTAACTCTTGATTTAACTCGAGGGAAACAAATCGCAAATTTTAGCGTAGTTAGAAAAGAAGTTCTCCTTCCTATACTTTTTTATGTCGATGATCGATTATATTAAATTATTTTACGCTATACTATGTCATATATTTACGAATCGATATTCTACGTAATCGTGATTCGTGTACATTGCGCGTAACTTACGCGTATCGTAATTACGACACGGAAATACAATCGTACGAGCCCGAAGACTTGGCACAAAGGTGTAGCTCTTCGTAAAGTATGGAAGAAAAAGCAAAGAATAGATATCGAAAAATCCTTCGCTCGGCTTTCAGTGTAAAGCCACTCTTTAATCACGACTCGGGGCAAATTATGGACAGTTAATTCGCTTGGCTTCTCCTCTCTTTTACGGTTATTCTATGCGGTCATTTCCATCTCTTCGTTCTGTAGCCAAAGGCGTTCCACAGTCAAATCGAGAACCAATCAATACCGATAATTAATTAGAAAAATCAGAAAGAAAAAACTTGCGAAACTCAAGAGTTCCAACGGAGCTGGTAGAAAAACTGCCGGAGGCTTTCGTTTGACTCCAAAGTCCCTTCACCCTCCTCCCTCCCTCCCGCCTTCTCATCGGTTCCTCTCCGGTGAAACCACCCTTTTCGCCCCTGTTCGACCCTACCGAAAGTCCTTGCTCAATCAGCCTTCCTCCAGAATTCCTTCTCGCTCTATGTTCTTCCTCGTTCTCAGGCTCGTCTCTTAGGCTGCAGTACTCTCGTGTCTTCGTGCCCCTTTACCATTGAATAAATTAACGTTTTTAGTTTGCCGATATTCTGTCCGACGCAGCCTCGGCTCCACTCTACTCTCTATATCTTCCGTCTATCGCAATGAATGAACTTCTTTTTCTTTCAGACGCTGCCTGCCTTCGCAGCGGCCGGGCCGCGCTCCTTCGCGCCGCTCCTCGGCCACCCACTCTATTCAACCGCGAAAATTCTGCAGGAATTTTAATAACTCGGATTCGTACTGATTAAAACGGAGGTCGCATCCGACATTCCTCCGACCAGCTTACGGTTGCTACTTGGCAGCGGGTGAGTTCAATATTTTGCCTCTGTGTATTTATTCCTTCTTAATCCGTGTTCCTTTTGAAGAGATAGAGATAGAGATAGAGAGAGAGAGGAAGACAGGCGGGCAGATTGGGAAAAGACGAGAAGAAAGGAAATACGTCGTTGAAACTTGTCGAGTCGTTATATATTTACCCAATAACATTAATAATTCCTCTAGTGCGCGTTTGTATCGAATATGTCGTATTATTTGATTCTATCACAAAATTTTCATTTTATTTACGAAAAATTTATTTTAATATGATAAACTCGAAACTAATCTAAAATACGTGAAAGATCTGTTCGCAATTTTCTTCGCTCCTGTAATATAAACGATATATTTTCTTTTGTTGGAATACAACGATATTAATCGCATACAGATGAGGTGGTTGATCGAACGGATTCTTCCCTTCGTTGCCCAGCGATATTCCTACTAGCGTACGTTCGTGAGATGTACCGCGGTGGCTGGCGCGTGCACGCTCTTCCGAGAATTCGACGGAAGAAGCGTAAGGATACGGATGGAACATTGGGCACGGCATAGCGCTTTGTATCGAGAAGCATCTGGAAGGTTCCGTGGCACGTGACGTCACACAGATATCTACTCAGGTCACACTCTTTACTGCATAGAAAGTGGACTTCAAAACCTTTTCAAGAGCTATGGGTCACTCAGTCGGTTAGTCTGAGAATAACTAGCCAACTGTCAACATTCCACAACGCTCACTTATATTTCCTGTAATTTTTTGTTTAATAAATATCACATAATATTATTTCAACACAAACATTGCGTCTTCCACAGATTATTAATCTTAATTTCGAGATGAAATTCCAACATCTTTCCGTCGCACAAACTTATTAGCAATTAACTGCAATTATTCCATTTTTTCTCTTTTTACTTAAAGTTTTAGCGTCGCATCGACATCTAGATCAGCGAGTGAAAAATTTCACTTTTTCACAGTATTCGTTAAAGAGAACAGGTAATTCGATTACGATAATCGATCGTTTTAGTTTTTATGCAGTTCTGACGATCACGATGATATTCAACAACGATTACACTGCGTTTCTTCGCATTCTCATTCACATTTAAACATGATTATTTCTTTATGTACGTTACGTCTATTCAAGGATACTTTATGTAAATAAGCCGAACAAGGTCAGAAACTTGGCTTCGGATTTACCATCCACTTTCTCTCCTTTCGACCCGTTCGACCTCATCCTTTCTCACTGACTGGAAACTTCAGCTTTCGTCGCTTTTACACGTAACACGTCTTACATTATTTTATCACCTCCCAGAATCAATTAAGCAAAACCTTCCACCCTCTAAACGATCTTAAAACGTTCATTGTTCGATCTATATACCGGATAAATCATCGTCACATATATACATATCTATATGTATACATGGATTTACAAACATTGTTTACGAAGAGTCTGCGTATTTTCTCCTGTTATTTTATTATTACGTATCTTGAACCTGGCGGATTCTTTTCATCGAAATCAGAAAATTAGCAAATATATGCTTCGCTTATCGTGTCTTCTTCCCGCGATCATTGTACTTGTACGTATATATGTGTATACCTTTTGGTAACGATACATTTAATTGCACGCGGGAAATACGACTCACAGTATGCCATGTATCTGTGAGTCTGCGAATATCTCGAGACGTCACGTGCTCGTGGCTTTTAACAAAGCTATGTGAAGTCATATGAATGGCAAACGTGTCTAAATCTACGCAAGCGAAAAAAATCCTATACCGTACAAGCGTAATGCTATAAAAGCGAAGGGAAACGGATTGACCCTACCGAATTAGATGCTTTCTATCAAATGTCCCGACTCTGAAGCAGAGTGATAGCTTACGTGACTGAACGACCGCGATGATCATTTAATTCCAGTCGAGGAAAAGTATCAACAGTCGGGGGCAGTTGATCGGGGTGAGGGTGTCATTCGGTCCGCTGGTCTGTCGGTCTGTTGGCCTAGGGAAGGGCGCGTGGCGCACGTCCACTATCAATTTATCACCCACCCTCGCAACTTTCCCTCTCGGACCTCGTTCTCGTTTTCCCTCTTTTCTCGGGTCGCCCAACCTCTCCCTTGACCTCTGCACCCCTCCCTGTCTCCCTATCTGTCTTTCTTTCATCCTTTTTCGATCCACGAAAGAAGAGACCACTCTGAGAAAAGAGGGAACACGAAGAGAGTCGAAACAACCATGACCAGCACAATCTAGCGGTGGTCAGTTCACGCTGTAGGATTATAGCTTGTATGTACTACTCGTCGCAACCAGTCCGTTTGCTCTTTGACTCGTCGAGCACCGAGGAGAACCGTTTACGTTGAGTGATTCTGATCGTGAAAAAGGATAGACGAGCAAGGACGTGCATGATTTTCGCTTTTACGACTCATCGGGGAACGTTACGAATGCCTGAAGGAAGGCAAGAGAACTTGGTTTTCAATTTTTTAAAGATAAAAATTATCGTACCTTCGTGATCTGTTTCGTATTTCGTTACTTGGAACGACGCGACGCGATCTACGATTTAGCACTGACTTCGCCTAAAAATCCGATTCGTACGTACTAAATTAATTATACGGTTTGTATAATTATAGATTAATTACGTATACGTATATACACACTTTCGCTAATACGGATCCCCTCTGGGATCAAAGATCGTATGTTTTTAAACGCGTAATTAACTCTTTGCATTAATTGATCGAGATTCTCAGTATTTTCTGAGATAACTTTGTAAACATTGTACATGAGATCAAGAAATATAAAATACGGTACTGCCCGATAAATCGAATTTTAGATATAACGCGGTTGTAAGTGCACGTGTTTTTGCATAAAAATTGAACATCAAACGGAAAAATTTTACTGCAGGTACGCTTTTTTCATCTACTTTTACAGAAGAAATTATCTACTCGCGTAACATCAGGCATTAGCATCTTGTATAAGCTTCGATTAAGAACCCGTGCGTTGAACGCAAAAGTTCGATAGAAGGGAAAATAACGTCTCGCGTATCGACCTCTGGTACAAAAACACTTTCTTCTGGTCAGCCTTGCGCGGGTCAGTCGATCGCAGACACTGGCACGCTAACATCACCGCACGATCATACACGAAAAGGCATAACCGAGTACGCGGAAGAAATTTTTCTACCATCGGTAACCACCGGTATGCTCGACGAAAGGGAAAGCAAGGGAAAGAAACGAAAGACTACGACGGGTCGGGCAGGAAGGAAAGCAGGACGACGCGACGCGACGGTGGCTAGAATCGAGGGTGGTTAAAGGAGAGAGAGAAGGCGGACAATAAAATCAAGCGGCAGGGCTTCAACCCTTCCGCTAGAGTTGAGTCGTAATCTTGCTTGCCACTCAAGGGTCGAGGCCTACGAGATACCATTTTCTTTTCCGCCAGGGTAATTAATTAGCGTCACTCTGTTAAATCACGCGACGTACGTGTTGCGTGTTGAATATCCGATCCGTGCGAAAGTAAACACGATAAATAGCGATCGATCGAAATACGTGAGCTTTTGTAATTTAATTTATTTTCTTTTCTTTAATCATGCACGTAATAGCTCTATTAAAATCGATACGAAGATTTTATCGATCGCGTGGAACAACGACGGTACGTTATAAAAAGCACGATATTCAGAGGAGCCGCGAAGAATTACGAGAAGGGAAACGCACAACCTTTCAGCGGTTTATACACGAGTAATTTTCCAACCAATATCAAAAGTTATCTTTCCACTGGCGCAAATGAACTTTAATTTCTGTAATTCAATAAGCCACAAGAGCACTCTCGACTCGTATCTCCGATAATTCTGGCTTTCAATACGAGTTTAAGAACATCCGAGATCGGCACTTATTTGTAAGTAATTCAGATCCGCTGCTGGCCCGCCCTTCTCCATGGTTTAATGATTAAGACGAGCGTGGAGGAGGAGGGGGGGGGGAGGGCACAGGAAAGAAAAACGAAACGAGTAAAGAGAGAAGGATAAAGAGAGTGGCTCTTGTCGTCGTTGCTGCATTTTTAATACCGCATTCTTCCCTTTAAAATTTAAAAATACTTCCGCGTCGCGTAATTGCAGGACCTGCTGGAAGTAAAATGCACGTGAATGCAGGGAAATCCGTCTCGTTGGTCGATCCACCGCCGACGGAACAGAGTTTCGCGAAAAGAGGAGGGAGGTGGTGGTAAAGGGGGAGTTACAGAGAGGCAGCGTGCCGGGGCTGGTTGCTCCAAGAAAATTAAGTACTGCCTGGTAATTTGAGGTATTGATTTTTATAGCCTCTCTCGGTAGGCATACATTAAAACTCCCTCTTTGCCCCCCTACCCTGCTTTGCTTTCCACTCCTTCTTCTTAGTCACCCTTCCCTGCAGGGGTGACACGAACACGGCGGTGCCTGGCGATCCAGCATAAATCTATCTTCCCTTCCCTTCCCTTCCCTCTTTCGAACGAAACGTTCGCATACGTGTCTTTCGAACGAGCCTGCTCCTCTTCGATCACGACCTCTGCCAGTCTTCATACCGTAACAACTATTTTTTTTTTTTTGTAATAGAATCGATACCACTGTTATATGTACGCTATATATCAATACTATTCTATCGATTAATTTATCAAACGAGATACAATTTAGATATAGTTGATATAAATTAATACATGCAATCGTATGCCGAATGACATCAATTTTGATAGATACTTTTCGCAAGTTATTAAAGCGACTTATTAAAAATTGCTGGGAAATTAAACGCGTTCAATCAACTTGGAAATAGCGGTGTTTTTCTATATAACCTTCGCATGAGAAAATTAGACCAAAGTAAAATTTTGACATTCCTCCTCGGCTCGTACTTGGCATACGCGCCATTATATCGATTTAGTTTTCCATGTTAATTAATCATATTGGTCCGAGGGAAAGCAATTTGTTCGGAGCAACCCCAGAAGGGTGTCACGAGTACTGTGGCGTGTTTCGATCAGATAAAATTTCTCCCCAATGAATTTTTCACCTCCTGAAGCACGGATGTTCCCCGTGCTGTCATACGTAATTACAAACACTCTGTGTATTCCTAATCGGCAACTATTTCTGCAGATTTTTAATTAAAGCTGTTTCTTTAAAATATAAAAGACAAAAGAAAACGATCACAGACATATACGCAACGATATTAACCGAAACCCTTGATTGGTATCGTTGGAACATAAGAGACGATACCAGCTTTTGAATTGAACTTTAGAATATTTAATTTTAATCTATATCCTATATCTTGCGTAATAATTGTCACTTGTATTTTTGCCGCGTAAAACAAAAGTATAAATTAGCAAGTATTTTAAAATTAACTCGATCTAAAGTCTTACGGATCGTCGACGGCCCAACAATGATCAACGATACGGGAAAGTATCGTACAATGATATTCTAGACGATAATATTTCAAAGAGGAAATTTTTGAGAAAAGAGGATAATTTTTGTTAACGTATACGGAGGATATACAAGGAAACGGTCTGCGTAAGAAATAATTGTAAGAGATAGAGAGAATGGTGAAAAGGCGTACGAATGGATGTGGAAAATTGGCGGTAAAGATCGTGCACGATCCGTTCTTTCGTTGCTCTTTCGTTGTTCTTTCGTTTCCACGTCAAGATAGAGAAGCAAAAGAGAAGAAAAGGAAACTCTCTCGTTCCAAGTTCATATGTGAGCGTCGATTTCGCGGTCCGCTGCGCTGCGTGAGTGGTTTGCTTGCCGCTTAAAAGATCCGAAGCATAGCCATAGCGATGGCTCCACGACATCGCGCAAGCTCGTCCAAACAATACGATCAAATAAAGATCAGCTCTACTTATCAAATAAACAAATTCGTTTCTCATTGGCTATCGTTGAACTACTGATACTTTACAATATACTTGTCGAATCTTTGTGTCGATTTTAAATCACCGAAGAAAATTATTATATATATAAATTGGAGATACTTTTGAAATTTTATGCACGTAAGGACAGTCATATATAAAATTACTATATAAGATATATCGTATATAGAGGAATACAATAGATACACGCGGCTATACAACGGAAGGAACAAGGTGAATAAAAGATTTCTTAAAATGATTTGCCTCGACAACGTACGTACTACCTGAGCTTCTGAGGGTAACGGCGTAAAGGCTGGAGCGTCGCACCTGTTGCTTCAGTTCTTAGCACCAAATCGAAGGCCCCGACTCCGACAAGATACCATAAAATGGAATTTCATAAAGTGTATTTGGAAGCTGCAGGTATATACGTATCTACTTACCGTAGGTATACATGCCCTTCTGTTACATCGATCTCTGGCGTAGTTCGCTATGTGCACGTACCGTCGCACGATCACGCCGAAAGTATTGTATATTACCGTGCACCTGGCACACGTAAGCACTGCTTTTTCAACGGAACGAGATCGATAAACTTTGGTTTTAACGCTCTCGAGCCTGAGATCAGATTCGATGAAAAACCATTATCGTTCGCGCTACATTAACAAATTAGTTCGAACGGGACACGACGAGGTGATAACGTAGGATTTATATTTTCCCTTGATCTTCGTGAATATCAGGGATTAATTTACCGCTAGATTGCGATCAATATGAACGGTTTGATCGCGCGGAATGAACGCTCGTTCGAATCCATCGTTACTGGAGCTCCTCCGTACGGTGCACCTATTCCTCCGGACGGGGTAAAAAATGTTGAGGCCAGGCCAGCGTGGGGTCCGGACTTATGCACGCTTCAAGAACTCGGACACTTTAGATTTAACCGAGCGCTCGTACGAATAAACAATCCGCGCACCGGTGTTGCGGATTTATTAATTAGAGTCGTTAAAATCGCTCATCGCACGAATGTTTTGGCTGTTTCACCATTCGCATAATTAACGTTTTACGTGCTAATTGAACATTTAGGTGTCCTAACGACAGTCGTCGATGATCCTACCGACGA
Organism: Bombus huntii; assembly: GCF_024542735.1. Taxonomy (NCBI): domain Eukaryota; kingdom Metazoa; phylum Arthropoda; class Insecta; order Hymenoptera; family Apidae; genus Bombus; species Bombus huntii. The sequence goes on along the minus strand of NC_066245.1, from coordinate 1,377,912 downwards.
TACGTGCTACTTTAATAGCGCCTGACGATGTTTAAATTACTTCAATTACATCTTTGCTACGTAATAGCGGTCGGGCAGGATATGATATGATCGGAACATTAGAACTAATTATAGGTATGTATCCGTAATGTAACGTTTGTGACGTACTTTGAATTAAACGCGATGGAAATTAGATGAATTAAAAACGTATCGTGCTTCGACTATTTTACATACAAGATATTTAGACGGAACATTTACATATATCTCCGTTTCAAAGTATTTCATTGTAAGATCAGAGTTTTTATAAAAAAGGAAAAAGAATCGTAATATCGGTTATGTTTTATCGCGCGTTTTAACACTCATAACCAGCTGAAGTTACACCTAAGTTCTAGCAATTCCAAATCAACGATCCGATAAGATCCCTTTTAAACAACTCTCACATAGTCAAAGTCGAATAGTCGGAATTTAAAGTTTCTTCGAGCGAACCTCTATTTCCTAAACAGATGCAACGTTACTCGTTTATCTCGCAAACAGCAAGATCAACGAGAAGATTAACTCGGGGCGTTGTTACAATGGCCTGGAATTTAGTAATCTGTACAGATTTCAATGATCGTTCCCCGAATCACGCTGCTTTTCTCTGTACTATATCAGGATACAAAGGTTAAACCGCGCGAGATCAATCACCGACAACTTTCCCGTCCTATCGAGCTTTTTCGGAAAGATTGAAAGTACTCTTGGCTGTTTGCACGCGTAGTCGCGGCCGACGAATCCAAAGGAGGCACGAATCGCGTATATCTATCCAGGAGGCAAGGTGGCTCCGAGCAGGTTTTCGAGCCGATATCATTTGTATCTCCCGCGGCCACGACCTGAAGGCCTCTTACACCCGGACCGCCCCTCCTTCGTGCCTCTCTTATCCCAAACGATCGTCTACCTAATATTTATTTCGCATAGGCTCTTCTTTGATTTTATTTGGATATCGTGTGCGCGTTTAACGGTCGGCGTATCTCATCGGGCCGTTACGCACGTTTACGCGTCGAGCATCGCGCCGCGGCAGCCACGGTAAAACCGACCTTTTATCTGCGATAGCAACCGAACCGGACCCAACAGGGGTAACTTAACACCTGAAGATGGGTGCGTGCGCGCCTCTTAAGTACATACTCGCAGTTACGTTTTTGCGTAGACACTCGATACCGATGCATCGTTCGAACGTCTATTGTACATTTTACTCTTACACTCGAGTGAATTTTTATGCACCTATCTGAATCGAAATTTTTCCATTCATATACATTTTAACACATTCGTCGATGATTGGGTTTTATTATATGTGCTGTATACGTAGAACGTCGCGCGGAATTTTTGCGGAACGTTGCGGAACAGTGGCATGTGCGAAGAAAGACGCGGAAGTAAATTGGTAAACGTATAGCAAAATACAAAATTACGACAGACTGATTTTTTATTTAATACGCGCAATGGTTAAAGGGCTTCGCCAAAAAATCATCGAATATCGCGTCACTGAATGTTTACTCAAACCGAAGAACTCTGTACTACGATTGCTGTAACAAAATTCTCTACAGAGCGAAGAGATAGTCTAATAAATAAGTAAGACAAGTTGGAGAATTATTTTCTATAAAACGGTGCGTCTTTGTATTTACGACAAAGGGCGTATGAAACGAATTTCTGTATTGTTTTGGAGGAATTAATTCAGAGTTGTTACGTGGGTATAGATATCACATGTGTAAATAATGAGTAGCAGCACCGGGAGCATTCATCACGACAAACAGCAGCAACGCCAAAACGGTTTATCTACGATAAACGGACTCTGGCACGTGTAACGTAACACCTTAAATTCATATATGTTCGTACGAATGATCGTACGTCTGGATTATAACAACACATTATACATACAATGAACTATACGCTTACCTACCAGTTTCACATTACTGTTGCCTGCGTATACACCCTAAATGTCTCTCATGGATTTGAGTGAAAATTAAACGTTCCAAACGTAAAAGACAAATTAATGCAACATTTCGCTGTAACGTTTATAACATATACGTGTATATAGAATTGTTACGTGGTAATTATCCTTAAGTTTTAGAATGTTTAAAAAATTGTCTATTTCCAACTTGAATTTGCTAATCGGACGATTTTATTTAAAAAATTAAGCAAACACAGATAACGATAAGATTCGGCAATTTCTTTCGGTCGCCTTCGAGAAAGCTATGTTTTTTGCTTGTTCGAGGAAGCCACGCTTCTAATGATCGCTTTAAAAAAGGCTGATGTATCAGTTCGAGGCGAGGCCGAGGGTTAAAAAGTCAAGCAAAGCTCGACCATGGGTACACGTTGGCTGCAAGAAGGAGCAGCATCATCTGCAAAACTCTTTCACCCGCCATAAAGGTTATCAAGGGGCCCGGCACGTGTAACTTAACACCTTAAACTGTTCGTATATACGCGTATAAGGGATTCGTAACACGTTTGAACGCGACCGTGCGGATGCAACCGCACGGACGCGCCGGCGAGGCCCGAGCAGAGCTGGCCATCTCGGCAGATACATTCGAACGTTGGTGCATCGGTGAACGAGAGAAGGAAAGAGAGGCACCGAGAGCCGAGAGAAAGACGAGGCCGTGTCTGCGGTCGTGACTGCCCGTGACATACACGCTCACGTTATACATACATCTCTCGCCGAAGCTGCCACGGACTTTCCACGCGGCATTCGGTTACCCCGATGATCACACTACCAGCGATCATCATCCACCAACCAGCCGAGCAAACAAATTTAGCCAGGCCGGTGACGATAAAAATTATTATCGGGCTCGATCGTCGTCTTTCCCCTTGTTCAGCAAGTGTACACGAGAGACGAAAAAAAGTTATCGCTTCGTTGGTACGATCAGTGCGATACCTGTATCGTTTCGCAAATTATCAACCGTGATAGGCGGAGAAGCGTTACCATGAGAAATTACACGTCTCGTGATTAATATCGATAGGTTTGATTACAACGCGATTGTAACTGTTAATGCTTGAATGGATTACCAGAAAAATAATTTAACAGAATCCAATTTGGTCAAAAGCAACGTTTAATACCGTTCAGGATAAAATACGAACGAACTTGTTACTCTGACCTATCTCATTTACATCGACAACTCCGTACGTTTCTCGACGTTTAATAAGATATGCGATGGTAAGTGACGCTGGTCGTGCGATTTAATAAAGATATACGATGTAGCTTCTTTTACGATATACGAAAGATCGGCACGTAATAAGTTAAAAGTCTCGAAATTGTATCTTCGACCATGACAATGCTCCCCCCTTGTAACTCTTGATCGAATTGCATTCTTGGCGCTAGAGCTGATTCGAAACCACGCGTCACGTATTACCTTCGATGCGTTTTCTCACGCGGTCGGGAGAATGAAGCGAGGCAAAGGATTGGAAAGGTTGTAGATAATAGGCGGGATGGCAAGGTAGCAACGGAGGGAGGGGTAACAGAAGATCTTCATCTGTAACATCGCAAATTGAACGAGGATTTGCTGCGACCACGAGCTTCCACCGCAAATGAATGCATATCTCGCGGTATCGATGGTAATACACGTATCCTCTGATTTAAATTACTCGGAACTGCCAGGCTTCCTGCAATTTACAAGTCGCTCGCCCAAAGTAGTATCGCGCTATACGTCTATGTAAATAACTATGAAAGCTTAAAGTTGAATCTCTGCAAACAGTTATCGACCCGTTAAATAGAAGAAGTTTATCAAATATCGGAAAAGTGAAATTAGGCGAATGAAAGTGCCTACAAACGTTTCATTTATTTCGATACATTGGATGGAAATTCGATTACAAACGTCATCTGTGTTCGCGAAAATTTCAAAAGTTTTACTTCTTAAATACTGGACGCGTACGTACGTGCCCGATGAACGTCATTAACGTCCATTTACGAACAACATATTCATGGGCATCGCGCAACTGACAAACGAATTATAAAAGCGCGTAAAAGAAGAAAAAAGAAAAAAAATATACGGTTCTATCTCAAAGACACGACGTTATTCCATTCTTTTACGGCAAAGACAGAATTTTTGAACCGGGTATCAGCTGTGACGATCCATTTATCCTTCGGAAGCAACAAACTTTTATTCGAAATGCTGCATCATCATCGTATTATCAATTATCTGTTATAGTAACGAATGAATCTAAATCGCCACTTAATTAAACTATTAAATATGAATATTGATTTCCTTCGTCTTCTGACGTTGGTCATTGAAAGAAAAGTATTCGGCTACTTTTAGTAACTCTACAAAGTCGAGTGTTTTGTATCGCACACAGTTAGCTTATACGAATTGCGTAAAATTGCGATAAAACGCGTGCGTACATCGTGACACGTAGAAAAAACGTAGAGAACGCGCAAGACAGATCGATGGAAATATACGATAGCGGATAGGAGAATCGTGGTGGCTGTAACACGAAATACGTACGCTATCTTGAAGCGTGTAAGATCCTGGAGATGGAACGTAGTCCGATCTGTCGAGGGCGTGATTCCATTTCAATATCAGTCCATCTGCGGTTCTACGCAGACACCAATCTCCGTAACACTGGATTCGTCGAATATGAACTATATCTCGCTATTGTATTTTCGCAAACAGAATAAATTATCTATTCCATGAGAAACTCGATCGTAAGTCGATAATAGAAAATGTCATCTGTCATTCGAGGAGACGAACACGGAAACAAATGGAAGTGGTTGATAGAAAGGACATTTTTTGCATCTATCGACTCTCTAAGCAAAAGATAGATGCAACCCGGTTGAATGCAGCTGCAAATTTGCGCACACGGTCGAGCATCGAGATTGTGTTTCAAACTGTTTAGCAGGTGTGCTTCGGTTCGTAAAGCAAGGGTTGGGCTACCTCCACATACAGATTACACCTGGAACGAACGTCTTCGTCTATTGTTTTTTTCCTGTTCCTTCGTACCCACCCACTGCTATCAGCGTGCACACTCGTATTCTTCCTGTGTCACATGCATACGGTACAATAGGTGCACCTTTCAAAAGGTAACACCGCTAATTGGGGACGCGCTGAACATTTGTAGCAGAGAAACAGACAGACAGAAGGCGCAGTGCCTTAATTGTCACCTTCCTCTTCGAGATTGTATGGCATACCAAGCATGAAGCAATGCTTGCTCGTATGAAAACTCGCTACTAAGGATGTGAAATGGTTACGTCTACCGTGACGATGCTGGCTATATAATTAATACTTTCTACGGCAAGCTTTCGCAATAATCAACAATCTACATACGCAAGAAGCTTCTTACGGAATTCGTTTCTGTATAAATGAAGTTCTTTTTAATGGCGAAAAATGCTGAAATATTTCAAATACCAAATATAAACAATGCGACGAAACATTTCGTAATTCTTAAACGTACAAACCGTTCGTCTTTCAGAGGAGGTTAAACTTTTATTCCATCGAATCTACGATCTACTGAAAAATCGTAAAAGCTCCATCGTTCGATTATCTGCAATTTTTGCTGACTCGATTCTCGGTCCTCCCTTCGAACACTGGATTTTCAGTTTTCTCGAAAGTTGTTTCTCGTTTTTTGAGGACAACCGTGACATACAAGTTGCCGACTTATTGCCCGAGTTGTCCTCTCTTTTGTCGGGTTACATCAACGCCAGTTTACACACTAGAATTATACCGTTGATATCGAATTCGTCTTTGCTCTTATATCAGGAACTAAAATTAAAAAATTGAATTTTACGAACCGTGGAACAGTTTGCTCCTCTAATTTTAATTTGATTCTACTCTGTTCGAGTAAATGGAGTTTGGATAAAAGAAATTTACATCCGTGTTGAACAAGCATTTTTATCTCATTCTACCGGATACGAGTGTAGTTTGGAGAACCATACTGATATTCGATTTTTTTAAAAGGCACGCATACTCGATTGAAACCGTTAAAATTTCAAACATAAAGTCGTTGAAAGAAATCGTTATAAACTCGTGGTCGATCCGTGTCTGCCGAAGAAGCTACAGCGGAGAAGTATAAAGTATTCCTTTCGTTCCCTACTCGTTGGATAGGAAAAGAGGGTGAAGCTCGGTTGTGAGTAGCAGCGGCGAACGTAGTAGTAACGAACGGGCACGTGAGTACGTAAGAGGCTGAGTTAGGTACTAGATAGGTACGCAGGCTAACCCCGGTAGATCGGAGATCGGAGTAAAGTTGTGCAGGATAAACGACGAAAGAAGAGTGGAGAGGAGAGGAGAGGATGGCAGAGGAGTTAAAGGAAGAAGAGACCATCGAGCCGCCACCGTCGTCGTCGTCGTCGCCGCGGCGCGGCGCGTTAAGCCAGTAGGTAGAGTCTAAGTCACCGGCAACAACGAACGTTCAGAGAGCTCAGTGATTACGAGGCTGATTGGCCGCCGCGAGATGAGACGGCGGCGTCCGTCCTGTCGACCACAGCTCGTGACGGAACAAGCGCGCACAAGGTTTTTCTTATTTATTCGTATTGTGCTCGCGGCCGCACTCTTGCTTGGCTTTGCGACTGCAACCGGGATACGACTGCAAGCAAATGCGGACGCAGGGAGCTGCCGGGGCGAACGACGAAACGAGACGGCGGGAAAAGAAAAGGGAAAGGAACAAAGACGAATATACCCTTAGCCAACGTATATAATTTCATATCGTGGCGACCCGGTGCGCCGCGTAGGGATAGGCGCCACGCCCACCTGTGTGTCTCTTGGGCTGGCGCCCGTCGTGTCTCCTTTCGCTTCACCGACGGTTGTTGAAGCTTCTGCCGTTTGCTGCCTCTTCTTTCTTCCTTTGCTCCATCGAGTTGCTCCTTTCTCCTCCATTTACCACCCTCGACTCTCTTTTCTCTCCCTTCCATCCCTGTTTCACCGTAGCTATCTGTCTTTCCGTTTACTTATTTCTCCTTCTTTCTCCTCTCCTTTCTCTTCACCTCTCCTTCCCCCTTCTTTTCCGTCACGGCGATATCCTCTACTCTATCCTTTGCTCTGTCAACTCCGTTCCATCATGGGTTCAAGCTTGAATCCGCTCAATTTCCGCGACAACGCCGGCGAATCTGCAAAACCGCAACGCGTGACGACCTAACTGCTTTTCGTTTGAGACCTCAGAGTTAATCGGCGAGCTCCTACGGGTGTCTCGGCTTTCTATCTTCCCTTTTGCTGCTCGGGAAGCCGCGCGCGCCGTTCCATTTCACGCGACCGGTGAAACGATCGTCCCTACGTCCGTATTTCTTTTAACTTACTTTCTCGCCAACTTTGGCGTCGTTGTACGTATGATTTGAAATTCGGGATTGCCGCATAATGAGGCTCGTTGCTGTATAAAGTGTAGCCATATTTTTACACGATGCTCGTCGTACCTTCTTCGTTCATCCTGTTGATTTATCCTGGTGTAATATAGACTCGCAGGTATACCGAAAGGTTAAGATTTAACGTAAAGATATAGCTTCAATGTGTAAGTTATAGGCGGTACTATTCTGCTAATGAACTACTTGATCAATGGGGGTGCCTTGCTGAAGAAAGCGTAAGTCATAATACCGACTGTTACTGTCTGCAAGCTATTTCATTGTAAGTAAAGTACGAGACGAGGATAAAGCGCGAAGAAAGAAGCGAAGAACAGAAAATAGAATATACATAAAGGAGAAAAATTAACACGAGTATAAAGATCAAAGAATTTTTTTAAGTATTACAATATCATAAACAAAAGTCGTAAGATATTTGTAACAATACAAAACGAAAATGTCGAAAGATGTAGTTGTTGCTGTATCTTGCTTGTCGCAAACTTATTAAAGTAAAGAAAAATTTGTAAGTAGACGGTTTTCAAAGGTTTCGTCTGTTAAGTATTTCTATTCCTATAGGGGGACAAAACAAAATCGTACGAAGAAAATTTATGAAGCAAAGACGTACTATGTACAAGCAGCCGTGCTTCTTATTATAACAAAGAATCTCCGCTGTAACGAGAACTCGACAAGAAGTAGAAGAATGCGTCTTTCTCGTTCCATTCGATCGGATATGCAGACACACGCGTACTCTGCATTGTGAAAGAATGACTTTATGTTTATTCACTTTGATAGTTCAAGGAACCCAGTGAGATGTTACAGTAAGAATTAGAAATTTCGCTCTTAACGGAAATACGGTCGAGTACGTCCTATTACAAATATAATAAATAAACGATTTGTTTATAGAAGGCAAAAGCAAATTAAGATATTATCCTAATATGGCATAACATTTGAAATAAAAGTAAATTAAGAATTGAAGATCAATTTGATCAGAATTTATTGCAATTATTGTTCGCCGTATACACGGCGTTCAAATATTTACACAAAGTCGTAGCTCGAGATGACGCTCACGCAACTATGATCGTTACTGATAAGTAAAATCAGATACGTTATAGTCTATATTCAGGATACGGAGGGAAACATACCGCTGTTGTTAGATCAACATACACGAAACACAAACGGAAGAAAAGAACGAAAGTAAAATTAACACATTGATATATGTAGTACTGGGAGAATCGAGCCACTCGTCTTACCACTGATTGCGTCCTCACGTACAGTTCGAATTGCCGAACAAAATTGCCCGCGCGGACAAAAAATGCAGACAAGGCTGTAAAACAAGAAGGACGAGAAAAGAAAGAAACGAAGCAAATGGAAAGGATGAAAAGAGGGCCAGTGCGCCGCCGCAATGTCGATCGAACGAGATTTGCAAAAGGAGAGACCGCAACATGCGCCAAGTTATTTATAAAGCCGTGTTGCAAATCTTGGCATGCATTATCACCGGAATCATAAAGTTGCTACGTAAAGCTTCTTACCTATGAAACAGGAATAAAATTGTCCAAACACGATCTAATTTGCATGTGAAAAAATTATTGGAACGTTACCAGCTTGTCGTCTCAGGTAGCGAACATTACATCTCCTTGTATAAATTCGTTTCATTCCCTCGAGAAAGGAGAACGAGTGTAACCGAAAAGGAAAAAAAAAAAAAAAAAAAAAAGAAAAGGGAAAAGAAAAAGAAAACAGAAAGAGTTGCACATATTGGACAGACGAGCGGGAAAAGAGCAGGTGGGGAAGATAAGGACAGGGCAGAGAAGAAGAGAAACGATAGAAGGACAAGCGTACGGCCGCAACGCCGATCACGGGACCTTTGCGAAAGGGCAGAGGCTCGCGGGGAGAAAAACGAAGCGACTATGGAGTCGTCTGCGCTGTAGAGATACCAGAGCACACACGACGAGGAAGAAGATTATTGTGTAGCGCGAGAGGGTAGGGCATGACCCTGGGCGGCCACGAAGATCGGTACCACAGCAGCCTCGCCGCCACCATCCACGTTCGTACGTCTACACACGTGCAACGCACACGTGCGCCTTCCTCAACCACCGATCCGCAAGAACGATGTAGGCTCGAACAGCATAAACCGAGCACACGCGGTCTCGTGAGAGCAAGAAAACACAATGCACCGTCACGGCTTTCTTAATCGCTCTCGATCTACTCGTTTCCTGACACAAGGAAGGATACCTATACCGAGAACTTAATTTCGACGACTTTCTTGTCAGTTCATTCTTGCGTACCTTTTTTCGTCGAAACGGCGTTAATTTTCACACCATCTCGTAATTCTACGGAAAATTTAATACGCATCTCTATTCGTTAAGACTGCATATCACTGGTGACATTTTTGTTATCGCAATATAGTCATTTTTACGATTACAACTTCATTTATTGGAACGTAATTTTAATTGGTTCCCGATTGAACGACCTCCTATACAAATTTCATTATTTATGCTTCATTTATATTCACAGCTTCATCCTTGTTCAGACAAACGGCTATTGTTGAAATACGTGTTATCGTAGTTGACAGTATTGTCGAACGATCGACATGAAATTTAGCTTCGGTCGTAGACAACAAGGCTGCTACTTATTCTTTAAGAGTTTGTCCTACAATACTATAAAGCATATATGTATATTAGAAATACGCTTAACGCTGATCACCGTTCGAATTGTTTAAAAGATATACGTAAAAATACAATTAATCTCGTATCAATTTCGACATACGATGGCTACTTAAAGGCGAATATCGATAGTCTGAGAATAATATCACACGGATTGTGTAAGAACTCGATTGTTTCGCGTAGCTTGGCGAATAGCCCGTAGCCATGGGTAACACGTGGGACGGTGCGTATTCTCGAGAGCGCGTCGAATAGTGCCAGTTTACCGATCGGAGCTCGAGTCAAAGGCAACATAGCGAATGTAACTAAATCAAGCAGCATACACGGTTCGGCGGTGCAGACACAGGCGTTACGAGAGCGAACAAACACAACGCCCGTCACGTATTTCTTAATCGTTCTCGATCTATCCGTACCGTAATTTCGACACCGGTACACGTCCATTACATACGTATTTATGCATCTTATATGGACACTTACGTACAGATCATGTACGTGTTAGCGTTCTATATCCTACACGGACTCTTGGTGTACCCAGAGCTTACCCCCTCATTCCACGGGTCAATGGCTCGATGCCTCGACTTTGCTCCGATCTGCTTCGCTCCGCTCTGCTTCGTACCACCTCTTTTCTTTCCCCCTTGTGCCTCCTCCGCCGTGAGAGGCATCGTCTCCTCCCCACATACGCTGTTTCAACTCTACTTCGTTCGTTCGTGTTACTCTTGGCGAGAGCACCCTGCCGTTTCGGAGACTTCAATGCGCGACAGCTCCTCTTTTCTCGACTCTCCTCTCTCTCCTCTCTGGCACCTCTTCGCTTCCCCATTCCTCCTCCCCACCATCTGCCTTCTGCCTACTCTTTCGCCAAGCTTGTACCTTCCCCTTTTCCTCGGCCACGTATTTCTCTGACCAACAGGTATTTTTCTACCGCCGCTTTTCCTTTCGCATGTACGTCGTGTGTGTGATAAGTGCGTTGCGATTCGATGATATAATGATTTACTGAAGCGCGTGTACGAAAGTGCCGAGAGCGTGATTATTATTGTCGGTGATTATCGACGTTGTTATTAGCTACATGGTGGGAACATTAGAGCAAAAATGTTCGAAGCCCTGTAATTCTGAATCTTTTTTGCACTGAATTTGTTCTCGCAAGGTTACATTCATAAAACGACTTCTCCCTTCTAGAAAGTTAACTCGATATATTTTCATCCGAATCGCATTTATCGATCTATTATACTTTGCTCTTGTATTTCGTCGTTATTCGCTTATTCTACCTGTCGTACATTCAATTTTTTCATATTTTTCAGAAATCAAATTTACCGATATCTTTGATATTTGATAATATCAGTATCAATCCGAGTAATGAAATACAGTAGATACTTGCACAATTGTTATATTTGTTACTTTGCTCTGTAGTCTGGTATTGTTCAGTGTCGAAACAGCGTTTAAATTAAGACGCGATACAATCATAATAGGTACGAGATAAGCCTTAAAACTGCTAACCGAAAATTACTTTTCAAACTTGAAACGTGCAACACACTGGATCGTTCCGTAAGATTATAATTTATCTCCGGTTGATATAGAGTCCGCATCGATGATTGTGTGCAAAAGACATTCTGACTGTCCGAAAGAACGATTTCTTAGTACATGCTTCTTCGGTAGATGATGAAACTACAACGATACGCGGTGTACCAATAACATACCGACGAGATAACGTCGAGTCATTCGGAGAGGAGCGAACGTCTAAGATACCATACGTACAGCCACGGAACGTTAGGCAGCGAGCTTCGACGAATTGGAGCACGAACAGTATTGTATTCACATCCGGAGCATAGGCTTCTTTGAAACGAGCAACAACGCGTATACGGCGTTGCTCGCAAAAACGTAATTGGTAGGCACTGAAGCTGTGATTATTCGAGTAGAATTTCACGGAATGGAGCTAAATGGGTTTGAGGAACAAACAATTTACGCTGGGCAGCACCAGCTGATTGCTCATAAAGTCGTGTAAGTATAAAGTATCGGTGGATGTTTGTTCTTTACCGGACCGATGACGCGGTCGTCGTCCTCCATTCTTGATTCTTCTTTGACACGGACGTTCGTCGGATTTTGATCAGAATTTTCACGCCTTCGTTTGCCGTCAGAGAAAAAGTGCCTCGCCAAAGTCCATAGAAACAGATACTTTCATTGGGATATCCGTGCAGCTCGTAAAGAACAATGTAAGAAAGCACACGATTTTCGTTTTCTTTCGAAATTCTATTAAGTCGATTTCCTACGAAACATTACGTAATACGTTACAATGTAAATGGAAACGTATTTTACGTCAAGATATTGGTTTTAGTAAATCAACCAAGGAAATACGGACTTTCGTGTCTGAAAGATAAATATCGCGTTTTATTGCCAGCTTCCTAGATTAAAAATTGACAAGGTGATTTAATTTTACTAATTAGTCGGCGAAAATGTTTGTTGTGAGTGGGCGAGTTCATCGAAGAACAGGGCAATAATTATTCTTCCTTACTATGTCTAATACATTCCATCGTATAATCGACGCTGGAATTTTTCATCAAAGGTAATAACTTCAAACGATTCTTTTTTTTTTTTTAATTATCGTTTATTACACGTAACCACTAGTGGAAGGAATATCGAAATAACCACAAACGCAACAATAAAATCTATCTTCGGTATAAACATGCATTGGCGTACTCCTGCCTGATTGGATATAAAAACAAAGTAGAAGAAACGCCTTTATTCCGTTTATTCGATAATTACATCGGGAACACCGACGAACAATCGAAATATTAAATTCCATTAAAATATTCGCCCGCGCAGTACGCAACGAAAGGCAATCGTATTTTACTCATGGACTGAATTACGAAACTAATAATCGATCGGAATGCGCTTCTTTCGTTCGTTTCATACAGCCAATCGTCGTACGATTTTTATTCGTGCAAATAGCATTTTGGAAGTTACATTCCACAAGCTCGTTACGTATCGATAAATAACAGCGTGTGCATAAGAAATCGATGTACGTCGATACTAGGAACGTATCTCGACCCATATAACGTGTTCGACTATCGACATTCCAGTTAGCAGAAACGTAACGTCGAGTCTGCTTCTTGGAAAGGAGAAAATAAGGAAGCTAGCAGAAAAATTCGCTACGGTTAAGCGCTAATCGCACGTGAATACGTCGAATTTTAACCGCAACTAACACGCTTACAATTAAAATACGATTTGAAGGGAGCAATTTTTTAGAACACCCTGTGTCGGGTCATTTGAAACGTTGCTTAAACGATGAGAAATTTCCCGTTGTTAATAAGAAAATATCACTTTAAACTGTCTCGCTGTGATTCACGATTGAGCGGTCGTGCGAATGTCTATGTGAAGAAAAAGAAAGAAAGGGAAAAGAAAAGAAAGAAAGAACCGTAAGTCCACCGATCAGGGACCATGGATGTCCATGGACTCCTGGCCGATTCCCATCTCCCCATGCTCCTTGGAAACAAGGAACAAACTGTAGCATCGGACAGCGAAGGCTCCCACTTGTGGGAACCATCGTGCACCATGCCGTGCTCTCTGGACCACGAAGTGAAAGGTCTGACTCGGAGTTAACTGACTGACTCGCAGTGTATTTGAAGTGTACGGCCTGTGTGCAAGGTGATGTATCTCTACCGACTCTCGTACAGGAGGGCCGCACGAGAAACGGACGCACACGCACGCAAGTCGCGAGTTGCACGATGTACGGATACACGGAGATCCGCGGTTCTATTCCAGTATGCATCGTACATTCGTCTTACATGTGTATATATGTGTGTATATATACATATAGATGTGTATGTAGTTTACGCGCATACGTATCTATGTACATACGAGACGTTACGACCGCCATGGTAATCGGCCATAAACCGCGAAACTATCTCTACATACGCGTCGAGATGCTTGCATCTGCCATCCTGCACCTGCACTCGATCTTTGTTTATTGGAATCGTCGTGTTTTCTTGGATACCGGCAGAAGCGGAACGTAAGAAAGGAGTTTGCGCCTCTTCGTCTGCACAGTCAGGGAACAAAGCGTTTCATTGTCCTCCGCGTTAGGTTCGCGTATACGGATCGAGGCGGATCGTCGGGATTGAAAGTCGTTCGGCGGACTCGCTGGTTAGAAATTTTCATTGCTTCGATCGCTACTGTAATTTTACTCGTTCTGTACCGGCTGCAAGTTCTGACTGTTCCGTTCGAAAGCTATACGTTGCTGGATAGAAAATCGCGTGACTCGGAAGGAATGACGTTCAGACCGGATAATTCTTACTACTTGCTTGCAAAAGAATATCGACGTTATCGGTTGCTGTCTCTAATTTCGATACTCTATACCATAGTCAGACGTCTATCTATTAAAGTATCGACGAAAATTTACGATCATCGATGTCCTGTTTCGTCGTTTATTTTTTCTCCTATACAAATTATGCAGAAGCTCGGGGAAAAAGAGTGGACTCTATGGACAAGAACGAGGACGGTAAAGTCGAGCATCCGTCCTCCGAAAACGTCTCAACGTCTTTCCCGGCGGCCTTCATTTCGCATTTAATCCTGGAACTACCCTCGCGTATTTCGTAGTGAGCGGAGCGCAAAATACGCGAAAGACCAAAGACAACGCCCTTAGGTACTTATATACGATGTTGGTGGTAAAGATGAGACGTAAGAAGCGAGGGGGTTGGGAGTGCTCGAAGGTGGAACGAGGAGAATGGAGATGAGTATGGGGTGGGGGCTGGGTTGGCTAGGTATGTATAAGCAGAAGAAAGCGCGGGTCGATTAAAAGTAGCGAGGGTGTTTCTCCTCTCGTTACCGGAGAGCGAGCAAGCGGTAGCGGGACAGGGATGGAAAGATGGAGAAAGACGGAAAAGGATGAAAGCCGGTCGAAAGTCGAAGAAAGATGGATAGACCGGGAGAAGGTTAGCGTAAAGAAAGAAAGAGAGAAAGTGGGTAAGCGAGAAAGGGAGAGAAGTTGGAACGGCGGAAGAAGGTGGGCAGTGGTGTAAGACGAGGAGAGGGATAAAGCGAGAGAGAGAGAGAGAGAGAGAGAGAGAGAGCGAGAGTGAGGAAGAGCAAGGAAGAACAGAGGAGGAAGAAGAAAAGGGCTATAAAGCAAATGCGACGAACAGAGACAGGAATGTAGTTCTGATCCGGAGGGGTTCGTAAAACGCCGCGCCGCCTACGTTGGATCGCGAGGGGAGGACAGGGAAGAGAAGACTCAAGAATCTCAACCTTTATTTGGATTTAAGTAAGGAAAAGGGTTGTAAGATGTGTCGGATCTGGTGGATTCGGGGCCAGCCAGGACGAAGAGGAAGGGAAATTTCACGATGGCGTGGCGCATACGGAAGAAGCTCGAGGTACGTGAATGTAAATTTTATGATCAAAGTAGCGGATTAATACGGAAGCAATGCTTCTCTGCGGTTACCGGCAAAGATGTTTGTTTGTAGTTGTACGATCCTGCCGGTTTTAATACTTTTCGTTTAAACGAGACACCTCTGCGTTGTTTCTAAAAATATCCACAGATTCTTCTATAAAAACTATGTACGTGTACGTTTCGCGTTTACTAACCGACGATCTGAAAATCGACAAAATTATACGTTTCAATTCGTTGAAATTTAATCTCGCGCGAAACATGAATATTCAGATGTAAACACGCGATATTAAATCGAGATAGGTATCTGTCCGCAAACGAGCAAAACTTCGTGCGGCGAGAAACTCTCTTAATTCACGATTCTCGTTTCACCGTATCAAAAGGTATGACACGGCGTGTAGGTACGGTGGAAAAAAAAATTCGTGACCGTTCGAGCGCGGTGAAATCTGCTAGGTAAACCTAGAAGAGCAACGCTTGGAACAGAAACGATTTACTCGATGTCCAGTTTGGCCGTAAAAAAGCGAATGGCAGGGAGGAGCAACAATTCCAGAACAATAATTCGAAAAGTTCCTTCGTTTGGAACAATAATTAAAATAAACGTTTCGCGGCGCAAGTTTCCCTGGAAGAGAGGGAAGAAAAATGAATCGAGTTAAACGTGAAATACTTCCGAGCATCTGCCACTGTTGCCCGCGCTTCGTCAAACGAATCGACTGAAAAACTATGTGCGCTGAATGGGGAGAAAGGGAGGTCACGAATTTCATCTCGAAGCCTCGGATATCGGCAGCCTCGCCATCAGCTGTTTCGCAGTTTAAACTGTAATTTAACGCATCAGCAACGGAAATCGAGCTTCCAATCCTCCGTCTTCGTCCATCCCGGATAGATATACATAAATATCTCCCGAACACGAAGAAACAACGACGAGAATCGAGGGAACATTGGCGGTATATGCGTTTACCTGCTACCGAAGCATGTCTAACTTCACGAGCCGTTGCCTTCGCGATACAGGTCGCGCCAACGCACCGATTACCGATCACGGTTAATAATACCCGCTGTCTATAGCGATTAACGACTGATCAGGCGCTATTTGCGGCTCGATGGCCCAAGACAATTCAATCCGGGTTTTCGAAAAAAAGTCTCGTAACTGTCGTTGAACAACGTTCTAACGGCCGCGGCGATTCCAACATCTATAAGGAAACGTTTAAAATGCTTGACAAACGATTTAAGGCTATATGTTCAGATGGAGCAGACGGAGCGATGTCGATACAGTTCTCCTTAAACGAACATCGTTTTATCCAATTAAATCTGGCTATTTATACGCGTAGATGTATCGAAACATCACGTTACGATTCAAAAGTATAACTGTCTATGGTCAAAAATTATCCGCTGAATATAATATACAACGATATAATAAGTGGGAAATATTCAAAAACCTTGTACACAGGCAACCGATCGATCAAATCCGCAAGGTGTTTACGCGAATCTCGTCAAATTTCTTTTTTCATAGATAACGAGCGTTACACAGGAGACAGGGAATTTTCGTTTTACTTCGATAGAGCTGGCCAGAAACTCGGGAAAGTGGGTTAACGCCGGCCTGTTTTCGTTGCAAGTCCGTACGCATTCTGCAACGGAATAAATCAGTCGGGCAGCCGAATATTTATTTTCGAGGGGAAAATTCGAGGAAAGTTTTCCTTCGTCGACCGCGGCAACTTCCGTTGCGATCCGTTGACTAGAAAGAGAGCAAATGAAATCCAGCGGCGGACGAGTCAAATAAAAATCGTCCAACTGTAAGTTACACGTCCACCGAATCGAATTTACGACTTTGAAGGCTGATCGGCG
The DNA here is from genome assembly GCF_024542735.1 of Bombus huntii. NCBI lineage: Eukaryota > Metazoa > Arthropoda > Insecta > Hymenoptera > Apidae > Bombus > Bombus huntii. The sequence goes on along the minus strand of NC_066245.1, from coordinate 1,360,790 downwards.
ACGCATCACGCGTGTAACGTCACGTGTGTAAATTTAATCGTGGTAGTTGCTCGATCGTTAGTGCGTTCGGTTTCGCCGGTCCACGAAGGAACAATGAGACGATTGAGAATGGGAAAGGGAAGAAGAAAAGAATAAGGGACAATGCGGTGGATAATCGCTAAACAGACATATCAAACATTCGTGTAACTGTTCCGATCGACGGTGCATCATCGTGATAAATAAATTCGGTGAGTCGCCCTCGTGTACAAAGGCGCTACGCTAATTGAACACGCTTATCGGGCTTCATCGATCATCCGGCCCGAAAAATGTATTTAACCGCGTCACGAAACGCTCGTGAGACGTACAATTATACTCGGCGGCGTGTGAGTATCGTACAGACGCGCACAGGTAACCACATTCGCTCGCGTAGCATGACTTAAGAGGGCATTCACGGCCCGCCCGTGTAGTTCCTTTTAAACGAATTACAGCGATAAAGACCCCCACGGAGGTGTTTCAATGTATGCACGTATTCCGATTCCACAGTCTCTGGATGTATATCAGGACGTGTACATACACTATCGCACCGACGTATTTGGATATTTTGGTGAATTCTTAGCAAAGGTGAATTTTTGTAAATCGTGCGATAAACAAATATCCGTAATATACCCTTGAGCGATAGCGCGTAAGTGCGTAGAACATTAAGATCGAAGCGATATATATAAGAATCTGAATATGCTTGGGAAATAACGCTTCTAATATTTGAAGGTATTTTAGGTTTCTGTTAAAAGGAACCATAAAATAAACTCTTACTATATATCTCGACTTTTCGTAACGGTTCTACATACATACATACGTTGTATAGCAACGTTGTGTTCCGATAAAAACGAATGAACGTATTCTTCGCCATCTCAGAAATAGACAGTGATTCTACTTATTTGCCATTTTCTTATTTTCTATTAATGGGTTTGCGTTAGGCTCGCTTATTATAGATCTTATTCTTACCTCTAATAGAAACGTGCTGCATTCTTTATGAGAAGTTATCTTGAATATTTTCTTACTTGTAATTTATAGATTTATTTGATAAATAATTTTGGTTTTTGATTAATAATTTGTATTTGATAAACAATTAGATGAATATTTTCGGAGCTTTCAGACCGAGAAGCGCATCGTGAACCACAATGGAACGAGAGAGATTCTACGGCTGAAAATAAGTTGAAACGGCAGAATGACATTCTATATTGCGCAGCTTCGTTTTTCAAAAAAGATATTTCAAAGCCGATCGAGTTCGCGTGTCCTTCTGATCGATACCCGATGTAATAAATTTGATTACAAAGCAAATTTTATTATCGTGACTGTTCCTAGGCATAACGTAGTATCAAAGTTTGTTCACTGTCGATACATATCTATCGGCTGGTTCTCAAGATGTCAGAGTTAAAATAATAAACGTAACGGGTGACAATAAACTGTACGTAAATGAATCGTATTTGATTGGTATCGAAGGAAAAGATAAAAATCAGAAACTTTTAGGTTCTGCGAGATTGTGCTGCCCGCGGTATAGTTCTAATATTACGCAGAAAATGTCGAATCACGAATTCCTTGATTCGTGTAACGACTTTCGTACAGCAACTGAAAAGAATCGTATCCATTGAGAGCCTTCTCCTAGGATGGAAGGGATTAGGATATTGTTCACGATAAGATAATAACTCGTTGCAGCAGATGCATTTTCATTACACGTTTCCAATGTAAGATGCATATCTGTGTAGGTACTCTTCGTTGCTATAACGTGTTATTTCGCTGGTTCGGTAGAAACTGATAGTTAATACCAGTAATACGTGCGACAATCCTGATAGTAAACACCCTGTAACATTGCATTGTGTACAGAAACTGACATAGTGGTGGTTTATAGCCATATGCATCACGGAGATATCCCCATCAAGCAAAGTACGCGCGAATTAGATCAACTTTCAAATGCTCGTTTTTTGAGAAACAAATATCGCGAAAGTTATTCTGACATTTTAATTTATCTCGTGCTAGAAAATTTTCCTCACTTCGCTGGTATCGCGATTCGCAGCCCGTATGACACATATGTATGCGAGCTGTATTACGAATATACATTAACAGAATGATTAACGAACTTTGTCAATTTGTGAAGCGACCCTTTTTCACAAGTGCAATTAAATTTCCTTTTTAAAGGGAATTGTACGAATTCTTTCGCGTGAATCGATTCCTCGGGCCATTCTATAAATAAAGAATATGAGATATTCTTTCTCGAAAACTTAATAATCACTCGAACGTTCCACCATTGCATTTGCCACACACATTTACCCATTTACCCACGATCCCCTCGTCATATTTTTCACGACATCGTTTTATCGTTTTTCTGATATAGAATTTACATGTATAAAATTTCACTTAAAGAGAAACAAACAAAAAAGGAGGACATTTTATATCTATGCATCCAGGTACTATAATTAGTCCGTAACCGTGATCCATTTTATTACATTTTTCATTCAGAAAGCTTGATCTATCGGTATAGATACAACAAGCAGAGCTGACTCTGTCTGTTCCGAATATCTCTCTCTGTTCTATCGGTGCGTCTTTTTCATCCCACTCTCATTCCTCCTCTTCTATCCATTCATCGAGCAACCCTCTCCGGCCAAGAAGTATTTTCTCTCTCTTTCGCTCTTCCTCTCCCTTCTTGGATCTGATTCGATTTGTCGTACAATGCTGTTCACGATGTGATTACATGCCAAAGGTCCCTACAGATAGCTGAGCGATGGCAGAGCTTAGGCAGCGTGTAAGTTAACAAAGTACCGCGCTGTTGGCGGGCTCTTCCGTCGACGCTGAAAACGCTGACTTTCCCGGTTAGGCGTTCTACCCTCGAAACTGACTTTCGTATGGTGTTGATTCCCATTTGCGAAGGGTAGAGGCAGCGTATGCTATAGGGAACGAAGTGAAAAAGTCCGCTGAACTTTCAAGCGCCGTTGGATACGAGCTAAATCGAGGAAAAACTGAATCGATTGTTAAGCCGAAACTTTCGGTAATTAACGGAATACATAATTGGCTATTCCCGGAAGATTGCCTTCAAATTAAACCGCGAATACGATTCAACTCCAATAAAATCGCTCAAGTAGTGCTTGAACGTGTAACGCGATACGTTGTTGCTTTTAACATTTAACATTTCTTTCGGGTCGTAAAACTCTGACATGCGAACCGAAATTTCCTATTTCTTCTCGTATTTACGATTTACGATATCTACACGGCCCGTATCATAGAGTATTTCTACTCTTAATATCGAGTCATTCAACATTGTTTGTTTGTCAGAGGTTTTTGGACTTTAGATTTTTCTTCAGTTTTCGTTAACGCGTAACGAAACATCTCTAAACTAACGTTTAAAACGTTTCCAGAGTTTGTACGGTGCATCGATTCTATCCTCGCGGGAATACGACTCGTTAGCAACATTCTGAAATTGAGCAGAAAAGAAAGCAAGGGACTTTTACATTGTGTATCACGCGAGCTATTTCGCGAGCGATGCAAGGCTCTTCCCGAGATGAAATCAGTGACGGGGCAAAAGACCGAACGAACGATTATCACGTATGGATCTTAATTCGTCGTACTCGTGTGAGAACGTGTGTTTAATTTCACGAGGAGTAAATGGCAAGACCTTTTCGACCGTGACTAGCGAGAAAATTGTTTAAGTCCCATTATGTCGAGTACTATCGTTTCAGTTAGGTTTCATTGCTAGTTGACGGATGGAAACTCGTTTTCACGTTCATTTTTATATCGAATTCGTATTTATTTATGTACCAGGTAATAGAGACAAAGAGATAATAGAGAAAAGAGAGAAAGAAGTTCGCGTTACCAGTCGTATAAGTACAGTGACAGCATCGTCTAACATATTACGAGTCATCGAGGGATTTAGTAACCGTTACGCGAGTCGCTTCTTTCATCGAATACCGCGTCGAAGAATACTGTATGGAATCTCTGTTACTGTTCGATATATCACCTTGTCGAATTTCTTTCCAGCACTTTTCAATCCTGTACGTTATTTTAACGTATTCATTTACAGTCCTATCGGTGTATTCGATTAATTTACAACCGCGTCGGCATCTTACCCGAGATACTATGCTCCTTGTATAAAGAATAGTAATATAGTATGAAATATACAGACTCGATCGATCGATTAATCAGGTCATTTGGAATACGATTATATTTATTTTTTTAAAATAAATGGAAATAATTGGCCCTTATTTGAATACATCGAGTCTCCGCGCTCGATGCTCTAATTCACTTCACGAATATTTGATGAGGTTTAAATCCGGCAAGTGGTCAGTTTAAAATTTCTACAACTTTCAAGGATTCTGAACTAAATGAACTGCTTAAAGGCAGGTACCGTTCTGGTATCAAAATTGGTCGATACATTTAACATTACTATGTTATTAATACAATCTTTAATTCAACATCCACTGAATAATATATATTCTAGTATCTTTATGATATTCGATACTACTTCGGTAAACTGAATCTCATACACAAAAGGAATATTCGTAATATATCCTAACGTATTCTCGATGATTTTTCATTTCTACAATTTTAATACTCGAAGAAATAATTTCCCTACATTCTGCTAATTTAATTGCATGGCACGTAGAACGATCGATAAATTACAATTTACTATTGAAAGCAGAAGTACTATGCGTATCTTTTGCGGTCCATCCTTTTAAGCGTCGTATTACCTCTAAACTTTCTGTCCGCAGCGTACGCCTGCTTATAATTCCTTTTTATATGAAATTCATTTTAGCTTTTTATCTGCAGAAAGTTCCTTGCACGGAAAGTTTTCACTTTCGTAAAAAATTAAAATCACTTACCTTTCACATTCCGAAGAACGAAAACATTCGCGTTTTAACTCTGTAAAGCACATATCTATATCAGAGAAAGAATTACCGTGTGATATTCGATCAAGTCTTATTTTAATAATTTAAAAATTCGCAAAATTTGATGTTTCACATATAGGTAAATTATACTCTCTTCTCTTATAGCAAGCTCTTTATCAGACCTGTACCATTACGTATCGTAAGATCGTCAGCATTTAGCCTGGAGAAGGCAATATCAAACATCTATGTGAAAACACCATAAATAATCGCAAAGTCTTACGCTTTCTATCGATTCAGATAGATATCCAACGCTTTCGACTCGAGGTTACGCTTCGTGGCGAAAAAAAAAAAAAAAAGAAAACGTCGATACAACCTCCATTTTGCTTCGCGTTAACGGTCATTAACTCTTGCTCTCAATTTCCATTACGCGGTGGCACGGCGACACGTTCACCTCGTTTAACCCCGGCGGAGGGTTAGCGGAGGACAACTGGAAATAAAATATGAACGCCGGGCTTCCAGATGGATTTACAATGGACAAGAGACGGACCACGTTCCGAGAACTCGCAGCTAGATTGTAAAACGCGATGCGGATAAGTTCGAAGCGTTCGTAGCTCGATCTGCACGACCCGTCATCGGCGCAGAAAATTGCGCTCACGTGACGCCGGATAGCGTAACTGCATCTTGAACAGAACGTGGCGAAAGAGAGAACGAGACGAGAACAAGAGTGGTGGTGATCCACAGATGAAAAAGAAACGGGCAACGAAACAAAGCCAGGGGGCCGAGCTCTGAGAAAAGTCTTAAATCCCTGAATGAACTGGTCAAATGGTACCACGGCCGAGCGAAGAATGAATGGTTGCGCCGGCAGGTTCATTCGATTCCGAGTTCGACTTTTAGCGATCTTTCTTTCGCTTCCCTCGTCTTCGACTCCGTCGTCGTCCAATACCACCACCACCACCACCACCGCCGACGCTACTCGGATCTCCCCTAATTATGTCATAACAATTTAACCGTACGGCTCGCCCTGCTTCTTCCTTCGCAGTGCTTCCATTCTCTCCTTACGCCTTACTGCGATGTCAGGGAATCTTGTGCCGGACGGCTTTGCTTGCTAGCTACGAACTTTTCATTTTTGTGGTTTCTTTCAATGACGGAACGCAGCGTAAATGCATCGTAGCGAGCCGATCGCTTCTTTGTAATCGCGTTTCTCTGCCAACAGCGTAGCTCTGCTCGGCGGGGAAGCGAATTTGTTAGACAAACGGTGAAACCATTGGAAGCACTTCGTAAGATGAGAGTTTGTCGGGTTCGAAGATAACGAATGACTAAAAATAACGAAGAACGACGAATCGTCGAATAATTTCGATATTATTGGTCCCTTGGATTCTTTGTAATTTATACGGCGTAGAAAAGTAAGGATCTGCAATTTGAAAGGCTTATAGCGCTCACTGCGAGCGGTACAAATTGTTGATCTTATAAAAGAAATTTAATAATAGAATCGCGTTATTTTCTCCGAGAATGATTAGTATGAAATTTGAAAAATCGGAAATGACGGCACGACGAAGGTATCGATTTTAGAATCTGCGTTGGTTAAGAACTTTTTACTCCGTTTGGTAAAAGCTATAAGCTTTAAAAATGTTTTCTAGTATTCTGTATAAATGTCGATTCGAAGAACGTAAGTCACCTTGTTCCAAGTATTTCAAATTTGCAGTAGGCCACTCTCTTTGCTTTTTACGTAAAACAATCTTTAACCGATGATTTATTGTGTCGACGAGTACCACGTACCGTTTATACAAAACAATTGACAGCGAGAAACCGATCGATCAACCGTGAAAAAATTGCCGGCACAAAATCTAGAAGGCACCCAGCTGGTCAAAAAATTTTAGGACTTGCGTTGCAAGACGCAATTTAAACTCAGTCGAACAGAACGTTGGAGAATTTTGAGAAAATATCGCGATTACCGAAAAGGAAGTCATTATTGCAGCCTGCCTAATTCTCTTTCCTACAAATGAATGCAGCTTTCAAAATCAGAATGAGACTTGAAAATTTGTAGGATTTGTAGGATTGGAAATTAAAATTCGATCGATGATTCTCAGATTAGCTACATCTTGTTATGAAAGTTCAAAATCGATATTCGTATAAGGGTGAACGCCGTACTTATTTTTCATTAGTTCCAAGAATGTTATCGAGAAGAGAGAATAATTACAACGTACCACCGGGAAATTCATTACGATGAAATATCCAACGCATGTAATTAACTCGTATATTTCGTGTAACATGAAACGATGCGGTTTGTTCCGGTATGTGCGCAGAACTTTAAACAGGGACGTGCGGGCCAGCTGCGTGGCCAATGAAACGTAGGCGGATTCGTCGAACGAAAGACAAGAAACAACTTGGTTCTCCGCGCGTCTCTCGTCTACATCTGTATCCTGCCAGTTTTTATTCTTCGGTACATTCTCACGAGTTAACAGGCAGCAACGGTGAGCCGAATCCGTGGATTTTATCCGTCATGATTACGTACAACCGTGCAGGACACGCACAAACGCCCATACCCACAGCCCAACTGTGAAATCGCAGTCGGAGAAAAAAGGAGGAGCGCGTCGAAAGCAGGTAATTTCACACCTGTGGATATGTGAACTCTCGACGGATACGAACCGCGAACACAAAGACAGAGTAGTTTTGTTATATCCAGCAGATTCCTTCCGAATTCTATCGACAGAACCAATTACCTACGTATCGAACGCGGACCAAGTAAATCGTGTCTTTGCTAGTGTTCCTAGTATTTCCTGTGTTCTTCCTTTGTATATTTAGGCATTAGATAAACGGAATTTTATATCATATACACGTTGTCACAGACGTAATCGAGGATATTTCAAAGACGAAGCTCGAACGACGAAGTTTTGCAGCAGACAGGAGTAGAGTCGTTGTAAATTTTGATTTAAAAGAACAACTAGAGTGAGATAGAATTAGAAGTGCTCCGCCTCTCCCCGAGTTTGACGTGCTTAACACGATTAATCTGTTATCTAATTTAATTAATAAAAAGACGCAGGTCTGGAGTAGTTCGGAAGAAGATACGTTTTTAAAGATTTCGATACTCGTTTAAAGTGTATCTCGTCAATTTCAAAAAATTATAATTCCATGAGATCCATAATTTAACATAACGTAATGATCAAGTCAATCGTACAAAGAACATCATTAAACTTGAATAATAGTCATAATTATAACGAGGAACGTTAATTATTGGCTATCTCGTCAGAGTCTAATCTACGAAAATAGTACAAGTTTTTACGGAATTTCCTAATTTTTCACTGAAATTTAAATAGAAATAGTACAAAGGAATAGGTTTCCCTCGGATTTCCTTAACTGTTTCTTCCATCGGTCGTCGCGATACCCGGGATCCTTCGACGAGATCTCTTTTATAAATTGAATTCGGAGTCGAAACTATCGGTCGCCAGAGGTTATTGATGTAAATGTTCGAGCTGGATCCACGTTGGTTAGGTAAGTTGCTGGCTGAAGATCAAAGGAATAAGGAAACCAGAGCTTTTCACATTACGGGGTTAAAGGCTCAGAAAATTCGAGTCTCGTGCCGTTCACAAGTCGTGGAAAGAACTGACGTTTCCAAAGTTCTACCAAAGCGAGAAGAACGTTCGCGTTAGGAAATCTTCACAGGGACGGAACGATCGAAGCCGCAGAAAAACGGCGGCCACTTCGCTCTTACAAAAGTTTTTAATAAATACGAACGCGTTAGTAAATAGGAAATCGAAAATCTCGATAAGAGTTCCTTGCTTCTATCACGACCATGAGCGAATGCTGTACGAAACGGTAAAGCGAAGACATGGGCGTGAAATCGAAATGGGTATTCGAGCAACGAATATGACCCATGGAATTAATTAACCGCAGTTCTTCGCGATTCCTCTTGCAGAATTGGATGGTACACTCTGCGATCGAAGGAAAAATTTGCACAAAGCATCGACGACTAAGAGAAAACAAACGGGACAAAAAGTTCCGACGAGGAGAAGCAGCATTCATTCAGGAGACGTCGCGTCGGTTAGAAGAAGTAACTACCACCGCGCTCGGTCGAAGAACAGGATGGGGACGAAGGAGAAGAACAAGAACAAGAAGGAAGCCGATCGATTCTCGTAATACACTCCGGCATGGTTAGCTCCAGCGTCCTCCTCTTCTTCTGTATTTGTCGGACATGCATCAGTCTCGCATCTCGGCTTCGAGCGAGTTACGAATGAAGTTAATGTGGGGTCGTGCGAGTCAAGTGTGGGAAGCAGAGTACTCGGGATACAGCCGCGCTAGCTTCTGTTCGATCGACGGCCATCGATCCAGAAAAAAACGCGTACTCGCTGAAAAACTGACGCGCAATAAAACGATAGTCATCGCAACGCACGTGTAGAGGCGTTTCGTTGTTGTACACGAAACGGATCGTCCAAAGATCGCTTGCCGGTGATATTATCGGTGAAATACGAGCTTTGATGTTACCGAAGGTTACTCTGAACGGTGCAAATAACGATGCCGTGTACTTATTTTCATTTTCATTCGTTTCGAGCAAGAATAAAATATTTCATCGAACAGAGAACGCGTTCTCTTCCCCCGTTTACCGTTTACGCATAAAGTCATCGGTTATTAAAGAGTCGCGATATCGTTAAAATCGCATAGATCACTCGATGGTCTTCTCGTTTTCACAGCACGGTATATCCTTTTTGCGCTCGCATCCGCTCGCTGCATAATTCGCGCGGCATTTTTTCCCTCGATAAGAACGGTCGCACGCTCGATCGTGGATTTTCTCGCTGAAGAAGAAAATTGATTCGCGTCTCGATACGACCTCCTGTCCACGATTTCATTCATGACGGAAGGTTTTACCAATACGCCGAGCTACGCGCGAAATTCCTTTCGAAATCAACTTAATTCTACTTTTACCGAAACTTTCTCCATTTTTATCAAACCTTAAGTTACTACCTCGCTGTCTCTTGCTTAATTTTTTACTCCTTATACGTACTTAATGTTATCGTTGCTCGTTTTTCCATCTTACGGAGCAAAATAAAGAAAACAGAACTTTCGTTTTGTCGCTGGATCGCGTAATACGATTCGACCTTTCAATTATATTCCGTTATATCAATAACAGAAACATTTTTAATAGTAGTCACCTATGTTTTTAATTACACAATTTGTTTTACGAATTAACAGATCGAAAAATTTCATAGATTAAATGTTGCAAAGCTAGAATTTTATAACTGCAAGATTTTCTCTTGCAATTTTCCTCCGAGTATCGTATGAGCAGCAATTGCGGCTGCAGTTGAAACCATCTGTGTTTTATCCGAAATTTCCAAACTTCAAGTAATCTCCGTTCCATTCTCACGACTGATCGGATCAAACTTGTACGGCATCACGGTGATCCAGAAGCGTCTAATCTACGCGTATGTTTTCTTGTCACCTCGAAAGGATTGACTCGCGCAGCTCCAGTCATTGACTCTGCTTCCGGTTCGGTTCTCTGTTGCTCGCATTGTTATCTCTGACGATTCCCGTTCCTCGTTCCACTCTCTTCTTTCTAGTTTGCGGGCGGCTCTGTCTTTCTCCTTGGCTCGCGTGCTTCTCGCTCCGCTCTTCTATTCATCCTTTCGTCTCTATCTACACAGTTACACGATTCGTTCTCCCGCTTTATACGTGTGTGTATATATATATATATATATATGTATATACGTGTATATACGTATACATATACATAGAGAGACATAGACCCGTTTTTCCTTCTCATTCCACACTCCAGGCTTTCCCTCGTTCCTTTCCCTCTTGGTCCTTTCCCGCTTTTCTTTCTCTCAACATCTCGCGTCGCACTCTTTTCGTCGGTTCGCAGTTACGTCCGACTTCGTCTCGCCGATCGACGTTACGGCGAACCCTCTTTCCTTTTCTTTCTTTTTTGTTTCTTTTTTTTTCTCGTGAATCTCGGTTGCACACTGGGTCGTTCTGTTTCCAGAACCCCATGGCTGACGACGATGAGATAGAATAGAGATCCGAGTAGGAGGCCTCGGTTTCTCCTGTATACATCCGCGTACCTGGTGTGCGCCGATGAATGGGTGTATTTCAGGGGTTGCTGAATTAGTAACGCGATACCTGGCACCGCGATTTTCTCGCGCCTGCACCCTACCGATGACGGCCCGCTTCCCGCCACTTCCCTTATCCTAACCTCCATGCCATCCCAGCTCATCTCCCAACCCCTTTCCCTCCATTCTTTTCTCGTCGCGGACGGAATCATTTTATTCGAGATAGCCCGAGTTAACGTGGCATAACGTCGTAGGTTTTGGATGTTACGGTATTTCCTTTTGTTTTTCAAGAGCGGTGCATAATTTTTCAAGCAACTCAGCCAACCTCATGTCGCGGAGAATAAAAATATTTTTCAAGCCACCGTCGTGATTGTCAGCTCTACGCATTGTTCACACTGGATTATTATAACAGAGAAGAACTCGGCGACGACACTTGACGTACTCGTGGCTCGTTGCGAAGATTCGTTACGCTCGTTCCCGATATCGTGTTTTTACATTCGCGTGCAAACGTCGACCGAACTCTGTATTAAAAATTAAGTGGTACTCTAACCATTCGAGTATTATACCTTATTACAATATCTTACCTTATTTTTGTCTGCGAGCGATTATATACGATTATATAGGATTATACCTTGTGCCTTACAATTCCTGTTATACTGTATATTTCTGCAAATATCATATATCCCTGATAATTTATGTAACTGATATAAGATATCCTTCTTGTCACGCGACCATTATATCTACTTTTCCTTTCTTCAGCGTTCTATATATAACTTTGATATTACAATCAGCCTCGATTATACCAGCGAGTTATCGAGCATGTGTCTTTGATTCGAGTGCTTCTTATAGTTGCACATTTATGGTACAGTTCCGGCGTCGTATGATACCGAAGCTGCATTAAGATGCAACATCTTCTCAACGGCCATTTCCTTTCAACGTTTTTACTTTAACAATTTTACGAGCAACGATCGAAGCTTAGACTTTGTTCGTTTTATCTATTTAAGCCATTTATTGGTATCGTGTCGGTACGAGTTTTAACAGTCGTGCGTAACGAACGTTTTACTTTATCGTTGTGTTTATCGTATCGAGGACGCACGACGATTCGCTTGATCTTCAAGTAAACAAATTCCACTACTACATTTATACTCGTATAGTCGAGGGCGTATAGGTGATGTATAGGGCGACATTCGCCGCGGACGAACCTCGGGTTGGCTAAATTTTGCGTTTCGATGATTTCGCAAACACGATGCGGAAACAACTTTATACAGCCGCGCGTCGTATTTGGCATCGAAGGTCGTACAGCACATTGGCAACGAAACGCAGCATTGTAGCCAACTTGTGCTTCACGCTTGCCGCACACATAGTGTTCGCATTTCGATTTCTCCCCCTTGGACCGTTTGATAGCTCGCGATGACAGGTGCAGAACCCGAGATCCAAGGACTACTCGCTCGGCCGCTCGTCATCGTCGTTGCACCACCGGCGAAATCGCAGACGAGGCAGCAACGCTTACAATAGGCACGATAAAACACGGGACTACGTCTGTGTAATAACTTTCCAAAAAATTCACCAAACGTTCCTTGTTTCTCCTCGTTTCGTTTAATATTTCTACGTTTACAAAACAGTAAATACTTCAGAAGCAATATCCGCGGCAATTTGCTCTTTCACGGACTTCTCCGTTCGTCGCGAACGCTTCGTACTTTTTACATCCGAAATAATTCTTCCGGAGCACGCGAACGGATACAAAGCGTACCTACGCGATTCACGATTTCCAGAATCCTCCAAGTTATCAAGCACGCTCGAGGCGGCTCTCTCGCGGATGGCTGCCTGTAATAGCCTTTTTTTACTTAATATCCCCTGCCGAATAGCCTGGCCGCCTCGTGTTCCAGGTATACGCGAGTGTCGTGGGTAGAACAATGTGGTATTTTTTTGCGGAGGTTCCACGGGATGCGTATAACAGTGCATGAGGCCTAGCCTACGGTTTTATGGCCGCGTAATGGGCCCCTTAGCCTCTCTACCCGGGGCTTCGCACAGCAATACGAACCGAGGTCCCGATATCCTCGCTCACCTCTGCCGTTTTCTCCGTTTCTACACACGCGTCTTGTTGCACTCGCCAAAACTACGACCATCTCGAATCGCCGTTGTCGAGCGTCTGATTTTCGTTACGGTATCGGTATATCGATTTTATCTAACTCCCGTTTTACGCAATATCGTTAAACTTTCACCTGTTCACGAATCATACTTGCACCACATTAATCGAGAACGAAGTTTACATTGTTCTCGTTTTAATAGGTACGATGGTATCGTAACGTTTATTGCTTCAAAGGAATCTCAAGCTTCCTCTCGGCAATAGCACGATACGTTTACTTCGTTGGATCTCCTCTCTACACCCATATAAAATAAATCATGTACAAATACGATAGTCATACAGTTTTATAACGTGTACATATATAAAGTTAGACGAATTCGTGTCGTGCAAAAGAGTAAGTCAGCAGTCCCGCGTATAGCTACGAGTCTCGTACCGTACACCCGTAGAAGAGCCTGGCGAGAAAGCGCATGTTCGCTAGATCAGAGAAACGTTTCCTCGAATAATAAATTCGATCTTAAGAGCTCGAAGCATTCCGCGGTAATAGCAAGAACAGTAGGTTCGAAAGTTCGATCTTATTAGCCAGTTTCGACGAAAGAGCGCACGTGCGATCGTTTCGCGCGAATCAATCGCCGAGCGTCGATCATCGACTACGATTTCCGGTGACGCGATCGAGAACTTTGGCTATCATCGTCCGACGTCGCTCGATTCCGTTGCCGCGGTACTTTCCTAATAGAATAACCTGCTGGTGTCCTCGACGACCGATATTTCCGTCTGCTTATACGCATAATCGTAAGTGGATGGCAAAAGGAAGTCGGAGGTTAGTGGTTAAGCCTTGGTCGAAGATTAGCGTCGGCAAGACCGAAACTTTAAACGAGACCGTTTCTTAGCTTAAATCCTTTTAAATCCTCGATTTAAATGCGCTAATTGAAGACCGACCGAAACAGCGCGGATTCTTACCGTACCTACCATGATAATTTGACACAAGTAGGGACGAACGACGCAGGGAAAGGACATTCAGCGACTGTAGGTTCCGTTTATTCGGGTATGTTCTACGATCGTATTTATATTCGGACGTTTCCCGCTGAAAGTATAAATTTGTAATTTCCGAAATTAAAATACGACAACCGATATGCATATTTTCGTACGTCTTTAACACCATTAATGAATTAGTGTAGTATATTTCATTATATGTCTCTTACGTGTCACTTATCACTCATACTTAAAATTTCCATAATAGAAATAAAAATAAACAATTGGTTATTTCGTTATATTTGCTTACATTTCGTGAAATCGATCGAATCAATCGTACCGCTCGACCAATACTTATTTAGATACGATAAAAGATTCTTCCGTAATAATAGAGTCAGAAGGTTGGATTTCATATTTATCTCTGCATAACTTCGTTTAAAACCTTTTCCGCACTTTCGTAAACGTCGTTTCTCGGAGTATCCTATACTCTAAGATACTGGCTGTGCAAAAGTTTAATTAAGTAACTTAATGAGTATCCGAGAACGTAGAGCATCTTGGGAGAGACCAACGAATACAATAAACCGACCGTCCGAAATCCTGGTATTCGTCGCCTACTACAAGTTCCATGTTCCGAGTTTGAATGTGCCCCGATTAAACGAGAGACCATCGGTCGATGGTTCGATCTGCTTGTCCAGTCCAGATCCGAAGCAACCGGAACGCTTAGTCATGCTCGACGTTCCCAGGCGTGGAACGCTTCAAGCGGTGTGGCCGAGACTTCTATATAGATACATCGTATATATGTAGGTATATAAATATCCAGGTACCTACATACCCGCAAAGCTTCGTAGTCACGTAACAACTTATGTATGACCGCAAAGGACTACAAAGGAATTTATACGTCAAATTTGTGATTGACCGTTTCTCTTGTAATTTTAATAGCGCCGCGTGCAAACACACTTTTTAAATACGATATCATTGCGACAGAAAAGTAGTGACCTATACTCAAAGCACGTGCAGTATGCTGTAGGTGCAAAATTTTACCGTAAATCAGGATGAAATGATTTTAATGGCAGTTTCCCTTTTTTTTTGTATCCGACAGCTCTCTCTCTCTCTCTTTTACTAGGTTTCGCTAATCTTGAAGCGAGGTGCGAGGTCTGTAATAATTTTACGCTGTTGGAGAATGAACGGTGCCGTAATAACGACATATCATCGACATTGTTTCGATTTTATTACACGAAACATGCCTGACAAATATACGTTCCGAACCTCTCGCAAACCACTTGCGATTGCAATTAGGCTGCCAATTCGTCTTAAAGCAACGGCTCACTTCGTTTTTCATGCTGCGATTCTCGGTTCAGTTACTTAACCGTAGCGTACTTACTAAGGAGCTGAGAACACATAAGTAACGAGAAGCGTGTCGTTTTGATAGACCGGTCGCGTATTATCTCGAGACGAAATTAAGAAGGTGGTAGAGGGAGGAGGCGAGGCTAGCGGAGACGGAAATAGCGGAGACGTTCAGAGAACTGTCCGAGGGTTCGCGCGATAGCGGACGAGGCAGAAGAGAGGGAGGACGACCACAGCGACGTGCCGGAAGCGAGCAGGTGACTAGTAGTTCCGCTCCATCGAACGCTGTTCCGCGCCACGGCCACTCAAGATCGACTCCGTACTCCTCGGTTGCAGACCATCTTTGAATTCGCATCATCACACGCGACCGACTTTTCGACCATCTTTATACTCGTTGCTTCTCCTGCTTGTTCATCGCGTCACCGTTGACCCTTCGACGCATTCGTTTCCGCGACATCGACTTTTCCGCTAGTACGAAGTAGTAACTCGGTGGCACGACTATGGGATCTTCGACTACAGAGATTACACGCAACTTACGGTCGTGATTTTTCAGATTTTTAAGCGCTAAGGGAAAGGATTGCGATTGGAGAGCAGTTTAGGCGCATTGCGCGCTGTGGTTAAGTAACCTGTTGGGGAAACGATTAATTAATAAACATGAAAGGGATCAAAGATCAATGCGACCTGCTCAACGTGTTTCATGCCGTGTCGTCGACGATTTCTCTTCCACGATTTAACGAGGCGTAGTATCGAGGACCTTATCGTCGAATATGGAATATTTTCCAACAGAAAATGTTACTTTTACACGTACGATATGATCGAGTTAAAAAGGAAGCGATCTCTGTTCCGTTACTTTGAACATCAAACACGATATTTTACAAATCAAGCGAGCTTCGATATACGCAAAAAGCTTTGCCTGTATCTTTAACAGCGAATAATTTACAACACTTTGAACGAGACACCTAGTAGAATAACGTTACATCGTGTAACGCACTTGCGGTAATATGCTCGATTCTTCTTTACGATGCACACGAACGAACCTGGTTTCATAGTATTAGGAAGATGTATATTTCAACAGATTTACCAAATGCACGACCCTAGACCCGGAATTAAACGTTTCTTCGAACGCGGTTTTTACAGCTTGTTACACGAAAATTATTCGTTCGCTAAAAATTAGTAGCAACTCGGGGAAACGTAATCGATGTTGCAAAATTTCATATTTTCATTTTGTTCAATTCGTTCAGCAACACGGATTGTTTCCTTATTCGTTTCATACGGTTACATCGATCGTTATTAACATTGCATTGCTCGTGTAACTATAATCTCAGGTTCGAGGGAAATGACAATGTATAAATCTTACAGACGACTGTTCGACACACCGCATAGTTATATCATTATCTTTGTTCTCCTCTTTGAAGTAACTAAGTCGAAGAAACTATACTCCATTTAACTTACATCGTTTATACAGAAATCATACGTGCATTTTCGTTACTTTTCTTATCGAATTCGATGAATAAGTTGAAAGCGCTATTTTTCTTGCTGTCTATCATCGATCGTTCTCGATAATATTTGTCAAACCGTTATTAGCGATTTACGAATAGAACTTTCTCTTAGTTAATATTCGATTAAATGATCGCAATTTCTCTTCGTTTCGCTGACATATCGACTTATTCTAACATTGAAATAATCTGCTGCCGATGCTAGATTTACATTTTTAACATTCCGATATTTAAATATGCGTCACCGCGACATATCTAACGTGTCTAATTTCCTCGTAAAATGGTCTGTACCTTTACTCGAACGATTAAATTAAATCGCAATCGTCGTTATCTATTTAGCAACTAGAGAATGATCGTTAAAAACACGGTTGAAAATGTGTATGGATGATGTTGATCGTAAAGAGTACCTTTACATAGAGAGAGAGAGAGAGAGAGAGAGAGAGAGAGAGAGAGAGAGGAAAAGCAAAGAACCGATAAATTGGTAAGAGTATATCGGTTCAGTTATTATCTGAAACGTAACGATACATACTATCAAGATATTCGATATATTATTTATACATAGGCGTTTCACGTTAAAAGGAACTTACGTTTTAAGCGTAGTGACATCGAGTTTAAAGTAAGAAACGATGCAAACTGGAAAAATAGGTGGCTGCGAGATCGAAGCAAGTCGGTTCGTTCTGCCGATTCGACGAAAAGATTGGACATCGATGGAGCACACAGGTCCGTTAAACGATCGTGACGCGTCGTGAGGATTCCCACAGTCACCCCATGACCCGCGGTGCTGTCGCGTAGCTCGAGTGGATCGGCCGAGTCGCGCAATCGGGCCCTCCCCACTAACGTAGCTGGTCGGTCCGATAATTGGCCCGTTCGCTAATTTCCAAATGCCCCGTCGCGGATACGACAACTGGCAGGGCTGTAGAACGTCGACAACGACGAACGATAGGTAAGCGACGAAGACAGTGCCGAGAGAGCCGCTCACCCTACGTGGCATTACGTCGAATAGAGAAATCCGAGGGCACTGTAACCCGGCGTGTATATCGCAAACGAGTGATTTGCATCAAATTGATCCGTTAAGTCAACAAGACCAGTTATACGTTCGAGGTGTATTCCTCGTCTCGGTACCACGGATCCCGTCTCACAGCACGGCCCGAAGTTGACTCGTTGCGCAACTGGGGCTGACCCCCGATGGAACGATTTGCTCCGCAACCGATCCTTTCTACCACGAAACTGCGAAAGATGATTGATGTGGGAGCGGTCTACGGCGATCCATTTCGTTTCGTTTCGTTTCTTGTGCCGATTCGTCGGGGAGCGTGTCTCGTCCGGCCACGGACCCGAACGCTCCCGAACTGCCTAATGCCCAAGTCCCTGGATCGAGTCTCCGAGTCCGATGGATGAAATAATTCATCCATGGCCACGTTCCACGTCTTTCTTTCTTTCTTTGTTTTCGGTAAGCCCGACGATGTGGCAGCGTGTTTTGCATTCTAGTCTGGCAATATTTTTCCTCTCTGCCGCGTGCTTACTTTCTTCTTTGCGTACGATCAACGATATACGCGAAACCACGTAGTAACGTAGCGGCTGATGTTTTATCGTTAATTTCGTACGAAATATCTCTATACGTGTTACTAAAAGGCTGAGTATCGGTGAAGTGTATATCAACCAAAGGGATGTTACGCCGCGCGAAGAAAAGCAATATCTCGTTGGTAAAAAACGAGCCGTATTAAAAGTCAGAAAACCGTTTCCTATATAGTAAACTTAAACGGCCGGGAAAATAGAGATTTACCGAAGATAGTTATTCGCTGGGATGTAGGCAACCGAGCAAGAGGTATCTGCCGTTTGGTTTATGGGTGAACGATTATGTATGTGGAATGAATAAATCACGAGTACCAGGTAACGCAGCTACCACGTTCGCGCATACCTCGTGCCTCCCGGAAAGAGGAGAGCATTCCTAGTCATTTTACCGGAGCATACGTATGGAAA
Organism: Bombus huntii; assembly: GCF_024542735.1. Lineage (NCBI taxonomy): Eukaryota > Metazoa > Arthropoda > Insecta > Hymenoptera > Apidae > Bombus > Bombus huntii. Next base: position 1,342,027 of record NC_066245.1, on the reverse strand, counting down.
CATGCCCGATGGTCCGCTATGGAAGAGGAATTCCTCGCTTGTAGCACGTGTAACGAAGAATTCGTTCTGGCCTCGTTCGTGCCGCACGGTCAATCAAAAATCCCGATGGCAGGTCGTAAAATTCCGCTGTTCCTTTACTTCCTGCATCAATCATACGTGTACTCAAACCTTTACAGTCTGCCTTTTGTGTTCGGGCACACGGTTCACTTTCACGGATCAAGGAGAACCTGTCGATTCTTCGCCGAACGATCCATCGTATTGTCTCAATTGAGTTGATATTTTCGCGTTCTTCCACGAAGTTGGACGATCGCCAATCTCTAGAAAGCGTTTCCATGAGCGACTCCGTGAGTGTTACGCTGTACAGTTGCTTGACGTTCATTCTCAACGATAATTAACTTTGAAAATTTCCAATTACCTATTTATCTTGTCGCTTTCTTCCTTCGATCGCTTTCTTTTTGCTTCTCGTCCGACTTGCCTACGTTGGACGTTACTTTAAAAACGGACAATTCGTTTCCTTTGGCAATATCGAAATTCGGTATTTAGCAGTTAAAAATGCTGAACGAGACAAACGAGTACGTTGCAGCGGCGAAACATGGCAAAACGACAAATGTAAGACAACGATAAAAGAACAACGAATATTCGGATAATCAATGTTCTCTAGCCGCGATGATTCATCGCCGTAGTTCGCTTCTTACGTATCGATGCTTAGTTTCGATCTCGCGAGCACATACCAAACGTTATCGAGCCCAAAGTGGAGCAAACATCGTGGATTGCCGACCCAGAAGCCCGCCGTATCTTTGTATCCGTGGCATCGAAAACTTTCGTAACATGCCCGAACATCTACGTTCTTACGTGAGAAGTTTTACGAATGGCAACGCTAAACGAACAACCACCGATCTATGCTTTTCTATATCAAACTTTATGAAGCGAACGCAGCCATAGAAATCTTATCACGTTTTGTTTGTCGCGTTGTTCTCCAACGATGAATAAATCATAAGGTATTCGTATCTTATCAAATTTATAAGTATCGAAACCTTGCGTATTGATTTCAGTGAAATATCTTATTCTTGGATATCAACAATGAAATGTAAATTATCCAATCTATAATCTTATTTCTTAAAACAGCCTATTTTGCAATTAGTTTGCAATCTACCGACTAAAATGACGCGCTATCAAATAGAAATATTTCTATATCCGTGTCATTAGTATAGTGACCGAATGATTAAGCTGCGGATTTTTATTCACTTATGGGGAAACAGGTACAGCGTTTTTTTCTAATATTTCGCGCGTAAAACAATTTTCCATCCAAGCTCTATTGCTTCTCTTTCTTTGTGTCTTCAAAGATACGAATTTACATAAAAATCCGCAGCCAGGTGATAATCGTTTGTGGAATACTCGAATCTATTAAACTTTCATACGTGTTTTTAACTAAGCGACAAATAAAGAGGCTATTGCTTTCCGAAGGATGGACGACATTTGACGACGTGGTTTTACGTAAAAAATGGACTTTAAAAAATTTGATATATATCAAATAGTAAAACTCTCTTTTAAATAAACGATGACGCGCGCGTGTGTGTATATAAGTTTCCACTCGCGAAGAAAGGAGCATGCTTTTACGTGGCAGTTTAAAGAGGAGAAATCAAGACTGAATAGAGTTTGGTATGTATTTGAATGAAACCGTGTGTCTTTAACGACACGGAGTTCACCGAGTAAAGTCTCCTAGACTTCCCCTTGTAACAGAAGTAGGTATACCGCGCGCAGTCTATGTCACAGTAGCCAGTTTCTAACGATAAGAATATTTTCTTTATACATATTTCTTTCGTAATCATTTTATTACGGCCATAAATTTCTGGCTCGAACGCTGCAAGACGCGAACTTTATAGCCGTTGATGCTATAGCGTTACATCATCCAACTTTCACATACGTTTATCGAGAATCTATTCATCTTGAAATCGCAATAACAACGAAGTTACATTCGTCCAAAAATTATTCCTCGGTTTCGTTTTTACGAAGAATTATCGAGAACCGAGCGGGAACATCGAGATAACCTGAACATTATCATTTTCAAAGCAAGATATTATTGGAAGTTTAACTTTAAAGGAACGAAACATCGGAGATTACCAGGGACCAAAACAAAGCTGTGTTTAACGATATGCGTTTAACAACGTTACGCGGCAAACCTGCAGCCTTTCAGTTGTAGAAAAAATATGTGGCGTCTTTTGTGGACGCTACGGTCACCCAATCTCAAAAGTATCAATTTGGAACGGGAAATAGCAAGAGGATGGAACATTTTGCAATTTGGAAGAAACAAACGCTGCTGTTGCAAATTCCAGAACACGAAGGTGTTAGGAGTATACCATGTTGGAATTTCGTGTCTTACATTACACCTACTACTTACCGTTGGTAAAGTTGAAGTTAATTTCATATCAAACATCGAATTATGTATCCAAGTTGCGTTACGAAAGAAAACTCTTACGGAAGAAATTATTCCAATTATAAATACAATTTATCAATGAAATTCTGCAACTTCATATAGCATAAGGACTCCGTTAAAATTGAAATGAAAATCATGGATTGTATTTCATATAAGTTTGGTTTGTCTTCGAAACAATGCAACGACAAATATACCGATAATTACTGTTGCGTTCAAATCTTAATGTACACGTGTCTATTCGTTATTCTAAATCTTCGTTAATTTCCGTAAAGTAAAATACCATTAAACGACCGTTATTACAAAATAAACAAAAGCAACTTGGTTTCAATTTCAGCAGAGTCACGGCGTACAACGAAGGGACGAATCGATAAGACAGCAGCGTGCAAACCACGTCCGGAACTGGTCACATCAAGTTGAACGCTCTACTGTCCATAATTCCCCGCAATTCAGCGTGAGAGGAACTCGCGGTAGGACCAAGCACCTAAATGAAGCCGTGTGCTTCTAACGACATGCACTCCGACGAGGAAGGAAAGACGAGATTCTGTTGGTAAAAGGGATGCACCACGTACCGTCTGCGTTGCACTGCCACCGACCTCGAGAATATTTACTAATTCCCGTTGCGTAGCGAGATAACGTTGGAAGGAGAGCGGAGGAGAAGAAGAGTCGGTTGTCGTAGGACGTCGAGCGGACTAGGAAAGAGATGGCCAACGGTAGGTCCAGAAAACGGCAGAAGCGGAAGAAAAAGGCAAGGAAACGGAGGAAGACGAGAAAGAGGCAGGACAATGGTGTAGAGATAGCGCGCGGGAAAGAAGGAGAAAGGCAGTGGTGTACGCAAAACGAGAAAGAATCGCGGTAAGACATCTGTAGAGAGAAAGAGCGGACAGAGGAAAACACGGGAAAGAGAAACGAGATAGAACGATTTTCCCTCTACTCCGGAGAGGCAACGACTACCAATTCCCTTATACCCACCAGCCACCAACCCACCACCCTCGAAAAGAGTATTTAAAGTGACGTCACGCGGTGCGGGGCGGGGGAGGTGAGGAAGAAGAGGAAGAAGAGGAAGAAGAGGAGGAGGAGGAGGAGGAGGAGAAGGAGGAGGAGGAGGAAGAAGAAGAAGAGGCGGAGGAGAGTCGAGGGGGAAGGGGTTGTTCGGGCAACAGGAAAGAGAGAAAGAGTAAACTGGCGAAAGAGAAAGGGGGAGGACAGGGAGATGCTTTAAGACGCTCAATATAAATACTAGAGGGGGTTGAGAAAAAGGGTTGCTTCCCTTCGGGCCGACGACGCCGGCCGAAGCGTGTACGCTCAAGAAGAGCGTGAAAGAAAGACAGCGGAGCAAGGACCATCCAACAGAGAGGGACGGTGTACATCGTGGAAGAAGAAAGGTAAGAAGGATGGAAAGCCTCGCAGGATAGGTGGTGGATTGGCGGGCGGGGGTGGGGGCGGGGGGGTGTGTTAAGGGTGTACCGCGGGGATGGCAACGGAGTCGGAGGGCTGCCAGAGAGAGGTAGAACCGGAGGAAGGTAGGAAGGAGGATGGGTGGGTGGTTGGTTGGGCTGAAGGGGTGGGGAGCACAGGGCCTACGGGGCTGGAAAACTCACCCCTTTTCTTGCTTACCCTCGCTCGCTGTTTAATTGCATCTTACTTTCGAATTTTCCGCGTGGAGCTATCGATCGAGACACGCGAAAGGGGGTTCGTTTGCGTCTTATCTCCGACAGCCCTCGTCGTCTACTCTTCTCGGCCTCTATCTCTTTCGCCCTTTTTCTCCCTATTTCCCTCGTGCGCCAGACCCGTTCCTTTGCTAGTCTTCGCCCACCTCATCCAACTTACCCACATCAACCCCTATTCCTAGAAAGCGTGGGGTGTACTCGTCTTACCGTAGTCGGTCCACCCACCCTTCGCGGACTATTTAAAACTGCACGTAGCCGCTACGTAAGCCAATGAGCTACCCAACGTGCCACAGCCGATTTTTACTTTTCGGCTTTACTTAGGCAAGCCTGCTCGACCCGGTGTTAGCCGCCACTCCCACGTATCGTATGCAAATCTAACTCGATCCGCTTCCACCACGAGTCGGTCATATTGCCGTCATAAGGAGCCTCGCTAATGCGTTCTAATTCATAGCCGAGTGGTGTACGATCGTCGTCCTTCGAACGATAGGAATCGCGCGAACGATCGAACGCGTTCGTCTTGGAGGAAGCTGATAAAATCTATATCGGACACGGTATCGGTCGTTAAGGAAAACGGACTACGACCTCACTTCCGATCCGGAAATACAGTATCAGATTTTAGCAAAATTTGATAATCGAAATTAAAAATTTCGATTACCGAGCTCGATAACTTGTGTTTAAATAGCGACATTTTGACACAGCGTATATTTTAAGATCGTTATTACGGCTAATATTATATTTTTACTTTTTCGATCTATCGTGCGAAATTATTAGTAATACCGTAACTGCTTTTCTTCCCCTTGTACGACGACCGATGATCGTGGGACGTTTCGACGATGAAAGACGAACGGGAGCCCGTTCGATTGATGTGCCCGCGACGCGAATCGAAACGTGCTAAGAAAAAAGAAAAAGAGAACAAGAGGAAAAGAGGAAAAGAGAAACACTTGGCACAGGGACACGATGTTCGCGTCCCAAGATCGGTAAGAAGGAAACAGAGCGTGGCGTAACGGAGAGGCGCCCAATGTTATTTTCGCCCCTTAGATTTTTAATCAATCCGTCACTGGTAGGGTAGAGAGACGGGGTGGTTTCTTCCTTAGTTCCCTTCCTCGCTTCGTATTTAAAACCTCGGGGCTGATGAACGCTTCTCATGCCAAGCAGCCTGCCTCCTCTCTAGTCCTCCTACCGGTTCTCCTCCGCCCCCGCCGATTCCACCCCTTGCCCTCTTCTCCGCGGCGCCTCTTCAACTCCCGGTGAAACTCACGCACGCATACGTAGATACCGGCACACGTACACGCGTGCACGTGAGCTCGTTCACCCTTCGCGTTTCTTCGAACGCGGCACGGAGGGGCGAAAGCGGGCCGAGGTTAGGGGTGACAAAAGTAGCGAGTTATTTCATGAGTGTGCGACGCATCACGTGCAGGTTTGTTCTCTCTGCCATTACCTTTCCTTGCAATCGCAATATTGAGCCGAGTAGAACGGTCGTTACGAACACTTACGCCAGCTTACACGCGAGTATTGCGTTAAAACGTCGGATAGAAAATGCGTCAGGCTTTCGTGCCGTCTTTATTTCATCGACACGATTTGATTTCGTCGACGCGTGTATTTCGCGAAACGTAAAAGCGACCGGTCTCGGATAACGTTAGGACTTTTCATAGTACGGGCGCGAAACGCTCTCCTGAATTTGGACGGCAAACTCAGCCGTCGAGTGGCTCTCTACGTACATACGTTGCCATTCTTCTTTCGGCCAACAATAGACAGCATTTAGCAAATGACTTTGACGCGTGAAACGTGTAACGAGCGTGCGTTCGACAAACGACCGTTTCAACGGTATCGTTTGTAATTCTTCCGTACACTCGTATTAGAGAAACGCCATATATTCGTTTCGGGCTACTTTTCACTGTGCTTGCGATACACGTGGAAATTTGTTAGATATAAGCGTTTAACCGTAAGAGTTGCCGCGAATCAAGTAGATACGTTAAACGAAAGAATTATAAATGGGCAATATAAATAACGAAACGTTTAAGGAAATTACAAAATTACACGGACTCGTTGAAGCGCTCTTAAAATCCCTCGGAACGTTACAACCGAGGATGTTGGAAAACGCAACATTTTGTTACGCGAGATAATTGAGATTTTGTTCCATCTACTTTATACGTGGAACAGAAATACCTCTTAGGTAACCTTCTCGCCGTAGCTCGTAACGAGTCTTACCTGTCCTCCGCACGCATTCGGATCGTCCACGTAACATATTTCCGCGAAGTAAATCTCGGAATATACTCGACCGACGACCACGTGTAATAATCGTACGCGGCACTTGGTCGATGGAAATCCGCCGAATTATCGAGGTAGCTGGCTAAGAGGACCAGGGGTGTAAGAAGAGATTAAAGCACGGCCCGGATTTTTTAATTCGTACATGTGCGAAGAACGAACGCACGCGAACGTTTCCTCGCGTGCCTGGCTCGACGCCTCGCGTGTAATTTCACCCCCGGTGTGGACTCCGCACTGGCAGCCCTACGGGCTTACGTGCTAACCATTACACATTTAACGTATGCGTACACCATTAACCTTCTCGACCTCCTCCTCGACTTCGATTTCACTGCTCGACTCGTTTAACCGGCCAGATTTCGTTACACTTACAAACGTACAAGCTCGCATCACCGATCTGCGATCTGCCGAGAATAATTCGATAGAGACGTTCGTGTTTCACGGAACCGTTTCTTTTCTTTCCTTCTTTCTTCCTTTCTCTCTTTCCTTTTTCTCCTTTCACGTCCGGACAGTAGAACATAATTATTAAAATACTGACAATTATGTTGGAATACAACGATATTAATCGCATACAGATGAGATGATTGATCGAACGGATTCTTCCCTTCGTTGTCCAGCCATATCCCCACTAGCGTGAGTTCGTGAGATGTACCGTGGCGGCTGGCGCGTGCACGCTCTTCCGAGAATTCGACGGAAGAAGCTTAAGGATACGGATGGAACATTGGGCACGGCATAGCGCTTTGTATCGAGAAGCAGCTGGAAGGTTCCGTGGCACGTGACGTCACACAGACATCTACTCAGGTCACACTCTTTACTGCATAGAAAGTGGGCTTCAAAACCTTTTCAAGAGCCATGGGTCACTAAGTCGGTTAGTCTGAGAATAACTAGCCAACTGTCAACATTCCATAACGCTCACTTATATTTCCTGTAATTTTTGTTTAATAAATATCACATAATATTATTTCAACACAAACATCGTGTCTTCCACAGATTATTAATCTTAATTTCGAGATGAAATCCTAACAAATTAATCAATACCCGCAGATAACATTCCTTCTTATCGACGCGAAATTGATTCGCAGGACACGAGAGTCGTTATTTCCTCACACGCCGGTCGTCTTTCATCGTCCGTCACCGACATCCACGTAATTTACGTTTATGTAAATCGCATTTTTCATTTTCACGCGCTTATGAAATACCTTAGTTCGACTGTTAATCGCGCTCCAGTATTATCGTACGCTATGAAATGGCGAATGTTACGTTAATTATTGTTACGCGAATTAATTGTTACAAATATCTCGCTTCGTACGATGAAGGATATTATTCTATATTAAGTTCCGTGTTACACTCTGTAGCGCCAAAAGCTTGTACGCGTGAAAGAACCGATAAAATCGTTCCATGCTATTCATCTTGTTCTCTTCGGATAATCATATTACATCTCGACATTACGTATATTTCAATGCTACGTATCGTTAAATTCTACGCCAAACACCAAAGGCAAAGCGAATACGAGTTACTGCTTTCGGTTGTGCGTGAATTTCGATTCGTTCGCTTCGAAGAACGTTCGATCGGCTCGTTACAGACGAAGAACAAAAACGCTGGACGATAAAACTCGCAGCGCAGCGGAAGAGGCGACGGAGGGTACAAAGTGTTACGGGAAACGATGAAAAACGATCGTTCACGTGCAAAATAGTAAAAAGGCATTTCCGGAATAGGACGAATGTCGAAGCACTCTTGGTAATGCCAATGGATTTAGTGGACGTGGGATTCCAGGATTGCCTTGACACAAACAACGAAACTGCGAAAGAGATGTGAATTGCTGATGCATGACACAGACCGCAGTCCACATCCGGCATCATCGACCGTCTCCTGCAAATTCAGATCGTCTGCCTTCCCATCATCCGTCCATTATTATCATCCGTACAGTTTTCAAACGACGTTTCGGTCAAGATGTTTCGATTTCCCGGCTATAACGTAACTGCGCCATCGTTTCAGTCCCAGTTTCTTTATCGCGATATTCTTTAATTGTATCGATTTGTCATGAAATATCGAAAGTGTTCGAAGCAGTTAATAAGATCAAAATTCACGCGTCTGTGCTACGCGTTCATTGCGAAAGAAGGACTGACACAGGATTAATTATAAAAAGGTTCTAAATTTCGTGACATACAATTTACATTTACGGATACAACGATAGTGAAGTAGCAGTGCTTCTGGTCGTTGGTTCGCCGTTAATCTCTTATCGTAAATCCACCAAAATACTAGAGTCTAGAGTAGGTAGATGAAAAACCCGAGACTAACGAATATCGGTAAGTGACACAAGATGACGTAGCTTCGGTGTCAACGTAACGGGGATACAACCTATCAATTTCTACGAGAGATTATACGCGAAGAATAGAAATTAACAGAGTGAATTAATTTTCAGCGTTTAGCTGGGCGGAGAAAATAGCGAGAAGCATCGACGAGGGAAAAAAGCGGTGCCCCGTGCGATATTTTCGGTGGAAGTGTACGCATAGTAGCGGAGGTGGAGAAGGACGAGGAGGATGAAGAGAGAAGGAGGAGAGGCAAAAAAATTCATGTCATACTCGAGTGGTTTACTCGAGCCGAATGCTCGGCGAATTTTACTGCGCTCTACTGGGCTCTACTGGGCTCTGCCGGGCTCCGCTTCGCTAGAACAAGGAAGGTCTTGGTTAAATCCAAAAGCGACTAGCACGCTTCTACTGGCCGCACCAAAGCGAGCGTATTGCGGCACCAACAGTCAGAAACGCCGCTCTACCAGACTGCACAGATCGCTGCATTAATGCCATTCTTCCCAGCCTCGTTCACATTTTTCCTTGCTTCCTTTCTTTCTCCTGTTTTCGTTTTGTTTCCCGTCTCCCGTCTCCCTTCCTTTTCCCCTCATCCCCGTGCCCGTGTTCTCCTTATTTTTTCCCTCGCGAATCGAACTAACCGTAATACAAAAAATTACACGTAAATATCGCCCGCCGGGACGATAACGAAAGCGCGATGCGACGCTGTGCTCGACTAATGAAAAGATCAGAAGCAGTCGTCGCTGTCGACATTCTGCACGATCGCCTTGATTTTCAGGATTATGGATGAGGCATGCTGTTCATTGACTAAACGATCGTCTTTGTGCTCGTCTCATCGTCGTTTCATTGGACGACGCGATTCGATTTCTAGAAATAACCTATCGCTTGTAAAAATCTTGTTATCAAGGTAATCGGTAGCAAAGGCGAACGATATAGCGCTAACGAGTCAACGATTTGATTACAGTGGCATAAATACATTTGTTTCCGAGAAAAATAAACGATATCTTGTTCGAACAACGTTGTAATACACCTCCTCATTATACGTCGCATTCGCTACGTTTCTTGTTCTTATTCGTATATAACATATATATATATACATTTGCATATATATATTTCATTCTTAACATAGCCTGGTCAGCGTCCGGCTGATTTTCATCGGTGGAACGTATCGGTCGATAGTAGCGAGCGTGGCGCAGAAAATTAGGCGAAACAAGCCTGTTGTAAGTCCTGTCGAAGATTTTGATAATACCGATGGCGGTTTGGTGAATTCGGAAGCGTTGACCTGGCTGCGAAGCGAGGCTTTCCGGCTGATCACCCGGTATGGACACACTTGCGCGCATCTAACACACGGTTCAAGAACCACGGGGAGATCGAGTCCGTATGAGAGTACACCACGATACATTCGGGGATGGAAGAGGGTGAAACGAGGAACGAGCAGATAGAAGCAGATACCGATAGAGGGATAAAGAGGGAGCCGGAGAAACGGAGAAACGGAGAAGGAGAAAGGGGTCTGCGCGATGGGATGGATGCTACACAGTACGCGGACGGTCTTAGCGGTATCTTGGCTGCCTCGCTGTCCTGGGGGCGAGCGGCTAAATACCTCAGGATTGTTACTATTGCCACCCCTTTGCACCCTCTCCTCCTTCGCCCAACGGGCCACCCACCTCACCCCTTTTGATACGATGGAATGGGTTAATGCTATTGATTCACGTGCACAAGGTGCTTGGGTAGAAGCGGCACCGACGGCCGCCACTGTTTGACAGTAACGGATCTCCCCTTGTCGCTCTCTCTTCCTCTCTGCTTCTCCGCTTCTCCGCTTCTCCGTCGTCGACCATCTTTCGTCTCTTGCGTTCTACGTCCTACGAGATACCTAGACGAACGCGACCATCCAGCTGCTTGTACCTTCCGTTGCTGTCTCTCACGGAGTTTGAAAAGTCCGGCTAAGATGGCACGTTTAAGCGTCCGATCGAACGCTTTGGAATGGGAACCGGCCGACACTTTGACTTTTACGTCGGACCTCGTTGCAAAAACTTTCGACTTACCTCTTTCTCGCTGGCCGATAACGTATCGATTAAAACGAGAGATCGAGGTGAATCGCGTGGCCGAATCCTGCCTACCTTTAATCAATCTGGAACACGACGCACGATAATTCGCGATTACGACGTTTCGTAGAATTTCATTTTCTCGTGTATATAGTACTCGTATCGTCGTTGTTAACGTTTAAACAGCTAAGTGTCAATTGCGAATAATTTAACACTAAATTATTATTTCTAGCTATTAAAAAGTATTTTAGAGTTTGTCATAGCGCACGAATTTACGAATTTACGAATTTACCAATAAACAACGTTTAAATCGTTAATCAAAGTTTCAAAATCTGGTTTCAAAGTCAAAGAGATCTGATATATTTTATAGAACTTTCAGGAACCGTTAACCTCTCGTAGTTTTCTGTGTCACAGCGTCGAGTCTTGTCGAAATGGATTAACATTCGTCGCATGATACAAAATCGTACAAATATTCCTGTACAGCGACCTACCTACCTTCGCCATCGTGAACGCAGATAGTTTATATTATTGATCTTTATGCGCATGATATTTGAACATAAACGGCGATGACGTCTCTAGTATTCCAACCAATGAATCGCCCTCTCTTGGATACACGCTAGATGTACATGGAAATTAGTCGAATTTCCAAATAGAAGTGAGAAAAACGAAGATTTAACCGATCGAGACAAATGTATAGTTTCGTTTAAGCTTAGTCGGAACACTCGGAAGGCCCGGTAGGATATCTGCTTAATAAAGTACCATCGATACGCGTAAGAGGGACAGCTACGCTAATGCCATGAACGACGCATTAAATGCGTGGTGCGAATATCGGCCGTTCAACCCCTCGCAGTCGTCAGCCCATTTTCGTACTTTTGAATCGGAGCCTTCTCCTCCACCGAGTGATATCTACTTTCCATTTGTCTATGGACGGTTATTTCCAAATTATACTTTTATCGATCTTCAACGTGTCAAATAACTGTCCCCGTTAATAATTCAGCCAAATCAGATAACACGTGTATTCTTAGAACGATAGATTTCTTTCTAACCTGTCACGATACACGTCCCAAATTTGGCATATTTCAATAGAAAGAGTAATAATTCATCGACTATAAAATATTCCCGGAAGAAATTAATTATTCGAAGATAGGACAGACGTAAGAATATAAACGTATTACCGGTGATGATCGTGGTTCGATGTTCATCGTAAAGAAAAAATTGCGACACGACTTGTGTAATTCGATTTTCTTTTGAATAATCTTTCCGGAAGTTGTTCCTTTAATACATCCTTTACGTAGAAACTACGAACGTTGCGTCTGTGGAGTAAGAAAACTGCAGTTTCGCAAGTTCGTGTTATTGGGCACGATATATCAAAGATAATAAAGCTGGAACGAAACCATCGTGCTTTCTTAAATCATCATTGGAGCACGCGATAATATACATGCGAGCTATCTGCTCTTTCGTAATCGTATCGTCTCCACTCTGCAAATATATCTCGCAAACGGGAGGAACGGTACCTTTCGGAACGATGGTCATTCACGATCGTTTTTTTTCTTTTTCTTTTTTTTTTTTTTTTTCGTTAACGGTCAACACGTACATCTCCGTGAAGAAGCAGTTGCTGCAATCAGCAGCTAGTACAGCGATTGCCGGCGTGACTCGACCGATGGAAGCGCGTTGCGTCCAATTACGATAATGAGACACGGTCGTCGTAAAGAATGAAACGGATCGTCTGGACGGCTGGATGAACAATGTAACGGCGCACCGCGTTCGCTGCGATACCCAAATACGTATAGAAACTGAAACGAAGCGGCGAAAGACACCGAAGGAAGGGAAATTTATCGTCGTGAAAAATTCAGTTGATCGGAAAGGGAAGAGGTTCGACGTTCTTACACGACTATGTTACGCGTTACGCGCGTTGCCACCGACAAATGCGATAAGAAGCGAAGGAGGCAAACGGCGGATTATCCGCGAACGGACGAACAGACGAACGGACGAACGGACGGACGAGTAAAGAGGCGAGACACAGTGCGCTCGTACACGTACGTAAACGGATGCGCGTAACGGTGGTTGGATATGTTACGTACGGTAGACCGTGGACGAGGACGCTATTTCGGGGGCGAAAAGTTGCATGGGAAGAAAAACGAGCTGGCGGCAGAGAGAGGTACGGGAAGGCTGAAGTAAGAGGAACGGAGAAGGAGAGAAGGTGGAGGGCAGGGAGAAAGTCTTAGCCGGGGGCGTACATTATCGTGACGTGTAATACAATATGCAGATAGATATTTGCAACTCGCACACAGAGTTCCCGCAGGCAGCAGCGGCGCGCTCCGGCGCTGCCCCATGCTGCTCTCGGAAGTGCGATTGGAGGGAAGGAAGATGCCTCTGCTGCTCTCTGTTCGATCAACGATACCACCCTCCTCCTTGCGCTTTCTGCGGCCGGACACGAAGAGCGGCTCGAGCTGGAAGGAGAGGACGTCTAAGGACGAGAGAAAGAAAGGGACGGTAAGGTGGGGATCGGAGGGGGTAAGAAACTGTGAAATATCGATTAAGTTTGCCAGTAAGACAAGGAACGTCCGCGAGGCGAACCTGCAAGGTGGGAGGGACGATTCGAAGGTGGCGGCGGTGGGTGGTCAGGAAGAGGGGAAGGTGATATGAGCATTGTATCGGGGAATTAACGGTACTCCCTCCGCTCTCTTACCCGAACCACCACCTCCTCCTTCCACCGCTTCTCCACCTACTGCTTCTCTCTTCTCCCTCTCTCGCTCGTCCTTCCGCCTTGTATTCCTCCTTGCCCTTCTCTTACCACCGATCCCTAGCCGTCTTTCGAATTCCCTCTCTGTTCGCTCACCTACGATTCTCTCGCTCTCGCCGTTTCTCCGTCTCTCTATTACATGTATACGCGCGCATGTATATCTTTCCGTCTTTCTCCCGGTGGCTGGCTCTCGCTCGCCGTCTTACGACTTACCCCGCTCTACGACCACCTTCGTATTCGCCTCTGCCCAGCACACGTCCCAGATCGGCTCCCGAGCAACCCTCTATCCGACGCTGGTGTGTACAGCAGGACGAAGCATCAGGGGAGGATGGCTCGTGCTTTAGACAGAGGGATGCAACGGGTTACGGAGAGATGCGAACGTATACCGAACTCGCTGCTCTCGCTCGCTCGTTCCTTCCTTCGTTCGTCCGTTCGTTCGCTCGCTCGTTCGCTCTGCTCCACCGTGTCCTTTCGTCCCCCTTTATCGCCTTTCCTGGTCATCGATGCATGCTTCTCGGTGTACACCGCGGACGCGTCCTTCCTCTGTTATCTGGACGCTCCGTAGGGTGATCAGGAATTGCATGTCGAGTACATGAATCACGCGAGGCGCGCGATCGATAAAGTTTCAGGCAAGGATTTTGATCGTCGCGTCTCTCGTGGCTTTACGGGGATAAATTCCTTCGCGAGATACAGACCGATAATCCCGTCGGTCGTTTTTCCTTCTTCCGCGCCGACTGTTTCCCTCCTTTGACAAATAGACTCTTCCTTCTATCGGCCTGTGCAGCGTGTCGAGAAGCGTGATTCGAAGATGCCGTTCGTGTCAAGGGTCGGTGAAAAGTTTCGCGACCAAGATTTTAATTATTTTATCCAGCCTCGAGCGTTCTTTATACAGTCGAGCTGCGCCGAACCGACTCGCACGCTGTACAAGAATTTATTACATTGTGCTTCGGTTACCACGAGCGAGACGCACGTTTCTCTAGAAACGATAGCGATCCGCACTGCGTTTACAAGCAAAGTTCTTTATCGTGGAGCGATCGAAAGAAGAGATTACCGTTCTACCCGTGTCAAACGCGCGTCACTCGGACCAGCGCGATTTCTTCGAAAAAATCGACATTGAAATCGACCAACGTCTCTCGTTTGTTCCTATGTACGCGTATGAAACGCAGCTCGAGATTTACCTCCGGTACCGTCATCGCATCGCCGCTACTCGCAAAACGCATGTGTCGACGATTTACTCGATGCGATGGGACGCGAGATCTGTCCCGACAACAGGTTTCAGAAATCGGTGATAAAATTGATGTAAACAGCCACTTGGCACGCTGTTCGCGCCGAACGTTACTCCCTGGAGGGTTCCCCCATGGTCTTCCTTGCTATTATACTTTCTCGCTCGCTCTCTTTCTCCATAACCTACCCTTTCGTAGGAAAGAGAGAGTGTGCGAGGACCGATACCAAGGAGACGTAACGCGCGAGAGGCAACAGCAGCAGCAGCAGCAGCAACAACCTCGTCCTGGCTCGAGCGTAGAAGAGAGCAAGAGGGAAAGGGGGCAAGGCGATACGAGAGGAGCGCAAGGAACAGCCATAAACAGCTTGTTGCTTCCGCGAAACTGCCAAGGCTCCTACGGCGTAGCTCGAACTCGACTCGAGCTCCGCAGCTCGCCTCGGTTATACCACCTATCTGCTAGAATGGCCTGGGTGGGCGCAAGTATGCGTAGAATGTGAAAGATTGCCCCGTAGTAGGAGCGAGAACCGCGCTCCACGCGACCGTTTTTAAGCGACGAACCTGCGTCGCGTACGTCCCACCTACATTCGTCACCTCCGTTTAGAATTGATAATACACGTTTGCGATATAATTTTTTACAAGTTACGTTTCACTACGTGTTGGGCTCGACGCTTTGTATCAACGTGATTCGTCTAACTTGGCGCCTAAAAGGTACGTTACATTGAAAAATTACAAATAAAATCGTTTGGTTTCGAACCAGGCATCGAAAATAGGTAGGTACTATAGATACGTGACATCTTCTCCGAACCACGCTCGATTCAACGATCGAAGAATTGGAAATATGGTATTTCGTCGAATTTCATATCGCGCAATAGCGCGACCATCCTGTTTTGTACCGCGTTTCTAGCTGCATTCGTAAAGGTTCGTTATCCAACGAAAGCGGCGATGTATCGCGGTCGTGCGTTTAAAATTTTACCTGAAAGAACAGCGGCAGTTATTAATCCAGATATCTGAAAGCAAACGAACAACGGGGTGCTCGCTTCTTTCTCAGCGAGTGCGTATACACGGAATATCCAAGCTATTTACACATTAATCGTTATTCGCTACTAATTGTTATTCGGTGGTTGCAAATGGGGCAATTATCGGCGGAACGGATCGTTCGAGATAAACGATTTCGCGATAAGCGATAAAGACTTTCGTAGATTTGCTTTCGATTGATAGGCCTGCGCGCCAGCTGCAGCCCGATTACCATGTAACGCTCGATATACACTCGGTATACACGACGGTGCACACGCTGCAACCTAACAACGATCGTGTGATGCAGCGATTACGCTAATTCATTCGGCGGTCTTGAGAACGGTAGATCGATCGCGGATAACCGGAACGAAAACTTTAGAAACGTTTTATCTCTTTCTTATGCCACGTATCGACGTTTCAACGAACCATCTGTACGTCGTATGGTATTGGTAAAAATTATTCGCGCGTAAACGTATGTAAATTAAAGTGAGCTTGACAAGCGTCGTCCAACCATCGATTCGATAACGTCACGAGTATTTGTACGTGCAAGGTTTCGATCTGTAATTCGGTTGCGAGATACGGCAAAAACAACGGGGCTAGCAAGAAAATGAAATCAAACGATGTTGCGTAAGCGAGATCGGTACACGGATTAACGGAAAAATGCGAATCTTACGTAAACGGTTTTTAAATCTCGTTTGACACACATAAGCTTATTCCAAAGACGGTACCTCCAGCGTGGTAACCTTACGTTCCAGTACAGTGCTCGACCGAACGTACAGCTAATTACCGAGCGTGTGCCGCGGCGTGCCAGGTACACGAGAAACTAATAGTCGCCAACTAAGCTGTAACAACTGTCATTAACCGTCATTAACAACGCACCGCTACTTCGCGAGCCTGCCATAAAAAAAGGGGGCGGGATACGCGAGGGAAATCCGCATGATTATTATCGCCTGGATGATTGTTTGAGTTGTTCGCGTATCTGAAAGTAAGGTAAAGGATAATATAATTATATCTAGGGCTAAGATCGATACAATTTTATTTCCAATTCGATGGAAACGATCAGAACCTCGAATGTTTGGCGGGGTTGAAAAGTGAAACAGCATAGTACGATCAGAAATAGAAAGCGGAAATTGCGGTAGAGGTATTTAGCGTGAAGGGAATAGCCTGAAACAGAGAGTAGCTACTCGCAACATCGGATTAAAGGGAAGAACACATAAACGGTTGCACTTTATGTTCCTCGAAGTAGATAAACTTCTGCGACACGAGGCTCGGAAGCTTAGAAAATTAAGGTCAGACTGAAAAACTTGCCATGGTAAATCGACTCGATTGACCTCGAGCCGATACGCGCCTTTCGTCATTTTATCATATACAATATACGGTCCGTTCGTATCGCGCGATATCGAACGCTCGAAGCTTCGAAGATTAATCGCGACGGTCGTTTGAAAATGCGTAAGCAGCGTAAGATGCGTTAAATCAGCGATACCATGGGTAGAGTATCGGTAAGGAAATTTCGTAGGTTTTGAATCGCCGAGAACACAGGGAATCGATCTGAAACGCGGGATTCGCGCAACATCGGATTACGGAAAGGCATGTAATCGGCCGCAGGCCTAGCCACGTCGGAGCGGACCAACTTCTGCGAGAAGGAGCCGCGAGATGGGTGGTGGGCAACGCGCGGAGGACTGGCAGGAAGCACGAAGAGATCGGTGGATGCTGAAGGGTGAGATAGTATGGGTGGCCGCCGAGAGGTTTGGTAACGCTGGTTGAGAACGAGGCAGAGGCAGAAGAAGAGAGGAGGTGGAGGTGAACGCCAAGGGTTCTGAGATACTAACCCTTGGCCAAGCCGCACCCCGAGGTCCAGAATAATCTACAATCCATATCAGTCTTAGGTAGTCCACCCAACCACCCTACGCGTCTCATCCTCCCAACCTACAACCACCTTTAGCAATGAGAGAGTTCGCGTTCTCGCTTCCTCTTCCACCCCATCCCTCTACATACCCTCTCTTGTCGAGCTCTTCTCTCGCTCCGTTGCTCTCGTCCTCTCCTCCTTCTGCACCTTTCTCACTTTCGCGTCCATTTCTATCTTGCTTTCCATCCACCTCCTTCCGTCTCTTCAGGTGCTCCTTCTCTTCGTCCCTCTTCTGCTCCGTCTTAGCCGCAACCCTTGCCGGGACCAGCCGGCTAGTCAATACCCCACACGTTCCGTCCTTATACATGCTGGTGCTGGTGCCGGCTCCTTCTATGTATGGACCCTAAACCATCTCCCTATCCAGCCCACAGCCACTCCGACTCCTTAACGATGGAACTATACCCCAGAAACCCACCCGCCGTCGACCTTCTAACGCCGCGTCCTGCGAACGATAAATTCGCTCGGCAACTGGCGGGCTGCTGACTCGAGTCATCGAACACCTTCCAAGCGTACTGCCGTGTTACTGTCCACTGACGAGCCGCCAGAAAGCTTACTCGAATCGAGCCGTACAAACTGCGAACGACCATCGTTCGATCAACGTATTCGTTGCAATTCTTAAACATCGTGCGAACGTCCACGTTGTTCGAAACTCGTGCACTTGGATACGATTTGGATCGAAACGATCGCCAGATCCATTGAAATTGCAAGGATCTCGGAAAAAACGTCTCGCTTAATAGCATAACGGGTGATGGAAACGACACAACTTCCTGCAACGTATACGTAGAATTTGATTAACCGGCTTAGACATCCGTAAAGTTGGAAAGGTCGGATAAGAATCAATGACGATCGAACGAAACGAAAGTTCATCGCTCGCGCAGATCAATAATAAATAGTTCACGCGTTAAATACGTCCATGTACGTAAAGTGACAGCGGTTCGTGAATATTTAAAAAGCGTATTTCCTGGGGAAGGATCGTGTCGCGAAATCTATTTTAAATACGAGCATCCGTTAACGGATATATTTGGAACTGGGAACTCTATTCCAAGACGACGTGCAACGGACGATATCGTCAATGTGCATACAGAAATATTGCGATGGTGAAGGACCTGTCTGGAATTGGACGATCGAGTTAGTCGGATCGAGAAACACGGAACGGTTGTTCTCATTATCGTTATTAAGGACCTTTCATTTCGGAAGGAGACAAGAGCGGAATTGAACAGAGAAGGGGCAAATCTAGCACGGGAAGTCGGTAGACGAAGTATTTATTATAGAACCGCTTCTTGTCACGGCTATTCCTATGCTCATTCATAGATAGAGCTAGCTACGGAAATTCTCCATGAAACACTGCGTGGGAATAGTTAGATTCATTCAAGGATCGGCGTCGAGTTCGCGACGTCGTGTCAAGGTTCGTTCATGATTTATCTACGTTTTTCCTCAAACCCTTTCCGTTTAGGCACTTTGTATACATATTTCAGCGACGATAAACAATAAGAAAAGAGAGAGAGAGAGAGAGTGGCACCGTATACGGCAACGTTAATTTATGTTTTCTTTCATATTGAGCAGGATATACAGGCCTGTACGTACCTTCGAAACGTATCTTGAAAGAAAAGGAAAAAAGAAACGAGAGAAAGTAAGGCGAAACGATATAAAATATAGTAGCTATCATCTGGAATATATTTTTACCCGTAGCTACGTATAAGTCATTTTCAGAATAAAGTTTGTCCCAGTTTCGTTGAAACATTCGACGCATTGTGACAGCCCTTTGTGCTTCCCGATACAACGGCATACAAAATTGAATCGAGGAAACTGCGCATTTTCTGTTGCGTTAAAAGACTAAAAAATAAAACATCTATTTCCCTAACTACCCGCTGGTTTTTGACGTCTGTGACATCGATAATTCATTTTCCAAGTTGACTAGTTTCCTCATCGAATCAATAATTAGAGAGTGATATTTTAACAGACTAGTTTGAAATCTACGAACATTCGATCTTAATTCCACTGAAACCATTTCCTTTGAAATATGGCAAGCTTTATTCGAGTGTCTGCAGTGTGATCCAGCATACATCGGTCAGCGAATAAGTAGAATGCGAGAGGCAAATAAAAGTTAAAATATGGTAAATGACTATTTCTCCGTGGAAGAATGAATGAAGGTTTCTTCTGCAAACAATGAAGCTTAGGGCTACTTTACGACGTATCTCTGACAAAATAGCTGTGTAAACATTGGAATTGTCAGGAATATTACCGGGCAGAAAATTTTCACTTTCGCTTTCCTGAATATTCCACAAGGTGTCAACCATATATCTAGGATAATAATTCTTTTCAGCGACAAGCAGATACCCAGGAAGCTGTACATCGGTTTACAGCGTTACCTGCTGCGAAAAGTACCTTGAAGATGCGGAAATAATTGCAAGCCGAAATCGTGCTAGGTATCGTATTCCTCCGAGTAACTTCAACAATATTTCTCATATAGTCCTCATATTTTTGTAAATATATCTTGTAATTTCATAGTAACTGTACCGGTTACCTTCCGCATCCTTCGTAGCTTTTGTAATACTTGATTATAATAGGAATAACAGTAAAACAAAGAAATTGAAAATTACGGGAACAAAGGTATGCTATCGATTTTACGTCGGATTATTAAACCAGCTATAATAACCATTAAAATTGATACTGTCGCTCATAGTTGTCAACCATTTTTCATTATATGTTCCACGTAATATTTATTTAGAATATTCATTTTAAAAACTTCTTTCTCTCTTATATAATATATATTTTTAATATGTATCAATTATCCTTAATATATATACATATTTCGATATTTCTTTTCCTTTTTTACCCTATAGCTAACTATACCATATTCAACCGAATGTAAGACATTTGAAGTAGATTCTTAAGGTAGCACGAGTATATAATATAAAACGAGTATATATTTTCTTTCTACTTTCGATCGATCATTTTCAAATCACAATTTCAGATCAATATCTTACGATTATTATACAATTTATTCTAGAAACATCCTATCCATCTTACACCGTGTATACCTATGCCTACATTATTATCTTATTATCTTGTTCTCTCGAAATTCATTACTTTTCTTCTTATCTTGAAATCAATTCGCATCGCGATATGCTTATGTCACAAAAAGAAACCACATACTTACAGTGTTATTACACATACGTACATAGCGCACGTATATGCGTACATAGGAATAAAAAATAGTGCAGTTACCGCCATTCGTGGTTCATCGTTCGAGAATTAGTCGGATTTTGAATGATTTTCGTAAAATGACAGATTAATCTTGACGCTCAAAATTGCTTTCACGACGATGGAAATTATAGCAACGCATAGAGCGATTCGTGGTAAATCAGTACAAGCGACAACCATTTTCCTCGCCCAGGTACGTTCGTTATATTTTACGGACTAGGCACTAATATTTTACAGGCCTGAACGATGTCGAATCCAAATAAAAGTGATCGAGTAATCTCGCACACGGATACACAGCCATCCTATAAAGCCATTATATAATACGCATATAATTCTTAAGAGTAAAAAGGCACCTCCGGTGGTAATTAGCCATCTCCATTCATTCGCAAGCTCGCCAATTATGCATACTTAAATACACAATTAACTTCTTCTCCTCCACTTAGTACCCACGATCTGAATTCGAAAAACTCTGGGGAATCGGAGCGGTCCACTCGACTTCCGTGGCGGAACAGTGCGTGAAAGGGTTCAAAGCCTTGCGCGCAGAACTTAAGTCCCCGTTCGAAAGGGAAAGGAGAGGAAGACAGGAGAAGAGGAGGACAGAAAGAAGAAGCGAGGCATTGCCTCGGCGAGTAAGGTTAAGGCAAAAGGCCTTGGGGCCATCTTTAAGCACTTGGCCTCTCCGTCCCTCCTTAGGTTCCCTCTTCTTTTCGTCTCTTTCTCTTTTCTTTCGCTCTCGTCTTCTCTCTCTCCCGAGTGAACCCCGTGTCTTCCGCCAGCTTCTTCCGTTCCGCCTCTCTTCATCCTTCAACCTTTTAGTCGCTAGGTACGTGTCTCTCGTGAAGCTTAGTGAAACGAAGGGCACTTGGCATTCGGCCACCGGTATGGAACTCGCGCTAATGGTTCGGGCTCTTGGACCTTCAGAGCAGCGCAACATTGTCCTGACCGGCCTTCTCTTTTCCCAGAATTCTGCGTGTACGTCGTCCATCTTTTCGCCGTTCTCGCGAGCTGCCTTATTCCCTGAACGATCTGCTTGCGCTCGTCACTTTATGTCTCATAATTATTGCTCGTCTCTACTTATTTTACGCTGCCTATACCTTCGTTTCAACCCTCTGCGTAGCTCGCTTCTCCTCCTCTTCTTCTCGCGCGTGATCAACGATACCCGGTTAAACGAACTTTCACGTCGTACCGTGCAAACTTGATATCGATCGAATCGTTCTTTGGTCGATGAAACGAAAGCGTTGTTCAAATATCAAGATTCGACGAATCGCGATGACGCGCGACGATATTTAATTATTCGATCGTACGTAGAAACTTTGAAAGAAAATACTCTTTGCAAGTCTCGTTCTTTGTTCAACATCCTACGCTGACACGGACGATCTTCCTTCCTTAGCCCCGATGTTCATATCGCACGGAAGAGATAGGCGAAATAGCACGTGTCAAGTGTAAAAGTTTTCCGCAAGCTGTATAAATCTCAATTTTCTTTTCGAACTAAAAGGTTTTCAGCCCTCTGCATTTTTCAAACGTTACGATAAAATTAAAAACGAAAAGACCGATTAGTATCAATAAGAGTTCACGAATATCTCTATAAAACAGATTCATACATACGTCCCTTATACAGTCAAGCTAAATCAGAGATTTCCTATTTATTCCCCGTTTGCTGGTAATATCCGATTGTAAACAGCTTCGCGAAAAATGAGACACAAAACGAGATTAACGAAGATTTCGTTGCTTGCCGATTGGCGATTCTCAAAGCGAGAATTGATTATAATTTTAATAAATAAATAAAAAAAAAACTTGACAGCAAACCCTTGTAAAATACGGTTTATAAGCCAGAACATCGTCTGCTCGTAAAACAGCGACGATTCGTGTTCTTGGTGAAAAAAAAAAATCCGAAGAAACTCTGGTTACGCTATTGCAACCGAGCGGCTACAATGTCCGTGTGGGTGCAGCTGCACCTGTACCTAGGAACCGCACTTACTACCTGCTTGCGGATGATGGAACGTCGAAGAAAGAAACGCGTTCGACGGTCAGGCGGCGACGAGAAGAACGAGGCGCGCAGAACAAAAGGAAAGTAGATAAAGGATAAACACATAATGCCGAGGAAAGAAAGAGTTTACGTGTTCTCCGAAAACTGACCGATCGGTAAAGCCGGTGGTAAGATTGGAACTGCTGAATCGTGGAGAACGACTCGTGGACGAGCGAGCAAGAGGGCGGATTGCGGGCTGAGGGAAGCTGAACGCCGCGCCGGCGGAATCATGATGCGCGCTTTTCTTCCAGATCGCCGATAATTGCATCCGTAATACGGATACAAGTATTTGGTAAATATTTGAATGACGTATTGTGGCACACTGGAAATGCCAGATCGTTGCCCGACGAAGGAAATAAATGATTCTCGCGTCCGCTTCGATGGCAAGTATTGAAATTTGATCGACGAGAGCG
This sequence comes from Bombus huntii, assembly GCF_024542735.1. NCBI lineage: Eukaryota > Metazoa > Arthropoda > Insecta > Hymenoptera > Apidae > Bombus > Bombus huntii. The sequence goes on along the minus strand of NC_066245.1, from coordinate 1,318,788 downwards.
AACAGGATATTAGTAGGAGAATCTTTTACGTTGTTTCGGTGCTGAAACTTGCAATTACGCGGAAATTTATCGTCGACGGGTGTCTAATGACAAAAGAAGGAACGTTTCGTATTCCGTCGAATAAATTCGTTTCCACGTACGGATACGCACGGAGTAATTTAATCGTTGGTGAAGATGGTCTAGACGGATAGATGGCATCCGAAATTGGCAAAAACCTTCGAAAAAAGAAAAGATTTTCTCGGTTACATAAGCAAACTAGATAACTATTGCCAAACTGTCGAGGAAATATTTAACTCGTTTTCGTACTTCTCGCCCGTTTATTAATTACTTCTCTGCTTCGATCCATTTCCTTCTCCTCTCTTCTCGGCTTTCATCTCGTTCGTTCCACATACTCCGTTTATACGTAGCGTGCACCGATATCTTGCGTTACGACTTCAATTGGGTCACTCGTGCGAAATAAATGCCCTTAAACTTGCGTAATAACGATAAGAACAGGTACCGTGATCGAAACAGCCATTTTGGACGCACAAGTCGTTTATTATAGTGGTCGTATAGCGAACAAATTGACCTGCGTTATAGTTGGAACTTTCGATACGTTGCTGCACGCTGGTTGGACCGCGCAATAACGATTCTCCTATATCACGCGTCGACCACCCACGTCGTCAGGCGTTACTCATTACCATGTAGTTCGCGTTTCGCCAATGTCTATATTTGCTAGTATGTCGTCGAGATTTCATCGATCTAGGTAAGTACTCGAACAAACGAATGGCTCGACCTGGTCAGAAGCAGCGCAGACAAATCCTGCCACTCGCATAAATGACAAATGGTTTAACGCACAGGTTCAACTGCGAGAAAGAAAACCCTGGATATGGGATAATGGGCGACTTTAAATAATACATACACGTACAAAGGATGTCTCGAGGAACCTTCGAACAGATTTATTTTATTTATTATTAAGAGACATATACCTGTACAATACGAGACAAGAAATACATGGAGATTTCGACCTGACCATCGGTGTTCGTCCGCTTACCTACGCTAAACCGAAAAACTTTCGTTCCTTGCTACGTCCCTCTTGCGCTGCGTCCCTCTTGCGCTGCGTCCCTCTTGTGCTGTGTCACATTCTTACTGCCTGCAAAGCGTACATCGCGTGCTACTGCGAACCAGATGTAGAACTTTACGTTACTATCGATTTTAATTATTTCCTTTTAAGAAAGTTTCCGAATACTATCGAAACATAGAGAAATACGTACGTGTATGTAAAATGCTTGAAGCGAAAAGAATGACGTAGTTCCTTTGTAAAATCGTAGGAATATACGGTACACGGTATCGTATATTCCACGGCTTGAATGAATTTTTTAAAAAGGTAAAACGATCGCGATATTACATTACCGTTATGTTATAAGAAACGCTCGTTCTTTTACATGTATGTTCGTAGGCGTGTTAACCAAGCGAAATCGACCGAACATCCGAACGAACAAATTAGTTCCTAATACACAAGTCATTCTAACGATGCTGCAGTAACAACATCGTGGCAGGTAGAAAGGAAAAGTCCAACGAGGATCCTGTCGGGAGGTCGAGAGCGCCCATCAGGGTGCCTGGACTCACACACGAGCACTTGACCACCGCATCGGTGGTCATCCTTAAAGCATCGTTACTCACATACGCAGCACCAAGGTCTTCGCTTCTTTCTGTTATCCAGTGTGTGTAAGTGTGTGTAAATGGCTGTGCAAGTGCTTATGTACGTTATTCAAGGGACAGAGTACCGTAAACGCACGTCTACCTACCTGTTTTCCTTAGAGCAAGTGGTCACCGCGATCTGTTCTACCTGGCTGAATGAGGAAATTTATGAAAGTAACCTGCGAAGTGCATAGTTTGTAGCCGTGTGGTTCCATCGCGCGTTGCTTCGTGTTTCGAGCCTCGTACGTCGACGTAGTTATTTATACCTACGTTCTGATCGAAATATCCAACGAAAATGTATCTGCTACATTTCGTCGCTTTTGTCGTGTAACCGTAATAGAACAATAAAAATTTACGTCGAGCCTATCTTCGCGAGCGCCAGATTCTGCTGTTAATTTCTGTTTAGAAAATCCATCCAACTTAAACCTTGGTTCCTGCCTTTGCAAAAAGATACATGCCTCGTATCTTCAACTACTCCGAGTACACATTTACTTTCGTAAAAACTCCGTCAAAGAATACTGTCTTTTATCTTCGCTCAAGGAAGCGTTGCGTTCCACTTCAGTCATCGGAATTGTCCTGTAAGAAGACACCCTCGCAAACCGAGTGCGAAAGGTGACCATCGATAAACGATAATCCGGAATCGTGAATTCGTTTTGAATTTCACGTTAACTGGAATTCCGTTAGCCGTCGCGTTCGGCTGACAATATTTTACCTGGTTTCCTGCATATCGTTAACGATTTATTCATCTTACGCGCATTATATCCTGTTCGATCGTATTTGATATCCGACGTATTTGTATAAAGGGTGTACCCGGCCATTTTGAATTTCGCTCTGTTGAACCGTCGCTTCATCGACGAGCGATTTTATAGCGACTCGTTACGATTTGACGGTACTACCACTACCCGTGATACTCGTCTTCGGGGTTATCATCGGTATCTTGTTTTCGTTCGCGAAACAGTCCTTTAACGTTACCGCGGTCTTAGACATGCAAGGTACACACTTTTACCTCGAGCGCACCACCTTCCAGCTACGCTAATCTTTCGCAGATCTCCCACGGAATCTCATTAGAAATTCATAACCGTCGCCTCTCTCGTTCCGTACCACTGTCGCCCCCTTCTCCCTCCCCGGAGGCACAAACGAGGAAAAAACCCATGATACGAAAGAAATAAGCAGGCAAAGTACATTAAAAATTAATTACTTTGCTGATGGAAGCTAGAAGCGCCTAGTGCGCTACACCACACCCCCACCGTACTACAGACTCCCTCTTGCTTGCCTTCGTATTCAGCCGTCCGTGAACGAGCTAGGTACTGCATTTCGCCTCCTTGTTTCAAATACTTTCAAGTACCGCGGTCGTATACTTGTTACCGGGCTTTCCATATCAAAGATAAAACGTGCAACCGTTCGCTGATCTATCGCATTCGCTAATCTATAAAGATTTCGTTAGAACGAAATGCGTTTCGATTTAAATACCATTTCTAAACGAGCCTGGTCCTTTTTTCAAGATCGTTAACATCGTCGTTAAGCGCGTCTTTTATCCACGATCGTCGACAGGAAACGATATCAACGATAAAATTCGTCTCCCTTACGCGTAAAAACATCTGTTCGCCAGAGTCTTTGCTGAATCGCGTAAAACAAGCATAAACCGATGGATCTTCGGCGAGAATCGATACGTTCGGCGAACGTTGGAGCATCGATCACGAATCCAGTCTGCGGCTGGTGGTAAATCTCATTGGCACCGTACGTCCGCAAATCGTTCTGTGGCGGTGTCGGCTAGCTAAGTTAACCCGAACGCCAGTGCCTACCTACTCATTTTAATATCAGCTTATTACCTCTAGGCCGGGATAAATAGATAAATAGATTCCGTGGAAAAGCCTCGATCGGATTTACCGAGCGGCGGGGCACTTAAGTCGCGACCCTCTTCTCCGCGACGCCGCCAGAAGAAGATAGACCGAGAAAGAGAGAAAGATTTTCTCCTTCTACCTACGTTCTCTGCATCTACATCAAATTCCACCATCCGCCACTCCCACGTCCATCGTCCTCCGTAGCGGCAGGACCCGGGACTCCAGGAGTAATTAACTCCTTAACGAAGTAAACACGACGCCATCTTAGCTTCCGCTACTACCGGCATTCCACCCCCTCTTCTTCTTCTTCGTCCTCGTCCTCGTCCTCGTCCTCGTCCTCGATGTCGTTGTCGTCGTCCTCGATGTCGTCGTCGTCGTCGTCGTCCTCGTCGTCGTCGTCCTCGTAGTCGTCGTCGTCCTCGTCGTTCTGTTCGTGTCGATTGCCGCCGTTGGTATACCTGCGCGCGTCCAGCTCCGAACGGAAGGGGAGAGGGTTGAGAGCCGCGAATCGCACTTTTTTCCCTCCATCCACCCTCCGAGATTGCAAAAGCGATTATATTTGCAGCGCATTAATGCCATTCGCGAGATGCTACGTAGGCGACGACGCCTCCGGCTACGACTTGTACGACTCTCTGGTTTCAGCCGTAAAATTGAAACACCGCTGACGCGGCCAAAGATTGCACGACCGCGTTTTGTTTTTCTTCGCCGCTCTCGCCGTTTTTAACTTTCCACCAGCGTGGCGGAACGAAAATGAATCGCATTATATCTTCATTGACTTCCAATTTCCCATCCGTCGGATGGACTAGTGCGATAAATAAGAGACACGCGGATAATACCGATTTTTATCTTCCCTCGCTGTCCTCGCGTTTTATAATTCAAATAACAGCGAGAACGTTTGACCCTTAAATGCGTGATTTTTAATATATTATCGCAATCCTTTGCGAAATATCGCTTAAAAAGTCATACTGTAAACCGATCTTACAAAATTATCGTAAAAAGGATACGATAAAAGTTTCGTTCGCGATATTCCGAAATTATTAAGCGCTGTCTCGACATAAAAGTTCGATAAAACTACAAGAATTTAATTGCCCATAGGTCGAAATAGTTTACTTCCTATCTATTTTGTAAGTTAAACGTTGTTTTACAAAACTATATTGAATTGCAAGTTACAAACGAGCACGTTACCCTACGACAGTTTAGAGTTTAGAGAGCGACTCGTTAGCAACGGAAATGCAGATGGAAATAATTCAGAATATATTGGTATAGAGTATATCTATTATTCGTTGCAACTCTAAACTCTTGTTTCCAGTCGTTCTAACATCTTCACTAAACTTAAGTCAAGCTTGATTAAATCGTAATTTACTGAAATGTTCATTTACCGCATTGAATGACAAAATTTTATTCCATATCTTCGCACAAGAAATCGTATAACCACTAAATAGACACTGTCTGCTTGTACTATATCTGTACGATATATCGTATTACCCATCGATCTCGCGAATAACTTGACACCTAATATATATATATATTATATATATACGCGTAACTGTACGATGCCGATGAACTGGTTACTAAAATTGGACCGTACGAAACTGTACCAACCAGGTCTAGTACGTACCAGATGCAACGATGTCGCATCCTTTATCGACCGTGTAAGCAGGCAATTTGAAAAATTTGCTTAAAAACAAAATCGACCGAAAAGATGTCACATATTTGACGCGTGATCGATCTATCCGAGAGATCCGGGGTCCGCGAACAGCACGAATAAGTAGTGCATTCGCAGAAAGACGGTCGCGAAAGTACAGAAAGATACGGATCCTAAAACATCGGATCGACGATGCTCTGCTGACCTAAGCCAGTGTAGTCTGGTCGTCGATATCCCGCACCTCTCCGACATCGGGTGAAAAATGTCAAGGCATGATTAATAAACGGGCCGGTGCAATAAAGTAGAACCGCGGTTAGGCCGTTTACGAGATTCGCTATCGACGATCCCAGTGCCCACGATCCGTCCGCCAATCCCGGACCGGAGACTCGTTCGGCACTGGCGGACACGTGATCGCAACAAACGTATATACGAGGCCGCGACCGTATCCGACATAATTCGACTCCGGCACCGGTGGAGTAACACAATCCAAGTTGTTGCATCACAGGCGTGGATCACATCTCTGCCACGTGAGGCGGGGGTGGAGGAGGAGGAGGTGGGAGAGGAGGAGGAGGAGGTGGCCAAAGAGCTGGCGCGGATCCTTGCGGTTGTGCGGGGTGGATGAGGGGCGAAGGGCGGAAGAAAGGGTGGACGAACGCGAGGAGCAAAGAGCGAGAGAAAAGCAGACGCCGCGACTGCCGCGGAGACGAGAGGGACAGAAGAGGGCGAAAGGGGGCCGCCGGTTCGGTTCGTTCTTTCGTTCTTTCGTTGCTCTTGGTTCGAGGCATACAGGTCGAGGGGTCCGGGTCGCACGATCCTGCTTGATCTTTGCGCTCGTGCGATCTCTCGTTCCTCACGAGACCTACCGAGAGCTACGAACATCGTCGCGATTACGTCTTGTTCGTGGTTATTTGCCTTGGCCGGGCCACGGGACCGGCTGTTTTGTTTCTTCGTGTCGGGTCCCGACTTCTTTAACCCATGAACGGGACCGTACACGATAGCGCACATATACACGACGTTCTTGCATTACCGACGCTTTTCATTTGCGCCAGAACGATCTCAACGTTGCTGTCCGAGTTCCGATCATCCTTCTAAATTTCTTACTAAACGTTAAGTTACAAGGAAAAACTGCTACTCTTGAAGGGCAAATCCTATCAACTTAGATATTAACGGTCCTGAAAAGATTCAAAGGTCGCGGAATTAGGATAAATACACGTTCCTTTCTAGTTTGTTCCGAAACAACTTTACTTTCGCCACGTTCTTTTAGCCAAACAACGTTCGGCTACTGTTGAATGTTTTCGTTTACTAGCTGGTAGTAATCGAAGAAAAGACAATCGCTATGTATTATTTAAATGTTTATAGATGAGCAGTTGGAATCAATTATTTATAGTTTATAAGAAACATTTCTGTCGAAATGTTCTGAAAATACTTCCAACTGGAATTAAAATTCAACTTGCAGCGCTTCTAAATGAAGTTGCTCGCTCGAGAGATTTGTAAATAAAGCTGATTAAAAGTAGCAAAGGTTTTCAAAAATACGAAGATTACGATATCGGTGAAACGTTACTTCTAAAGTATCGAACAACGTTACTCGACTTACGACAACGATCTAGCACGAAATTCAAAACTAGCCAACTACTTGCTACCTCCTAAAGAAAGCAAACGGAACTAAAGGCAGTATCGAATAAATATCGATCGTCTTACGAAATGTATCACAATTTTATTGATATCAACGTATTACGATACCGGTTTCTAAGCTGCTACGTTTACTATCGTTATTTCCACCACCTTCCAACAGCTATTCGCAGAACTGAGCGTCCGAACTCGTATCTCGCTCGCTCTACTGCTTTCTTCCTCTGGATTCTGTCGCGCTTCAAGGGGAGGAACACGTCGAAGAGAAGTGAGAATGGTCAGTTCCTTCGACATCCACCTTCTCTTCGATCTGCCGCGCGTTCTGCGAACCCCATACAACTAACGAGTGTTCTACCGATATTTACGAACATCTTGAGAATGTAACTCGTAATGTAACTCGTAACTTGTAATGTATTCTCGTGATTGTAATACATTATACAAGGATTAAATGAAAAAATAGCGACAGTCGGAAATAACGTATAATCAACGTACTGCTGACCGATTATCGCGATTAACTTCGTTCGTTCACGATTGTCCCGTTACGTACGACAAAAAGAGTGCCAATTAATTCAATCAACCTGCTCGTAGTTGTTGCTTGCCTCTAACGTACCACGTTGTATCTCGATGAAATCGTTACGCGTGAGTATGGAAAACAGTTCATCAATCCATCGCTCATAGCCATCGCTTGGTAAATCGGCGGACGAACATGCGGTGTGCATAACCCGATCTTCCAGAGGTTTAACCCAAGCATCGAAGCCTACCTCCGCCTATTTCCCTCTCGTTCCTCTACTATCACCCCCACATAGGACAGTGCAGAGTGTAAGAAGCGCATACCATGCTCCGAACGGACGAAGCCACTCTCCGGCAAGGATGTGTAGGTGAAAGAAAGAGAAAGGAGAAGAATAAAGCGAAGGGAGACGCCAACTAGTATCCTTCCAACTGGAGGACAGCGATACGCGAACACGACGGGACGAATAAAGATGGGACAAGCGTTCGAGCGTGCAAGTAAGCGAGTCGTGCATCTCTCGCAATTAGTCGAGATCTATTTTATTCGTCGACTGAATTTATCGTCCGTAGTGACTTTAGATCAGGCCACGGCGTGCCTCGATACGTGCAACGTGTCTGTTCACCGTGTATACGTGCAGCCATCGCGAGCCACGTTGTTTATGGTACAGATTGCACCGTGCAGATTAAGATGCTATTCACCGCTGACGCGAATCACTGCCCGATATTTTACGCCGATTTGTCAGCGGGATGCACGCTCACACTCTCGTCACGTTTCATCCACTCATGCTGCCATACAACTGTTTATACGGTCTTATATTATTTATCCACGCGCATAGTACGTCTTAACACGCTTCAGTCCGGTGGTATAACATGTATCTCGTCGCGATAACCGACATCGTATGTTATCGACAATTGACGTCCAAAGTAGATACATATTACATTAAAGTAGATACATTTACACCACTCAGAGAATATCACCTTAAAACGAGGAAGAATCGTATGGAGTAAATCTATTCGATACCAGTTACATTAGTCTGTCCTAGATACATCCAATACTATTGTTCTTTCCATCGTTATAAACCGTATCTATATGTTTATTCGCGTTGCGACGAAAGTTTCTCAAATTTCTCCTACGTATTTGAAATATTCGCTCATTGTCAATAATCCTCTTTATGGACATGGAGAAAGCATTTGACAAAATAAAGCACGAAAGTCTGCTTCAATCAATCAGAAAACAATTCCCGGAGCAGATATACCATTTAATTAAATCTTACTTAAGCAGCAGAACCTTCGTAGTAAAAATTAAAGACACATACTCTGAAGTTAAAGACATCAAGGCAGTGGTTCCGCAAGGAAGCGTCTTAGGACCAATTCTATACACACTATACGCGGCCAACATACCAACAACTACTAATAGCAAGATACTGACATTCGCGGACGACACGGCGACATAGAAAAGTGGCTTCAAGTTAAACAAATTAAAGCAAACCCCGATAAATGCAACCACATTACATTCACACTGCGAAAACAGATACCTCCAAACATTATACTGAACGGCACGCACATTAATACAAACAAGGCAAATCAAATACCTAGGACTCCACTTAGATACACGATTCACATGGAAACAGCATATTAAATCTATAATAGACAAAATACAATTAGCAAGGAGACAAATGTTTTGATTCACAAGTCGAAAATCCAAACTAAGCATAGAAAACAAACTAAAAATATACAAAACGATCGTAAAACCAATTTGGACGTACGGAATGCCACTTTGGGGAACAGCAGCAATGAGCCATATAAGCAAAATAGAGACAATCCAAGCTAAAATTCTTAGATCAACTGTAAACGCCCCATGGTACGTTAGAAACGAGGACATAGGAAAGACCTTGGAATACCAATGGTCAAGGAAGAGATTAGCAGATTCGCAAGAAGGTACAGAGGAAGAATAGCAACGCACCCGACCTGGCTGGCAGCGGAAACGGTCAACACCACCATACAAAGAAGACTAAAAAGGAAACACCCAGCAGATCTCACAAAGGATATTCTTAACAAACACGAAGATGGTACCCCATTGGGGGTAGCCACCCACATGATAATCAAACAGATAAAAAATTCTACCAAATGTCCAAATTGGAAAAATTGTGAATGTGAAATTTTAAATAAAAAAAAAAAAAATTGTCAATAATACTTGTACATATATACGTATATATATACGATAATACAGAGTTTTATGCAACTGTACGTTATAATTAATAAATATCTGACGATCGATTTCAACTTGATAATGAAATTACTACGATTACTATACATACATTATACATTAAAACGTGGAATATTTAAATCAGCGATGCATCGCGGAATGGCTGACAATAAATTTTGATTCGAAATTCTTTTCCACGGAAATTACGAAGTAAGGATTACGTAATATGTGATTTAAGCTTGGAGGATGAAACAGGCGGGGATGCTTTCCCCCGATAATTTAATATCGCACAAAACTGCGGGCCTGGTTCGTCTGGTAAGAGTATGTATCGAGACGTGGAATTGAGTGAGATAAAGGGGGACGAGAGAATGTCGGCCGTAAGGGAAGCCGAGCAGAAACAAGGCACATTAGAAATCATGTTAATACGAAGAAATTCCTGCTGAAATGTTCCAACCTAGTTTAATGGATTTGCATTCTCGAAACGAAGCCGATAACCTTTCCCGCATCGATCGTCACATCGTTCCAACAGATCCAAATGTTTATTATACGTATCTGTATTCTATTCGCCTCTGTGATATGAAATTACAAGCCGAAATTTCACGTTACACAGGCAAACTCTATTCGTTCTTTACGATTAAAGTACTGCGTATCTAATCACAATTTTACTACCGTCTTTGTGAGATCTTGCGATTCTTTATCATTTTTCGCGAAGAAACGTAAGGAAATATTTATGAAGAACGAGGGAAATGTGACGAGTTTCACGAGTTAATGTCGTTCGCGTAACAACAAACCAAAGTTACGAGTTATTCGTAACGCAAATTTTATATCGTTTGATTATTGCTGAGAAATTTCCTTCTAATTCTTAGTAACTCCACTGCGGCGAGTATTTTTTTCTACGATGCATTAATCGCATACGTTTTAGACGCGTGCCGATCGGTGTATAATTTTCCTGAAAATTATTTCATCCTTTAAAGTTGCGAATGCAACGAAATCTTCAAAAACCATTAGAGGTAATATAGAAGCATCGAAGTATATCGATGATTTATTCGAATAAACACGCTCTCAGCCATGACCTGAACAGGAATAAGTGCTACGATAGACGGATGACCGGATATGACGGACTCGCAAAAACCGCAGTAGTTACGCTTTTCTATTTGACTCTCCATTTGCTTCTTCCTCGGCTCTTTGTTCATCGGTCGCAGCCTTCTCCGTTACACTCGATAATTTGCGAATGTCCCTTCTCTTGCCCGCCCGTTTTTGCCTTGATCCCTCAACATCCTTTCTCTCTCCCATTAATCCAGTTCGATCTTTCATCGTTTCTTCGTACGGCCGAGAAAAAGCACTGCATGCATTCGTCGTAAGTTACGTAGCCGCCTGCGCGTTCTTATCCGTCACATTCTTACATGCTAAGAAGAAGAATTCACCTGCTCACGTGATCCGCATTCCCGGAAATCGAGCTTCGTTCGTTACATTACGGAAAGTATAAACTCGCGTGAGAATGAAATATCAGACGATCAAACGTAATAGCGTAAAAATTATATTAAATTAGACAAAATAAAAGGGTTTTGCAACGAATCGAGGACGAAAGCGGGCACGGGACAACAGGCAACCAACCACCGATCGAACAACCATGTCATTCAGTGACCAACGGTCGACGCGTACGTTCTATTTCGCTATACCTTTCCATTGAATTTGAGCTTTGACGTTTGAAAATAAATAAAACGTAGCAGGTATAAAGCTGTTTTTACTTCATATCGCGATTTTATAGTGCTCGATACTTTGAAAATACGCGGTAATTTAAATGGTAATTAAAGTCAATACGTGATATGTATATCGGTAGAATACAAAGATGACACTCTTTCTTTCCCTGAATTAGATTTAAAATATAAAGAACGAGGAACAGAACCGATCTACCGTCACGCGATTTTTCTTAATTATAGGTAAGCTTAACGTCTGTCTACCTATATTTTAAGAGGAGTACAATAACATCGTCAACGAATGAAATAGAAACCCGATCTAGCTTTTGCCTACATATAAAGCTCAAACGCGTTAAATTTATAAAAATCTGATGGAATTACGATAATTATTGCCATTGTAAGATTCGTTTATAGATAAGACAAAGGGGAAAACGAAGGAGGCTGTCGAAGTTAATAATTCTGTCGGGGACCCTATTACTACAACCACTTATCTACGTTTTATTTTATCGTAGACCTTCGCGCTTGCAGTTCATCGTTTTTCAGGCATTATTAGAGTACTATAACAACGATGCTGTAACAACGATGCTCTAACAACGAGCAAACGTTGGATCAGAATTGCGTAATCGAACGTAAAATTCGCTGTTGTTCGACACGAACGAAGATACGATTAAGAATGTTATCCTGGCGGAACGTATTAAACTCGCGTTTCTCGAGTCACAGGTTCAATTTCTCTCTGAAAAACGTTCGAGCTTAGAATGGCAGGAGGCGCGTCCGAAAACTACCGTCGGTCTTAAAATCCGCGAGGCGTTGTATACGAACTGCCGAGTATGGACAGGGAGAAGGAACGACAGGAAAACGGAGATGCGAACAAAGAGAGAAAGAAGGAAAGAAAGAAAGAAAGACGGTAAGACGGAAAGAGGAAGCTGACGCCAAGGTGGTGAGGAACGACGAGCCTTTAGGGGTTCTGTTTCTTCGTCTTCTTCTTCTTCGCGCAATCCTCTGTCTCTCTGTGTCTTCATCCCTTGTCTCTTTCCCTCCGACAGCGGAGGTTCGTTCGTTCGTCGGTTCGTTCTTCTTCTTCGTCTGCCGCCTTTTCTGGATCTGCCACGATCGTCCCCAGGCACGGGGGAAATATTCGTAAGAATTAAAGCGCCGGGAATTAACATTCCTCGGAGCCGTGAGGGGGGCCGACGGAGGAAGGGGTCGGGTTCGGACGAAAAGGGGATGAGAGTTGGGGGTGCGTGCGTGCCTCCCTCACTCGCGAAACAACGGGAGCATTACCACCCCTCTGCCTCCAACTCCATCACCTCCTCACCTCTTGAAACTCAGCCCTCTTTGCCCGTCTCCTTCGCTCTTCTCCAGCCTCTTTTCCTTCCCTTTTTCCCTCTCTCTTTCCGACTCCTCTTTCTCCGGTTTTTCCCTCCTCGTCGGCCTTGCTTCCTCGGCTCGGCTCCAGTCCCGTGTTTCCTTCGCTCGTCTCCGATTCCCGCGACCCCTTCTTTCCTATACACGGCGTCGTTCGCCGTCGTAGGGGAGGGTGAAACTCCGTTTTCGCAGTAGGGGAGGCTGTCTTATTCTTTCCACTCATTAAGGCGGATCGATGTGGCAGTGGATGCGGCGCCAAGGGGATGAGGCTGCCTCCGGGGGGATGGGTGAACGCTGGTGAACGCTGGGCCGAGGTGGCTGGAAGAAGGTGGAGGCGAGCCAGGCACAGCATGACATGTCATGTACCCACCTCCTCGTTCGCCCTCTCACCCTCTTTCAGCTTCTCTTACTCGCGCTCAAGCGCCACATACCTGCGAGTGTGGCTAGATATATGTATACGTATACACGTAAAATACTCGCGCATTCACCCCATCTTCTCCCCCTCCTAATAAGCTGACGCGCGCTACGCTTATTCGCCTGACTCTTACGAGGCATTCGTGTGCGCGTATCTGCAAAGTCGACACCGGGGATTCGCCAGGTTTTAGGGAAAATTTTGGCAGACGCGCAGGTTTCCTCATAGTTAATGAACGAACGAGCTTGGTTTCCGTGGTGCCACGGCATCTGCCATCGTTCCCGTATTATCCATCAAAAGAAGACTATCGCTGTTGAACGCAATTCCATTTTTCAACTTATACGCGGATCGAGTTCACGCTTCTGCGTTTATCTTTGCAAGCTTTATCTTTGAATCGGTCGTCCACGAGTTGGAAAAACTCCGCGCATACCACGCTTTCGCTCAAAGGCTCACCACCCTCTATACGTTTTATCGATTGTTCGTCTATCTGTTTCTTAACGCGCGAACACAGTCACCCTACGAGGCATAATTTCAAACACGATACCTTTCACGCATTTCCCATTGAATATTCGTAGCAACCGATTTCGCTTGTTACGTGAAAACGTAAGAAGCGAACGTCTTATCTGTTTACTGCCAATTGTACTCCGAAATTCTACTGCTTTTTCAAGGCTCATCCTCAATTCCAACATAATCATATTCAAAACGTAAAGCGATTCGCGTTGCACCGGTTGCTGCGTTGTTCGCTTCGCTCGTAGAATCGTACGCGAGATTCGCATCGTACAGCGTAGTGTGAAAAAAGCGAGGAAACTCTCGATCGCGAACAGTCACCAACGACGAAAGAACGAGTGATCGCGCAAAGGAGCAATCGAGCGGGCATGTGCGTGCCATCGTGCGAGATAGGCACACGAGCAGGTGTATCACACGGTGTTCATGATTCGAGGGAAGCGGCAAAGAAAACAGTATCAAAGAGTAACATCGTCGACGATGCTGCAACGAGGAAGTAAGAGAAAGAGAAGGAAGCGACACGACGAGCGAAAGAGAAAGGATGGGACTTGTCGGAGGGTAAAGACCACGTGCTCAGCCACGTGGTGACCGAGCCCCACCCTTCCTACCGACGACTGCTCGCACCCTCTCAACCCACCCCCAGAAGCCCCTCTCACAGCCACCTACCGCTCTCTACCCTGTCAGAAGAGATTCGCGCGCGTAAAGCCGCGCCGACGCCAGCTGACCACGCAGTGGACCATCCCGTACCGACGCCAATAAAATCTCTGCGTTACTCTCCCGCCTCGCTCCCACCCCCCTTGAACTCGCTGCCACGCCACGATACCACACGCCCGGCTCGTCGGAAAGCCTTTCTTCCTTTTCGTTGTTTTTGCTGCTCGCCACGTGGGCAGGCCAGTTGGCCGGCATCGGCCACCCAACTCAACCCGAACCGACCCGGCTGGCCACACGACACGTGACTGCTGCTCGTGCTACCCCATCAGCTGACCGTTATCTACCTGTTTGCCCGACTTCTTCTTCCGCCTGCTATTTTTTTTTCCTCTCCTTTTCTTTCTTTCGTTCCTCCTCTCCTACTGTTTATTATCTCGAATCGAAATGGGATGATAGAATTTAACGTCGCATAGGTGGAGACGTGATAACTCTTTTTATGGAAATATATACGATTTTCTAGTGATAAATGATCGAATGGCGTGCGATACGTTGAGCAGAATAGTACAAGGGAATGAAATAAAATTTGAAGAGAAACAGAGAGAGTGAGAGAGAGAGAGAGAGAGAGAGAGAGAAAGAGAGAGAGAGTTAAGGGGATGACTTGTCGTATTATCGTAACAGGCATAATACTTTGCTACATTAATATTTCATTTACTTGTAGAATCATCTTCGGTGAATAATTATCGCTTCTGCGTATAATATGGAATATAGCATCGAAAAATTAATTTTGTCAAATGTAACGGTCTAAATGTCCATTTATGACCAACTGGAAAACACGTTATCGCTCGTATTAAAAGTGCGCGTTTACAAAAATTACATTTTTACGATCAACGTGTTACTTTTTTATGCAACGATATAACGAATCTTAATCGACGAAACACCGCGATTATGAAAAGTCAATAATTTTGTTGGTTTTAGTGCGTGGGTCGTTCACGCGTAAATCTTGTCACATTCTTGCAATATTCGATCGAACAAAACCAGTTGACTTTCCTCCACGTTCTCGAGTGCAGAAATCGTTATCGATCAGATTGGGGTACGTGTCACCTACGTAAGTATTTTGCCTCCGTCTTGAGTCTCGTACCGTTGATCTTCGATATTGGATTTACAGAGAGGTAAAGTAAGTCTTTACTTTACATACTTCCGTTACCATCGTTCGGCGAATGCAGCTAGGTGTGTGTTGCGAACGAAACACGCGTTTAGCGTCAATCTGTATGGGAAGAGTGGCGGAAAAAGTCCGAGTCTTTTCCTCGGGAGAAAAAGCGCGGCAAAGTTTCGACGCAACCTCGCGTTCTATCTCATCGATTTTAGGCAGATTTTATCGGTGATAAAGTTGAGATTTATAGAAAAACGGGAGTTGCATGGGGTGTCAGACTATTTAAAAAATATTTTGCTTGGGATAGGATACAATCTTTGCCAAACAGATATCAACGTGCAATAATCGATACGTTTGTATATAATTTAACGAAAATGAAAATAAGATAACGACATAATCCACGAGGAGGAATTTTTAATTGGATAATCTGTCAAGCTCGATACCAAATATCGATTTATATAAGTAGCCGATGATGGATCGCGTCTTACTGCGGAAGACGGGTAATTTCGAAGTTACCGAGGTTTTAAATTGCTCGGCGGCACGCATGTACGTAAATTACGAGACGTGACTATCATCCTCTGGTATTAAGGTTAATGTTTAGAGTCTATTTACCAAGGCCATCGACTTCGACATCCAATACGGACAAGTTGCCGCAACTTATATACAATCTTGCCGCGCAATTGGATCTCGGCAATATCACTCTTCCCCGAGTGTCGATCTATTTATGCGAGGCCAACGAGATAACGTTTCACCGGTAACGTTGAAAATCAAGCGAAATTTTCAATCTGCTTGTCGGAAACGTCCACCTTTGCGAACTAAATATGGTTGACCGTCGTGTCTGTTATAAACTCAACGTCCAAGCGACATTTTCGTTTCGTTAATTTACCGTAAATCAGTTTACGAGCTTGTTGCAAACGCGGTTCCAACGAAATCCATCGAACCCGCGTGAACCGTCCCTATCGCGTGAAAAATCACAAACTCGAACGCGGAGACCACAGGTAGTGGATATTAAAAGTTGACGTAAAATTGCCAACGTCCCGGCATCAGGGATATTATTCGCGGCCGTATTTTCGCAGTCTCTTTCGACGCGAAATGCGAATATAAAGCGGTCCCTCGTATGGCTGCCGCCCTTTAGAAGGAATAGGAAAGGGGGCTTGGCGCACCCTTGCCACGAGATACACGACAAAGTTTTAACTCGAGCGTGTGTCGACCCATCATGCGAATTATAAGTAGAGACACGACGACGACGCGGACGACGACGACGCGGACGAAGACGACGAGGACGACGACGACGACGAGGACGAGGACGACGACGACGACGAGGACGAGGACGACGACGACGACGACGACAACAACGAGAAGGAGGATGACGACGACGGCGACAATTCTCACGGACAGGGAATTCCGAAGCGTACCGTGTGCATCTACAGAAAACACACGTGCATCGCCACAAATATACACATACGTACACACGTACTAAAGTCGTCTGCACGAATGCCTATATGTAGATTGCAGAAGAACCACGCCCTCTCCTGTGGAGGCCTTCCCCCTCCCCCCGTCCATACATCCGCCACCCGACCACCGCCTTCGCCTCATCCATCCCCAACCCCTAATGACGCAAGCAAAGCAAAACAAAGAAAGGTTTATACACCGGAGAAGCGCGCGCGCTCTCTTCCTCTCGCTCTTTCCTTCGCGTCGTCGACGTCGACGTCGTCGTCGTCGTCGTCGTCGTCCTCGTCGTCCTCGTCGTCCTCGTCGTCCTCGTCGTCGTCGTCGTGGTCGTCGTCGTCGTCGTCCTCGTCGTCGTCGTCCTCGTCGTCCCCGTCTCCCTTTCGGTACAGCAACCGACTCGCTCTCTCGATTCGCTCGTTTCCTCTTCCTCTCTCATTCCGTTATTTCCCCTTTCTCTTTCTTTCGTTCCGTCCCTCTTTCATTCTTTCTCGCTTGCACGCCACTCCGCTTACTCGTCTCGCGCTCCCTCGAAAGCACCCCCGACTCTCTCTCTGTGTCTCACAGCCCGCGTGCCGCTCGCTCTCACTCACATGCGCGCAAATGAAATCGATTAAAATGCTGGGCGCAACTTCTAGGCAGAGCTGCTCTGCCACCCTCCCTCCCACCCTTGGCCACCTTCTCACCCTCCGCCTGTTGGCCCCACGCGCTCCAACCTCCGCCAAACTCCCACTCCTTCGCTGTAAGAAACCGAGAAAACCCTTACGTGCGTTCCCGTTGCCTTCTTCCTACTGCCAACGCCACCACTCACCCAACCACCCCGTGATACCACTCGCCGCTGCAAGTGTACGTTGCGCCCCGTTCGCAAACCCGCGCCTATCCTCCTCTACGCGTCCTAATCACCACCTCGCGAGCTCCGCGAGTTTCACGCACGCATTAACCAAGACACGTAGACGCGATGCAACGTATCCTTCGCCATCGTACGTATGCTGGTTTTTGACCCGTGGTTCCGTTCGTACGATATGACCGCGGCGGAACTTACTTTCGCGGCCTTTCCTACCTTTGCCTCGCTCGTCGCTTCCTATCGTTTCGTTTCGTTTCGTTTCGTTTCGTTTTGTTTCGTTCTTTAGTTTCGTTCGTTTCAATTTTATACCTCGCACGTGTATACGTATGTACATGTAACGCGCGTTGGTTCGCGCGGTTGTGTGCGTGCGTACGTTTGCTCCGTCCGAGAGCCGCGCTCAGCCATCGCCTATACATATACGTACAGCAGAAACCTGCTCTCGTACGCCGTCGAGGGAGTCGTGTGAGTGGATAGACGAGGGTGTGCGTCGGCCGAGTGAGGCGGTGTTAGTTTACCGAGAGTAAATGAGTGCGCGGCAGTCGCAGGCTGCTTGGTAAAAACAGTGGCCCTCTTTACCTTCCCTTTCCTCCGTTGCCACCCCCGGCCACTCTCCTGGCCCGCTACTCTCTCGCCTCGAATTTACCCCCCGCCGCGCTACTCCGTTTCTCTCAAGCAACTCCCTTGGCTCACCCGTACCATGCACTCTCTCTTTCTCTCTCTCTCTCTCTCTCTAGCTTTCCTATCCTTACGATTTCCTCCTTTTCCTTACCTTTCCGATATTCCATTCCTGACAGTCTCGCGCGTAGACCTAAGATTCGTTCGTCTTAAATTCAGGAAAAGAGACGAATTATTGCACGCTTTAGGTTAGTGCCTGCTGCGCGCCATACCTAAACTCTTGAACCGACAGAATGGACCACTGGAGGATTGTCCGTTGAACGTGTTGGACAACCGCACGTACAGCTTCGCCTTACGAAATAATCAGCAGATTAAGGTGGATATCTGTACGAGAAGACGCTCCGATCGTTTATTCGTCGTGATTATTGTCACGTGGATTATCGGATAGACGTCGCATCCCTAATCCACAACGATGCGATGCTTTTCCTTATTTCACTACAAAATACACGATAATATATATATATACGTATACATTTATACTACACATCTGCCTTACTAAAACATAAAATACTTTACTTGTACTAATCGACTCGTCTCCGAATTAGAAACTTCATTTACGTATATACGTACGTATATCGCGTGCCAACGTCCTTGCTAACACATCGTTCTCGTACAAAATTTATTTTCGTATCGTATAAAACCTTAGGTATGTCGGTTTACCTAAATTAATGTAAAAATGTTTTTTTCAAACTTCGGAACTTTTAATTTACGTCCCACATCGTCTCGCAGAACTAGAACAGAATGTGTTAAGTGGACACGAATTCGATGATCTCTGGTTCTTTGCCTTCGCCGAATCAAATTTTGAACGTCGTTGAACAATTTTGCGCGGAAGTTGTTATTCGCGAAACAGTAAAATGTCCGCGATCGGGAAATATTTTCAATTCGAGCAGTTCGGAACCGTTGAGTTTTCATTGCTTAGTCGTTATCACCATAAACGGAAACGAGCGATTAATACGTTATTTTGAAAGCAGTGCACTCCGCGTGATTTGATATTCAAAAGGTCATTTAGGTATCAACGTGCTGACTGATTCCCAGAAAAAGAACTTAACATTTCGCTGCGTACAGCAGTTGACCGTATCAACTGTTTGCCGGCGACTAATTAATTTAGACAATTTTGTCAGTTGCGATTTAAATCAATCTTTATATCAGTATCAATGTTTGAAATTCAAATTGGTTGAGATATAGTTATCGTGGAAGTACCGATGAAGCTGAATTTGAACGTTGAACGTATGATCGTGAACGACTTATAACCGGACAATGAATTTTCGACGAAGACAATGACATAGAATAATTCTATCGAGCGGAGCAGAAGCTTCACTGCCTCTTATTTCAAAAAAGATCGGTCCTGGAGCAATAATCTATAACGATTGCTACAAAGCGTACGAACGAATTGATAAAAACGTGTATCGATATCGCACGATGGATCGGTCAGAAAACTTCGCTGATCCAGATACGGGTGTTCATGTGTGTGTTACGCGTGATGATATTCCTACGTATTTAACCATTATTTGACAGAATCTATATCGAAAAAAATATTTGATCTCGATAAACGATTAGATCGTTTTCTTCCAAATAATGACACATACGTAAATGAGAATGTGAGTGAAGAAAGAAAATGAAACGTTTTGCTTATTGATACCATAGTAAGATACATAAAGAGGAAGGCGGAGAAGAGGCTTCTTGATTTTGTTCTGAATTGAGTGTGGGTTAGATTCGAATCGCCTAAACAAACGCTCTTGGTTATTTGCGCTGTATTAAGCGTAAATAGCGCGCGGAAAATTATCCAGTCTCGAGTAAACTTTTGATAATAATGTTTTAGTAAACAACTAGCTGCCAGCTAAAACCTTCCCAACGCTACTAAGGGTGATAAATATTTATTATTATAGGTCATAAGTAGTATATAATATACAGGGTGGTTGGTAACTGGTGGTTGGTAACAAGCGGAAAGGGGGTGATTCTACTCGAAAAAAGAAGTCGAAAATATAGAATAACAATTTTTCGTTTGAGGCTTTGTTTTCGAGAAAGTCAACTTTGAATTTTCGCTCGGTACGCGTGCGGTACGTTATAACGGATCTCACTGTAGATCGTTGTCTCGATGGAAAAATTAAAAAAAAAATGGAAAAATTTTTATTCCATGTTTTCGACTTTTTTTTCGCGTAGAATCACCCCATTTCCGCTTGTACCATCAGTTACCAACCACCCTGTATAGGAATATATTACAAGCTCAATGGTAAATACAACGATGAATTACGGACGCGTCGGTTATACCTGAAGAATTACCGCAAATCGCTTGGCTAATCTACCTAAAACCGAGCTTATTAACAGATTGTTTGTAAAGCCCTATTTCAACTTTTAATCAATCCGCTCTGCCCTGTTAGATAAATCTTAATTGTATCTTTCGAATTGCTTCGTGCTGATATCTCTGTCCTTCCCCATCTCGCTCCATCGCGCTTTACCCTAACGGCGCGAACAAAAGTCCCTCGGTTTAAACAAAACACGCGCAGAATGGTACTCGATCGAATTTCTCGCGAACCCATCGCGACAAATCAATTTCAAGTCCAGACGCGTGTTCCAATAACATTCAACGAAAAATATTCTTATCCTTCCGCAGGATTTCGTTGCTCGACGGTTTAATTAAACGTATGTAGACGGCAATGCGCCTCCGAAGCGTTAATCGACGGACGCTTTCAATTTTTAAACACGCAACCCCACGGGGGGACGTTTTAATTCCATCTCTACCGAACATGCACGCACCGTGAAACGACGCGGATGTAAGGAAACAGCGAGGCTCGGTGGGGACTATCTCTCCGCTTATTCGAGTGTAAACGCATAAGAATAGAAACATACACGCGGCAGGCGGTGCGGCCGCGTTTTCTTACCGACCGAAGGAGAAGCAAACGTCTGAAAGGGAGAACGATGAAGAAAATGAGACAGCTAAAAGGAGGAGGTGGGGCGGTAGGAGGAGGAGGAGAGGAGAGGAGAGGAGAGGAGAGGAGAGGAGAGGTAAGAAGAGAAAGAGAAGAAACGTTGGCAGTGGTTGGTAGTGGAGGGTGCGAGAACGTGAAGAGGGTGGGAACGAACGGAACGAGAGTGGATAGGGTAGCTAAGACGACCGGCTCCCAAGTAATTATAAAATGCAATCAATACTTTACATATTTTTCACGCAAGTTGGAGGGTTGCTTTCCCTGGATCCCGTACAAGTTTCCGTACGGGCTCCTCCGTTCCTTTTCATACGGCAGCAGACGTCGTATAACACGTGCGCACAAATAATTACAGACACCGGGGCTTTTTACTCGCGAATTGACTTTGTTAAAGTTTAAACAATGGCCACCGTTACTCGCTGAAACACACGCGAATAGAACGTGAACGGAACGCTCGTGAAAGATCTTGTCATCCGCGGTTCACGTCACGTCAACTTTACCTTTGTAAGGTGCTCGTGTATAAAGGTCGCTAACCATTGAATACGTTATCGACACGCACCCTTTTAATTAATATCATCCGCTTTGCATACATTTATAACGGAATTATCGACGTTCGCTAACAATCACAAACTGTAGACGGCTGATTTTTCCCGTCGAAGACGATACGTTTATTTTACTTAAAACTTAGTTTCTAAGAAGGAAATTGTAGAACATTGGTTAAATTATTTTCTATCAAACGTTCGTTGCTACCCGTAAAACTTCGTTTTACTTAAACAGAAATGTAACTGCCGGTGATCGTTTACCGCTTTAACGTTATCAATTTACGTTCTCGAATCTATTTTATTATGATCGATATAGACAAACGTTTTTCGCTATTAGACCGAGACAATAACTATTACCACTCGAATTTCTTCGGAACTGTGAAAATGAAATGAAATTTTAGACGATGAATATGGATCGCATCCTGCAAAAACGATAATAGATTCTATAGAATTCTATAGAATAGTCAACATCGTCTGTGTTCTAATAGCGAACAGTGACGTGCCTGGTGCACGTACGATCGATCACGTCGATATTCGTACGCCATTTAAAACTGAATAACTTTCTTAAAATGGAATTAAAGAAGTTTGTTTCGAGAAGTTAATAGGACCAGTTTACCGGACGATATGTGAGACAAATTTTGAAAGAATCGCAATCGGTCGGAATCTGTAAGAAAACTACAAATAATACGTTTTGCGGATTTATGTCAGCTACAGGTGTATTACGTGCTGAAAATTTCATTAAAATCGATTATCGTTGTTACGAGCTAAAAACGGTTAAAAATGATGAAAATCGCAATTTTTCACCACTTTCTGCCTATAACTCTAACGAATCCAAAGATTCTTACGTCTTTCGGTGCCTGTTGCTTCTTTCCGTATTAACCGACTTCGACAAAACATTCAGCATATATATAAATCTTCGAAACGTGTTGTTTAAGTTTTCATTACGGGGGCAGATAGAAAAGTTTTAAAAAGCGATCTTTGCCTGTTTCTTCGCGATTCTGAAAATTGCAACTTTCTCAAATCTTCCTCGCGCGTCATCTTGTAAATTAATCCTTCGAAATTATAAAAAAAAAAAGAAGGAAAGAAAGACAGAAGAAAAAGAAAAGGAGACGAACAGCTCAAGCCCTTTATCCCAATTTTAAAAAAGTAGTGTACAAAATAATACAATAGAAAGATATAGATCTAGAAATATATATAGATCTAGAATATATAGATCTAGAAAATATATAAATATATATATATAAAATAAATATATATAATATATATATAATATAATATAATATATATATATAATATAATATATATATAAATAAAAATATATATATATCTATATAAATATATAGATCTAGAAAAGACTATACGTAGTATGTATTTGTCGGTAAAACACTACCACGGGTTATTTAATACTCGTTTTAAAAATTACTTTCCTAAAGAATTCGTTATACCGTCAAAGACTGGCCACAAGCAGCGCTACAGTTATACGTAAATGAAAACAATAAAATACGCCACATTTAGATGCCGACAGACGAAATAATATTTCTGAAATGTAAAGTCGCGAACAACGACGCCGAGTAAAAGATCTAAGGAAAATCAACATCCGTAGGGTTCGATCGATCGGAATACCAGCTAAAGAATTTAACGAATATGATAATAAAGGTGTACTCGTAGGTAGCTGCACTCTTCACAATGCGTCCCAACAGAAAAGAGCAAGAAGGGAAGTGGAGAGAGACGACTGATTTTAATAATGAAAAACGTGGTGCACCATCGCACCGGTAATTACGCTTGTACAAATGTATCACGAGATGCAAGAACAACGACGAATTCGTGACTGAGAATGTAACGTTCAAAAATGAACGAACAATGAGACCGGTCGGAGGAAATAATGTAAATTCGCAGTACCCGAAACAATAACCCTTGAGCGTCGCTCGAAAACACTCTGGTTACCCCTCGCCGCTGCTTGCTTCGAGGGAGCAAAAGAGGAAGAAGAGCCGACGTCGCGATCGTCTTTGACCCTAAATCCGTGCGCTACCTCGTGAACTTCAGAGACTGATTTACTACTTCGGCAGCCAGCGCGTTCAACTCGGCCTTTACCAGCAAACAGCTTAATTAAAATTATGATATCGCATCGTTTGTCGAAGCTTACTGCTGCTACCAGTTTTCAAAACATTCGTCGAACGATTCGAGCCAACTTTGCCCCGCATAATTGTTCGTTGATACGTTTTTAACTAACGAATCGATCGTGCAACGAGTTTGACCTAATATCGATCAGCTAGCTTTCCGTATTACAGATTTACGCCAAGGTATTTAACAATCGTGAAAACGTATCTCGATCCTATCTTCGTTTAGTTTTATTACTTGGCCGAACTCTTGTTCTCGCCAAGAGTAAAACGTTGTTTCCAATAACGGCGTTTTATTCGAGGTATTTGATACTTGTACTCGCACAAAACCGAATATATTAAATCGATGTTGTAGGATTCAACGGTTATCAGTGTTCCTAATTGATCGTACATCTTTGTTTCACGCTTTATTAGAACTAGACTAGAAACGGTGAAACGAAGAATCGAAGGAATCATACAAGAGACGAGATCAGCATGGAAAAATCAATTTTGCGTTATTAACAACAGATAAACCGTAATTACTAATCGAATCGTTCCGGTCCTCGGAATAACGATAACTGAACCCATCGAAAATTCCCATACAAGCCTCTCCATCCGATTAATACCGGAACACTATCCTTCGGGAGACCCACCGGTGCTACTACCTCCCCCATGAACAACCCCTCTGAGCCACCCGCGAAAGTAAGTAGTGAGTGAGCGGCATTCAAGGGTTGGTGACTATGGGGGAGGTAGGGGAGAGGGGTGGCAGTAGCTCCAGCGGCAGTAGGCAGTAAGAGAAAAGAAGAAAGATCGGGACGAGGGAAAAGCGCGAGAGAGAAGAGGCCAGTGGAGGGTAGGCTAGGTAGGGTGGGTACCGAGGGTACGGCCAGATTTTAACGATTCCTCTGCCGCGGAGTCTTAAGAGAAAGAATGGCGGGGTTGGGTGAAATGAGAGGAGAGCGTCGGGGGTTGGCGAGGGTGTCGAGGGTGGCGAGGGTGTTGGTGGGTAGGGATGGCGCGGAAAGAAGAGAAAAGGGAGCATAGGAAAAGACGAAGAAGGAGGGAGACGAAGAGGGCGGCGGGGCGGGGGGGTATGGGAGCAAGAGGAGGAGGAGAAGGAGGAGGATAGAGAGAGGGTGAAAGGGGGAGGACGGTGGAGATCGCGGTGGCGGTCGACGAGGGTGAGCGGGGAGAGTGTGGGGCGAAGGACGCGAAATGAAGAAATTCTATCTACATTTCCAACCCTTCATGCAGCGTCTTACCCCCTTCGCCGCCGAGACCCCGCACCGTTCCTCCCGGTCGCCCTCTTCTTTTCTCTTTCTTCTGCCTTCGCTTCTTCTTCCGCCCACTTCGTTCCTTCGGCTGCCTAACCTTCTGCCCCCTCCTCATCTATCTCATCCTACCGACGGCAACCCGACCAACCCCCCGCGCTCGCCTTCTCTCCGCGATGTCCCCTCGATCCGCGCAGCCCGCGAGCAACCACCCCGCTGAGACAATACGACCAACTCACCCCCTGCCACGGTCCGTCTTCTTCGCCTTCTTCTTCCTCTTCTTCATCCGTCGAACTCTTACACGTACATCCGTCCCTCTCTTTTTCTCTACCGCTCGTTTCCTTGTCCTGTCTCATTGCCTCTCCCTCTCCTTCCCTCTCTCCCTCTCTCTCTCTCTCTCTCCCTCCCTCCCTCTCTCTCCCTCTCTCTCATCCTAACCCCTTGAAGACCGGTATCGCCACCCACTACCATCAGCATCGCGACTACCAGAAGAGTACGCCGAGCCAGAATTCCTTCGGAGCCTTCTTTCGTTCCCTCTCGCTCTCACCTTTTCGTCCTATGCTACGTACCTTCCTGTTCCCGCTCTTCAACGGTGCTCTGGCCGCCACTTCTTTCTCTTTTCTTAAACACAAAAGCGAAAATTTTGCTTATTAGAATATTTCCAGGAGGTGTTCCCCCTTCTTGCTTCGACTACACCCTCCTCCACTCGCTTCGCGTTCTACCGGTCCTTCTTTCCTCTTGTCGATGTCCATTCGTCTTTCTCTCTCTCCCACTCCCTCTCCCTCTTTCTTTACCGTCGACAACGCGCGTTCAACTTGCTTGCGCCTTTCGTCGTCATCGTTCTCCTTGGTCTGGTCCGCGGCGCGGCGCGGCGCGGCGCAGGGCAGGGGTAAGTCCGTGCACTCAAGTGTGACGGCACTGGGCTGCGCCGTCGGTCGGGTTACTCGCGCTCGTACCTCTCGTTTCAAGCGTCTAGCCGTTCGTCGACGCCGCTGCCACTGGCGGCCATTACTATGATTGTGTGCACGGAACTTTAATTATTGTTATAGCGGCCCGACGAGCCCAGTGTATGACAATAAGGAGCACCGACGGTGCTTTGCTCGGGCAGGTGTACAAGTTGCGGCCGGTGGATGCATACGCTGCCGCGTGCTCGCATACGCGGATAATCGACGCGGCTCTGTGTGCGCACGCAAATCCTTTGCTCCCACAAAAGACTCACAGATTGCAATCTTTCGTGCTTTTCTACGTTTTTCTTTTCGCGCTCCATCTTTCCCCTTGCTACTTACCTTCCGTATTATGTTCGTTTTCGTGGCCGTTTGCCCCTTAGAATCGCTACACGGGAAAGCATACGTACGCTTTCGGGTTCGCTTTCGAGTTACATCGGGCTTTGAACTCGTAATAAATCGAGTAATTAGTCGGCTTAGAATTTGTACGGCTTGACGCGGAATAATATGCCGCGAAGAGTAAAGGTGCGTGAGTGTCTCGCGGGCCAAAGCTTCCGTCGAAAGCGAGCGGTGCGCTTTTCGAAGTTTCGCGGGCTCTTGCCGCGATCATGCGGTCGCCTCTTCGGTTACCGTGACGTCATACGACAAACTCCACGCGTTTCGTTCGAGCCGAACCATCGCAACGAAAGGGACAAAGACGAAGGCAGACAAGCTGGGGAAAGTTTTTGTCGCCGATTCAATTGAATTTTCCTTCTTGACACTTTCTCTTGGGGAACGCTCGCTTGCCTTTTCCTTTTCAACGTTCGACGCTCTGTTCCTGCGTAGTCTCGTCGGTATGTTTTCTTTCATTGATCACAGGGACGTTAACGTTCAAATCGTAGAACATAGGTGTAAGCGCGATAATTAATCAGTCATAGATAAATGATATTGCGTGAATGCATTTTCGTTGCGCCAAGTCTGTGTCTCGCTGTGAAACTAATGCACGTATATCGAACACCTTCGTATTTCTACGAAACTAATCGTATCGCGAAACGTAATCATACGATTCCACGTAATTAGCGAAAAACGACGCGATAGGAGTTCGATCTGGTAAACTTTGGGCAACTTTTTGGACGTAGAAAATTCTAGAAATATCTGTCACGAAGGGTAGCGTATAAAGCTTGCCGTGATGTAAGATACCGAATGATAGGGGAGAACGTGTTGTTGAAAGAGAGAGGGGCGAGACAGTAACAAACAATGGAAAGGTAGTCTTGGCAGACAATAGCTCGTGTGGAACAAACACGTCTCGCTGTTTCTTATCCTTCCCCTTCCCCCCTCCCGCTCCCCTTCGCCGCCGACGCTACGCCTCGCCGATGTCCCCTCGCGCACAAGCCAAACCATCGTCCCGGGCTACATTCTCCTCCGGACTTCACATACTTACGTTTTCAAGCTTTAAAAGCTCTATCGCTCTCTGCCTCCTATACACAATTCGGAACAATAGGGTGGACAGCAGTCGTACTCGCAATGATTCGCCGTAATTTTTCTATCTAAACCAGAGATGCGTAAACCACTGAAATTTGCGGTTGCGTGATTCTTCAACGATAATCGTTCGCTTTGAGCTCTCTCAACGATACGCTTTCTACGTATACGTACGTATATGTACTTCGCGTCTGCAAATTCGTGTCAGTCGATAACAATTTTAAAATACAAGTAAACGTACGAGAGAACAAGATCGAATCGAAGATCTTTGGAACATGATCGCGCGAAAGATATTAACGATTGCAGGAAAACGTCAGAAAGGTACATCCACGAATTAAAACTTGTTATTCAACAAATTGATATTAACAATTGTCGTATTAGCGGGAAAAATAATAAATACTGACTAACCTTTAGAAACAGAAGTAATTGACGATTCTTCCTTAACGATGGATCTTTAATACAGCTTTGCTGTAGGCAGATAGCCACAAAAGCGTCTCGTGTTATTTTTAACGTTGTTTATTGAAAATCACAACAGAAATTTACGTATAATCGAGTCCTAAAAGGCACGAGTACGTGGATTGGAAATTTAAATAGCGTAGCATGCGGCAAATGCCGCATGGACACGAACACGAACGATATCGCTCGACATCTATCGCCCGACGAAGCAGAAATCGAAAGCATATCCGACGTTATATTCTTTCAGTGGGATGCTTGCAACGAGGTTACACCGAATCGCCGAGACCAGCGAAACGATTTTCATTTTCTTTCTCCTCGAACGGATCGGCACAATCGGAACGCTCCATCGGTATTACGAATAGAAGCCCGAGGTGGATCTCCGATGGTGGATTTATAATTGTCGCGATCTCGCACCTAAGGAATAATGTCTCTCGAACGAGCCTTCGAATGTTTTATAACTCAAGTTGTTAATTATTCTATTGGATTTTGTTGTCGATAAAGGATAATTACGTTGTAATCTGGTCGTAATCGCGTTCTTATTAGCCGACGATCCGAAAATTCGGTGAACTACGATCTGTTCGTAACTTGGACGCATAATCGACGCTTTTACGGGGCTTGGCTGTAAATCGGTCACGATAAAACTTCAAACTCCGCCCGACCATCCAAAAACTTTCCACTCCCCTCGCGTATCATCGTCCTCGTCGTTCCGTAAGTTGCCCGATGTCGGAGTAGAAACAAAACAGAGCTGCTGCAAGGATCGCGTTAGAAAATGAAAGAGAAGGAAAAAAAGAACAGGAGCGATACGAAGGGAAGATGAGACGACGACGGTCGAAGCGAGAAGTTTTGCATACATTCGAGAAAAGAAATCTAGAATTTTTCGTATAGCCCCGTAACCTGTCCGAAGAAGCTCAAGGTAATTCTGCTATGTATATGTACACCTTCGTCAGGTAGGGACCCTCTTTGACCCTCGCAGGTGCCAGATAATGGCACGAGTAAGAAACATCGACAGAGGCGAGACAAGAAACGAAGGACGAAAGAAGCAAGAGGTCTCGAGGCCGGCGGGAGACAACAAGCGTGGAAGCAAGGACGAGGGAAAAGAAAAGGAAGAGGACAACGAATGACAAAACGGGGTTGGATAGGGGGGAACGGCATATAAGCGGTGCTGATTATTAGAAAGGGAAAGGGTTACAGAGGCCTTAAGTGTAAAAGATTATCGGAAGGGAGAGGAGCACCGAGCACCGGTATCAGCAGAAGCAGCAACAGCAGCAACAGCAACAGCGGCGGCAGCAGCAGCGGCAGCACCAGCAACGACGACAACGATGAGGAGGACGACGACGTCGTCGGCAGCCCACTTTTTCCTCAAAAGGGGAACGGCTTTGGAAAGGGGGGGTGGGAGGAGTGTGAGAAAGAAGGAGGATGAGGGGGTAGATGGTTGGTGGAAGCTCGCTGGGTAAGAGTCGGGGGTACGGAGCACGAAATGAGGGTTCCTGAGTTTTTGCCAGGCGATCAATAAAAGTCTCTATGCTCTCCTCTTATACTTGTCGTATAACGAAGTAGGCTGGCTGACTGTAAGGGGTTTGGGTGCGTGGCCCGGTGCGTGCATTAATTCCACCTCCGCCACCTCCGTCTCTCACTCATTCCACCCTTCTGGCTCGTTCCTTTTCTGGCCGGTGTCCTTAGTACACCCTCTCGGTCCCGCTCATTCTCTTCAGCCTCGTTTCGACTCCTCTACATTCCCCCTTGCCCTCTCTTATCCTACACGCCCTCGTTTCCTCTCCGCGTCTTCCTGCCTCGACTCATCAACGCTCGGCGCCTATGAGAGCACGCAGCCGGATACGAAGGGTACGACGCGCGACGAAGAGAATTCGGCGATCTGCTATACTCTCGCCGCAACGGTGTCTTCGCCGGAGCTAGCGCAGGACGCGTTTTAAGAAAATCTGACGCTCCTTCCACCGTTCTTTCTTGTCCTTCCTCCGCGTCATCTCGAAGACCGTCTGTGGTCCTGTATCCTAAGCTTTGATTCTCGCCCCTGCCGCTCTCCTCCTCCCTGGCACGTCGCCGCTTTCCGCGACAGATTTGCCTCTCGCGATATAGGCGCGCGCTGCCTCTTTCTTTCCCACACTTTTCCTCTCCGCGAACAAACGTCCGCGAAATAATTCCGCTACTTTCAGTTTGCTCCTTAAGACCGAACCTTTCGCTATTTCTACCGATTTTCATATTAAATATGTAGTTCGTGCATAGTTTATATTCCCATAGCTGTCTCACAGTTTTCCCATAGATCTTCGATATTTGAAAAGAAAATGAACAACGAAACACTGTAAATATTCGCCTTCGATAAATCCCTCGACAACACGTTCGCCGTTCACGATCTTTCAGCATTTTCCACTTTCTCGTTTACCCGGTTACTTTATCCCGTCTTACGCGTTCCTACATCCCCTTTCTTCGAACCCCATGCTCTTTTCACGTGTTTGCGTCTGCCAGTCGGTAATCCGTGTCAACGTGGATTCTCTTTGTCTAACCTCGGCTCTTGTGAAAGCACATGGTACCAACAGTCAGACACAAGAGCGATTTACAATTATCCAGCCGAGTCGACCCGCGTTGTTTTCCAACGACTTTCCTCTTCTCGAGTCGGTCGCTTCTAAACGCGCACTTGTTTAGATTTTTCGTTTTCTTCGCCTCCGATTCACTCGCTTACCCGTACGTGTTGTTTATAGTCCGTTTCCGATGTAAAGATACAGCCATAGATTCGAAAGTGTCGTCGGGACGCGATGAAAAGCTATTGATCGAAGCAACGCGACAACGTCTTGTTGATCATTTTACATTTTACAATAACGAATCAAGCCCCGTTATGCAATTTGCATCTCACGAACAGACTATGCAATATCATATCTATACAATAATATGCTTAAGCTTTTCTTATGCTCTTTGCGATATTCCATCACCTAGAAGTATACATTTGCGACGTTTTATTAATCGTATATTGTAATTCTTTGATCATTGGTAAATTATAATTATGATTATATAAATCCTTAATCTTTGATAAAAGAACGTAATAAACTAGCTTCGTTATACGTCATAGCGCGCAACGCGATTTAAAAATCGAAGTATAACGGACAAAAGTATCTGCACAAGTAACTTATAATCTTCTCGCATACCGATATCTTCGCAACCCTCGCTGACTTCCATTAGAAGTAGGAGAGTCTCCCTGCTGGACACTTGCCAAGCTACGTACCGTGCTAATAGAAACGAGAAGGGTGCAGGTAGATCGAGAGAACATTATACCCAACAGCATAACTCAATTGATAATTAACACGTCCTCCTACCTGTATTAAATACTTGCACATTTCCCTTAACAAATGTTTATTAAGACAGATATCGAAAGATTTTTCGTAAAATTTATGAATTTGAAATATTACAGTCGTACGTAACGTTATTTCTATAACGTAGTTCCAATCTTTTCTTCGATGAATTGTGCACATCGTCTTTTGCATATATTCTTTTCTAGCTTTTGCATCGTTAAATGTCGCATAAATGTCGCGTAAATGTCGCATAAACGCGTAAAAATCTACAAGTCCGATCGTTGTACATCGTAGTGAAATAAGTGGCAATACTACGTCGTTAAGGATAAAACACAGAAATTCGTTCGACAGTAAGCGTGTTAAACGCTTGTCATCCTCCTTGCTTCGTTGTTTCGTATGCTGCTGTGCAAAGCGGTAAAATCCTGCATGATTTGCAGAAAGTTTAGGACGCGTCTGAAATACAGGTAGGAGGGAGAGACGGAAAACTAGCCTGGGTCCACGCGGTTTCTCGACGCTGCTTAGAAATTCGCTCGGACAGGAAGAAATCCCACGACGAGCTTCGTGTAAGCCACGGCGGATACTGCGATCTGATTTCATTTTATTTCTTCGTGCGTTTCTTCTCTTTCCCATTCTTATCCCCCTGTATCTTTTCCTGCGCCATCTCTACCTCGTTCCCGATCCCTTCTCCACCCGCAAACATACTTCCCATTTACTTTACCACATCACGCGACGGCTGCTTCTTCTTTCCGGCCGATCAGCCCTCGCTATCTTGTATCGGTCGAGAACAAGCGAGAAGATAAAAGGTTTCGCTGGCAAGTGTAGCCGGACGAATCAAGAAAAGACTCTTTGATTTCCCACTGTCCGATTCTGGGCCCGAGAACGACGGGTTCACAAATCTCACTGGCGCGAAAAATCAATATTTTTCAAAGAAAAGTCTTCGCGATGATTTCAGCATATTAAAAATATATTATTCCGCTGTACGCTGAATCTCAATATATATACGTGGAGCAAGATTTAATTATAAAATAGGCAAACGCGATTCTAAAATTACAAAGCCGAATAATAGATCGTTGAGTTTATTCACGTCTAAATGAAAATTCTATACCTGAAAGAATACTACATTGAACGATGAAATTCATTGGATAGAATAATTTTAGAAAACCCGAAAATTAATCGCTTCTATTCTATCGTCTATTCAATTTATACGACAAATACAGCCGGATAAGTCAGAATTTAGCGTTTCTATGCGGAAAAATATTTTCTGATGGACAGAAATTCGTGGAAGTCGCAACATCTTTTCATCGTAATTTGCGACGAGCTGTTTATAAAGTTACGAAACCTATGCCAAAATAATCTTTCGAATATTTTGTCGAATAAATCGCTTAAAGTAGAAACTACCGATCGACGCTTCTTAAACGAGTTTCGACCAAGTTTCCACTTTTAATAAATTCCCGCCAACTGACATTTTCATTTGCTGTCGCGATACATTAATATAGATACAACACTTTATAGAAATAATGCGCACGATCAATATCTACGATTTTACTTCGTTTAAAGCTTATTTTTAAAGACTCATTACGAATATTTCATAAGAAAAAAACTTGCAGCTATGACACCGGATTAGATAAACGCTGGCCCTCTGACGATTAATCTGTAAGCCGATTCAGTGCCGAAGAAACTTCCTGTACAACGCTTCAAATTTTCTGTTTAACACTTCGCAAATCATTAATGCGTTATGAGCTGGACACCTGTTAAGTTGCTATCAAACTCTCAAACTTTCCGAACAGAGATAATCTCTGCCTCTCTCTCTTTCTCTCTCTCTTTCTCTCCCCACCCCCCCCCCCCCCTCTTCGCCTTACCCGTTTCTCTTTTAACAAACGGATTTTAAATTTGAGTTTGAAATTCAAACGGTTCGCCTCAAGATGGAAAGATGTCGATGCAAAATCATCTACATTTAAAATAAAATCCACGCGAAAGATCATTTACGAAACGACATTTTAATATTATTTTCGATCTTCTCACTTACGACGTCTTCGATGATTTCTCGTCGTCTCTTTGAGCGATACAAATTAAAACTCTTCGAAAATGAGGAATTTTAACTAAAAATACGATAATCCTTTGAGTCCACTAGCTTCAAGTCCGATAATTAATAAAACATAATTCCTCGTTTATTACAAGTATAAAAGAAAAACGGCAAAGAAGATTATTTCTCTGTCCCAATTCATTTCTTCTCAGAAATCGTTTCGTTTCACGTGTCATTTTTACCATATTATAAACAAAAGGAAAGTACGTGTGTTGTTTGTTGTACGTGCAGCGTTGAAGTTACCGGATCCGGTTCACATACAACCGGTAACGCGTTATAAAAACAAATTGATAAAACTGCGACTCGGCGTTATCGCAAAGTGAGGAGAATATGTTTGCCTCCTGCCCCTACAACGATTCTGATCAATTAATTGGCAATAGGGTACTGTGATTCGACCACTTCGTAGGAAACTCGTATTCTCATGGTTTCTCCGCATACCTAGCGTACGAATCTTCGTCTTCGCGCTACTATCGATCTTGCATATGTTTAAATACCTCGCTCAGCTAATTCGTACACACAATAGGCTTTAAGTGGATCGAAGGACCGCTACCGTGAATTTTCTGCGAAATTTCACGCAGATTACGATAGAACAGCGTTTTTTAATTCGGTCGCCGAAATTACAAATACGAAGGGCGGTAGGACTGGCCGGCTCATCGATGACATGGACGCTTTAATGAGATTCGATCGGTTATTCTTACAGCCAAGATGGTAATAGTCAGGTATTTCTCGATACGTTGGTGTAATCATTTCTGATTTACTGTTTTTGCCGAAGAAAACGCAAAGGAAAAGATATATTTTCACGTTTACGCGTAACATATCGGTATAAATCGAGAATAAGATCTCGAACCTCTAAGACTTTCTCCTCTAATTAAACATTATCGATCGCGTGTATCGTCGCATACATGTTGCCAGTTAATGTCACATGTTCCGTTAGGATATCACAGCAATTCTATAGTCTCTGCTTTGTGCGTTAAGACGTTGGATTAGTAAGCTTAATATTTTGCAAATTAATATTTCCATCTAGCACAACCAAGTAAATGAATATTATCCTGCCGCGCTTGTTTAGCTCGCGATACATTTTACGATATTAAAATGCGAATAGTAGCGATTACTTGTTTAACGAAACGCGTAACGATGTTATAACCACGAGAACAAGAAATATGTCTACTATATTTACCGCGGCTATCGCTCCACGAAGAAATTAACGATTCAAAAGGTGCGTTATTATAGTCACACTTTAGATACGTATATCGATGGAACACGTTTGAAACGCACGAACGTGTGATAAAGTGAACGAAACTAATATTAACTTAACGCTGCTGTCTACGCAAATTAAGGAATCTGAATAATAATAATAATAAGTCTGATTTAAATAGCAAACGACGTTAGCCGTTTCTACCATACACTGCAATACGTATCTTTACACGTTTCACCGTTTCCTTAGAAATCTGCGGTACCGCGTTCGATCATGCAAAAACATAAGGAACTGTGCGTGCAATCGTAAAACGCGTTCTTTCCACCGGAAGGTGTGAAATTCAATTTCTCCGTAGCAACTTCACCGTAAGTAACCAGATCGAAGAAAACGATCGATAAGATTAGAAATTGACCGAGCTAGACATTGGCCATCAGCTTTCTTTGCTCTAACACCGTCCTTCTCGTCCTTGAAATAATCCGCACGCTGTAATTACGTTCACCGGAAAACTGACAAGAATTTCCGAAAGGCTAATTAACGATCCGCAAAAGCGTTCGACCCGATCGGAAATACCTCTTCAATGGCCATGTTCCAAGAAACTCGTAACAGCTATATGTTGCACACGAGGACGTCGTGTGGTTAGGTGCACGCGCAGATAAACATACTTGCGCCGACTGTAAACAAAGAAGAACTACCGCAATCAGAAGAACACGCTTTGCCTTTATTAGGGTCTGTGAATCATACGATAACCATTAAACTATAGAAAATGCGATTTGTAACGGAGTTACAAAAACATATATGTACATATACTTGAACTTTGACTATTCGCTGTTTGTCCCTTCTATATGTACAATGACTAAACACGGAGAATAATGTTCGAAATCACGTTAACCTGAAAAAGTGGTAAACAATCGCGGTAACTTTTCCGAAACACTTATCGGTTATGATTAATGTTCTCGTGCCGTTAAAATCCTAGCACTGGCTTATCTTCTATATACGCGCCATACTCGACAATAAGGAATGTTCCACGATTCTGCGTATGTATCGCTATCTATCTTGTACGAACCTATTTGCTTCATTCGTGACGAGTTAGCATCTGCTTGAATAACCTAAACAAAGTATGTCTCTTAGACCGTAAATGCGACTCACTAGAGTCGAATAAGTCTTTACTTTTGTAGTGATTTAGAAAATACCTATCGCGAACCTACTATACATATCATTATCTGTTAACCACTCAATATCTATAGCTTGAGCAGTTTTTCGGCGAGGTATCATTTTTTACGACAAATATAATTCACGATACTAAAATCTCCTACTGATTTTTCAGTGATCTATAAATTTCGATATGTCCACGGGGTCCCGTGGATATTACCGTACCAATTACGAGCTAAAGAATAGCGTACAAACAAGAATTGTATTTAAAAGTTTTATACTTCTTCGCTTTCAGGTACATCGACATTTACTTCAGACTTTAGTAATAAGTTAAATAAGTTAATTCGGTAATAAGTTAATACAGTATTTCTTTTAGAAAGCTTACGTTAAACCGTTCTTTCAGCGAATAAATTCCAATATAAAAGTTGGCATTTTTTATCTTTCGTTCTTTTACTTTTTACATATATTATACTATTATTATACGATTATACTCGTAGCGGTAAAAAGGAAGTGACGTACGACGTACGGAGGACATATGGACTAGGTAGATGCGAACAGAAGCTTGTGACGCAAGAAAACGATACAACTTGCACATAAGCTTACCGATAGCGCAGTTCACGTTCGCCGCGTACTAGGCTCAATTTTCAGGCACCGTATGTACGTAATACGTACAGAGTAAACTCGTACACTTAGCCGCTTACTGCAGCCACGCGAGCTACAGAAGCGTGCCTTAAAAGTCCTATCGTTGGTTTCGGTGCGTTTCAACTGCAGCTTCTTAAAACGTACCTTTAGATCTTTTCAAAACTGCCACTCTTTTAACTTAGTCTCCGACGATTTACGCTTACCTTCGAAATATTAATGCACGATCAAACTCGATATAAATAAATAAAGATCACGAACGATTGTATCTTAATTAATAATTTCAAGTTTATAACTGTAAGAAAAACTGGAATACGTATTAATCGCACAAAGATGCATTTACTTTGTGTTATTTTTGTTCCGGTTAGATTTCCGTCTCAAATATAGGCAAGAAGGGAGTATTTTCGTCAACGATATCGTTAAGTCGCGATATATAAATATAAATGGCAAGTTTTTCGATATTCCACTCAAACTTGTATACTTAATATTTGACAGGTTGTAAGATTCTAAAATTATGTAATAATTGAATCCAAACTGTCGTGAGTTAGCTGTGACCCAATGACAGCGATTCCAACAGAAAGTTAAGTATAAAATTGATTGGATTTTCGACAACGTACCAACGTATACCGGAACGGATTGCGGATAACGACTGGCCGTCGCCGATCTCGCGTGTCCCATACGAGCGTAGATAGACCAACGTTAACCTAAAACCGTCATCGGGAATCGTCAAGCCGTAACGGGAGAAGGACGCAACCGCGAGAAAATGCTGCAACACGAGAGGAAAAAGGAAAGAAGGGACTAGAAGGGAAATCAAGCGACGAGGAAAAAAACGGACGGAGGAAGCGTAGGAAAATCAAGAAGAAAACTCGACAGAAACGGAGTGTGGGCTAGGGAGGGAGGGGGAGGGGGGAGGGGGGAGAGGGTCCGGAGTGTCGTGGCGCGAGTTGGCGCGGGGCGAAGCGGGCCAAAGCGGGGCGAAGCGGGGCGCAGAGAGAAGGAGTAGAGCGTCGCGGCGTTGTCCTCACACGTAGCGGCGCTTTCTTAATCATCATCTGTCTATCTCTCGGCATTAGTCGAGAAGAAGAGGAGATGGGCAACGATGCGGGGTAACCTACGAGGAATCCGCCGAACAGAAAGAGAGAAGGAGAAGCAAGGGAAAAGGGCAGGAGGAAAGGCCGAGCGTTCGGGGTACAAAGAGCGAGGAAACGGCAGAAGGAGGCAAAAGAAGGAAGCAGAGAAAGAGAAAAGCAAGGGAGCGGGAGCGGGAGAGGCAAGGAAAGAGAAAGGATGAAAAGACAGAAGGAAGGGGTGGGTGGGCGCGAGCGAACGCGTGCAGAGCAAAAGAACGAAGGAGGAAAGAGTCCACGTAGGAAGCGCTGGACGAACGGCGAAGAAAGACGGAAAGAGTGTACCAGACCGGAGAAGGATGAGGACGATGAGGGCGGGAGGGCAGCGGGGCGGAGGTGGGTGGGTGGTTGGGGGGGAGGGGGAGAGACGCTTCTTACTCCGCCCAGCATCCAAGATGGCGTTGGCAGCGGCTCCCCTCGTCATTAAAATCAATAATTAAAAAATACATCCGTGGGCACCTTCGCTTTTCTAGCGCCTCGTGACGCGTGCTCGGCACTACCCGCCCCACCAGCCCTCTCTGCGTATATATCTGTACATCTATATAGGTGTATGCGCGGCAACCAGCCGTCTGAGAACCACTGGGACCGCTTCTTCGTGGGTAGTGGGGCGACACGGGGGTTGACTCGGGGCTTGGAGAGACGCGGCAGTGGTAGTGGCAGCAACGCGCTGCTGGCAGGGGGTGACTGAGCCTGGCTCGTTAGGGGGAGAGGGGTGCAGTGGTACCAGGCTGCACTGGCGAGACCCTTAAACAGGGACACAAGGACGAGTGGATGGGTACGGAAGTAGGTACTTCCTCCGACCACCTCGCCACCCTCCCCCCGTCCTCCACCTAACCGTGTTGCCCCACCTTCGCTCGGTGCCCCCTTCCCCCTGCCCCCCTACAATCATCGCTCGTAGTACCTATTCCCTCGTACGACGCTTCAAATTCTATCAAATACAACGGGCCAACTAGATTTTGCGAGCCTTTCGATCGTCACGATTATCAACACGATATGGAATATTAATTAATTTCGCGGAGGTTCGACGACCGCGAACGAACGGCGGACACGACGGATCCGCGCCCGAGGCTTCCGGGGGACGACCAAAGCGTTGCACGAACCACGAATCCAGATTCTTTATGGAAGGCTATTACTTAAAATTCTGAAACATATTTACAAGGTTTTTTGGCTCGATCGAGATATACGTGCTATAATTACGTGCCTCAGAGGTTAATACTTCATACACGGTTATACATGGTCACACGCAACAATCGTGTTAACGATACTTTTCTTTAACGTTGAGCCACGATGAATTTGAAGAAATTTGTTCGAAATCTTGCGTCTGCTTGCTTAGAAAGTTTCAAGAAAGTTACTTTACGTATCTGTTGCAGCTACGGTTAACGCACTAGCATTCGCAAGTGGATTTATAAGCCGTAAGGTATAGAAGAAAGCACACGTAATTTATAACATTCTGCGTGGCTAGGCAGGCAACATTTCCTAAATTCATAAAATGCATCGTGCGTAGTGTAAATTGTTCGCGGTGCGATACCGTAAGAATAATTAAAAATCTCTCTCTTTCGTAGCGCTTGTGTAGAAAAACATCTCGTGATATCCGTAATCGCTTAAAATATACCGTTGTTCGATGCTTGCGAGTTTTCCATGAAAAGTTATTAAGCAGGTCTCGATCGGTTACATCGGTATCAATGTCTAGATCGTTCGGCCCTAAATCAAGGTTGTTCAGCTTTTATGTTACATCCCCGTGTTATCTCTGTCTCTGTATTAAACCGAATACAGCTTTTTAATTTACGCTCGATCGTACGTAATAAATTTCAGGCCAAGTACGTGTAAATTATTCCCAACAAATTCGCAATAATTTCGTATTCGTTTCTACCTACACTCAATTATACACGTGCAAGTTGTATAATTTGTAGTACTCGAAAGATTACGTTTATTGTAAATAAAAGTTATATCATTGATTTATCGTAACGTCCACATGCTCGTTTAACTACACGAACGATATACGGTTTTTAGGAGAAATCATCGAGAGAAC
Source organism: Bombus huntii (assembly GCF_024542735.1). Lineage (NCBI taxonomy): Eukaryota > Metazoa > Arthropoda > Insecta > Hymenoptera > Apidae > Bombus > Bombus huntii. The sequence continues at coordinate 1,279,330 of NC_066245.1, read as the reverse complement.
GGAACACGAAGAAACGAACGTAAATCATTTCGTCGTTCTTATAGTGATTCTCGTGTAAAATTTTCACATAGTTTTTTTTATCATTATTTCATAGATTTCCAAATAATTTGCTACATGCGTTTCCATGAGACAAATCGGTATTCAAAAATGTAGATTTCGCGCCTCGAAACAAACGATAGTCCGTCTAACAGACAAGCAAGAAAATTAGTACAGTTTTAATGCGATATTTAACGCGATATTATCGTAATCGCAGAAACTGGGTTTTATAAAAAATTCGATATAACGTAGAGAATGGAGAAATCGTAGAAGAAGTCATACATCCTTTCGAGAAATTTTGTGATTTGAACGCCTCGTGTAAAACACAACCGACAGTCTAATGCTAAATGCGCGCATTTTTAAACATATCGCCTTAGGATCATCGATAGCGCAACTTGATAATTCATTGCTTTCTTCCTTTCCACGTTTCTCGGAATTATCGAAAGCGATTAAATTATCGAATATAGTAAATATCGTCGTGCTGAGATCGCTTAACGAGCAACGATGAACACGTAGAACGGTAATAAAAAAAAATATCGTTCGATTATAAGGAATTTCTATCTATGTCCTTCGCACGACTTAATTGTATAGCGTTTGACAGCGTTCAAGGCAGATCATGCGTTAAGATAGTGCGATGACGAAGATCGCTTCGAAAATTACCGTATATTTTCGTGTGATAATATTCAATACGTGCGTGTATCGAAATAGGTATGTTATCGAAGAACCGATTATCCGAACTTTAAGCATATTTCTGTCGGCAAAATAAATGACAACGTACCAGGTTAACGATTTATCGTCCTTTACGCATCGATTACGCATTACGAAGGGCATTGATAAAATTTAAACACAGGAAGTTTGTTCGATAACGCGAAATTTACAACCCTCGAAATATACGTATTCAAATTCATTTATACATTAGCTACTTCGTTATCGGTGCCGTGTATAATACGTGTGTTCCTAGTATATTAGTACTGTGATATTTATTCATTTTGATATATTTTAATAATGGAAAAGTTGCAGCAATCGTCGAAACGAACGTGCACGATTATCGTATCGATAGTAATCGAAATATACATATTTTCTTTCTTAATTACAACCATTATAGCGTACATATAAAATATATACGCACATATGAATACCTTACCACGAAGCAACGAATGTAACGGATTACTCTGTGATAGAATTATACGATGTCAACAGCTTCTCATGCAAACCTATCGTATCATATGCATTATCGTAATTCGTGGCATGCGTACTAAAAGTAATTAATAACAAAATAGAAACGACTATATTCAACGTCTTTCGTCGTATTTTGTGTATTTTCGCGCGATACTTGTAATTCGTTCAAACTAATCGTTGGACGGAGAGTTTGAACCAACTATGCTTCCAAAACCTAACTGATATTACGGATATTAACAACTGCGTTACATGCCACATTTGACATGACAAATCAAATATGCAAATTATAATTATGTTTGTAACTCTAATAGAATCGTGGTTACAATCTCTACCGTGATTTCAGCTGTTAGCAGATATAAAGAGTTTAGCGATTAGCTTGAATCGTACTCTTATACGTTAGATCGTACCGGTCGTCGTCCTAACGCGTAAAATTTCAAAGCGTCGTTGCTTGCATCGTCTTATTCGAAATAAGAAAAAACGAGATAACGCTTTCGATGTGGAAACAATTACCTACTACGTGCATACTCTGATTAGCCTTTGCCGTATCACGGAACAGAAGGACGTAAAATTGCAAGTGTCGGAAATATATAGAAGCAGATTTTGGCCGTAAATCAGCATCGGAAGTTTGGTTGGTTTCGACCGATAGTTGGGTTACTAACGATAAACGAACGACACTGGACAAAAGACAAACACCCTAACTATATACTTTTGGCTATATACATTTTAAAAGAATTGCTCAAGCGTATCATCGTTCCGTCGAACAACGTCCACCGAAAGAAACTGCATACCTCGACGACGGACAAGCGACTTAGCGAAGCGTCAAGGAAAATCCTACGGATCTAGCGAAAAAGCTCCGCTTCTTTGGCGAGATTTAAACGCGCTTCTAACGGAAGTTGTAGGTTGTATGGTCATTGGTCGAAAAGGGACGAAAGGCCACAGGTTGCCGAGCAGGTGTACCTCCCTCGAAGCCAGTATTATTTAGGGCACGGTTAAGGAATCTTAGCCGAGTAGGTAGCAAAGTGCCCCCCGCCACTCACCCCCAGGTAGAAGAGAATCTCAAGAGCGTAGGTAAGGGGCTAACTCGGCTGCTTGGACAGCAAAAGCTCGGCAGTAGCGTTGGTTCTGTTCGACACGAAGCACGCACGTTACGCGTACAATCGGCTATACACGTTCGACGGCTCTCTGGACGGACGGCACGTATAGCGCTGAAGCAAAAGGTTGGACGAGACAAGAGAGGAGAGGGAGGGTCCGATGGGCTGGTACCCACCCAGTTGGAGGTGGCACAAGGAGGTGGGACTCTTCGCCTCGTTCTCCACTTTCAGTGGCAAGTCCGAAGAGGCAGTCACAACGCGACTGCTCTAAGAGCCAGGCCGCCCGCCGCCGCTCCACCGCACACCTGTGTGGAAATCGTGTATTTACGCGCGCACACGTATACGTGTACGTGCGTGTTCTAGTTCGTGTTCGTATTCGTGTTCGTGTTCCTGTTGGTGTGCCTGTACGTGTGTGTACCTGCGTACGTGTGTGTACCTGCATACGTGTGTGTGTGTGTATGGACACGCGCGCGCGCGCCTGCGTGCGTGCGTGTGCGTTTGTTTGTTTGTTTGTTTGTGTGCGTGTGCGCGTGCGTGTGCGTGTGCGTGTGCGTCCATCTTATACATTCACAGGGAAGTCCGACGTCGAGAGTGGACGAGCTGCGTCCACCACCTGCGGAATTTCACGCGTGCCACGCGATCGACCACCCGTCCGACACGACTGTGATAAAACACCCCCGCGGGAACGCCAGTTGATGATAAATCACGGTCAAGCTTTTGGCCGATGCACTCGTGGTATGTGCCGAAACTAACGTGGATTCCGCCACGGGACAACTTGCACCGTTCTTTGTGATACTTGTCTCTCGCGTAACAGCTGTTAAGTTCCACATCTACCGAACAGAATGATGTGACTCGTGATATTTTTTACGCGCTCCGAAGTGAACAAAGGATAGTGATAGTGGATATATTGCAGCAAATTGAGCGTTACCGGATCTACGCCCCTCATGGATCCACGTGTACTCGTCGAAATTGGAATTTAAGGTTTCGGCCTTATAGAACTGTGAGCACAAAGTTCTTTGGTTCTATAGGTAAGCAAAGAATTCTTGAAATTATTACGTTTATATCGTTTGTCACGCGATCGCGCCTCTCGTTTACGTCACGTAGAAATAACTTGTTAAAGTTTGCGATACGTTCGGAATCGTACAAGAATTTGTTCTGCGAAAGGACGCGCGCTTTTTTCCATGATTCGCATCGCGCACGGGGTACGCGAAAGTACGGTCCTTCGACTTTTTACGTGTCAACGATCGATCGAAACTCATCCGAGATTTCATATTCCTTTCGAATATATAATTACAGCAAGTTCGAGATTACACGCTGGCACGGGCGTGCAAGTTTGTATTCTATTGGTATAATTACTAGTAACGTGATTTGGCTTTCATCCGCGAAACTTTGGACAACGAACTACGTTCGAAGGTGTTTGCGACAATACCAATGTTTAATAGAGTGCTTTTCATCTTCATTTTTAAACAGCCACGTCCGACAAATACGCGCGATAGCGCTTAACAAATTTTCATCGACGATTACTTCGAAACAACTAAGCATAAATGTACGTATACGTTGCGTTTCTCGATGAAAAGATGGTCGAATGTAGAGAACCGTATATCTATCGTTTAATCGATTAATAACGTTTAATTATATCCGCGTATTATTGGTTAGCGATATACAAAGGTCACTTACTGTATATAGAAAAACCTCACTTTTTGTCGGACGATATTTCTAAAAATAAATCGAAGCTAACAACGTATAATAAATCGTGGAAAATTGTTAAACGCGATGTCGTGTGGTGGAAAAATATCGACTAGAGAGAATAAGAGACGCTAAAGTATTTGGCGGAAGTATATAAACGGATGGAAACACGGAAGCGTAAGAGAGACAGCATGACTGTAAGTGGAAGGAGGAAACTATCTACAGTTCTTACCTTCCTATGGTGTCCCGTTGCGATCCAAGAACCTTCGAAAGGTGCTGAACTTGGAATTCACCCTCTTAGTGCTACCTCCGGCGACGGCCTTGACTCCTCGTGCTCCGCTTTTCGCCGTCCTCGAAATCTTTACGACACCTGCTTCGTATTTATCGTCTCCGGTCGGCCATCGATCTACGAACTTGCGTATTTCGAGTTTCCAGCGACTCGCAAGAGGCATGGATGTCGTTTTTCTTGGATCGTTGCTGGCGACCGCGCGCAATCACGTTTCAACGTTGTTGTTGGACGACGCGAATCCAAGAATTTCCAGCGATCCGAAAGAAACGAAAGATTACGTGGAACGACGACCACGCGTACGTAATTGCGTACGTAATTGCGTAATTGCGAAACGCAACGCAGGTAGAGATGGAATTCGGACGAAACGGCCGTATGCGGCTGTCTCGATGGAAGCCGGTACGATCGAGCGAAACTACCAAGAAAACATACTGTCTGACGGCATGCTGGCGTTTGGAAATGGGGCAAAACGAGGAGAAACGTGGAGAAACGTGGAATCGGTCGCGTGCACGTGCAACTTTTCTTATCGGTTGCATCGGCTGGCGGATGAACGCGTGGATTCGTGGTAGCTAGCGAGGAACGGTGGTGCGAAGCAAAGCGCTGGGTAGAGAGAGGATAGATAGCCGGGGGAAGGAAAGGCGCGAGTTAGGGCAACAAGAAGGAGCGCGTCTCGCATGGAACGGTAGATTTGGCCGAAGTAGAAAGGAAGGAAAGGGGTAGTTGGCGGTCCGCGAATGTTGGTTGGAGCGGCAGGACACACGCTAGGGGTGGTGAGAGGTGGTGGTAGGATTGCGCGCGGGGCGCGGTAAAGCGACGAAGAGGAGAAAGCATATGGGAAAGGGGTTGGCGGGCGAAAGGGGGCAGGCGGCCGGTAAGAGAGAGGGAGGTTGGTTGGTTAGCGTGAGAGCAAGCGAGCGGCGGCATGTATCGTGCGGGAAAAGAGAGATGACGCGTCGTGTGGGAGGGAGATGTTTAAGGAGCGAGAGGGGCGGGGATCTTAGGAGGGGCGCCTAACGTCACAGCGCATTCACTCACCGGCCGTCGCCGACGCCGCTGTGCCGCACACGCAAGCCACACGATACGGTCAGTTTTCTCTTAACGTTTCTTTAGCGACGCCCGAGTTTTCCGTTCAAATTTTCTCCTCGCAAGTTTTTCCCTCGAAATAGTTAATAGTTGACCGAGTCGCGTGGGTCGATCTACTCTTGCTCGGAGAAGTCACAGCCAGCCCAGTGATCGCATGGTGAAATCGAATAATTATCTCGCGTGGCAAACAACCAGCTGCCGATCTACAGTGACCGAGTGTCAACCGAGTGATAGGATACCGCGCGAAGGAGCCGAATCTACGTACCAACGAACATGTTTGTGACGTTATCGAGAAGACGGTGGTGGATGACAGTGAGAAATCAGCTGATCGTTTAGGGGCGCCACGCTCTTGTGTCCTCTCCCGCGCGCGCTTTCTATCCGTCTCCTCTTCCTCCTCGCTTATACACGGCAGCAACCACGCGGTCTGCCGCCAGTCTTTCGTTTTCCCGCCAACGAAACCTCCCTCCAAGTATACGCGCGTTTTCCTCATCGGATCAGTGCAGCACGTTTACGCTTTTCGTCGTCTCTGCAACTCCTCGTCGCCGATACCTCGTCGTTCTACCCTGTATCAGTGCGAGAAATAGTGCGAGAAGGATCGGCCCTGCAGCAAATGGAGCAGTTGCCCCGCCACTTTTCCAACTCGTAACGCGATCCATTTGTCATCGGAATCCAGTGTTATGTGCTTTCTGTCTTTCTTGTCGTCGTGACCAATTTCGCGCGAGAAACGCACCCTGAACTTAGTTACCAGTCTTAGGTGTAACGTCGTCCACGGTAAACGTGAAAAAAGATCGATCGGTCGGTAAATCGATCTTGTCCGGCAGTGTCGATAACTGCTACCGGCACATCGAAACAATCGCGCGTGTCTGGTTCGAGCTACAGCAAGGTAACAAATTTAAGTAGTCCGGTTGACCAGTTTCACTCGCTCAGCTGGCTAGCGTTTCGTTTCTCCAAGCAACGACAAACGAAAAGAGATCGTTTGCAAATTACTACGTCGCGCCGGTAACGTCTACGACGATTCCTTTTGTCCATATCTCTAACCGTAATTTCTTATTCTGCTCCCTCTGTCCACCGAATCACATTTTCACGCGGTGAAATTATCGTTACCCCCATCGTTGGCCGTTCATATACTCGACAAAACCAGGATTCGTCCTATTTTGCCGGATTTTTGCACGACAAAAAGTTTAACCAATCGCTCGAATATACGCTCGAATATACGCTCTTTCGTTGACAAGTCATCGTACCTATAGTAGTATACTTAGAATAAGCAAGAATCAACTTAATAGTTGCGAAACACGGCCAATGGTTGTTATAGTCGTTTAACGCCAAGCATGCAAAACTAAAACGTATTGTGTCTTTTTAACTTTGTTTCGAAGTTATCAGACTGCGTGTTTCTGCGATGAACGCGAGAACAGATACGAATTAGAGAAGCTCGCTTTCGAACGTATCACCTTTTCAGATTTACATTATCCGCGAAATTTCGCTATCGAATAAATTATTTATCGATAAATTACCTCAGAGTCCCGTTCCGATAGAATTCATCTTTTCAAGATCCGAGGGAGCCAGTACGATGGAACGTTGTACGATGATCGCCACCAAGTTGCCAAACATTGGCAAAGAAAGAACGTACAACTTTTCTTTTAACGCAACGCTGTTATCATTTCTTCCACGATTTAGAAGAAGACGAACAAACGAGTCGGAAACTTTCTCGTAAGATAGAGGTTAGCCGTCGATTTTCTCGAGATTCGTAGAGGATGCCACGAACGACGAAATCATCCGCGTTCCGTATATTCTCTCGTCCGAGTCTAGTCCACGCTCGCAAAACTGCTCGACGCCAGTGTAAACGTACAGCAAGAGATAAGAAAAAAGGAGAACGATAACACGGGCCGTATCTGCAGACACCGTGTTGTACTTTTTCCGAACACGTGCGAGTTTGACAACAAACTTGCGGTGAGTTTTCGGCAGGCGCACAGTGACGTACCGCGGTTTCGCGAAGCCTGCGGGTCCACTCTCGGCCAATCGAAACTCCAACGATTTCCCTCTTTTTACGTTCTTTTCCCTTCCGACTGACAGCCAGCCGCGTGTAGGAATAACGCACGGTCTGAAATTCCGGCGAGTTTCGGTGTTTAAACGTTACGTCAGGTTTGCCACTACAAGCGAATAATCCAAGCAGCGATACGCCAATTCATCGGTCCTCTGGCTGTCCGATCGCAATGTGGTAGCCCTGCCGTGAACTTTGATTTCTCGACGCTTTGTTCCCGCGAACAGAAAGAACAGTAAGAACCTCCGTAAGCCGCTGAATTCCTTCTTTCATACGTACTGTAAACCGTACCGAATAACGTATTCCGATCCAATAACAATACTACATGCACCTCACGGAGTTTTGTCAATGAGATGTTGAATCGTACATTGTTTCAAAATAGAGTTGTTGACTCGTATCGTAAACATCGAGAGTAAGGCGCTAAAGGACGAACTTTTTCTGCATTCTCCAACTTACTCCAAAGTCTCTTACTACCGTATATCGTATAACCTTGATTCTCCGTAATGTTCCAAAGTTGTACACGATATCTTTGCCTAGGCAAAGATCCTCGTAACCATCGTTTCGAGTTCATTTACGTATTATCCGTTTATTTTCATAATTAATTCCGCTATTAATTTTACCCTCTCGTTTCCATAATTCCATAAAGGATATATCGAATCTTCGATGACAAGGAACCCAATTTTTTTCATATATCATACATCGTCGTATGCGTATACATATATATATTAAGCCAATGGCCTACTTCGAATTTAGCTTGTCATTAGCTTGAAATTAGCTTAGCATCGTCTTTAATCGAAATTTTACTGTTACTACATACGTGTGATACGTACGATACGTATGATTATTTTTCAACAAACGATTCACCGATTAGTAATTGTCATCGCCGTTCATCCTTTTTTCCATTCAACCATCGCCATATTACGAATATTTTGTTTACAAATAATTTATTCTCCTGTGGAAAAGCAACGAAAGTAAATATAGAATCGATACCGTAACACCGTATACGAAAGTCACGAGAATGTGTCGTTTTTGCGTCAAATAATTCGTTCAAATAATTTTAATTAATTCGTATACATCCTGGAGCATCCGAGTTCGATCAACGTTTGCCGCGTGTAAACGTATTCCGTGTAAAATTGCAAATTCGAGTAATTTTCGTTGGCCGACTAATAAATCCGTACAACGGAAATCAATAAATCTCTTTTTCTCCGGGTAATAATGCGCGGTACATCGTCATATAGATGCACGAGCTTCTCTAGAAAATTACACGCGTTACAGCTAAATCGCCGCCCGATTGAATTTAATTCGCCGATAGTTAACGTTGTTCTCCTTTTACGTTCTGCTGAAAACCTTTATCAAACGTAATAAGCTTTGCATTCGTGAAACATTCTTGCCGCGTGCCTATAAATATTCCGCAACACCATTCCAACGATCGATAGATTTGTCTTGATGACAAACTGTGCGAGTATGGTAAATATAAAGTCTAATAAGATTAGACAACGAATCTTTGCCGGATCTTTTTCGTAAAACTCGTAGTCGGATCTCGTTGGTCGCATTCTCAGAAACTTTCGTACATAGAGCAAAGTATCGCTTGATCGTACCAAGTTCCGTAACAACGCACGCTTTCTATCTAGCGCGTTTTTTTAACGATTTGCTAATATCGCGTATATGCATATGTATATGTATAATTTCACAGAGGACCATTTCAAATTCTTCAATCTCTTTGACATAATATTATTTCATTTATCCGTTTAAAATAACTCGAATGATTTTTAAGCGGTGCTACCGCAAGACGAAGATATTGGAGAAGCGATTAAGCTCATTAGTGTCGTAAATGTAGCCGATTAGATCGTGAAAATATTGCTTTTGCTTACCAGAAAATAAGGTTAAAACTATTCGTCGATCGTATATTTATCAAAGAACTGTGAGAAAATCGAGATGCATCTGAAATATTTAGAACGCTGTTGACTTTTATTCTCCATAAGACGTCGGACTGTTATTCGGCGAAAAGGAGGAACCTCGTATACGAAATTTGTATATCGATGACGATTTAAATTGAAACTGCGATATTTTGAAATAGAAATGTAATTAACGTTCATTGACATTATATGTACCTACTCCCGTGAAACTATATAAAAGCTCTATATAAAATATTCATCGCGCTTTCTGATTTCCACTTTGTTCAGCTTTATCGATTTGATTTACTCTCGTCTAAATAAAATGGATTTAAAACGATCGATTATCGCAATTAGCGTCAAACTTGTAAACATTGTTTGTTCGTAATACGAAATAAACAAGGACGTGGCTGAACGATATTAAAGAGAAAAGGAAAATGTACGAAAAGCAAAATATTCATAAAAGGAATATTACGAAGAATATGGAAAAGCTTGATAATTTAATTGGACGTGGTACAATTCGAAACAACTATCGACAACTATCGACAACTACGGTCCATGCGAAGTATGGACGCCGCGTCGCGACGTACGAAGAAACAAACTGAACTGCGGTCGAAAACTGTGTACGACGACATACGGACGCATCGCTCGGTCATCGTTGAGCGGTTAAAGGATTAATTTACTATATTTATCGTATATTAGCATTTACATTTACCATACATTTTGCTATATAGAAGGAAGAACGAAAGGGACGAGACATTGGTACATCGCCAACGTTTTAACATCGCAAACACCATAGATCTCCGGTTCAACTCGAAATATTCAGCTTCTCTCGTTTCTACGATATTCGACCAACCGCATACGTCTCTTCCTAATTTTCCTTTCGAACAGCTCAAACTTTCCATCTATTTGCTTATTCCTGCCTTAACGTTAGCATCGTTTCTTGTCTCGCAGAGATTTTCAATCGGTTGTATTCGATTCCTATAGCTCTAGACACGGATTAATAATGACATTTGGTAATTTGCGTTTCAGGAGTACAGCACCGTTCAACATAGTGTCGAAGGGAAGATATTGTTGGCGATACGTGCGTGGCCACGTGCGTGCATGGAAGAAAGAAACGAACGCAGAACCTCTAGGTACAAAGGAGGACGAAACGGAGCAAGGTGGCTCCGCTAACGGCACGAGCGGCGGTCAGAAAATGTCGAGCGCCGCAGACAGTCCTGATGGGATGGCTTTGCAGTCGCACTATTCCTTACGATGGAACAATCATCAGACGCACATACTTCAGGCATTCGAGGCGTTGCTACACGCAGAGATACTTGTCGACGTGACCCTGGTCTGTGCCGAGACCAGCCTCAGGGCGCATAAGGTTGTGCTTAGTGCCTGCAGGTAAGAAACCCGACTCTATTCAAGGCTGTGCAGCCTTTCGGTTAATACGTATACGTTGTCTCCAACGGTACACACTTGTATTTGCGTTATTTTCATTTACGTTCTTCCCATTCGCTCCCTTTCTCGCCGTTCGATCACTCTCTCTCTCTCTCTCTCTCTCTTTCTCATCGAAAATCCGTCGAAATATCGTTGACGTATTCAAACGATCGAGAATATGTTTAACTGCGGGTAATCATTTATCGACTCGATTTGAGAAAACGATGGTTTTTCCTTCGAATATTCTACGGTATTTCGTTTCGAAGAAAGTTGGTCGACCGTACAGCACGAGTAAGAATTATATCTACGCGCCTATGTATACGTTTACTGAAATCATCGATACTAACTCATTTAGCCGTATTTAAATAGCTATACTTTTTGCTCCGTTATAGAAGTTGATCAACTTTCGAAACGGTAAAACACGAGAATGCCGCGTACGTTTGTAAATATCCAAAGAATTGAAATAAATGTACGATGGTGTTGGAAAGCACGGTTGGAAGTTACGAGTTACGATGGTCAGGCGGATAAAGCGACGTCGTACGTATTAGTCATATTAGAAATTGAATAGCACCGATTTACACTTGCATATATACCTGTGGTCCGAGCATGACTCACGTGTCTACTTATTTATGTAAACAGTATGACATACGTCGAGTAAACAACATTGACGAATCATCACTGCCGACGAAGATGGCTTTGTTTCGCTAAATTATCAGTATGTAATACAATAACAACGCTGGGCGAAAATATCTACCTATCTGCAGTAAAATAAAAATATCGACGATAAAAATTACATAGTTTGTTCTTTCTCGTCGTTACAAAAATTGCAACAGTAAATTTTGACAACAATTTCTATCGTTCGGTGATTCGTATTCCGCCTTACCTCGCGTTACAGCTTGTAAATTATTTATTTGACAAATTTACGCGTTTCAGATAGTTCGTTAACGGGGATAGGCGTTAATAAAAGCTCAAAGTTTTCTCAACGGCCATTTTCTCAACTTTGAATTACCAGTGCCGAAAATGCGAATTCCTTTCGTTCTCGACGATAAAATTACGAAAAAATGCTGTTCGTTTGAAGTTTCAGCATTAGAATCGGCGACGATTACTCGGGCGATATCTGGCGTCAAATTGGGAAAGATTCAAGCTCGGCTTCCAACTTTCCGACGGCCCATCGTATCTGCTGCTGAAGATTCTAGAAATATTTCACCCTTTAGATATCTTAAATATCGATTTGTAATATACGTTTGGTAAAAATATCATTGATAGGGAAATGTTATTACGTGGTTGGTAGGAATCGTTGATATACCTGATAAGCTCGCGTGGTATAAGAAGCTCAAGTACGGAATAGCTTCGAACGAAGCTTAGTCACTACTCGTAAAATTAACGCATCCAGCATAGATAATGTAATATCTCCTAATATTACCTAAATGTCCTCATAGACGTACACGCGTCTCTTTTACACTTTATACTCGCTACCGTCGTCTTCCCCCCGTGTCGATCTCTATCGAACGATACGTTCTTCGTCCGTCGAGACACTCGCCTGTTCGTTTGTTCGCGGCTTGTTGGTCAGTTTCGTTGTACGCAACGCGGCAATGTTCTCGGCACCACGCGCAACGTACCACGTAAAAGCAACTGTAGCGGCACAAGAATTAGAATTTGATTCAAATCATGTTGTTGTTTTGCCTCGGAGTATCAAGATCGTTAGGTCACAGATATTGTAAGGAGTAACAAATTCCGAGAGAAACAATGCCGCCGCTACATGTAACCGTAAAACAAGACAAATTTGAATCTTTTGACTTTCTCCTGACGATTATAAACAAACAAACGCGATCGCAAACGATTTATTATAAACTGTGACTAAACGACTGTATACATACCGTTTCGCGACGAGATCTGTTTTAAATACATTAACGACTACACATATTGGTAGTCTCATTATTCGATCTCCTACACAACCACGAGCGTAAGTTTCATATGGAAACGCTACTAATTCTCGTTGCAACTTTTTGCCCGTGGTTTCTGCCAGCAAATCGAGTTACCGCCGCTCTCTTGCCGATTGCCCAAACTACAACGGAGGGGACATACGTTTCAAGCAACGAATAATTTCCTTCGCTTATCGCCCGTTTATAGTTGCGAATGCCCCCGTCTCTTGCGACTGCGACGCGAGATTTCCGAGACGCGTCGCTCTTCTAGAAAGTCGGTGATCGCTGCGTTGTTTATTCGTGCATGGCACACAAGGTGGTAATCGATAATCCATATTTCGCGTAAATAGTTTGATGGCGAAATACGAACACCGCGGCAGCGATTACAAATTTACCGCTTGCATTTACATTCTAGTGGGATATTCGTCAGGATTTTAAAACGGTAACTCTGTAACGAACACACTGTAAGTACACGAATAACTGGTACAGTTTGCAGAAATTTCTTTTCCGGTATCGTAAAGATCTTGCATACTCGGTTCTCGTTGTAAGCAAGGGTCGCGCGTTTGACAATGGCGGTGTAGATGAAACGTAATCGTCTTAGGAGGAATAAAAGGACCGAAGAACGACATAACGGAGTTACTCCGGTCGTGTTGCTCTTCGATCGTACGAATATTAAACGTACAGCGTGGATAACCGATTAGAAACAGATTCGGCAGAAACGGTAACGCGGGGGCGACGTACGTTTAATCGCGAATCGACATCGACGGAGATAACGATGCGTTTAGTAAAATAATTTTAGCGATCGAGTAAATTTATCGAATCACAATGTAAATCGAAACGTTTGAATTTGCAGCCCATTCTTCGAAAGAATATTTGCCGAGCACCCCTGCAAACATCCGGTGATCGTACTGAAGGACTTTCCCGGTCACGAAGTAGCGGCGCTGATCGACTTTATGTACCGTGGCGAGGTGAGGGTCGGTCGCGAGGAACTCGCAGGACTGATGAGAGCCGCGGAGAGTCTGCAGGTGCGTGGATTAGCTTCGTCGGAAACGAGGCTGACATCGCCGCCGGAAACGCCGACCGCCGATCTGCTACTTGGCGAGCCGTCGACACCCGAGGGCGCCAGGCAAGAAACTCCAGAGGAGGACGATAACGTTTCGGAAATCACGGCGCCGCCGTCCACGCGAGAGCCGGTGCCGTCAGTGAGACCCGCCATTTTTCACCCTAGCAGGGACCATCGCGATAGGTTACCACACATGAGCCATTTGAATTTCGGGATGCGCGAACCGCGAGAGAATTGCGGATCGCCGTTGCTACCTCGACGAAAACAGGCTCGGCCGCGAAGAAGATCCGGCGAATTGGTGCCGCAGGATCTCAGTCGACCTCATCCAGCGCCGAGTCTTAGTCCGTTGGCGAGCGGATTGAATCTGGCCGGTATTAATCAACAATCGCAACACCAACAACACCTACAGCACCAACAGCGCTCGAACTCGAGCATGCAGAACCACCTACATCAAGAGGAAGAGGCGGAAAATCTTTCGATGAAGAGGTCGTCACCCAATGGAGTCGACCATCACAACGTAAAAGCGGAGAGCAGCGAGGCGGCCAGTAGTCCGAGGGGATCTCCGTTAACCGGCACGAGTCTGCTGCATCCCGATGGTTCCCTCCAAGATATTCCATCTGCTGCGGCAGTAGCGGCGGCGGCCGCCGCCGCCGCGGGCTTACCGACGTTGTCGGCCTTGTCGCTGACACCACCGCATCATCAGAACGACTACCTGCTGAGCCTAGGCCAAATAACGAACCAGTGGTTACCGAATCATCCACAGAGCCAATTGCCGCCTCCACCTCAGGGTCATCATCCGCAGGACGGCAGCCCACACGGGACTAATAGAACCCATTCGTATCAACAACAGCAGCAGCAACAGCAGCAACAACAACAACAGCAGCAGCAACAAGAATCTCCGTTGACACCACGGCGAAGTTCCGTCGCGAACATGTTCCCATTGGACGGTGTTGCGTCTCTAGGTGGTGGACTGTTTCCTCACGCGGGTGCTCTCGATAGAGGATCCCTTTTGGCGGATCTTCACGATAGTTTTAAACCGGAAACGTTGCACGGACTTTTCGGCGCGGCGGCTATGAGTGGCCATCATTCGGGAAAAAAACCAAAGAAACAGAGGAGCGACGGTGACGCGGCGCGCAGATGGGGAGACCACAGCGCTCGAGGACTACCGGTGGGAAGGCCGAAAGGTCAGCACAGCGCACCCAGGGGCGGACCGCCACGGTCTTGGACGAACGCGGAGCTGACCGAGGCGTTGCAGCACGTTTGGAACAAGAAGATGACCACGTCGCAAGCAAGCAGAATCTTCGGTATACCGTACAACAGTCTATTGATGTACGTGCGAGGTAAATACGGGAAAAGTTTGAAACTCGAACAACTGAGAAGGGACTGCACGGGCTCGACAACGGGCGAAGTAGTAATGAATTCATTGAACAACAACGTTAAGACCGCCCAGCCGCCGACGCAGATGGCTCATCCGCTCGCCGGTCTACCGCCGCACCCGGGTGACGACGGTGTATTTCCTCATCATTCGTTGCTCGGCGCTAATCTACCACAGGGTTTCTTTCCTGACTTTGCCGCCGCCGCGTTCCCCGTTCCAGTTAGTATGGTGCATTTACTTCCTCCAAGCGAACAAAAGGCCTTCGACCCGTCAGCGAATCCCGCTAGCACGAGTGGGTGCGGGAGCGGGAGCGGGAGCGGGAGCGCAAGCGGGAGTGGTAGCGGTAGCGCAAGCGGGAGTGCAAGCAGCAGCGCAAGCGGCAGTGCAAGCGGCAGTGCAAGCGGCAGCGCAAGCGGAAGCGGGGGCGGCGGTGGCGGCAACAGTAGCACAGGAGGCGATCTTAATACTTCACGGAGCAGTCAAACGCCATCGCCGGTTGATCATCATCATCATCCTCATCACCATCATCATCGTCACCATCATCACGAATCGCTGCAGTCGCAACCACCGCAGTCGGCACCAACGCTACTTCAACAAAATGGTCCGGATTAAAAAAAGAGAACGTTTTACGCGTGATATCGTAGCGCGGTCACACGCCGATCGTCGTCTTCGTCGAAGTACCACGGATGCGTACACGTCCGATTCAAACCGACCATCCCTTTTAACGATTTCTCGAGACGCGTACACGTCAGACACGTCGATACTTCCATATAAACGAGCAGAACGATAGGCCGCGTGCCCTCGGTATTCCCGCGAAATTCTTCTCTTCTCGCAAGACTGACTACCACGCCGGGTTTACAGCTACCGGGGTGTAAGCTCGACGGACGTTCCACCTTGCAAGGTCCACGCTTATGACCCACCACCGCCCGTTCTTCTCATCTGACTTTCTTTCTCCGTCTTTCTCCGTCTTTTTCCGTCTTACTCCGTCGACAAAAATATCGACGTTCAACTCCCTTTGTCCGTCGATCGCGAAACTCGGTCGAGCGTACCGGCGAAATTCTCTCGTATCTTCTTCTTGGCTAAATTAGCGGCTCGTCCGGAAACAGCTCGAAGGAAGAAGAGTCATCGACGGTGTCTTTTCTGGTGCTCGTTCCCCCGTTACGCGCTTGCTACGCGTCCTGACCAAAAATTCATCTACCCTTCGGTCGATAAGAAACGCAACTAGGTGCTTGGAAGCGGAGACTTTGGCTGGTGGGCGAGACACACGACTCTCCTCGTATCGTCGCTATAAATAGTTCCTGCTACAACAGCGATCATACCAAATAATAGTACTGTAAAACGGCTAAAGCAAATGCAACGGCCGCCCTACGTGAAATAGGAAAAATCGTCGAACAATTCTCCGTATACTTGCAGACTTCTCGTTGAGAAAGTGACATACACGCCAATGAAAGAGAAAAAGAGAGAAACGGAGAGAGGAAGAGACGCACACGCGCTTACTTACTATAATACTTTGAAAACATCCTGGTAGCCTGTGATGTACACGAGTCAAGGTTTACAAGACTCGAACCATAGTTTAATACGCGGATCGTTAACATACCTGTTGCAATTCGCGCTCGGTGGCAGCAAGCTGACGCGTTGAACGATCGTTACTCGTTTGACAATCATACGCAATAATCCGAAACGTTGTCTTTTAATTTTACGCCAATCTCTATTTTTCCGACGTAGCTGTATATCTCTATTTATCTGAATCGACGCTAGCCGAACGTTGCTCCACCGTGCTTATTATCGGTCATGCTTCCACGATTAAAACGAAATCAATCGACCAATCACGTAATACCTCGTATCTATGGATCGTCTTGCTGCCGCCGTTGAAGCGCGTCGAAACGAGCTTCCAATTGACTACCATTATTTTACCTTATCTGTTCGATGTTAACCGCTGATATAGTTCAGTTTGATACAACGATATTCGTTACGGATAGACGTCACTTTCGCGCGAGCCGTTTGCGTCGGTCCTCGATAGGGTTTCGAAAGCGGTAAAGAAACGTTCGCGACCACCGGAATTACGTGCATTCGTAAAATCACGTTACGATTGCCGGAGTATAGGGTGGAACGGGGTTTACGTAATAATCGCGCGCAGGGTGGTGCGAGCTTGCCAAGATTCTCTCTTTTTTCTCTTGCCACGCAAGAAGTATCGCGGCCACGAATTGTCCCAGTACACGCGCTACTCCCGCCAACCGCTGCGATATCCTCTACGGACAGACAGACGACTGTACATTGATCTGTAAATACGTAACTGTACCCTCGATCGTTAGCGACGCTTCGTTCCCTTTCTTTCGCTTTGTTTTGTCGCGATAATTCTTCTTCAAATCGAGATTTCCCCACTCGAGAGAAACAACGCGCCACCTAAAGCACGCGGATATAAACTCAATGACCGGCCGAATCGCCGGAAAGCTCGGCAAGTTAGCTAGAGGAAAAGACGAAGCCGCGCGTGTCCGTTCGATCGTAAATCTTGGTGAGCTCCCGGAAACGCGAACCTTATTCGGCCAGTGCGAAACAAGGGGTGGAACGAACGAGTGGAAACGAGCAGATGCTAAGAAACGAGAAACAAGGAAAGAGGAACAAAATTCGTATTCGAAACACGGGACAAACGACGAAATTTTAATCGTAGACCACAATTTCGCAACAATATTTCGACAACCAGACGGAAGCGCAGGGTAACTAACACATCAGGGATAGCCACAGACAAATCTACGATAGATAAAGAGAAAAAAAGCTAACGTATTAAACTGTAAAAGTAATGGTAACGAAGAAACAAACAAAAATTAACGTAAAGCTATAATACATTTACGATGATTATTTCGTTAATGAATCTTAAGAAAATGAGAAAAAAAGACAAAAAAAAAAAAGAAAAGAGATATGCAAAGAGAGGTGAGGAAACGGCAAGAGAAAAGATGGTAAATTCCGTTACGTGACACCTTGCTGCACCTAGCAAAAGCGAGATTAAATATATTATTAAAGAATAACTTGTAAGTATAACGTAACGATGGGAGAAAGCGTATGGATTCCGTAAGGAGGTTAAGCAAAGATATTAGAGAAACCACAGGCTTTCAGCCCCAAAATAGCCTGTACGATACAAACTAATATTATTGATTATTAATATTATATATACATATATATATACACACATATATATATATTATATGTTATATATTATATATATTATATATGCATATACATATATATATTATATATACATATACATATATATCACATATATATGTATATATATACATATACATATATATACAGGGTGTTTCGAAAGAGTTTATAACTGCTTCGACGGGTTATACCGTGAGTTTAGCCCCCCCCCCCCCCCTCGTATATTGTATTTTACAGAAGTAATTATAATTAAGATATTTTACTTTTTTATTTACGAAAAATCAACGATGATTTGCCTGAAATTTCGTATTACGATTTTTTACTTTTAGACGCGTTTAATCGGGGTCGTTTCTCATGCTAGCAACGAACCAACAGATATCGTTAAGGTTACTCGAATGATTTACACGTAGAAGTTAAGCTGATTACAGATTATCTTCAATGACTTTACTTGTATCAATGACATGTGAAAAATTGGGTAAGAAGCGGAGGGCATACGAAGCGGTATGACCACGTGGAAACTGGTTTTAACAATTTTTTATCCACTCTGTTGACGAGAAGAAGAGCGAGTAAGCCAATGAAATGCTAGCGAGAAATCTAGGGAATGAGTGCGAAAGCGAGGCGAAACAGCGAAACAGAGAAGACAGAGAATCTCTTCTCTGGGTCGCGAGTTGTAAGTGCGTATAACGATTAAAAGAGAAAGCAACAAGAAAGAAAGAAGAGAAAAGAGAAAAAAAATAGCGGAAGAAAAATGTGTGCGGCTGATCGTGCGCGTGATTATTAGAGCGACTGTGGAAAGAGAGACTACGTAGACATATGTGATAGGCACCATGTGCACACTTCAGTATTATTTTACAGTTAAACGGAGGAAAAATCGTAAACACACGAAACTGTACGTTGTCGTCGGATACTCTTCGAGCAAAGCTTACGGCTGTTTCGTTGTTCGTATGCCTTTCAGGTGAATTCGAACGAGTTCCGACCCGCTCCTGATCGCGAAACATATTCCAGCGTGTCCCGAGCCCCGTACACACAAACCCGAGATCGGCCACGGACAATTCGCGAATAACTTATTTCGAGCAAAAGAGAACTTAACGATCGGACAAGCGAAAAACGTGCAAGATATACGCGAAAGACGATCATCTCTGACAACGAGAAGTACGGTTGCGCGCGCGAAAGAGAGAGAAAGAGAGACTCGGAAGCTGCATAAGAGGGACATACGCGTTCATACAGACGGATATACGGACATGTACTCGGGCACACGTACTCGCATATTCACACGTACTCAGACACGCGCGCGTTCGCTCACACCCTCGCTCATTCACTCGCTCACTCTCAGATACAGACACACACGCACACACACATACGTGCGCGCGCGTACGCGTATTCGCGTGAACGGTATCGAGAAAAATTGTCACATTGTCGCATTGTCGCATAGGGTGTAAGTAGAGAGGCGAAAAAGGGGTGAAAAAGGAAAGGGTGGATAGATAGAAAGGCGGCGCGTATCGATTGGTTACTTTATTACCGCGAAATGCACGGATATTATTACGCGTAGTACAAGTTAGTCGAATTGTCGCGAAGGCACGCGAAACCAGTTGATAATGATTAAAACCGATAGTAATTATCGATTCGTTGTTAGCAATCTTGGCTACGCGTGCGAACAGGACACGGCGAAAGGTTGTATTCGAATTCTGGGCGGCACAAGAAACCGTCAGCCGTTCTTACTTATATATCGACGTAATTATTAATTTTTTACCATATCCATTATAATTATTATTATTTGTGTGTTTGTTATTTATTACAATACGTAAGATACAGTACGTACATTATCATCATCGTCGTCGTCGTCGTCGTCGTCGTCGTCGTCGTTATCCTTATTATTACTATTATTATTATTATTATTGTTTTGTGTTACTATTATTATCATTATCACTATTATTATTATTATTATTTTTTTTTAATTATCATTGGCTTTACGTCATTATTATCATTGATTATTATCATATTATTATGATATTATCATATTATCATTGATTTTAAAATTAACTTTACTATCTATATTACTCATTATATAACTCGAATCGATCGGGATGAATCAATCTGCTCGCACCGCTTAACGATCTTCACGAACAAGACGCGATCGCTACATATCATTAGTTCTATTGCGGTATTGTTAATTTTAGTAGCTCGCTAACGCGTTTCTCATAAATGTAACACGTGTCACGTCGCACTGTCTGTTTCGACTGTCCGACAGATTTTTCTAACACTTTTTTGACAGAAATCAGCGAAACGACGCGAAACGACGCGCATCGGAAGAAAAATGTCTTAAGGAATCTGTTTCGTCCTGTTTCGCAAACTTGCGTTAACGACCCGTATTATCTTAGCCCCCATTTCGGTTTACATTAGTCGATTCCAATCAATTCTATTGTTTTTCTTCCTGTTGCAATACAAATAGTGCAATACGGCGGGTATTAAATTTGAAACGACGACTTGAGATAGTACCAACTACATCGTCGTATCGGGTCATTACCGGAAAGGATTTCCGATCGTGAAAACGCTTGTAACGAAATGAAACGGATTCCTTAAAATGTCCTTCCTCGTATTTTCTGTTCAAAGCGTCGTTTCGTTCCACTATCGAATCTTTATCGCGCTAATTTCTCGCACGATGTTATTACGCGTTATCTTCTTATTCGTTAGTCTTTAAGTAGAAGAAATTATTGTCATTTCTACGTTGTTATCGGTGCATCGCTGGCATTACATCGTAATTGTCGTGATCATTCTCACTCGATATCGTGTCATTATAACGTTGCCATTATATGCACTATCCACGACCGTCATTGTCACCGTTCAAACATAAATATTTTTAAAACCATCGCCGCTGCGACCGCCGCTATAACGTATACACTGTTACACTGATAATCACATTACTCCTATGGGTACAGTTATATTATATCGAATGACACAAATAGGACAGACGAAATACCTTTGATTTTTCTGGGACTCCGAGACCGAAGTCACCATCTTAAGTTCCTACAGTACGAGAATGAGATAGTACGGTTTTATCTGACAAGAGCAGAGGAAGAAATAAAACAGTGAAAAGGACAAACTGCAACAAGAATGAAAGATATTAAGTATTTACATGTTGAGAGAGAGAGAAAGAAAGAGAGAGAGAGAGAGAGAGAGAAAGAGAGACAGACGGACAGACAGACTGGGGCGGGAGAGGGAGGAAGGGTGTGAATATGAGAGTAAGAAAGCTAGGATGAGAAAGCGCAAGAAAGAGATACGCCTCCAAAAAAGAATTATTTTTAATTTACATGAGATCACACTTGTACATAGGATCAAAGAATGCGCAATCGATTATTTATGCATAATATATACGTACGTATAATATATATATTATATATATTTATCGATAATTGTGCAATGGGAATATTGTTCTTCGGATACAACCTTTAATCGGGTGATAGAAAGAAGAAATGAGATATAAATTTGCGAGGATGCGCAGAATTAGTTAAAAGAAGAAACGGAATGAACGTATGTTGAGGGGAGAAGAGAGAGAGAAAGAGAGAGAGAGAGAGAGAGAGAGAGAGAAAATGAATGCATAAAACACGCGGTTTCTATGTCGTCGTGCGATATTATTATGTGGCGAGTATGCGAAAGTTTCGAAAGTGCCTCGTATCGAGTGCAAACTGTCTCGGGGGGTGCGCCTCATCGTTAAGAGATGGCGCTTCGTAGCTTGTAATTATTTGCTCCGTCGTGGTATTATCAACCGTCGGCATGGTTCGTGTATTACATAGGTAAAACAGATGTTTTGTAACGGGATAAAATCACTTCGGCTGGTTATTATCGATCTAACGAAAAGTCAAAATTTATCGAAATTTTGCCTCCGATTTCTTCAAAGTTTTGACGGCTTTTCACTCGACACGGGCAAGAAACATTCCATCGGTCACTCTTGGCCGAGTTCCAATGGTCGTGACATAGAAACCGTCAATATCGAGTTTCACAGAGAATTCACTGTATAAAGCAACAGGACAAAATCCAGAAAACAGATGAAATAGTTACTTGCATCGGTTGTGCTGTCACGTAGTTCCTAAATCGCCCTAGCCTCGCCCCGAGCGCATGAGAAGATAACAAATTAACGCTGTTTATTCGTGGTACGGTAACCGCTGCGCCTTCGATGCTCTTGATCGAAGGAATAATTATTATATATCTTTATCGCTATCATTCGAAACATTATTCCTCCGGCGATCATGAGTTTTCGCAGCCTCATAATGTACATCTACTTTGAGTGACGATTCTTTAAACACTGCGCTGAATTTCATTCCAACAGAGTATATATTCGTCGTTATTGGTTATCTCGTCAATTAGCGATTTAATTTTTTATATGTAAAATATTTCACAAGATTATACATAATATACGAAGCGAGTGATAAAATAATTTATATGCCTTGATTTCGCGCAGTGTTTAAGAAAGAATAATTCGTTTTACCGTAAACAAGCTAGAAGGAGACATATTTACGCGTATATAGTTTCCTTTGCGACAAAGAATGTGTACAGACGCCGAACGACCATGTATACGTATAAAGTGATGTACGTTCCCTGATACGTTTAGATATACCTACAATGGTGCTGAGCTGCATTTACCGTACAACGAACCAAGCGCTTATACGAAATATAACAGAAGGAAATAATAGAACGCAATCGGCGGCCGGTACGTTGCCGTTTTGCACGCTACATGACGAAAACATGGAACGCGAGAAAAAGAAACAACAACATAGGAAGCGCACATTACAGAAATATAATATAACGATATATTTATACGAATTACAATTGTACCATAACGATTATAATACTACTTATTATATTATACAGAGCCGCCGCCACCCAGTATATTTTTTACAGGTTTACATTGTATTACAGTTTATAAAGTTTGATATACAATAACAATTACCTAAGCGCAGGGGGCCGTGGTGGCGAACGCGTGTCCTGCGACACACCTATTTACATAGGTGAAACTGCGGAACGGTAAGCATCGCGGCACTGCGCTACGCTATAACTACAATATTTCCGAGTGTTTGAGAATCGACGTTATCGTTGAGACAGACGAATCGAACACGGAACTCGTAGCTACTATAACATAGGCAATGTATATCGACAGGACAGAATCGGGTAAACGCGATCGGAGATTGCCGCGGGCCTTCTCGCGAAGATATGCAAGACATTTTTCGTGCCGAACGTTAGCTACGATATATATACGTAACGTAACGTAATATGCGCGCGTGCATGCGTATGTGTGTGTGTGTGTATGTGTATGTGTATGTGTGTATATATATAATATAAATATGTATACACGCGATCGCGTTATATTTCACGCATGACACGACGCGAACTTCTAATATAGATAAATTCAGAGAGTCGTTTGGCTGCGATCAGTGGAGTACAATTTAATTAATATCGATCAACACTCGCGTTAAAGTCGTTCGCGAAGATAAAGACAGAACTAGAAACACAGAGAGAGAGAGAGAGAGATTTTTCGCTGTTATTTTTGCTGTTGTTGTCTTGCGCAGCCGGTAGATTCAGACTTCTTTTTTTCACTACGTTAAGACGACGAAGCAGCACCGGTACTCGTTGTTCGTTGATATATACAGAGAATAGTTTCCAAACAAAAATTTACATCTCCGGAGAGAAAGAGAGCATGCGCGGAAAGGAGTGAAAGAGAGGGAGAGAACGAGAGAGAAAGCGCGAAGTAACTTCGATTCTCGAACACTCGTACCGATAATGCATAAATGATTGCTACATGACTTGTGATACGTTTACCGCTGGTTACTACCGAGACTTCCTAGCCGACCCTACGACAGGATCGGCACCACTAGTTCACTCACGCACACGATTCAACATTTATACCGATTTATTACGGATTTATTGATTAATCGAATTATTACGTACGCAATTAAATTATTAGATGAAAAGTATTTACAAGAGAGATTAACGAGAACGAACAAACGACAAACAAAAAGAGGCAATAATAATTGCGAAACACGCAAAACGTTGCAGACTAAT
Organism: Bombus huntii; assembly: GCF_024542735.1. Taxonomy (NCBI): domain Eukaryota; kingdom Metazoa; phylum Arthropoda; class Insecta; order Hymenoptera; family Apidae; genus Bombus; species Bombus huntii. Next base: position 1,255,041 of record NC_066245.1, on the reverse strand, counting down.
TAACGGTGTGAATGCGCACACGAGGCTAGGACGAGGCTAGCTACCTAAATCCCACGTTCGCTCTTCGGACTAAAAAACACACGCGCGCGCGCGCGCACACACACACAAGACACGCGCGTGCGCGCGCTCACACACATAAAACACGCGCGCGACCCAATCGTATCCACCCGCCCTGATTACGAGAATTATTATATTAACCCCTAATAAAAAATGTACATACAATTGCAACGTTTATAGTGTTGTTTCTTAACCCTCTTTCATCCCCAATCAACATCTAGCCCCATCCATACCTTTTTCGTGGTACGTTACATCGCATTTCTTCGTTCCGTACCATAATAAGTACACAGACAGAAAAGTGTTTAGAGACTTTTCATAGATTTTGTTTATATCAATGTATATCGTTAACATACGCTTCGCCACTTATGATATTATTCGAAGAATGGCGGAGATATTTCAGCAGATAGTTTAGGGTTTTTAATACGATGCGATCTTTTCAAGTTGCATAGATACCTATTGTTAGCCGACAAGAAAAATAGATATTTAAGATCGATAATTTACTGTTCGGACAATGAAATTTTGTGATTGTCAAAAACCATGGAATAAATGTATTTTTTTATAGGTGAGTGGGAAATTGCTCTGTACGCTATAACAATCCTATTGTATTTAATTATTCTTATTTATAATTGACATACGTATAAAGTTATTTCACAATTTTTCTAACATACATATTTTACGTTCGAATTTATATCATTGCAGAAATATGCAATTTGGCGGAGAATCATTAATTCAAAATATACTTTTAATACACATATCGTTTATAGAAGACGAAACATGTCCAAAATACTTGTATCGATATGTGTCTCGTGCGTTGCATGTCAACGCTGTGAATATTTACGCAAGAAATAAATATTCCTCTAAGGTACACACCCACGTAATAATAAGGTACATACTGGTGGATGTACGCGTTTCAATTTAATTTCATTTCATAACAGTATCATTACGCGAGACTGCAAGTTAACAGGAAATTATTAACTCGTAATATGATTAACAGAAAAAAAAGAAAAAGTACTCGTTTCAGGTAACGCTTGTTGAAAATGTTCGCGTCAATAATCTAAAGTGTTGCAAACGAATTTCAAATAACAGTTCGAAGGTACATATAAATATATAATATATTGCTATCGCTGAATATTATACGATCGAACACCGTATTATTGCCACCTAGTCACCAACATTGCCGCAAAGATCACATTGTCGCGGCGAAAATTTGTCCATACGATTACGTATGAACGTAATAATTTCGTCCGCGGGCACTTAGGATCCGGTCCATCCTCTAGTACTCTGGAAGAACGAGAGGAGGCCATAACTCGCGAGAAAACCATTCCCAATATCTGCTCCTCCTCCATGCCGGTCCTACCGATAAAGTTCACAAAATCGAAGATAATTCGAAGCTCTTCGAAACCTGCCGCCCTCTGATCCTTATCCACGGATTGCTAAACGAGCGATGCCTACACGTAGCTGCGGGCAATCGGCTGTCACCCGGATTGATGAGTAGTCGAAAGTTCCGAAACAATTATTGTTATTCTGATTACATAATAAGCCGAACGTTAACGTCGACCGGGTCCTGGGAGGGCGTTCTACCAAGCGGAGGGAAAGGGATAGTTGCTGGATGCATGACAGGATCGGGTAAGGGAGAGAAAAGAAGAACAAGGGTGGGTGTGTCGGTATGCGTGAGAATACGGTAAGCGAGCGCGCGCCTGTGTGTGTGAGTTGGAAAAAGGTTGAAGGGAGGTCTGTAAGAAGAAGTGAGGAACGGCGAAGGTGGGACGGACGGAAGAAGATGGAGGATCGAACGAGTTCAAAGGAGGAGGTAGAGAAGAGAAGAGAGCCGAATCTGAAGGAGTGTAAGCATAATTCCGAAGGGACTCGGGCCAGGAAGGCCAGTTCCGCGAATTCGCGTAATCGATTCCGTCATGTCGCGGACCACCCGGGCACGGTCCTAATAAATAAGTAATACGTCGGTTGAACCGAAAGATCAGGATTCCGGGAGGGGCGCGGGCCAAGAAGATGCATTGTATGCCGAGAGCGAAACGCGTGCACTTTTGGGCTCGAGGAGTGTCCCTCTCGCGACTCGCTTACTCTCTTTCTTTTAGTTTTACATCTTCTTCTTTACCGTATGTATTATACACTGGGAGATCGCTGTGACAGTAATTGTCGTTTCAACACCTTGCTCTAACGATTACGGGATTGGCATGCGTAATTAATCACCGGACACCTCGTTGTTACGCCGGGATCGGCATATTATTTCGCACGGTGGACACATAAACGTACCTGGAGGAGGATGATTTATTTATACTGGCGATTTATTTGCTACCGGAAACGGCCAAACGGCCGTCATATCGATGTTCTTGTTTAGCGTTATACGCTTTGACAGAGATACTCGGTAATTTTGAATGCCGTATCTCTTGATCTCTCGAAACTAAACTGATCTAATTTAACGAACGAACGAACGAACGAAGAGGCAAAGAGCCAAGTGGAACGTTGTTTTTTTAATTTTATCTTTGACGTTAGAAATTGATCTGTAAAGGAAAGATGTTAAACTATGTCGAATAGAGTTCGTAAATATTAATAGAGCAATTAATCAAGCACAGTACTCGTTATAGTATATAGTATTTAATAAATGGGACAAATCTGCGTATAGGATTTATTCTTTCGTTTATTTTCACGAACATGTGAATTTGCATAAATATCTACTGTCTAGCAATAAAATGATTCGATATGTACGTACATATAGACTAACGTGTCCTTATCTAGGCTTTCTAGCCTCTCGATGAACCGATGTATTAAATCGGATAATGCGGATATAATTAAAATTGTTCGGAGGATGAGACTGGCGGAGAAACTTGGAAGATGAAATACAGTCGACCGAGCAATGTTATATCCTACACGCGTGAATTCTCGTGAATTTCTACGGTCTTTGCAACACTGCGCTCAAACTATTTTGAAGGGGCCTATAAATACGGACATACCGGGACGCAATACGCGACAAATGTACCGAGACGGGATGTTTATGTTGCGTATTTGGTCGAACAGCCGTGAAATATTTTATTTAGTAAGATTTCTTGCCGCATCGATCGATCATCCTCGCCCGAAGCTATGAGCCAATCTTTGACGAAGCGCGTCAACGATGACGTATTCGACGTTCTCTTATAATTATAGGAATTTGCATTTACTTATACGCTGCAAGTACAAACACTGTATAAAAGCGGAACATTCGATAAGGAATTAATGGATTAAAGAATCCCATTCATAGTAAGGATACATTTTATATAAATGCTAACGTGCATAACGTAAAGTTTTTTTTAGTAATACTTGTAATATTAATATCGATACCAGTAATTTAACGACGGTAATATCGATATAATATATTTACGCAGTATATTGCACGCAGTTGCATTTTACGATTATTGACGTAGTTTCGTAATACCGAATAATTTTAATTTTAATTTTACTAAATAAGTTTCATCGTTTACAGGATAATTATATTTTCAATATTTCCAGAGAAAGATACGTCTAATAATGAATTTATTTTCGCAAGATAATAAACGGAGAGATTGAGTAGAAAATATTTTTTGCTGTAAAACTGAACTTTATTATCTGTTTTAACATGTTATTTCAACGTACATATTTTACTAATTGGATATGGTAATTGATGAACCAGAGGGATATTAAAACAATACTGGATACGTGTTTCCAAAGCTTTCACGAGGACATGAAAGTGAGCCAGATATGATTATCTTTCATATTGTATGTTAAATTGCACGGGGAAATTAAAACTTTTAATGAAATGTCAGCTAATTAAAAAGAGAAAAAAACATATGTATATGCATATATATATGTATGTATGTATGTATGTATGTACGTGCGCGCGTGAATGTGTGTATGTATGTATGTATGTATGTATAGGTTCTACTCGGAAATCTGCTGAAGCGAACTTTCAAGAAAAGTTTAAAATTACAAAATAATTTGTACGAATGCGAGCTAATTTCCGTGGATTGTTTCAGCAATGTATGGCATTCTTCTACTTCTGGCTCGCTCTGTATTAATTCAAAATTACCACGAGAGGGAAACCCGTTGGTGAAAAAAAAAAAAAACAACGAATAAAAGTAAGCGGTCATACTTTCGATATATTTACATAAGTTTGAAAAGTTAATGCAATTAAGAGATTGGACGATCAAAGGAGAAGTAAATCTATTACGTTAGAGTGAATACTATTATTTCCGGCGTTGCTGTTACTTCCGTTGCGCAGACTTAACAACTAGAGGTATCACGAAGTGGAAATCGAAGGAGAAGAAGGGCGAAATAGATTACGATCAGACGGAAACGTGGCGTTGATCGAGGGAAACGAATAACAACGAATTTGATAGGTCACGTTACAGAGCAACGTGGAAGAATACAGCTATAATACATACGCGTATACCTGTACACGCTCCAAATAAGATCTCAGGTTGCCAGTGTGACACCCGAGCACACGAAAGGTGAGATTTTCTTGCACTGTTATACGGTAACACTTGGACCGCGTAACACTTGGAAGGTGTCGGCAGGTCCTTCGGCCAGGGTCACTATCGCGAAGCGGTGGACAGCGAACGCAGAGTAGGTCTTCGTCGCGCGAACAACAGCTGTAGAGAAGAAAAACAGCATTCGTGCAAGTTACATGTAAACTCGATACTTAGGTGGATCATCGGAACCTGACATTCGCGGCTCGATGATGGCTAGTTGGATCTAAAGCCTCGTTCGGATTAGTCAAACTAATTGAATTTAAGCTGCCTGAAACTTATGTTTATACAAGTTAAATTACTCGACTCGAAGTCGTTTTAATTGCGCTACAGTGAATCGAAGCGTTACTCGGTTAAAATTTAAACACTACTATCACGGCTTCAGCTGCAAGGGAGCATAAATATGATTCGTATCTTCGTATCGTCGACTAATTATATTTCTACTACAGAAGATGAAAGCAATTAAGAAAGAAACTTGGAAATTTATATCGAAATCCTTTATATCGTTATAATACCATATATATCGTTGCCTGTACTTGACTCGTTTTTAGATAAAACCTGCTTATACCACTTCGCCTCTACCAAACTCCTCGTTTGTTCCAATAAGTTGTGGCTAGCCAATAGTTCTCTCTTGCAACTAGTTTATATCATACACGTACACGTATGTACATGTATTCGTTGATCAATAACTATGTATATTTGCGATCGTGTATACCTTTCATCGCGTTTATTCGAATCATTATGAAACGAGGAATTTTTATTGCCCTCTCTGACCCAAAAAATATCGATACAACGGAACGTCTCAAGACATTTAAGCAACACATTTAATTTCCTCGCGTACAACTCTCCTTCGTTTTAACGTTTTCTAAATAGAATAATACTGACACGACGTATAACGAATGAAAATTGCTTCAAATATCATAGCGCATATTAATACTTATATCCAGTCTTCGATATTGATGAATTCTTATTTTATGTAAAGAAAGGAAATAAGGAAATCGCGTTGTTATCGATACGATTAATCATCATGTTCGTATTCCATTCGTAACCCATTCAACGACGCTGACATAGAAAGCGTTTCGAGTAAAAATTTACGTTTCTTGAATGTTTCGAAGATGCTTATCTGACATCCGTATTCCACGAAACGCGCCTTAAAATATACGTTGGTAACATTCGCATTATCTCGTCTTGAAGTACAAAAATTCTTATCAGCGAGAAAGATCGTGCAATTAAAACGCGTCATTGTCCCTTTGAGAGGTCGATGCGACGTGCGATTAGGAGAACAGATTCGCGTTCGCTGAATACAGAAATTTCATAGCGAAACATTTGCAAGAACAGTGGCGGTTCCTAAGGTTCGTCTTGCCAGCAACGAGCTCGAGTTTCACAATTTTGTTGACCCGCGGTAGCCTTTGACTTTTTAAAACAAAAACGAAAGGACTTGGTCGCGTTTCGCTCTATTCCCAACGATTTAACGAGCTCCTTCGTCTCCGACGACAAAGAACAACGTGCGAAATAACCTGCAGGATACGTCTAACGCGTCGCTTTGTACCGTGGTTTCAATAGTACGAAACGCAAAGCGTAATTTAAAGTAAAATAAGCGAAGTTTGGTTCGTGTAGTTGATACGCAGCCGGGATCGTGACATACGGATAACGTCCGGTCTAACCGCTCGTGGGAACGTATTTTTTCGCGTTTTTATTTAGCATCGAATCGGCGAAAAGAAAATAAAAGACTACAGGGATGAGTTCGATTGAAATTTATGCGAGAGCCCGGTAGAGAGTGAAGGTAACGTGGACAACACATGTATACTTACGTAAGTACGTACATCGTCCACGGGTCTTATCTCAGCCCTTTACGACCGTCCAATTGCCCTCTCTCAAGACTTAAGACATGCAACAAAATTTAGGATACCTCGGAATAGAGCTGACAGCACGCATCTCTTTTATCCGTTGGTTAAATGTCTCCCTTTATATTTACTTTTTGCTTGACTTATTTCGACAAATATAGAAAAGGATAGAAGAAAAGTAAAAGAAATACACAAGTTTTCAGTAGATACAGATTGCTACTAATCATAATTAATGTTATACGTATGATGCAATATAATTTATCATATTATCAATCGGCGTAATATCATGTATAATGGAAAGAAAGAGTTATTTAAGAGCGCGTTAAGATAAATCGTTTTCGAGTAACTTACTGTTAGCGTGGGTGAACATCAATGGTAAGAAATAAGAATTGCCTCGAGTTTTTCAAAATCTTACCAAAAATAAATCGTCCCGTGGATAAATCGGTGAAAAATAAAAGGTATTTACGACGATTTCATCGCGTAACTAACTCGCGTAAGATTGCACCAAGCTGTAACCTTTGTGACATATATATACAGGGTGGTTGGTAACTGGTGGTACAAGCGGAAAGGGGGTGATTCTACGCGAAAAAAGAAGTCGAAAATATAGAATAACAATTTTTCGTTTGAGGCTTCGTTTTCGAGAAAATCGACTTTGAATTTTCGCTCGGTACGCGTGCACTTTATCGCGTCTCGTTATAACGGATCTCACTGTAGATCGTTGTCTCGATGGAAAAATTAAAAAAGATTAAAAAAAAAAAATTTTTTGTTCTATATTTTCGACTTCTTTTTTCGCGTAGAATCACCCCCTTACCAACCACCCTGTATATGAAATAAGACCGAGAAATAAAATATGTTAGAATACAGTTAAATTAAGAGATAACATTTAATAAGCAATTAATCGCTAATATGTTTGATAACCCTGTATCGTTGATAAACGGGAAAATATCATCCTTGTGTACCGATGAAACTGCAAGATACAATTACGGTGAGATTCGCGATCGTACAGACATTACTTTATTTCGAATAGTTACCATAAAGAAAGATCGAAATATCTGGACAGATTGGCTTTCGAAACATTCTCGCAACCTCCAAGAATAACATGTAAAATGATAGCATTTCGCTTTATTACACTCATCAGGCATGTTTATATACATCGGTAACGATACACGTTTATTACGAAGGATAATTCTTCTTGATAACGAGGTTTTCTACCACGAAAGAAAGCAGAAGAAAAGAATAGAAAAGAAAGTCAAAGAGAGGAAAAGTAAAACAAAGTGATCACAAAATTAACCAGTATATCTTTTCGTAGGAATTGCCATTTAAACACGCAATTGCTAATTCACTAATTCACAATAACGGTCGGAGGAAACTCGTTTCTCGGTAAAAGATACAATCGTTTGAGATTTAAATCATGCGATAAACTTCGCTTACTTGCTTGAAGTGCCACGCCGGAAGTAAATATATAAAGAACAGTAATGTCATATGACGATCGGAGCGAATGTACGAATTACAGGGAATTCGGAAGCAATCGATCTTAACTTGCGATCGTGAAATCTGATTTGATTTTGATCGGCCTACAAAAACACATTGCCTCCATATGTAAGACGTGGAGCACAATGTTGCAGGTATAGATCATCGACGTCCGCACATATCCCCGGGCTGCCAAAATGACCACCAAAAGACTTTCAACTTCAACTTCTTTAAAGCGAAGCCGTTATTTATTGCGGCCGGCCGTTTCGATAACGAAACTTTGGACCCAATATATGGGCGATCACGGAATATCCACCATTTTGTTGCCCTGAACCAGTCCGGTGAAAGAAAAGAAAAAAAAAAAGAAAAGGAAAAAAATAAAAGAGTAAAAAGGAAAATAAAAGAAGGCAATTAAGCCGGAAACAGACAAGTGGTGGAAAAAAGTTAACGGAGACTATGTATGTTCTCGAGATTGAAATTACTCGAGCACTCGCCGGCGACAGCCCTGCAACTTTGTTGTCTCTGTGTGTATTTTCAGTGAAATTAATTGCTCGAGATCTGAATAAAATCAAATTTATCTTCTGGAATCACGCGAGCAACTAACGGTACTTTTTATTCTGTTCTGCACATTGTACAACTCCGTCTATATATAAGGTGAACGTTTAAACAATAATATTCTTAGGCGTTTTTCAACTAACGTTAAAATAAATATCTACGGATAAAACAAAGTTGAAGTTTGTGTATTCGCGCGCTAAAACTGGAATATAATTTTTACATTTTCGTTGGATTCACGTGATACACACTGACAATATGACGAGTATTATTTACCAAGGTAACATTAGCATATTCGCAAGTACGATAAAAAGATGAAACAAACGAAACGACAAGAATCGTACGAATATTATAATATTTACAAAGTCTGCTAACGATCTATATTCAGGATTCGCGCTGAAATCGACAGGAAAAGAGCGATTTCGTTGAGGTAGCCCTCTTTCGTTTCGCTGCATTTTCCATATAGGTTCATAAACGGTACAACATGTAAAGTACTTACGTGTACGATGAAACTACCACAACTCGAGACTTATTGTGAGCATGTTGTAACAAAGTTATACAATACAGCGAGCGGTTAGGACGATAACAGCTACTCAAATATCTACAAAGGATTTTTCGATGGCGCAAAAGAAAAAAAGAGAAAGAAACGCGGGTATAACGTTAAAAGGAGCGATCGAAACGACAACTCAGCCAAAAGCGATACCCAGTGGAAGCCGTATCACAGCTGTTTTTATCCCTTCTTACCATTTTGCTTCGCCGAACAATTCCTTCCTTCCTATCGTTCCTTTTTCGGTACGAGTCTATTCGGAACCCGATCCTGTTTAAATACGTGTCCCTTTTTACGAATTACGTTACACTGTTACGTAACGAACGGGGTTCCGCATTACGCGAATAACTCGATGCACGCGTCTGCATTGATCGCAAGCTTCTTCGCGCAAAATTAGAGCGCGGGAACTTGTATGAAAAAAGTTGCATTCGTGCGTATTGCTTGTCATATACGACGATTTTGCTGTCATTGTTCCTTTGTAATCATCCAGGTTTCATAGTGTTTAGCTATTGCAGCGAACGATATAAAAACATCGTTAGTCTATTAACCCTGAATACTAAAGTTTGATCATTTTCCACGCGGTAGAATCGAATGGACAAGAGAGAATCATAAAAATGGCCGAGCGTAAATTTATACTTGGACTCTGTTCGACGGCGATGTTTACCAAAAGGAAAGACGAACGGTGTCAAACTCGATGTAACATGACAATGTCGATATAACGTTTCGGACAGTCATATTCTTTAGCCGATGTATCGGCCGTTTATGGGCGGTCGGTAGACCATCGAGCGTAAGTACAATATCGCTGACACAGTTGAATGGCAAGACTGTGAGAGAGCATGGGGAAAGAAGCGATTACCGAAAAAGGCTGATCTCGATGAACCGCTGCACCGTTACCGATTACACGAGATACATGGTGCTCCTTCTGGTAACAATATATGATGTATTCATAAGGATGTACACCTACACGAAATGCAACGCCTGCACCAGCATATTCGTCTCTTGATGTTCGCTACACGCGGTGTGGCACGGCACGGCGCGGCGCGGCGCGGCGCGGCGCGGCGGCCGGGCTCGAGCATGCACCGATGAAGCGTGTGGAGTCGAAGAGAACGGGCTCAGGCGGAAAGAAAGAGAAAGAGAGAAAGAGAGAAAGAGGAAGAGAAAGAGAAAGAGAAAGAGAAAGAGAAAGAGAAAGAGGAAAAGAAAGAGAAAGAGAAAGAGTTATATACACGTACGACGTACGGTCACCCTGCGATCGACTCACGGGAGTAAAGGTTTTACCGATGGCATACCCCATACACGCAGAGAGTAGCATATAGCCAGAGGTTCCCACACTGTAAGCCATGATTTATTGGCCTGCCACCCGCCAGACCTGCTGTCATCATCGTCCCATGGTTGGTCCAAGATACAGCGAAGCGTACCGTATATAACTTCCCTTTCTGCACGATCTTCGCGCCATATCAACTCCTTCTTTCCTCGCACCCCGGCGAAACAGGAAGGTCTCGTTCGATGCCGCTCTAAAACCGTCCATCCACCTTGTTTTACCTTATGTAGCCCGATATCTACCTATCTATCTCTCTCGTCGTTATTTAATAATTACCTCTTTCTTATCTCCCTCGCCAGCATTATCTCCGCGTAGGTAACACACACGGCTTCTGTTTTTCTCTTTCTCAAGCAAGGACGGCAGTGTTTATCGAACGGTACCTTTACTTCAAAGTTGATTCACTAGCGGTAACGCGGTTAGCCGCGTTTCGTAGAAATCGCCTCGAATTATTCTTTTTAGACTGCTGTTAATTGCGACCGTGTCTCTCGCCGTGAAGGCTGATACACTTGTGCGCTTGATGCATCCAGCAGGAATACTTATGACGTGAAAGTTTTACTTGTGTACTCAATTACGAATCAGGTTTCAACGATTCCGTGCCATAGGTCGTTACTCTTACCGTTCTCTGTACGTAATCGCTGCATGTACGCCATGCTACAAACATAAACAATTACACGCATAATCCAAACTTAGAGAAGTGGTCGCCTCATCTATCTTACTTGTACTATTCGAGAAAATGAAAGAGGCGTTTCGTTTGCGTTCACCGTAAGACCCGATCCGAACGAACGGTGTAACGTGGTCATTTTCCAGCGGAGGCACAATAGGATTTAGCAGTTTCGATAAAGTTTCGATAGACGATCGTAATTGAATGCAGAAGTCCGGCGAATCGTCCAGCGAATCGTCTAGTGAATCACCGCTGCGAAATCTCTCGTCCCCATCGAGCGTAAAAGTCAAGGTGCACGATGGAGAAAAGCAAGAACGCAAGAAAGCGTCGAAGGGGTAAAGCCGCGAACAGCCCCTCGAGGACAACAGTGTTGGCACTTGCTTTTCGTCTCAGTGGACAAATTGGCGGAGACCTCGGCAACCATTCGTTCGTCTAAAATTCCTCGGAATCAGGGTCACCCACGTATATACACGTGCTAGCACATGTACGGCTAAACGTAACGAGTATATATGGTTTGGTCGCTCGTGGGGGACGAGGCAGGGTTGAGAGTAAGGGAAAGGAGGCAAGGACGAGGAGGGGAAGGAGGGTTCCTTCCAGAAGATGGGGCAAACACGAAGTCGCCTCGGTAGGAAGCGAAGAGGGGTTATTTCGTTTCGTCTCAGCGTGGTTTCCCAAGCGGCAGCCTCGCTCGCCGACTGGCATCGTCTACCGTTCGGCATACAGTCGAACTCGTTCGCCACTGAACGACGGACGTCGCGGCGTCGTCGTCGCCGCCCTTCTCATCCCACATATTTTCTCATCGCAGCTCAGGAAAATCGGTCACCACGATGCGTCACGCGCAACCACTCGGCTTCTTCCTTCTCGTATTTGTGTCAGTGTACGCGCGCCGTGCCACCGGTTGCGCTTTCTGCGAAACACTGTCCCAGCAACAGCTACAGCTGCGCCAGCTACAACAGTTGTCGCAGCAACAACCGCACCAGCAACAAGGGTACAAAACGATCGGTAGCCCGAGGCCTTTCGGTGCCGAGAAACCGACCAGGGTGCAAGAGTTCAACAGGACAGGCGTGCTGCACCCCGAGTACCAGATACCAGCTACGCTTCGCCCCGGTAACGTATCTCAGTGAGTATCTACCACCCTGTCTTTCTTCTTCTTTTACCAAGCTTCGTCGATTAAATCTTCAACTTGATTTTGTAGCGCAACGTTTCAACGATTCTCCTTTCCCTCTCTTATTAATCGTTTCGTTGCTCTCATTAATCGAGAGAAATGTCTTCTAAACTTGTTTCCGCTTTATTATAATTAGCAAAGTTTTACCGACTTTCCTTTTCATCGGAATATAGAGCGCACTGTTTAAAATAATTCCGTTGCAACTTTGAATAGATCATACACACCACTGCCACATCTACTCGTTAAATCTATTTTGTAATTTTTAAATAATCCATCTGCCGTAATGATGTAAATTTAGTCTATATCGGTAAACTGTAAATTGGTTGTTTATAGAATCGGTTAAACGCGTTCAAATTATCGCCAAATTGTTGATAGTAGCAATCGTGCAAACGATTGTCTTATCGAACAACAACGAAACGAATGGTGATTTTAACGTTTATTTCCTAGTTCTTTCTTTGCGAATAACGTTCCATTTGTTTCTTCCGTTGTGAAACGATAAAATTATTTTACACTGAAACACCACGGATTAAGTTACAATCCAATTCACTCGGATTGGAATGCCAAATCCTTTGGCCAAGCAATATAATAGAAACGTAGATACCCGTAGATTACATTACCGAGAACGTATTACACTTCTGACTATCGAGTATCGAGATACGCTAGAATGACTAATGTATCTTAGAAACTGCCAGTTCATCTATAATCTATGCAACTATCGTTCGTATACGAAAGAACAATTGGGATCAACTTAAATCGTGTTCTATCGTAATATATTACGAATATATATTACCAATGAAATCATTCGTTTGAAACATTTTTTACGTCTTACTCGTAATAAGGGACCACAAACGAGATAACATGCAGTTTATCCTAAAATCCTCACTACAAACAAAGTTATTACTCGAGCAAGGGGAAAAAGGGGAAAGGTGTATTTTTGTACTTAAAAATCCAGATTTTCTTCTTGACAAAGTAACACTTTGATCTAAAGATAAACAACACCGCAAGAAAGGTGCATTCACTTTTCGCCGAACCATAGAAACAATTCGTGCGAATTTCGTTTGGGTTACATAGCTTGTTTATTCGATGCACGTGTACCCAAGCCTATGGAGCTTTGAACGTTTATACGAGAACGTCACGAACCCCGTACCGTGTTTCATCAACCGTAGCACAGATTTTACGAATGCAATTTGACTCGAATTACTGCTAGATGACATACATGTGTAATTCTCATGGTATCGCACCAACTTCGAACGATCAGCAAAACTTTCGCGTTAATATGCTTGTTAAAATGATCCTTTAAACTTTCGTTACTGCGTTCCTTCACCATACATACCATTTTCTCTTCTTTACACGAATATCGTTTCACACGCATTAAACGGCATCTTTTACTCCAGTTAAACGAATATCATTCTATTATTATACTATAAAATAATATGAAAAAACGGGAACCAATTCGAAATACTTTTAGACATCGACCCTTATCGCTTGTTACTACGATAGTTGTGAAAGCGTATCGACCAATTCCGTCGTTATTTTTTCACCACCGAACAGTTGCAATTATTAAAATTACTTGCGATAATATGTATATATATATAAGTAAATAAATCAGATACAAAGACGAAGGAACGTTCCTCTACTTTCGTTTCGAAGAGAAGATTCGAATACATCGGTAATCGCAGCGAATTAATTATTTTGATTGGAGATTGTTTTGTCGTTTCTACGTGATCGATTTTCATCTACAGTTATCGTTCTGTATGTCATAGGAAATTCTTACCAAATTTCTAAAAGGATAAAACTGATACCATAGGTCAAACTTTATTTTGCACTTGATGGTTCGATGCATCGCGACGCTACGCATCATAAAGTTCTACTATCAGATGGTTTCCGTGAAACTCGTACGCAAGTCTAATTGCACAATTGCTCTGAACACTGAAACGCTAGGTTACGCGTTAAACTTGAACTTAACGTACGCGTGTATATTTAACTTTTGCAGAAGGCAGGTGCGTTTACAGAATCGAGCGCCTTAACAATTTTTCAATTATTTCGAAAACAGAGTAAATTAAAATCCTTGCAGTGTAAAACATGTAAACAAAGGCATGTAATACGCTTTAATATTATATAGTCGAGAAAAACATCGTTATAAATTAACACCGTTAACGTTATATGACTAAATGAAGTAACACGAGTCGACAATATAATCTCCTTTTAACACGTGTAATCTCTTTTCCACCGTTGTCATTCGTAATCGTGACGATCGTAAGAAAGTTTGAGAGAAACTGTAGCCAGAAACAACGATGAGAGACGACGATTGATCCGAAAGAATGAGTATGCACTTAGATCGGTGTATAAGTAACGAAGAAACAGAAGGATCGAACGGTCAGAATAAGCACACGCTATCTTTCTCGGGAACTTCATTCAGCCGGGGTTCGTCGTCCGGTCTCCCTCCCTCCCCTCCGCCCCCTTCCTAGAACCCCCCTTGTTCCCCTCTCCTTCGTAACTCTCTCTCTCTCTCTCTCTCTCGCTCTCTCGCTCTCTCTCTCTCTCTCTCTTTCTCTCTCCCTCGGTGTAGGTTAAAGCGAAAGGTCGCGACGTTTCCTGGAAAGTGATGTCTAGGCTAAGGCGCGTGCGAAAAGGCGTCGCGATGCCACGCGTCGTAGGCTCTGCTATTGGCGTGGATTTCCACGAAAGTCGGTAGACGGCCTCGCGCTGCCGGCTGAATGACAGAATCAATTCGAGTCTGTCGTGGGACGAACCAAACGCCAAAATTAGACGACGGGGGTCGTGGATGCGCGACCCCAGACGCCGCGACGCCAGCATTGTGTGTAGACGCTAATTTTACAATAGCCGTTTCAGTGCCAGGCCGTGAACGAAGAGCACGTGTGGCGCGGCGCGGCGTCCCGACGCTCTCTCGGACTATGCTAACGGGACGAGCAGCGACGATGCGACGCGACGACGTTCGAAAGGATGATGGGGATACTAGCCGATGGGAGGGACAGATCTTGTTGGGTCGAAACAGAGACAGACAGACAGACAGACGGACAGAGAGAGAAACAGTGACGGCTGTGTCGAGGCGTAAACTTAACCGGTACGATCTTTAAACGGGAACTTTTGTACGATCAAACATTATGACTAAATATAAACGACACGCTGCAATTGTATAGCCATTTATGCGCGCGCGTCCATGCCTATGTACCATGCATGTGTATGTATGTATGTTCGTTGGATATTATAATCTATTGTTATTCAGTAATTATTTGCCTTTGGATATTGAAAGATTATTCCGAATGTACCTCGCCCCAGCTTCTGACCGATGTTTGACGGTTTGTTGATACTTGATCGTGGCAGTAGCAACAATAAGATGATCGTTCTACTTTTCATTTAACAGCGGAAAAAAGAAATACCGCTGGGAAAACTTTCACGTACAGAATTTATAATTGTACAAATATTCACGTACAAGTTCAGTAAAATTCCCTTTATCGGTTATTCTTTCTTATTTATAAACCTTGGTAACATTATCTCTTCTCATAATTCGTCTTTAAGGAGCCAAAAAAAAAAAGAAGAACAAAAAAGGGTAAATACCTCTTTATATCGATGACTATGATCCAAATTTTTCACATTTCCCTCGTAAAAAAACAATTTTTTGTTATATCGTGAAATACAATACTTAAAGCAGCGTGTAACTCTATTATTCTCTACTCTACTCTATTATTTTTCTATTATTAAATAGAAAATAGATATTTACATATATATATATATATATATGTAAATATGTATGTATGTATAAAGAATACTTTAAAAACAGTTCACGATCTTTTTCATCTTTTTGTAGAAGCACGCCATTTAATTAAAATATTTCTTTGTATTTGTTTGGTTACGATTAATACGTATCGAACATTAATATTATACTGGATGCAGATAAAATTATTGCAGGTTCTATTACCTGAGTCCACGTGAAGGACCACCTCTCACGTTACTCGTTAGCCCATGTAGCGGGCCGATATCATGGACGGTCAGTTACGTCGAGCCACCGGAGAACATTGAAGAAACGGAAGGAGCAAAATGTACGGAGAACTTTAGGAATTGTTTCCTATATGATTAAAATCAATCAGTGAACCAAACGAACCTTGCTCCGTTAAACTTTAAAGTTTAAAGGAACAAAGCATGTGGTTTATTTATCAAGCTAAATGGATCGATTGATGGAGAGAAATGGTGGAGAGAAATACCATACGACCTAATGAAATTTCATATTTTTCAAGTTCATACCTTTATCATTTATAGTGTGTGTCAAATGCGATATTTTATCTTTGAATACAATTTATTTTTCTTTTATATTCCATACCTCGGATTTCTTTCATATTCTATACCCATTGTTTACACGAAAAAAGCCACCATTTCTCATTTTTATGTGTAAAAATATACATACACACACACACAACTATTATATATATATATATATATATATATATATATATATATATATATATATATATATATATATATATATATATATATATATATATATATATATATATATATATATATATATATATATATATGCATATATATATATATATATATATATATATATATCATAGTTTCTTTAATTATAAAATAAATATCTTCCAGTATAATCTCTATTTCATGTACTTTCTCACATCCAATTTTCAGTAAATTTTTATCCATATTTAAATCCATAGGTTCAATCGTTTGAAACGAGTTCAAATATAAAACGAATAGCAGTATATCGTCCAATAATGTTTAGTAGAATTATTCAGTCGTTAAGTCCTTATCTAGAATTTATATGACCAAGCACAAATTGCTTTTCATCGAAACATGTAATAATTATGTTTTACCGAGGTTTCGTTATCTTTGCACCTATTTAAACGAGTGCTGTGGAAACAATACAAAATATTAGAAATCGATAAAGTTAGATTGGTAAAGTTAAAATGAAAAAATAAAAAAGAGGAAAGAGGGAAAAAGAAGGAAAGTAAAAGAAACGTAAAACATCGACGTATCCAAGAGAGAATCTATGATAAAGTGTATATTATGATCGATACAACAGTTCAAACCCGGTGGCCAGTGAAGAGTTTGAAACCAGGCTCCCCTCTTTTCACGTACGAGGGTGCAGAGGATCAGAATTTTACGATATCAAAGACACGCGCTGGTCTTTATTGGTTCGAAATTAAATCCGTGAACCCTCCTGGTGCCAGTTTACAAAATTTAACACCGAGCACAGTACTGCTGTACGCCACGTCAAGCAGTTTGAGCCATATCCCGGAATTGTATGCAAACGAAATGGAAAATCGTCACCGCTCGTTAAGATTTCAACAACGAAGAAGCAAACGTCGGCTTACGATATCCTGGAATAAAAGGTATCGCTAATAATTTTCTTTTGACGCGCAAGTTGTTGGAAAACTTAGTTGTCACATTTAACGATAGTATCGTGTCCAGTTATATTCAACGTGTAACAACTCCTAATCACAAATTAATTCCAAGAGATAAAAATAATCGAAATGTAATAAAAATTGCCCTATCATATGGACATATCGAGCTCGTAAATTGTAATTTCTATGTATTTGAGAGATACTTGACAAATTAAATCAAGCTCGATGCAATGTTGGACAAAAATTTTGTAATAGAAGCTTCGAAATCATTTCCTGCATACATATAAAAATGTCCAAACCTTGCTCGCTAATCTAACTCCATAGCAACGAATTAAACAAATTGCAGTTTTGGCAAATATCATTTGTTAAATTTATTTTAAAATTTTAAATGATAATAATAATAACAACATACAATAATCGATTATCGCTAGAACTCTACTATTCATATTTAAAAGGGTAATAGAAAGATCGATGTTTGAACAAAATAGAAATTAGAGGAATAAAGATTTTCTTTGGCTGGTAGACGAAATATCAAGTTTACGATTAACGTCCCAGCGAATTAAAATTGGCTTGTGTGATTCATGCCACGAATTCGACAAAAATCCATTTATTTTTACAGCAACATAGATCCCCACCTCTCGCATTACTGTTTAGCCGTGACATCAGGGTCTCAGGCTCACCCCTTGACCCTTTGCGCCGCGCAAAATGTTCTACGCGTTTACCAGCATTCGACGAAAGGGAGTTCCTCTTCTAAGGAACAGCAACATCGCGGCATTCCGGAAGGACTTCATTGCGTGCGTCAAACAAAATTGACGCTTCACAGGATGAAGTACGATACTACGTACAATGTTACCTTATACGTGGTTAGTAATTGCAACTAGAGGACACTTAATCCTATAATAAAGTGTTTGTATCGTGCCTTTTTCAGTAAAAGCAGCGAAAGAGAAGTAAACCGTTTCTCTTCTTGCTGGAACAGAGAAAAATGTCAGACACTCGAAAAACGAACCTTTTCCACGAGAATATTCATTTTTGAAAGCAGTCGTTTCTTTTTTTATTAGTTTAAGAGTATCGTTGATTTCAGTGTAGAAAACAGTTACTACTGTCTTTCTTCTGTATCTTAAAAGTCGCGCGTTCTTTCTTTTTTCTCTAGTTCAACTATTTTGTTGATATGTGAACGATACTTAGTCATTTATTTTTATTCTGTATCAGGTAAATACGAGAAATAATGTGTCAAATCGAATAGCGACTGACACGATCAAATTTCGGAAGACACCGGAATTAAGACTACGCACTGGACATTATACTACAGCTAATTTGCGCAAAACCGATGGATTCATCAGCTTCCATTATCGTCCTCCGGGAAATACTTCGAGCACCTTTCATATTCTTCCTTGCGGTGGTGGCATCGTTAGAGCAAAATTAAGTGGTCCAGGAATTTTAAGGGTAATAAAGCTTTTATAATCACTAGTCATAGCTGTATATTCAAAGATCTTTGTCGTTCGGAAATCAAAAACTCGACTCTTCATATCGCTGTTTGAAAAACTTTCTTCCATTATATCCATTATATTCATTAATATATATCACGTTTTTAAATGATTAGCACGATAATATGAGATTCGTTTATCTATACTAATACTAATATCTTACTTAGGTAATCAAGTAATTAAGTTTACTTACACGTTTTAACTTTTACGACCCAAAGTTAAAATGTTTCGAGGGTACGTGAAAATAATCAGATTTCTAGAACTCTGTATATTGTGAAGCGAATTAAACCGATACGTTAAAGTATTAAAACGATCCTAAAGTTGGGAGGAAAAAAGATTTTCGTGAAAACTATATTCTACGATGTAATTTTCAATTTCGCAAAAGTGAAAAATATAATTTAAATGATCTAGGTAACATATACATGTTAGTATGTAATACATTAACGCCGTTACATAATGCGATGAAAGCAATTATACGGCTTTTATACCGAACCGCATATTTTACAATAGTAAATCTATGGATGTAAGCAAATTAGTTTCTTAAGGGGCTAATATTACCTAGATTTCTTACTTAAGGAACAGTCTTACTGAAATAGCGAAACGAAAAATTATTGGCATTGATATCGAACTATTATAGACAATTTACAAACATTTGTAGGAAAAGGAGGTAGTAGGATATGCATCGTTAAGAGTACCACCTTTAACATCAGGGAAGACGTACACATTACGGATATCCGCTACACCACAGGAATTAGTACGAGTATCTGCCATTAAAGTACTAGCCACCCAACAATCATCCGCGATATATCCACAGGTATTTCATGCAAATTAATGACATGCTGAATAACATTGAAAGCGTAAAATTGCTTTCTAAGTACGCTAGAATTTTGATAACGAACGAAACGATTAACGATTTCACATCGAAACGATACGCTATCGCAAAACTCTATTTAAAAGTAGAGTTTTTAAAATGAGCTATCGCTTGTTTGGTGTCGTTATGTCTATCTTAACTCAAGTATGTTGCATGTGTCGCGTGTTAAACAATTGTAAATAGAGAAATTAGTTTATTATTTATTGAAGCACAGGCGAAACGAAATAATATTTATTCGCTGATTGCCACATAAACATCGATATATTCATAAGCTTTATACATACCTATTACTTTTGCATTATTCGTTTACCTTTAACACGAATGTGTACATAAAATTACCACGGTACATAAGATAGATGCTTCTAATTGGATGAAATTATTAGAAAACTTAACACTGTTTACGATCTGTATATAGAACACTGTATATAGAATGGGTATACAGATACGATCAGCTGTTTAAGAAAAAGAATTCTTGTCATCGACATTTTTGTAGATAAATAGAATTAGATGAATCTTAATTTCGAGAAGCGTGTTAAGAGTGTTCGATTAGTTAAGGGTGATTCTACAAGTGAAAATGTAGAAAGGCTGTGAACACTTTGTTTAGATTCCATCTAAAAGTGCGCCACGGGAGTACAGATCCTTAAGAACTTGCCACGAAGTGACAGTAGGGGTAGAGTCGGCAGGTTCTGCTAAGTATTGCATCCTCGTACGAGAGTTAAAGAGCAGTTCGTCATTGGCCAGCATGACAACAATTCCAGACCAATGCGGTCTTCATCGTCGACGACGTTCCGAGTATACGTTCGAGGTCTGCGAAGAGAAACAGAGTCCATCGAAAGATCGAGCGCTTCCGTTTACCCTTAAAAGATTACAGCCAGGGAAATCTTATCTCTTACAAATTACAGCTCAATTAAAGGGACAATCTTTGTCCTATCCGTTGCTGACTGTACGCACTCGACGTTCTTGTCTACCTTGATAATCATCGAGGAAAATAGGCATAGGAACTTTGATCGCACGATATATTACTCCGTTTAGAACTTTGTATTTCCTATTCTTAACTAATAAATTCTGATATTCTCTTTCTTTCTTATGATGAAACGAACGCACAGACAATCGATCGATTACTAGTAATTATTTGGAGATACACTGTGACGAATTGTAGTAAGTTAAGATCTTTTGAATATAACTTGTATAGAATTCTGCTGTTTAGATGCAATCTTATTTAAAACGTGCTCCTTTATTTTACGGACAATGCCCGATTTAAAATATCGGTCAGAATATACAAACAGAAATTATTGAGAATATAAGAAGAATTATCCTAAGCGAATATTATGTACGATAACAAAGATATTTCTATTTTTGAAAACCATGGTGCGAATTACTTGTTAGTTCTCCTAGTTTGAATGTTCATTAATGAATTGTTTAAACAGCCAACATTTAGAAGTCATCGAGTCTTTAAATTCCCAATACACGCACGAATCTATTTTCACTGAGATCTATTCGTTGTTACGAACAAAATTTACGTGTCACTGTTTCATTTAAAGATTACTCCGATAGAATGATATGTATTTATCAATGTGTAGTATAAGTAAATTAATGTTCGATAATCGCTTTGCTATAAAAGAAGAAAAAAAGACACTATTCTTGTTATAAAAATATGTTACTCCATCTCGAGGCTAAATCTAGTCTAGATTTACATTGCTATCGTAATCCAATAACGTTTACCTGGAATTTCTACTTTTTCTCTCCAGCGTAAGACAGGTTTTCACTACTTAATTCTTCTGCAACGACAAACACGCATTAACAATATCGTTGACCTAGAAACAAGTAACATTTACACTGTAAATACAACGTTATCTTATGTAATAAAATGTGACACATAAGAACAGCACTATGAACTACCATAGCACTATATGTATAGCACGGTGCTGCTGATCACGATTATGCGTACTGTATAATTGCAAATAACCATTTTGTTGTTCAATACGGACGATATGTCATGTTACATACCTATTATGGCGTAAGATCATGCGAAGGATGAACATTTTTCATATTGCTTTTTTCCAGTATAAATTCATTTTCTAAATGCAAATTACTAAATATAATACAGGATATGAAGAATTTTTATAATTTAATTTTTATTACGATTATTTCATTAAATGTTAAATCTAATAGAATTATCATAACTCAGATTCCATTAACATTCGAAGCTTTTCACCAGGCGAATTCTCTGGTTCAAATTGCAATAACGATATTGCTTCTGACAGAAGGCCTTCTCTATTTTCTCCTGGACAAGCAGACAATTCTCTCAATGCGACTGCAGTGTACAATGCTAATCTTGCACCATAAGGATCTAACGTTTTGGTGGTTTCTATGATACGTTTGCATAGTTCAGGTTTTTTCGGATCGCTTGGGGGCAATAGCTGAATCAACGAATGACTGACACTTGTACATAATTGATGTCCAGGATGCAATAACGTAGTGAGCCTGGAATTAAATAACGATTATAGTTGAATCATTAACTTTCGTTCCATACAATGTCTAAAAATCAGTTTAAACTCGCAGCAAAGTGATATTTACGAAAGTATCTTTTTTCGAAATTATTTTATTAAAAAGAAAAGACAACTTTTAATAGAATTTCGAGCCATATTTTCGTTTCGTGAAAAGATTTTTTGTTGCATTAAAGCATGCAAAAATAAAGTAAAATAGCTAATTTCATTAGAAAAAAAGCTAGCTAATTTTTGATTCGTTTATTAAGAAAAACTTCCTCAAAATCATGTATCTATATATATATATATATATATATATATGCATATGTATAAGCTTTAACGACTCCAAAAAGCGTAATTATATTGCTATTAAGAGTGAACGTAAGCACATATACGTATATCTCATATAGTTAACATATTTTTGGTTATTTTCAACGCATTGACGATAAACAATAACGACGAATTGTAATTTTATGTGCATGTGCAATGTAATATAAAAATATTTTCTTTATATTATATAATTATCCTTTCTATGTACAATGAAAATAGAGTATCGATAGAAAAATATTTCAAAGAAACAGAAAAAAGAGACGATACGCAAGGATGGATAATAAAATTAATAATTTAGCTACTCATGTATACCGCAGGAAGTATTATAGATACGATATTATTTTTTTATCCAATGTATGATAAATGAAAGTTATTTTACCGTGACAGAAGATCAACCAATTTATTCTTGTTTGCTTGATACATAATTTCATCAACATCCTCCTCCAATTTTCCAACAAACTGCATCACTTCCGATGCAGTCAAAGTTCCAGGACACGAATTACATCCCCATTGCGAATCAAAGTTTAATGGATCCTTAGGTAAAATAAAATCGTTGTCGTGAGGACATTTTAAGGTTCCAAGATGCGTGCCCAATTCTGTTGGATCGGCACATCGTTTGCAATGGCAAGAAAAATATTTCGTCTCCAAAAGATGAGCTCTTCGCGCTCTCGTTGACCAAAGTGCATGTGTATACATTGTGCTTAAATGGTCCCACCTATACGTTATAAAAGAGAGCTTTTAGGTTTATTATTCGGAAAACAAGTTATCCTCTATACTGAGTCTAAGTGGAACGCACTTCTAAAAGTAAATATTTACTATAGAACATGTAGACAATTTACCTACGACACAAACATATTAAATGATTCTTTGATGTTGAGATGTACTACAAAAGCGCTATTTGGCTTTGCACTTTGTATCAAGCTTTATCAAAAATATTCGTCAAAGAGGCATAAAAAGATGTATAAAAAAGAAAAAAACTGAAAGAGAAGACTGTAATGTGAAATATTACAGTTACATACTTCTGTATAGAACAAACAGCTATCACCGTGATTCGAGGTCTACCCTTATCGTCGATTTTAAAGCTGTGTCTCGTATTAGCCAAGCAAGAATGCTCCAAAAGACATGCTGTTTCATAAATCGCAGCGCAGCCCTCAGGTGGTATAGTTTCCAACGCGTTAACGTCTATTAAGCCGCAAATTTTGTGCACGATATCTTTGCTGGAGGGATTGTCTGGTAAAAGACGTTCGATATGCTGATATATGTTCATCGTTTCCTCATATGCGTTCGTTCCTTGACCACGAGAATCTTGATGACTTTGTAACTTTTCTATAGAATACCAATATTTCAATTTCTTGCGCCATAATATTAACATACGTATTACTAAGAGAACATCGCACCTGAAACATGAATTAATGAACACTAATTAAGAATAAATGAAATCATACACACAAAGTAGAACGATATGTATATACATATATACGTATACATATAAATATTAAACTATATCATTTCTATCCTTTTTTATATTATTTCTGTGCTACGCATACACTAGTCATATTATTTTGTATTGTATACGATATAAGCGTGAGCGATTGTAACGCTTTATAACGCTCCTTCGCTGTCTTTTAAGAAGTGATGACAGTGCTTTTATTAATTTCCAAATAACGTTTAAGCAATGTATAAACATTTCTATGTATATAAATACAAATGAATACAAATGAATTCTCTTATTTTGCTCCAGTTTCCTACAGCATTCTTCTTTCTGAATATCTAATAAATGTATAAACTTCATGTTACGAACGATACGATTAAACCGAATCATGTCCCTTTTAATCGTTAACTAATAAAATTATTAAAACTGTTTCGTGACATTCCCCTCGTCCTTCGCCCTTACACTTTAAATGCAGCTGTATTTTTGTATTTTGCGAAATGTTACAAACCTAGGAATGATTCTTGCTTTTACAAGAAAAGAACATTCCAGACCGTGCCTATTTTTATCAGTAAGACCAGAACAATCAGTATCGCACGCCGGCCAAAGGCATTTCGTGCATCTTGTATCGCTACTATTGCATTGTTTCCCGCAACCAACGCAAACTCTTTGATCTGAATGTAATGCCGGTCCCCAAACCAAAGGTGACTCTGATAGGATTACGTCGCCCGGATTTAAATCTCTTGATGCCACTAAATACCGTCCGAGTTCGCAGCTCTCACGAATCTCCCATGCTTGACAATTTGACCTGTGTCTAGGCCAGTCCTGTCGCTGATGCTCCTTTTTGCAATAAAATTGCTGCTTGCAACCGTTACATTTCAGCGTTGCACGTTGATTACAGATCGGACAGATGCCTTCCGTTTGCGATTCCATGCTATGTCAATTACTGAACATCGAATAGTTTTAAAATTAAATCTCTGCTCTTTGTTAATCTTCTATTTATGTATAAAAGATATATCGATAGTTAGAAACAGCTTGCAATTGAAATAAATAGCATGCTAAAATTAATTTTATGTTCCCTTAGATTATGTTAGAAATAAAATGCGCGATTAAATAATTTTAAGGTAAATATTGAAATAAAATGGTGAATACTTATTATATTGTATGATAAAGTGGTTGCACTTAAAATTCCTTTAAAGTATTTTCAAGTTTATAATACGTACCTGTAAGATAGGAACATGAATATAGTAGAAATAATATTAAAACGAGTGCAGCACATCTTTATTTGCGTCAAGTATTTTATTAATTTTGCAATTTTCAAACGAGAATAAGAAAGTAATACGTAAAACGCTGAAACTTGCGATATCACTGCTTTAAAATTCCGACATTACGACTCTGAAACTATGACGGTCTACATACACCGGCGGTTTAATTATAGGAGCGGTATAGTTACGTAGACGCGCTTCTATTTCTGACAAAACTCTATAAAAGATTGTTATTCGGCGTAATACAAACTTATCCTATTTAATTATTATACATATATCATTTATTGTCTGATAGCGGACTTTATACAAAACAAAATATTCGTCGATTAAAATTTGAAAAGTGCACGTTATTTTTTATATGAACATCAAATATATCCTTGAAAGAATGCGTTATGAAAAATGTTTGTTATAATATTTTTTATTTACGATAAAATTAGCACCTTTCGATATTAATTATAAAGATAATTTAAATACTGTATTTACAAAAGTTTTTGGTAATAGATATTTGTAAGATTATTATGATTATATTATACGACATTACACTTATCGAATGTGCACCTATTTATGAAAAAGGAAAATATAAAAAGTATTCATAATAAAGCAATATAGAAAAATAATTTTATCAACTTAATATAAAATGATCGTAGAATACAACAATTATATGTACAAATATTAATATATATATATATATAATAAATTAATATTAATATTAATATATATATATATTAATTATTATATAATTATATATATATATATATATATATAATTTCTTTCTTACTATTGTGCAAATCATTCTTCCTCTTCAATAGCATAACATTAAGAGCCTCTTTTAAAAATCTAAATGATCATACACTCTATTTATAACAAATATAAATATTACAGATCACTGTAACATACATAGCCTCTTACTAATTAACTCTTGCGAAAAGTTCAATATTCATTCAATTGTACTTCAGTTAAATCACGTAAAGAATAGCGTCATCATTAAATGTATTTTAATCGTATTATATGTAAATTTACATATCTGATCATGACCATCATGTGTCCAGTTATATTCTGGTCGTGCGTAATTATCTTTTGTTTTGTTACTTCTATGTGTGATGATGCATTTAGAAACGGAGGATATCACAATAAGACGAAAATACATAATAGTTGCTAAAATCGATTCGTCAGTAAAATCTCTTCGCTTACACTTAATTTTAGTAAAAAAAATATACAAATTAAAAGTGGAAAGACTATTCATATTTCTACATAGTACTGCACTCTATCCAATTTTTCTTATTTCCCGAAATCTTGTATCAAAAATTATGAAATAAACGAATACATAAATTTTCGTATGAAATCAGTTTTTTATGCACTGTTACTTACTGTTACTTGCAATTTATTTATGGTTTCATTAATATAACTTTCATACGGTAGCTTCAATTAACAACAAATTATATTGCACATGATCATTAGCTCCAACATATAGTCATACATTCAGTTAATTTTAATTCCTTGTTACTTACAAAATTTACTTGCATAATCAAATTTTTATAATATATTTATTCACGAAAAAGAAAACAAATTTCTCCATGATTAACAATAAGGGAAAAAAGTAATGCATCTAAATCTAAGTTTCAGAAGAGATAGTCAAAATTGATTTTAATAAGAATTGTACAAGTTAAATATGATAATATTATAATAATAAAATTTCTTTTGGAAGGCAATCATTTAAATATACTATTATGGATAGTCATTTCGTAAAAATTAGAAATATTTAAACAAATCGTACAAATTCATTTTGATAATGGAGATTTTGCTAACTAACTAATTTCACTTCCAAAAATAAATGTTTGCAATTAATATTTTTTGTTATATAATTTTGTTACTTAAATGGTATAAAGAGAGTTATCAAGTAAAATTAATATTCTCAAAAGTCTATTATCAAAGGAATATAAAACTGAAGTAACTTATATACTGGCTAGTGTTCCTTCTTTGTGCTATTCTTTACACTGCCGTTTACATCACGCCATGATTTACGGAAGCAAATTGAGGATCGTACCAAATGCCATATATTTTTCCCAGTACATGCTAGATTACAAACGATCAGAGACGGAGATTCATACTCATTTGGAACGATACCATCGACAGAAGATTCGAAAAAACTAAATAATGGAAACCATATTCTGGTTCTATTTGAATCACGTTGCATCAATGCTTGATTATTGGCTAAAGTATGATAATAAAGAAACAGACGTGATGTAATGTAGAAAGCTACGAAAACATCAATGGAATAATGTTCGTGTGCTGCCAAGATAAAAAATATACCAAACATATTGAGCATCCATGTGAAGGTATGTAAAAAATACAATTGTCGCGGTGTATCTGTAAATAAAATATCATAATAAGAATTATATGAAGGTTAGACGGTGAAAAGGGGGAATGTCAATTTTAACAAATTTTGAATTTAATATTTCTCATATGCTCCTGCATGTGCTCTTTATCACTGACTCTTTATCACTATGTCGCAATAATTTGAATAACAATTTTCCAAGTTACACAATAGCTATACTGTATAGTGTATAGTGTACTTTTCATTTTTTACAATTTAATGTGCTATATATCACTTACAGTTATAAGATAAAATTGAAAATGATCCAAAATACGACGAAGAATAAAATGTTTTATTTTGATACATATAACGAAAAATAAATTTTCGTTTTCTAAGAAATGCTAAAACTTGACATTACCTTCTTTACCCGTGGACTCTTCATATACATATTATCTATAGTCTATCTATTCAGAAACATGCTAATACTTACATTCTGTAATGAAAAAATTTAACATAGTTAACGCAACAGTATGTCCACTAAACATATAATCACCGCATGTTCTAACACCTTGAATCGACATACCAGCACCACGCCATATAACATAAGCCATAGCAATTTTATTATATAACTCTACATATGCAGAACTATAAAATGAAAATATTAATATAATTGTTTTTCATACTAGTCACTTTAAAGGATAAAATATTATTCGCACCTTGTCCAATCTTCGGAAACTTTCCTTGGTTGACATTGCAAATGTGTGCCTGGCACTGATAAGGAAGTAATAAGCATTGTAACACATCTTAACAGGAAGACTGTGCCAGATAAAGCAAAAAATCTCCGCAATAAAATAAATCTGTGTTAACAAAAATTTGTTGAATACTTTTCAAATCGTTTACTTTGCAACTTAATTTTAAATATTAGTAGCATTTATAATATACTTTACCTGTATTTGTGAAAAATTAGTACAATCAGCCATATTGCAAAAAGTATAGTTCCAGTAACTTCACACATATCAAATGCCCAAGGAATATGTGGAACGTTATCTAAAAATATATCAGGTAACGGAGGATATTTTTTCATATCAGGCACTCTATCATGAACAATGACCATCACAAAGGCAGTAATCCATGTAACAATAAATAAATATGCCAAACTAATGAAAGTTTTCCAAATTTCAGGTGACAAATGTGACGCATGACCATCTTCTGATACAGATGCTGAATAAAATTCATGTTCAATAGAACCTTCATTATTTATACCACTACTAGGCATCTGTTAAAATAGAAAACAAACTTCTACTATGGAAACACAATTGATATTATTTTAAAATATCTCATTTATTATCATATTTCATATATTAAAGGAACATATATATCGTAAAAAATTTTTCATATTAAGTATTTAACTTTCCTTCTTACTTCATGTTTATGATGATTATAAAAATTTGATGATGGAAATATATCAATATATCCTAATTCAAATAATACTGCCACATTATCCCTTTGTAATTGTTTTATGCTAATATATAATCTTTTTATATCACCAATTTTCTGTAAATTCCTGGATATTAACTTTAGATCGTCTTCTTTCAGGGTCAAGAGCACTTTTCCATCAATTTCCTGATCAAAAAATGACTCAATAAATTTTTCATGTCCAGTTTCTCTAAGCCATCTTGTCACATCCTTTTGTGTCCACTCAACTATATTTTTCTCAGACATTGTTTATCTTAATACAAAATTGTACTAATCGTACCTAAAAAAAAGCATAAGAAATAATTTATTAACAATTTATATTATACCCATCACTGGATACAAATATATTTTGCTACTTTGACACAATCAAAACTATTGAGAACTATTAGTTAATATAATGAAATATTTCACCAAAATAACGTGTGAAATGAGAAGAATGTTAGATTTTGAAAACATTAAAAATACAAAAATATTATGTAACTTTCCGTTATTAATGTAAATTATAGTATTAACGATAAAAATAGTTTCGACATAGTGATAAGCATATTGACAGTAATAAAATTATTGAATAAATAAAATATAATAATAAAAAATATATTTGTATATGAATTTTTTGCGAAGAAACTTTCTATATTCTTCTACAAATAATTGTCCAAATCACTTACATTTTAAAATATATTTAACCTATATAAATACCATTTAAATACGACATACCTTAGAAACTTAATTTATGGATTATCAAAGCTATGTATCACAATTTTTTCGTGCGTTTATTATACATAATGAATATATATCATGAATATCATAGTCTTATTGTCAAACAAAACCATACATTGGCAGTATTTGTAAATAAACCAATCCAGACAGAACCATTGATCAGAATGCTACGAGCACAGTTGAATAGGTTCATCACTTTTAACAGCTCTTACTTCTTCGATTTAGAGTATGGTGTACATATCTCTTATGTACATATCTCGGCAAACTTCATAGTTACTTTATGCAATTTCGATTCAGAATTACGCTGATCATATTAATAAATTTACTTGAATGATAAGAAACAAACATATTCATGAAACAAATCTAAACAAAATGAAAACACATCAAAATAAGTTTAAAATGAAATGAATAATGTAGATTTGAATTTCTACAAGTAATTGAATTTTTACATTAAAATATAAAATATAAACCGTTCTATTCAATATTTTAATTTCCAACCACATAATAGTGACTTTTCATTTTTACGATGTATAAAAGGCTATTATAATATTTAGTATATATTTCCATGTAACTCTCTTATGATACTGTAGTTAATATGATGATTAATATGATACACATATATTTCTGCTCTACTTTTGAATTAGAATAAAATGATTCCTAATTTTCTTTTGAAAACAGTATATTAAAAGATAGTGACCCTTCACTTTTGGATTTATATTTATGCAGTCGATATATCTATCGATTTTGATCTCGATTCAGAACTTGTTTACAGTTAATAGTTGTATGACGTTGGCATTAGTGACGTTGTTCACGATCAGGATGCAACAGAATTACAAAACTACCGTATTATCATGCAATGGCGTATTCTAAGTTCACTTAAACACAGTAGAGTAGTCTGTAATTGTAACTTTACAGTGGGGGCGACGTATCGTTTGTTAACAGACTTAATCATTGTGATTTTTGACGTATTTTTCATTCTTCTTCTTAGTTCTATATAAACATAATCGACAGCGCCAATTGCACATCAGACCTAAACTAATAGCATTCGGTGCTGAGTTGGCAGTCTTGACGACGCAACTCTGTAACTGTACTGTATATACTGAATGATACCGTGAATTCAAAGTGGAGTTTAGTAATGAATGTACTTAAACCATATACTTAAAGATTGTAATTTAATGAGCTATGAGCGGCCAAAAATTTCAATACGACGAAAGTGGTGGGACATTTTTCTACTTTCTACTATCATTCTCGGCCCTCCTTCAAATACCTGTGACATATTATTTTTGGCCACGTCGCCCCAAACAAGGTTAGCTCTAGACGAATCTATTTAGATTAACATAGAAAATAAGTGATATTACGATAACGTTCTATGTTTATACGTACTTACAACCGAGTTATGTAATTTCACCATGTTTTACATTTACTCTTTTCATTATCACATTCACTTCATAATGTTGTGGCAAGGGATTAATGAGTTGTTAATTATGAATATCACGTTGCTAATTTTCTAATGTTCTCAATAATATTTAAGAGTACGCTATATAATATTTGATCACTTTTAGTAAAACATTTAAGGTTTATTAATATTCCGATTTTGCGCTCAAAGTTTAATAATGTATTCCTATAAAAAAGTATCTTATATATATATGTACATATATATGATTTAAGATATTCCATCGGTTTTACGTTTTTAAGATAGATTTTTTAAATTAGGCAATATTTAAATAAAATATTATATCAGTAAATTATTGTAATTCATAATACACAGAACATGCACAAATAAACACTGTTTTTATTCTCTAACGATTTTAAACAAATTACTATGTTTCAAATAAATTTTAATTATATAAAATTTTATAAACATTCTTTTCTTAATAATTTTAAAACTCGGTATTATGGAAAATTTAATCTTTTTCGTGTTTTTCATATAATTAACTACGTACTATTGGTAATAATAAGGTGAATGATACATATAATTATTATTATTATTTATAAATAGATCCTGATCAAGAAGCAAAAGAGTGTCAATGCGATGGATGTAAAAAGAAGAAAATTATCCTACGACTTAATAAACCTTGGAAAGAAACCAAAGCATTATTTGAGTAACTATGTTTTCATATCAAATATATATATTTTAATTGTATATAAAGTTTAGACGTTTAAAATGTTGCTATATTGTTGTAGCAAATTTCTTATCATTCTTGGATGGGTAGTCCTTATCTTTTTGACATATAAGGTATCACAATTCGATTATGAAATGGCTAATTTTGATCCATTTGAAATACTTGGCGTTTCCTCTGTACGTACAATTAATTCAATTTAAAAAGTATCAATTTTATTTACTATACATCTATATCTACTTAACATTTATGATATTATTATTATTTATAGAGCTCATCTCAAAGTGACATTAAAAAAGCATATCGCAAATTATCTTTAATTCTTCATCCTGATAAAGAAACTGGGAATGAAAAAGCTTTTATGAGGTTAACCAAAGGTTAGAATAAACATAAAATAGAGTGGGTGTGTGTGTGCATCCGAGCGCGCATGCGTGCGTGTGTAATAAAATAAAATATTATAGAAATAATAATAACTGTTCATGATAATTTAAATTGTTGTTGAAACG
This sequence comes from Bombus huntii, assembly GCF_024542735.1. NCBI lineage: Eukaryota > Metazoa > Arthropoda > Insecta > Hymenoptera > Apidae > Bombus > Bombus huntii. The sequence continues at coordinate 1,222,546 of NC_066245.1, read as the reverse complement.
AAGATATTTTTTTCCACATGAATTAATAGCATATCAAGCCCTAACGGATGAAGAAGCACGAAAGAATTGGGAAAAGTATGGAAATCCAGATGGTCCAGGAGCAATGAGTTTTGGAATTGCTTTACCTTCTTGGATAGTCGAAAAAAAAAATTCAGTTTGGGTTTTAGGATTCTATTCTATGGTCTTCATGTTTGTTTTACCAACGGCTGTTGGGATGTGGTGGTATAAAAGCATTCGTTATACTGGTGACCAAGTAAATACATCTATGTTACAATATACATATAATCAAATATTAGTAAAAATTGAATATTAATAATTCTTAATATATTATTGGTTTTTAGGTATTGTTGGCAACCACTCAATTATATTATATCTTTTTTATTAAATATCCTTCAATGTCATTAAAAAGAGTTATTATGATTCTTGCTGCTTCATTCGAATTTCATAAGAAACGAAATGCAGAGATAGTCGAGAGATATACAGACAGTGAAGAAGTTCGTTTGGTAAGATGTGCACTATATTTTAATGGTTTTTACTATTATAATTATAATGAATATATATAGAATACATTTTATTGTAATGTACAATTCTTTTTATGTCAGGTTTAATACAATTTTGTACTAGATGTAAAACAAGTGGTGTATGGCTCTTATTGTTTACTTTGAAATTGAAAATTTCTTTATCTGAAGAAATTAATAGCTTAAGGTAATTCTAGATTTTGTATTTGTTTCATTTTCAGCTTATTAAGCAGCTACCAGATCTAGGTGCAAAAAACAAGGCAACACCATTATGTGACTCATATTCAGTTAAAGCTAGAGCTCTAATTCATGCACATTTATTTCGTATACTATTAAATCCAGAAACATTAGAAAAAGATAGACAATATATAGTAAAAAAATGTCCATATTTGATTCAAGAAATGGTAACTTGTGTTAATCGAGTGATTCTATTAGCTTATGCTAGAAGAGGTATATATGTATGCTATAAATTGTAGGTTTCCCAACCTGTCCTACGTTTTCCTAAATACATACAAACGAAAAAATTTTATAGTAGCAATACATATTTAAACACTGGTAATCTGATGAATGTTTTCTTTTATCTGCAGTTCCACGTTTACCAACTATAAAAACTGTAGAAAATTGTATGAAATTGTGTGCAATGATAGTACAAGGCTTCTGGGAATTTAAAAATCCTCTTCTACAATTACCACATATAACAGAAGATAATCTGAAATGTTTCTTACCAAAAAAGGTATCATTCAGAATACTTTAATCTAACCTTTAGAATAACCTACATTTCATTATATATTATAATTAGAAATTTAACTAGACTTATAATTGGTTTAGCATCAAATCAAAAGTCTTCAACAATTCGCACAATTAAAAGGAGAAGAAAGAAGACTGACTCTTAGACATTTATCAGATAGCCAATATGAGGATGTAATGAAAGTTCTTGGAAATATGCCATATATAGAATTTAAAGTACGGTCTGAAGGTAAAAATTATTTAATATTATTTAATATTTAATTATAATATTTTAATATTATATTATTAATATTTAATAATTTCTATACTTGTATGTACATAGTTTGTAGTTATGTTTAAATACTTTTTAAAGTAAAATATATCTTACAGTAATTGACGATGAAAATCCAACTGTTTATACTGCTGGTGCTATTGTGACTGTAACAGTATCATTAACCCGTAAAGATATGAAACATTTATTTGGAGATGATTCTATTAAGGAACAAACCATGATTGATGACAGTAAAATAAACAATGAAGCTCCTGATGAAGTATCAGAAGAACAAAACCAATCTGTTAAAAGGCCAGCATGGCTTAGGCAAAGAAAGGGTCAAAAGAAGTCCCACAAGAAAGGTACTAGTAAAAAGTTTGCTTCCACAAAGAATGCTCAGACACAATTTCAGTCTAGCAATAATGCTCAACAAATGAATACTCCTAATGCGAAAAAGAAAGAAGATAAGGTAGAAAAAGAGTCTTCCAAAGATAAATTATCTGATGTCAGTGACAGCGATGTTGATAGTGACAGAAGTAATGATGAAGATGGTCATGAAAAAAAAGATGTGTCCATAGATGATGATGACACAGAATGGGAGAGGTAAAATATTTCATAATAATTTAATATACAGAGTGTTTCGTTTAACTGAGAACAATAGAATATCTCACGAGGGCTTAAAGTTATCAGAAAATGACTTGTACAAAAGTTCTTTGATTCAATGATAAGCGTCAGATGGTGCAAATTATTCTGTTACAAATCCAGTAGTGAGAGATATTTTAGGGTCAACTCTTTTTTCTTTTTCTTCTCTTTTCTTTTTTTCTTTTTTTCTGTTCTTCTAATTTTTTTTTCCTCCTTTTCCACCATATATTTTTTAACAGACTAACTGATCGATCTTCATATTTCCTATAAAAAAAGTATTAACCTATTCATATCAGGAAATTATTAGTTTAGCGGATATTTTAACTTTAATCCGTCATATGAAAGACGAGAAAAGACACGAAGAGTATTTAAAAAGTATAAAAAATATATGGCACTATTTTAAAAAATGAAATTGAGCTTAAAATCTCCCCCATTACCAGATCCGTAAAAAAATAATTTGCACGATATGATGCGCCCCTTTAAAATAAACAACTCTTCTAAAAGCAATTTTTTAATAACTTTAATCCCTTGTGAGATATTCTACTGTTTACATTCAAGCAGAACGCTTTGCATACAGGGTGGGGCGGTAATCGTAGTACAACCGAGCAGAGAGTGATTCTACGTGAAAAAATATGTCGAAAATATAGAATAAAATTGTTTCATATAATGCCTCGTTTCTGAGAAAACCAAGCATAAAAATTTACCAAATACTCTTTAACTTGGCTAAGTACCGACTAGGTATGGGTAAACAACCAACAAGAAGTTATTATACATGCGAGGATAAGTAAAAAATGTAAAATAAAATTTTTTTATTAGCTTAAAGCCTCGTTTTCAAGAAAATAAAGTTTAAACATGTTTAATTACGAATTGGTCTGATAAACACAAGCACATGATACATTTTCAAACTTATTTTTCTTGAAAATGAAGTATCTCATAAAAAGATTTTATTCTAAATTTTATACTTATTTTCAAATGTAGTTTAAACACCTGTGGATTATTTATTCTCAAAAAATAGCCGAATTGAAAAGATTTAGGTATACTTGTTAAATCTTTCAGTTTTTATTTTTTCACATAGTATCACCACCTATCTGGTTGTACTATGATTACTGCCCCAGCCCGTACACATAATAACGATCTCTCGTATTTACGTATTAATGTTTTTATAAACAGATTTCAGCAAAGAATTTCAAAGAGAGAGAAAGTTTTAGAAGGAAGAAGCAATATATCACATGAAGTTCATTGTCCACTCTTTCCTGATGTGAAACAGGAATATTGGTGGGTTTACATCTGTGATCGCAAGAGTCAAACTTTACTGACAACTCCTATTTATGTTACGTCGTTAGCACATTTTGAAGAAGTTCAGTTGAAATTTACAGCGCCCCGGTGGCCAGGTGTTTATACGTTTACTGTATGTTTACGTAGTGATTCTTATCTTGGCTTTGATCAAGCTCAAGATATTAAGGTATGTAATGAAATTTTGTTTATATTACGTAAACGAAAATTTCAGTATTATTGTTACTTTATGATTATTACAAAAATATTTGTTTACAGTTGGATGTGAAAGAGGCACCAGAAGTACCCACGGAACATCCTCAATGGGATATTTCAGACGAAGAAACTGCGGAAGATGTAGATGCAGCTGATGAACATTCCGAGTATACAACTGACGAAGATATCAGTGACAATGAATAATATCTGTTTCTCGCGGAAGATTTGATAAATAGATATTAAAAAAGTTCGCATTTTTCCTCTTTTTTTACTTGTCAAGTTAATGTACAATGAACTTTTATATGTGAAATTGCATAATTGTTAATGTACGTGGACAATCTAGAAAAATAGTATAGTGTGTAAGGTTTTTCAGTGAAGAGAAAGTAATAGTAAATGAAAATCATATTTATTTTAACATCGTTGTTTAATCCTCAGTTTAGGATGTATATACAGTTTTTTTAATAAAACACGTTTTAAAATATAATAGTATTATTTTTCGCCTGGTATTTTAATTATTACATCTTAGTATGTAAGGTTTAGAAAAATGAATTAATAAAAATTTAAAATACTAATTTCTCTATAAGTGAAAGTGTGATAAAAACATATCTCTTACTTATTCATTCAACCGTGTAAGTTTTTGTTAAGTTTAAAGTATAAGAGCTGCTGGTACTGTTTTGTTATAAAATACTCAGTATCTTACTGTTGTGTTGATTACAATGGATGTTAAAATTTTAAACATCTGGATTGTGAGTATAGTTTAATTACAAATAATCATGGCATATATATATATATAAAGGATTAATTCTGTTACAGATATTAAAAACTATTTTTATATACTTGATCCTGTGTGTAATTTTTAAAATAGGTACGTTAAATAACATTTAAAACACATTTATAAAACCAAATTATAAATAATATTTATAAATCCTATCTCTAAAATAATTTTACAACATTACTTAAAATATATAAAGCAAGGATATATACACGCACGTACATATAATATATATTAATCATTAATGTACATAATACACTAACCATAAACGTATAGTGCAGATTTCACATAAAATGTACAATATGTAAGAACAGCTGTAAGACATCTTGAAAAGATCAAATAATTTTGCACATCATAGGCACTTTATAGAAAAGCTTCATTATCATGTATTCTTATCTTGATGCTGAACTATTTAATTTCACCGCACATATACATGTGTACATGCTTATATATTACTATCATACATTTTGTGTCTTCATAGTTAATTTTGGATCAGCACATAAAATAAAATTTTGGTATTCCCCTAGTAGAATATCTTCAACACCTTTCATACTGATACATAATCTTTTACAGATCATTTAACATCATCAAGTAATGTTGGATGGAAAATGAGACTGAAAAATATAACAAATGGTCCCATTTATACATATATCAAAACAGACAAAAATGCTAATATTAAATGGGGCGTGCGACATTATATTCCAAGAGCATCAAGATCACTACAATATACTGCAACCATAAATAATTAAATAAGTTCCTAAAAGATATATTTTATAGAATTATTGTCTTATAAATTAATATTAAATTTGACAAAGAGAAATATCTTTAATCTAAAAATAATGAAATATTGCTGAGAGATAGAAAAATAAAGTTTTGAAAATCGAATACAATGTAATACATACATTCTATATTTGTGTTTATAATTCCAAGCTAAGCAGTTCCATGTATCTTTTTTGCATTTCTATCAAAAGATTATCCAACCTGGCGAAATAAAAGATAAAAATATTTTATACTTTCATTTTATATACACTTATATATGTACTTATTTCTTAGATAGTAATTCATAATATGAAACATACGTGTAACGTATTACTAAGTTATCATATATCACATCATTTTCTGTGTTTAGCTTTTCCTTATGTTTCATACTAGATATATTTAGAAATTGATTACTGTCAAATTCATTTGATATTTCCGTACTATCGTGTAATAAAACGTTTGTAGCTTTATTTGTAGAGGTAGATAGACTTAAATATTTTTTATTAGAAATATCGAACACATTGGAAGTGAGATGTTGTGTTATATTTTGAAGTTCTTCACAGTACACTGTCTTCATAGCAATAACTGAGTCAAAAATCATTTCCAATGTTCGGAGTTCTGATTCCAATTTCGCCATTTGTCTGAAAATATTATATCAACGTAAGATACATCAATTATAGTTTAATATACAATATATTGGCCATATACATACTTTATAATTTCAGAAATATTGTGAAACTCTGCTCCTTGTACTTTCAAGAATTCAAAAATTAATTTTGCTATTTCTGTTGGTCTTGCATATTTATGAGAATATTCATCTTTATGCAATTCATAGATTTTTTCGATTTTATTATATCTGTTTAAAATTCAAATATGATAGTAAAAAAGTAAAGGACAATATTAAAAATAGGCGGTGGATTTTGATACAAATCGGAAAGAAAAAATTTTGTTCAAAAAGTTTTATCATCTGTAAAATAAACAATTATTTGTCTTTGATCGTTCAGAGTATTAGTAATGTATTACAAAAGAATTGCTTGTTGCCAATGAATTATTAATGATGATTTATTTATTATTATGAAAGTGAGATCGATAAGTTGCTGTTAAATAAATTATAATCACAGTCATATATGTATCCTTGTATTTAACCGCATTTATTATAACATTTCCAATGTTTGTAGGAAAAATAACTACTACTACACTTCTTATTCTTTTGCGCACAATCATACTATAAAAGAATTTTTCTCAATTAGTATCAAAATTCATTTTTAACATTGTCCTTTACTCACATTTCAAACATATCTTTAATACAATCAATAGATTTTACTTCATTGCTTAATCTACTGCTTTCTACTATCAATGGATCAAATTTTAATTTTATTTGATTAGCAGCCTTAACAAGTTTAGCAACTTTTTTACAATTAATTTCCAAAGCTGTCAATTTCTTCTTATTTATAGTTTCTCCTTCCCATTTAATACGAACTATAGCTAGTTCACTTAGAAGATCATTTATATTTGTTAATGTATTTGTCATATTTTTATTAAATGTATCAAGTTTTTCGATTACCAAATCTCTGAAATATTATACAGTATATATGTATATAAGTAAAATTCTATAATAAACCACTACTAATTTCATAGATGAATCTGCGGATAGATTACAAACTAATATATAAAAGTATATATAAAATACTTACAATTTTATAGTTAAGGCAAAAATATACAATTGAAACAAATTTATTTGTTGCCTGATAAAAAATATTGTTACTCTGTAATAATCTTGTAATGTTTCAAAATCCAACAGACCTTTTGGCAATTCTATTATATTTCGAATTTCCATAGGGATTACTGGTATAGGGATGGTCTCTATTAAAGGACTCTCATTTTTAAAGACAAATAAATCTGTATTCTACAGGGAAATTGATAGTTTAAATCAAAATAATACTATATAAAACAAATTTATATATTGCATACTAACATAAAAAAATACAAAGCATTATATCATCATACCTGAATTTGTGATAAAAGTGGTGTTTGATTTTCAATAAGAATTTTACCAAAATAATCTGTTAAAGTTTGTTGGTTTATTGGTATATCAATATCCTTTTCAATCATATATTGTAAATCTGTAATCTTAGTAGTGCTATCTATTTCATATGTATTAATTTTATACATCGATGCAACAAATACATGAACTATCTGAAAAAAGTTAAAATGTTATTTATATTTTAAATAATTATGTAAATTTTTCAAATACCAATGTATGAAAAATGTTACATTAAAATACCTGCTTTGATAAAATAGAATGCAGTAATTCAAATACCACAAGCTTCGATATTCCACTTTCATATTGTTTCCCTCTTTTCTTTGGATCCCATTGTAACACAACCTTAAACCATTCTATTAATTTATTTCGAAGATTTCTAATAAAAGATATAACCAGTTTAAATAAAATTAATATTTTATTATTTTTCATTTTATCAAACAATGTTATAGTTGTTACTTTGATAAGTTTGTAGGGCCAGTAATATCTTGACCAAAAACTACCTTCCCTTTTGATTTGAAAGCACAGATATCATCATATCTTTTATTTCTAATATGTTGCATCCTAAAAAATATATAAGTTAACCAATGTTTAAATTTTTATTATAAACTTTTCATAATTATATAGCATACCACGACATAGTATGTTGCATTTTAGGTAAAAATGGTCTTGTTCCAGTAACAAGTTCATAAAAAAGAATGCCTAAACTCCAATAGTCTACAGAACAACTATATGTTTGTTTCCATAATAGTTCTGGAGCTATATAATTTAATGTACCTACTATAGATCCAGATGTACTATCCTCTCCAAGTTCTTTTGCGTATCCTAAATCTATTAATTTATATGAAATCTAAAATATATTTTATGTATATGTTATTAATATCATTTGTAATATATTGAATAAAATCTACATTTAATACAATATTGCTTACGATGTTACATTCATCTTGTAAAACTATATTTTCAGGTTTCAGATCACGATGAGTAATGTTATTGGAATGTAAGTATTCAATCGCAGAAGAAATATCTTTCATTACACTAATTGCTTCTTTTTCACTAACACCACAACAATTTTCCACTTTCCTTAGAACCTGCAATTTAACAAACATTGCTAATATAAATACAACTATCGTTTCATTGATTGAGAGATAAGTTATATATTGATATTTACCTTTCTCAGATCGCCTTTCCTACAAAATTCCATACATAATAAAGGTAAATCTACTTTATCGTCAGGATGTTTAAATGGTAAATTTAACCCTTTAACAATATTTGGATGCTTTAAACGTTTCATTATCTGTACCTCATTAATCCATCTTTTTCGTTGTGTTTCTTTTAATTGTGCAACCTCCCGTTTGCATATTTTAATTGCTAGAGTTTTCATAAAATATTAAATATTAAATCTTATTGATTTATTTTCTTTGTTAAAGAATAAAAAAACATACCAAGCTTTTCACCACTTTTATGTATCCAAAGTTCGACGATACCAAATCCTCCAGAACCCAAAACTTTGTCTAGGCTCCAACCTTCAATAAATGCTGGTGTAGCAGTCATATTAAATGCTTTGCCTAAACATTATTTAAATTATAGATATTGAAATTTTTTGAAAAGATTCAGATTAAAATATAAAAAAATACTGTTAGCTCTTTTTCCCTTTGGGCATATACATACATCAGTTGTATAATTGTTACCAATTATCACGGCTATACAACGATCATATTTATAATATATTAATTTTTTAAACATCCGACATATATGACAGGTTAATACATACTGCCAACATAAAAATTTGCGTTACAAATTCTATAAAACAGCAATTTATCTTATCAATTATCGCCATACGTTATACTATTAGAAAATAGATGAAATTTTATAATAATTTACATGAAAATTCAAATTCTAATATGATAGTAATAGATTTCCTCCCTGATAATAGTATACTTTGATCAAATTTTAACAAATTCGATTAAACAATTATTAATGCTTCATAGGTGTTATTAACAACTTAATTGATTAATTAGTAAGCATGCGTCTGTACAATACTGTTTAACGTTTAATATTGCCGATATTTAAAAGCAATATAATGCTAATAAGTATTATATCCTTTTAGGATATCTTAAAATTTGATATTAAACAAAAAGCTTGTTTACAAACACACACACACGCGCGCGCACAGACACACACACACACACACACACACACACGACAGTTATATTTGCTTAGCAAGTACCTGAAATATGTAGGTGTAGTGGGTACTATACCTTGCACTTTCCCAAATTTTAAAGTGTATGGATCCTACTTTGTTATATACAAAATAAAAAACTTTAACTTATGAAAACATACTATTTAAATAATATGAACCAATTTTGATAAAATATAGGATTAACATCCACAGGCGCGCGCGCGCGTGCGCGCACACACACATTTACACAAAATTGTGAAAACAAATTTTTTTCCGCGATGTACTGACAATTTTTTAAAACGAAATATGTACTTGAAATGTACATATATCTGAAATATATATTTAATTGAATGAGATATATAATTCAAAAGGATAACAATTTTCAATAGTACGTATGTATACAATTTATTTTGGATGCTGTTTAATCCAATGGAGGGTGGCGCTTTGGGCAGTCCGGTTTTTGAAGAAATATGGCGGATGTCGAGGTGAGTCTGTCACGTGGAAGTTCAGAAACTGTATTATTGTCTTGTAATTAATAACTACTTAAATTTGATTTTGTTACAGTTAACGAAAGCATTAAAAGATTTGCCAAACCGAGTTCAAACCGCCAGTAAAAACGAGCGGCGAGAGATTCTACAAAATGTCGTCAATGTATTGTCAAATCCTGGTAAGAAACGAAAATGCGAATAAACTTTTGATAAAAATGTATAACTTTTTAGATCGAAAATATCTGTTCATAGAGAAAGGAAATTATATTGTATCCTATAAATATATTTTGAAATTAATATAGAGAGAAAGATAATATTGAATATTAGAATTTAAATAATATACAAGACTGAATGTATATTACTACTTATTTTTTTTTATTATAATATTTACAATATATATATAATTCGCATTTATAATTCTTAATCTTTCAATTTTTTCCTACTTTCAATACACATCCTAAATATTAATATGTTGATGTAGATTTAATATTTATTCAATTACATGAGATATGTAAAATTATATATAGTAATTAATGTATCTCAGTCATATGTATCTAGTATTATATATTTTTATATATAATGTTATGTTGTATAAAATAAGTATAAAATTATCCTTTATTAATCTCACTATAAAAATAAATAAATAATTACATTATTTTAATTTTTATATTATAAGACGATGCAAAATATATGTATACTATTACATTATAATTATGTGTAAGATATTTATTTTTATAATTTATATAAGAGGAAAATGTATAAAATAAAATTCTGCTTATAAGTAGTTGTATAAATTCATATTACAAATGGTTGAAGGAATACTCATAATATGTCAATATATAACATTTATTAAATTTCTATATTTATAGGCATCAATGAGAAAATTGTTAATGGAATTTGCAAAACCGTATCTCTTACTTTACATCGATATAAGGATACTACTTCCCAATCTTACGTGAAAAATTTAATCGAAGAATTGTTGAGAAAGCAACCAGCACCTTCAATAAAGCATATGACAAATGTTGTCATAGAACAAGCTACATGGCATAAAAATGTAGTTCCTACGTACGTAATTACATACATAGTTCTCCAAATGCATATATTTAAAAAAAAAAATTTATATTTTGAACTATGTATCAATGTTCATAAGTTACTAACAAAATGTTATTTTGTAGTCTGAATACAGCTTTAACGGCGTATCTTGCATTAAAGTGGTCAACATTAATTGTTCTACACGGAAACAAAAGCAATTCAGACATCAATCCGGAATTACCAAAACTCATTGAAGCACAAGCAAATTTGAGTGCAGCAGCTTTGGCATCCATGGATAAAAAATTGACGCAGAAAGTATATGTTTTATTAGCGCATCAATGGTTGAGTGTTAAAGATATTGATATTGTGTATTTAGAGACACTAACAAAATTGGAAGTTGGAAACGGTGTAATTGTTCTTGCTAGTTTACTCACTAAGTATTTAGTTAATGCAAAGAAAAGTGAATTAGTGGTGAAACTGAAGGTAAATTTATATTTGATAATATATTTTTGTGTTGAAAAATCTGTTTTTATATCAGTAATATCTTTTATTCTTTGTAGTAAATATTATCAAATAAATATTTGTTTTTCTTTTCAGACAAACACCATAGATGCTTTCATAAAACTAACTATTAGTTGTAAGAAAAAACCAGATCTATATGTTGTTCATAATGCTATACCTCTTCTCCGTAGAATATCTCATGACGAGTTTAAAAGTCAACTATTACCGGCTTTGCAAAAAGCTATGTTAAGAAATCCAGAAATTATCATTGAATCGGTTGGATATATTCTAAGTGGTTTAAGTCTCGATTTAAGTCAGTATAGTCAAGATATAAGTAAAGGATTATTTGCCAATTTGCATTCAAAGGAAGATTTAGTTAGAGATGAAGCTGTAGGAGCTTGTCGTAGACTTGCTCTTCAATGTTCAGATAATATTGCTTTGGAAAATTTATTGTCATCCGTATTTGCTGTATTTCATGGATCAGAAGGAAAACTTACAGTTGCAACTCATAAAATTTCCGTCTTACAAGGTGCTGGCAATCTTAGTTACAATGCAGCTTCAGGAAGTAGCGTTGAAAAATTAGCTGAAACAGCTTGTGAACATTTTATCAAAGTTCTTGAAACTGAGGTTCATGAGAAAACTTTAATTTATGCTCTTGAAATGATGGCCTTGTGGTCCAATAAATTTACAAATAATGTTCCAAAATGTGTAATAGATGCATTTAAAAAGGGCATGAATGCTAAAACTTCAACTGCGGCAGTGCGTACTGCTTATATTAAACTCTTCTTTTCTACTCCAGTAGCTTCTTATTCTGCAGCAATAACTCCATTACTCGTACAAGCAATAATAAGAGCTATGCAACAATCTGCACAGCCAGCTGCAGTTACAGAGGGTTTAGTGGCTTCTTATTTGTTATTGAAATTTGTTCTTGCTAATCAAGTGGAGAATGACAAACAAACTGTATTATGGAATGCTATTGACGAGCAAATATTCTTTTCAGAAAAATTTTTGTCAGCTTGTGGAGATGATATATTATATCACCTCATGCTGCTTTGTGAAAGACTAATTACTGAATTCGGAGATAGATTAAATGAAAAAGCTTTAAACGGTGTACATAGAGCAATTGTGGCATGTGCAACAGCCCCCAAATATAAAATAAGGAAACGTTGTTTTCCATTAATTAAAAAAGTTTTAACTGGCTTGAGTACATATGATCCTGCACAAGAACTATTAATGGAATATAATAAATTCTTAGAAAATGTAAAAATCAAGTCTGAACATGATAAAGAAAATAAAGAAGATTCTTCTAGTTGCGAGACAACTGGCAGATGTCTTGCAGATGGATTACTTGCTATTTGTTCAGGTTCTTTTTTGTTTGAATTACCTGCTATGCAAATGACAAGAGATGCATTAATACCATCTCATCATCCTGCAATCTATAAAGCAATGCCAAACTTATGGTTCAAAGTTGCAAAGAATTTTAATCTTGTTCCAAAAAATTTTTTATGTTCATTTAATCATGAAATTAAAAAAATACTTGTGCAAAATTATAAGCCTGTTGCTAGTTATGAAAATGCGTTGACAAAAGTGATATCAATTATACCAGACATCATACTACCTGCAATAGTGTCAAACATTACAAATAAGCTTGATGATCCAGAGGTCTTAAAAGTCACTAAAGACGAATACTTTACTTACCTCACTCCAGAGGGGGAATTATATGACAAAAGCGTATTACCAACAAGCGATGAAAATGATATTCTTAATTCAATGAACATGAAAAGAGAGAGTAAGGTGTATTCGTTTAAAGAACAGCAAGAAGAATTGCAACTTAGGCGAGAATTATATGAAAAACGAAAGAAAGAAGGAAAAATAAAGGAACCTAAATTAACACCCAAACAAGAAGAAATCCTTAAGGCACAAATGGCAAAAGAAAATGCAATCCGTAAAAGATTGACAGAACTGAAACATAGAATAAATAATGCTGTATCTCTAATTATATGTTCTATGCGTGGAAATGGACAAGAATTGTCTTTTTATTTAAAAGATTTTCTACTTCCGATTTTGAAAAACTTAAGATCACCATTAGCTGCTCCTGCAATGTGTGATCTTTATATCCGATTAAAGAGGATTGTGAAAATAAATAATCCAGTTCTTAGTGATTTAGTAGCACATGTTACGTTACGACAATTACAACCACAATGTGATCTGAATCAAGCTTGGGAAGAGGAAAATCTTGATACAGCGGTAAAGAGAACTTTAAATCTTTTACACACAACAACAATAAAACAAAAGAAGTTGTTTACAGCTCCGACCTTTTGCTATGTCTTTCCATTTATAAAAAAGACCTTATTATCTTATAAGGACGATAATATGATTGTTCAAGGATTACAGATAATACAAGAACATGCTAAACAAAGAGGAAGTTCTTCTGATTTTAAAGATATGAGACATCCCCAATTGCTTCCGCGTAAACATATGTTTGATCTATTAATAGAATTAATGGAAATCACAAGTGGAAGAGTACAATCACATGCAGTTGCAACATTGCTAGATGTTGCTCAATCCGGTAGCGGTCAACCAGGTACTGCAATAGCAACTAGTGAAGATATAGATTCTTTAATTGGTGCATTACAAAATTCTTTATCTACAATAAGAGATGCAGCATTAAGAGCATTAACAGTCGTGAAACAAGCTTTTCCATCTCAGAAAGAGGATGCTGACCAACTATCTCATCTTGTTAGGAAAATATGGATTGCTAAGTTCGATGTTTGCGATGAGAATAAAATTCTTGCTAATGAGTTATGGAATGCTGCAGATTTAGTAATGCATACAGACATACTTTCTGATGAACTGATCCAAGACATTACACATCCTGTAGAACCTATACAGCAAGCAGCTGCTTGTGCTTTGGCGCAGTGTTTAACTGATGTTCCCCACCTAGTACCAGAAATTTTGGACAAATTACTACAGCTGTATCAAGAAAAGTTAGCCATGATTCCACCAAAGTTGAATGATTTTGGACGCGTGGTTGAACAGCCGATTGATACTTGGGGTCCAAGACGAGGTGTAGCACTTGCATTGGCTCAAATGGCAGCTCTTCTCAGTGCTGATACAGTACTTAAACTTGTGCAATTTTTCGTCTCTACTGGTTTAGGAGATAGAAATCAAACTGTTCGAACAGAAATGTTAACTGCTGCTGTAGCTGTTGTTGATCTTCATGGAAAAGCAAATATAACTTCTTTATTACCGGTTTTTGAAGACTTTATGGATAAAGCGCCAAAAATTGGCAGTTTCGATTCAATCAAACAATCTGTAGTTATTCTTATGGGGTCACTAGCAAGACACTTGGACAAAGATGATTCACGTATTAAACCAATAGTTATGCGTTTAATCGCGGCTCTTTCCACACCATCGCAACAAGTGCAGGAAGCAGTAGCCAATTGTTTACCACATCTTGTACCTTCTATTAAGGAAGATGCACCAAAGATTGTGGACAAATTAATGGACCAATTGTTAAAATCAGACAAATATGGGGAACGTAAAGGTGCGGCTTACGGTTTAGCAGGTATAATCAAGGGTATGGGGATACTAGCATTAAAACAACTTGATATTATGACCACATTAACTAATGCCATTCAGGATAAGAAAAACTATAGGCATCGGGAAGGAGCGTTATTTGCTTTCGAAATGTTATGTACAATGCTTGGTAGGTTATTTGAACCATACATCGTTCACGTATTACCACATTTGTTGCTGTGCTTTGGAGATTCAAGTCAATATGTCAGAGCTGCTACCGATGATACAGCTCGTGTAGTTATGAGTAAATTATCTGCACATGGGGTAAAGCTTGTTTTACCTAGTTTATTAGCAGCATTAGAAGAAGATTCTTGGAGGACTAAAACTGGTAAATAATTTAAATATTAATGTTATTTAAATTAATAATCATGTTCTAGATATTACATAATTTTGTTTGCGTTTTTAAGGATCTGTTGAGTTATTAGGTGCAATGGCGTATTGTGCACCAAAACAGCTTAGTAGTTGTTTGCCAAGTATAGTTCCAAAGCTAATCGAAGTACTTAGTGATTCACATACAAAAGTTCAAGAGGCTGGTGCAGAAGCTCTTAAAGTTATTGGAAGTGTAATTCGTAATCCAGAGATTCAAGCTATTGTACCAGTTTTATTGAAAGCCTTACAAGATCCTTCTCATAAAACAGCTACTTGTCTTCAAACTCTTTTAGATACTCAGTTCGTACATTTTATCGATGCTCCATCATTAGCTCTTATTATGCCTGTAGTACAACGAGCATTTTTGGATCGTTCAACAGAAACAAGAAAAATGGCTGCCCAAATTATTGGAAATATGTATTCTTTAACCGATCAAAAAGATTTAACTCCATATTTGCCAACAATCATCCCTGGCTTAAAAACGAGTTTATTAGATCCTGTACCAGAAGTACGAAGTGTATCTGCAAGAGCATTAGGTGCTATGGTACGAGGAATGGGTGAATCTAGCTTTGAAGATTTACTTCCTTGGTTAATGCAAACGCTTACATCTGAAACAAGTAGCGTTGATCGATCAGGTGCTGCACAAGGCCTTTCAGAAGTTGTGAGGGGATTAGGTGTTGAAAAACTTCACAAACTTATGCCTGAAATTATTAGTACTGCCGAAAGAACCGACATAGCTCCTCATGTTAAGGATGGTTATATTATGATGTTTATTTATATGCCAAGTGCATTTACTACAGAATTTACACCCTATATTGGACAAATTATTAATCCTATTTTGAAAGCTTTAGCTGATGAGAATGAATACGTTCGTGAAACAGCACTTAGAGCGGGCCAACGTATCGTTAATCTTTATGCTGATTCTGCTATTATGTTGCTATTACCAGAATTGGAAAAGAGTCTCTTTGATGATAATTGGCGTATTAGATACTCATCGGTTCAATTACTTGGTGATTTGTTATATCGAATTTCTGGAGTTTCGGGAAAGATGTCAACAGAAACAGCAAGCGAAGATGATAATTTTGGAACTGAACAGTCACATTATGCCATTATTAACGCACTTGGTGCTGAAAGGCGAAATCGTGTTTTAGCGGGATTATACATGGGTAGATCGGATGTTGCATTGATGGTACGCCAAGCTGCTCTTCATGTATGGAAAGTTGTTGTAACGAATACACCGAGAACTTTAAGAGAAATATTACCGACATTGTTTACTTTATTACTTGGCTGTCTAGCTAGTACAAGTAATGATAAAAGACAGGTGGCAGCGAGGACTTTAGGAGATCTAGTTAGAAAATTAGGTGAAAGGGTGTTACCAGAAATTATACCTATTTTAGAGAAAGGTTTACAAAGTGATCAGGCTGATCAACGTCAAGGTGTATGTATTGGATTATCAGAAATTATGACAAGTACAAATAAAGACATGGTGATAACCTTTGTAGTCAGCTTAGTTCCAACAGTGAGGTAAAAATATTTATATTTATATGTAAAGAATGTTATTGAAAAATTTTGAAATAATGATCAGATAATTAGAAAGACTATTATTTTTATATTGTAGGAAAGCATTGTGCGATCCATTACCAGAAGTTCGACAGGCAGCAGCAAAAACCTTTGACGGTTTGCATTCAACTGTAGGAGTTAGAGCATTAGATGATATATTACCAGCAATGTTAACGCAATTAAATTCACCGGATCCAGCAGAAGCAGAGAATACCTTAGATGGTTTACGCCAAGTAATGGCAATCAAATCTCGTGTTGTTTTACCATATTTAGTACCTCAATTGACAACTCCCCCTGTCAATACAAAAGCATTATCAATCTTGGCTAGCGTAGCAGGCGAAGCATTAACAAGGTTTCTTCACAAAATTCTACCAGCGCTATTAACTGCTCTCTCTAGTGCTCAGGGCACACCGAATGAAGTTCAAGAATTAGAATATTGCCAAGCAGTGATCCTATCTGTTACCGATGAAGTTGGTATTAGAACAGTCATGGATCAGCTCATGGAAGCTACAAGAGCGAACGATCCATCTAGACGACGAAGCGCTGCAACCTTGTTATGCGCCTTTTGTCGTGATACACGTGCAGATTATAGTCAATATGTTCCACAATTATTACGAGGTCTCATTCACTTATTTACAGACAGCGATAAGGATGTACTACAGATGAGTTGGGAAGCTCTTACAGCAGTTACTAAGGTAAGGCTATGTTATGGTAATACAAATTTTTTATTTAAATATAATTTTCAATTAATGTTATTGAAATTAATATATTAAATTCTATTTTTAGACTTTGGCATCTGATCAACAAATTGCTCATGTGCAAGATATTAGACAAGCTGTTCGGTTTGCAGTGTCTGATTTAAAGGGACAAGAATTATTGCCAGGATTTTGTTTGCCGAAAGGAATTACTCCCATTCTTCCGATATTCAGAGAAGCTATATTAAATGGTTTACCAGAAGCAAAAGAACAAGCAGCTCAAGGACTTGGAGAAGTTATAAAATTAACTAGCGCCTCAGCGTTACAACCAAGTGTTGTACATATTACAGGGCCATTAATTCGTATTCTCGGCGATCGCTTTAATTGGAGTGTTAAAGCAGCAGTTTTAGAAACACTTGCAATCTTGCTCGGCAAGGTAGGGTAACCTAATAATAGCTATAATGTATGAGCAATATTAAGATAAAGATATACTATAAAGATATAATAAGATAACGCAAAAGTAAATAATACCTAAAATGCTTTGATTAGGTTGGAGTAATGTTAAAGCAATTTTTACCACAATTACAAACCACTTTCTTGAGAGCATTGAATGACAGTAATAGACAAGTGAGATTAAAAGCTGCTTATGCTTTAAGTAATCTCATTGTAATTCATACTCGTGTTGACCCATTGTTCACAGAACTTCATACTGGCATTAAAACTGGAGATGATCCAGCTATTAGGTAAACTAAAGGATTGAATATATTTCATAAATTATTTATATATTTGCATCATTGAGGTTTACCAATGCATATTCATTATATTTAGAGAAACAATGTTACAAGCTTTAAGAGGTGTGCTTACGCCTGCTGGTGACAAAATGACAGAACCAATGAAGAAACAAGTGTTTGTTACTTTAAGTAGTATGCTTGGACATCCAGAAGATGTTACAAGGAACGCCGTAGCCGGTTGTTTTGGGGCGTTGATACGATGGCTTAGTCTAGACCAACTCAATATTGCTCTTAACGAAGATCTATTATGTAAGTTTATTTTATATTTGGAATTATGATAGAATTTCTAGAATATTCAATTACAATTGAAAATAAATATTTTAAATGTGAAATATCCTTTTGTTCAAGACGATAGAAAACGACATATGCTACAATATTATACATAATTAGCGTTAATTACAGTTAGAAGCATGCGGGAATACGAAAATTTTTCTCGGGATCTCGGGTCAGGTTCTAAACCAGTTTTATCAAACTCTTCCTGAAACGTCGTTTGTCTTGTCGAAATTCTCGGGGATTCCAACATTCTCGAGTTCCGAGATGTTTTCGGAACCTGACTCGGCTCGAACCGAACATCTGGTTGTCGCACACTTCAAGTTGTAGTTTATCATTTCATAGATTCCTTTTTATAAAATACATATAATATTTGAGTTATTCAATTAATTTTAGGTAGTGATACCAGTGTCGATTGGATGCTTAGACACGGACGTTCTGCAGCATTATTTGTTGCATTAAAGGAATCTCCAACAACTATCTACAACAGTAAAGAAAAAGATCGTGTTTGTGCAGTAATACTTTCGTATTTAAGTGCAGATCGAGTTCAAATAGTCATGAACGGTGTACGAGCTTGTGGTTATCTGTTTCAATATCTTATGAACGAACGACAACCCATACCTCAACAAATTTTATCTCCTTTCGTGCGAGTAAGAATATTTCAACAAATTATATGTAAATTTATGTTTGTAATTTTATATATAAATAATTTATTGTGTAATTTATCTTTTAGTCAATGAATAACAATAGTAACGACGTAAAACAATTATTAGCTAAGGTATGCATTCATTTGGCTCGTAACATACCACCTGAGAAGATGTCACCAGAATTACTTAAATCGCTTTTACCTATGTTGGTAAATGGAACAAAAGAGAAAAATGGTTACGTGAAAGCCAACAGTGAACTTGCTCTTATAGCAGTACTTAGATTGAGGCAAGGGGAAGAAGAACATCAGGTATATTTCTATCAACTTTATTGTATAAAATTATGAAGTGAAAATCTCGGGTATTTATATATTACTTATAATTTTGTAAATTGATTTTTTCAGCGTTGCATGGCCTTTTTGGATGCCGGTGCAAGGGAATCATTGTCAGATGTAGTCAGCAAAGTGTTGCGCAAAGTTTTATCGCAGCCTGAAGGCAAAATAGAAGAATTGGACGATACATTACTCACGTGAGAGATATTGTATGTTCCGGGGCTCATTGCGCTCTACATCCATTTTTATAGTCGTATTATTAATAATTACTCCAATGATTTTTATAAAATGATTTACTGTTCGTGTACTAGTTACATTATAAAGACGTTAGTTCGTTCCATATTGTATCTCGATAATCAATTAAACAAAGTAAAACGTAACAGTCACTCGATGGTATTCAAGTTACTTAAATTAAGGTGTCCTGTTTACCGAGCGATTCGCATACATGTTGTAGATATTTCTACGAAAAATGTTTTCTACTGTCAATTTATTAATCCGTTTCTTTATATTTTAATTATTAGTGAATCGTATTTGTCTCCAGGATACATATTTGTAAATGAATCGATAGAAAGTGACATAAAATATATCGAATTTGAACAGGAGAATAGTGAAAATGATTTAAAATACGAATTATATATTGATCGCGTTATAGATTCACGCTTTACCTTCTTAATTTATGTTATGTTGTACACTTTGTTATGTTCTGTTAATGTTATAACTAAAAGTAGATTATTTTACTTGTGCGAGAAGCTAAAAAATTGTTTTTAAACGGAAGTGCATGGCTATTTCATTCTTTTTCCACGAATTTTTCCATTTTATATTTCCACGAATATATATAATATTTGAATGTCGGTAAACCGAGTAAAATGTTTACTTGCTATCGAGGATTTGAACAGTGTCCCGCTTTTATTGTCATAGAAGCGTGTTTTGCTGTCCTGTATTGTAGTTATATAAATCGGCATATAGTCTATATTTTAGAATTACTTATAGAAATTGTTGAGCCGGCTTAAGCCGTACCGTAACACGACACGATACTTGTAAATCTATCAGTAGAAAGTCTTCGTCTTCTAATGTATTCTATTTTCGACAATTTTCGATTTGTCTATGATTACATTAATTACATTACCCACAATTCGGGAACATACATATTCTGTATATACGTCCTATGATACGTTACAATATGGCGAACAAATGTGGGACTTCGTATAACATTTATTTTTATAATATCAAATCAAACGTTCATCCTTCGTTCATCTACAATTTGTGCGTATTAGAATATTTTACTTTGGTAGAAAATGAAATAAAATTCCTCCGTTAAATTGCTTACGTGTAGTTTTAGACGGTATTTTTGTAGCACGGATTTTAATAAATATCCGAAAGAATCAAATTTTACATGTTAATGAAATTTTAATATATATTAGATATCTTATTAGAGTAAATATCACGGAAGACGAAGATAAGAAAATATGATAACGATAACGTAATGGATCAAAAGTAACGCGTATACATTGCATTTTAGACGGAAACATTAGTGTAAGTCAGCGACTTGATCGCACACTGTCGTTTCTCTAACTTCCTGAGCCCTGGGACTTTTATGAAAGCATATTTGGATTATATATACATGTATAGAAGGAAGAAAATCGATTGAGTTCCATCACATTATTATACGACAATGCGTAACGGATTCGCTTGTTCCGATAACACCGACAATTTCGTTATTGCTCGCTCAAGACTGAATCGTTCCATCCGTGGCTTCAAGAAAAGCCAACTGCTCCTCTGTTCTTTTCAATCCTATAATGTTTCATGAATCACAATCTTTTATCTGTACCTGTTTCAAAGATGAACGTATTCGCGTGTTTCATACTTGCGCGTTTAATTATTTTCATGATTGAACGAATCGAATGCCATTCATTTCATTATTTTTTATTACTTAAGTTTGTTTTGTTCTATTTCAGACATCCAATGCATCTACGCATATACTGTGTTTCCTAATATCTAGAACCCTCGTTCGTTCGATTGATTTTATTTCATTTCTTTTAACATTCGAATATTTTGTTTGCAGTATTTCATTGAGATACTATGCTGCAAAAGATTGTATGCTTTTTTACATTAACAAAATGACCTTATATGGAAAAAAATTTATTTATCGTGCTCCATTAATGATTTTACAATTGTTAATTATGTATGCACAGATGTACGTGATACAAATAGAACGATACGTTCAAAAAGCAATATTTCTTCATTTATGCTGTCATTAAAAACTGGAAGAACATTGGCTATAATAGATCGTTCTTATTAATATCATGTTTAAATTATTATATTAATCGATTTTGATATCTAAAGTATTATGCTGATATGTTTTTCTATACTTTGCCTTCTTGTTATCTAAAAATGTACCGACGTGCCAATGAAATTCTAGTTTAATAATCGATATAATATTCTATTATTTCTTAAAACTTAATTTTTAATTGTAATTTTCCATGCTATAAGTATGTTCCTAAAACTAAGTAAGATACAGTAGAAACTGTTCGATCTTATTTAACATAATATTGACGATTTTGAACGATCAATGTGAAACAAATGAGAAATAGGATAAGATTTGCACGCGACAGAAGTGAAATTAGATTTTTGTACTATTACTTTATCGAATTATATTAGGGTTCTTTCTTTGTTCTTGAAATCTTGATCGGAGACAGTTCGCTAATTCTAGAACCGTCTCTTTTTAGTAAATTATTGGCTTTTAACGATAGGGTTTCCTCCTCGATGTTCTTTGTATGCAACATTCTCAGAGTCTTCTTTCTTAAAGAAAGTAACTCCTTTGCTGCCTCTAGTATTATTTCATAAAATTCGAGAAATGTCAGCTGTAACATTAAATTTCTATACTGTAAATTATGCCATAAAAAAAATACCGTATACGATGTGTCTGTAAAATATATTATGCATTTAAGCGAGAGATAATTAAGTTAGGGAAGATGCAATTTTTGTAATATCTGTAAATAACCATTGATTAAAATATTAGTCACATGTTAAATTAAATTAAATATGATATTCAATATTGGTTTATGATATTCATATATATTGATGTAATAAACGCATTTCAATCTATGCTACTTATAATGTTTTATGCTTTTTATATATATAATCGATGATAATTCTATAATTATGTACTTGATACTTAAATAATCGATGAAACCCAGTCTGACATAATTTGCATTTTATATTACTGTTCATATTGTTTGTTAATTTACCTACTTTCAATTTCAGTTTTATAATCTTTTTAATACGTATCACGTAGTACGAATAAAATAAAAATTGCATAATAATAATAGTGATAACAATCATAACCATTAATAAAGTTATCTATGTCGAGCGATATTCGTAGTTATCGACATTATGCAATTTTACGTGCGAGCAACATACAAGACTAATCGCAAGTAATTATGTATAGAGACGACCTGACTGCTGCCATATCTTTCATTTGTTTCATATAACGCGTTTCACTAAGAATTTGTGTTTATATATGTAAACCGGTGCGTCAAAATCTGATAATAGTAATATAATAGCATAACAACGTCGTTTAAATATTATGATGTTAAAAACTGAAGAGACACCGAAGCAAATCAAGTATAATCAAATAACAACCAGATCGTTCTATCAACAGATTATCTTTAAAAAGGTTTATTGAATTTCATTTGTATCAAATATATAAAAATTTGAATTACGATAATATACCTTATAATCCATGTTTATAATTACACCACTACTTGCATCTTTTATTCCAGGACATATTAGCATCATAATTTCTATCATTTTTCTAGTCCCTAGTTGTGTAAAGACCAACAATCCGTTATCTGTAATACGAATAACGTTCTTAACGAAAACGAAGCATGTACGATAATTTTTATAAAATGTGCTATACCCACTGCTACATAAATTATTTGCATTTCTTCTTGATATATTAATCGTACGATCGGGTGACGAAAAGATTTCGTCAAGTTTCAGTAAGTAGCTGACTTTTTCGCCTATCGTCACAGAATTAATTCCATCCGGAAAATTTTCCACAGCTTCGGCAGTAGTCGAAGAAAGCATTGGATCTGCCCTGTCTGCATCATTAAGATATTCATACGCTTCAATGTAAAGATACCATTGCTCTAGGAACTGTACGCGCAATGTGAAATATACCAACATAGATGTTTACTATTAATAAAGTACTGTAACGTTGTATGTTTTGTTCCAATTGCTCTCTTTTTCTTTCTTTTTTTTCATATACCGAAAAAAAATATATATATAGTTGCTATATAGCAACAGTGTTTCTTAAATAAAAATAAATTTAATTTGTAAAACGTCAATACGTTTTTGCAAGCGTTACAAAAATTTGCACAAAGTTGCAAACGTTCAAAAGTTATTACATTATTTAATGTTTATTTACTTTCTATCAAAAGTTGACAAAAATTTCGGAAGTTAATAATTGAAAAATTTAAATAACAAATAACAACAGACAGTTAGCTTACGTTTTAAAACGCACGTCGCACGAAGGAGATCTTTTGCAGAAACTGGATAGCCAATCTGTTGGTACAATTCAAAGACGCAGTATATAGGTAGCAAATCTTGATTTTCACGGCACAGACTACCTGGAAAGTTGTATTTTATTTAGAAAATTTCAGTTTAAAATTGAAAAAGTTGTATTCGCTGTGTAAATGATTAACAACACAAAAGACTTCCTAGCTGTTTCATAGAGTCATAAACATTTGTTTCATTTAGTTTAATGAAAATTCCCAAAAACTTACATAGACGCAAATTATATTCCTTATGACATAAATTGTCTTCATAACAATACCACCTTTTCTTTTCAAAAGCTACTTTTTACATTTATATTATCTTATTTATGATAATGTTACCGTATTAGGTATGTACTTACGTACCAACATGATTTCCAGCATGAGGATATATATAGTTTTTTAAAAATTTGTGCAAACCACCAGCGATTTTTCCGTTCATTTCCTCGACTTTATCGTCGTTGTGTTTAGTATATAAGTGCCAGGAAACTTCTAACAAGGCGTGTAAAAATTGCCAGATTTCAATCTTTTCGAACGGATGAAGAGGATCTTTCACCATCGTGGTTTCATTTTTCGCTAATATTTTAACGATTCACATTAATAATAGAAACTTTATAGCGAGACGTGTTTGCGATAGCGGATATTATTCCAAACTACTGTTTTGTTGCATTAAAAACTAATTTACTCATATACATATACAATATGTACTGGTACACAGTACTGTGCAAAATCTTAGGCTACCTACCAAATGAATATAAAGATACTTGATATTATCTTAGGTCTATCGTTATTATTTAAGAAAGTCAAACACCACAAATACGTATCCCCTAAAAGTATTATTACCATCATTGTGAGATTACTAGTCTATAGTGATCACTACTGACGGTCTAAGAAAAGGACTTTTGTACAGTACTGTGACATAATATACAACGATGTTTACAGTAGTTATCAATTAACGTTCACCAATGTAACTATCGATTTCAGTGAGGCTAAGTCCTTTCTTATGAATACCACAATCTCTCCATAATTGCCATAAACATAATCTACTCATCGCCAGATTGCATTTTGGCGCCGACTTGGCAAATAACGTAGCATAATCGTTGTAAATTTCACGTAAACGATGCATGTGAAACGTCAAACAATTATATGTCCAGCATTCTTCATATTTCCAGACAGATTCTATCATATTCTCGGTGTAGGATTCGGGCGCATGTGTCTGCGTGATGTCGTTTCGTTCACTTGTAATCGTATCTGCATGAAAGTTTTTCATGTAAGTCGCCACTCACTCCTTGAACATCTTTCGTTCAAACGTTTAGTGCAAAAGTTTAGTATACACGAGTGGAAATACTTTTATTTTATTAATAAGAATTTAAAAATGTCGCCGTTATTATCGTGTAACGAAATAACGGTGTCACTTTATCCGATTAAAATACGAAGAAGGAATGCAATCGTATTTTCGAATTATTTTCATTTACGCTTGCAATTTGCGTAATTTGCGTGTAGTATATGTTAAATAATAATTAGAAATATTGACCTATGGAAAGTGGATGTGGCAAACAAGAACAAGATTCTCTTTCACAACTGTAGCATTTTCCAGATGGAGGCGAAAATACGACAGATGGCTCCATATTTTTTGGATCCAGTAGACGAGTTATATAGTAAGATAAACATAGGAACTGTTCTGGCTTCAGAATAGGTGTTGACCAAGTTTCTACCAATTGACCAGGTTTCTCGGCAAATCTATCAATGATTAAGTAGAAATTAATTATATTAATTTACATTGAAATATATTTCTTATATTTCGTTATTGTACATATGTGTGTAGATACATTTTACTACCGACTTTGTATAAACTGTTACATCAATTGTACTCATTTTGTACCTATGATCGTTATTGTACAGTGTACAATGTATATGTATATGGCATTCTTACGCTGTTTTTATTTCTTTAGCTGTCCGCATGCATTCTCCTTCATCCTTCGTTTTCGTTTCAGTTTCTAAATTATCGGCTACAACGTTCGGCGCACACAAAATATCATTTGAAAATAATGGATTAGCCTCAAATTTGTGCCCGTTACTTCCTGCATAAAACACGAATATTTTTACTTTGACGCAATATTTGATCCATCAAAAACCGTCATATCAAATATAAGGGAATTATTTGTAATACAATCTCATGTTGATAATAAAGGATGAAAAATAACTAGCTTACGTTATTAGTCGAACCTCGATAACTCGCATAACAATTTTGCTCGTTACCTTCCGCTTCTTTCTCAATGCGAGAATTGATTGTAAATATCAATAAATAAATAAAAAAAAAAGCCTTCCGCTTCTTTGTGAAAACCGTGTATAAATATCGTATACGTGTCCTATAATATACGTAGCTACGATATACGAATCTACGCTTTACAATGAAAAAATCACGATTCAACTTGTCGCTTATTTTTCAAATAAATAATTGACCTCTAGAACTTGAGTCTCTACATCCTCTGCAATTCGAAGAATATCGACTTTCGCGCAAAACTTGTTCCACTCGTTTCGAATATTAAACCTGTCTTATTCGTAGAAAAGGTAAAATCTCCACAGCTTGAAGGCTTTTTTAGTCGTTGCCTTGTGATTCGAGTTCTCGAGGTTGGCTGCGTCAACAATATGTATCTTTGCTACAAATATCTTAATTTTGTAAAACGTTCGCGTTACCAATTATAACTCCGTAACCATGCTTTTTATTATCCTTCCAATAACCAGAATACTTAGCTCCACCGACGGAATTCAGCTTTATCTCCCCTATTATAACGATCTTATTATTATCTTTATCGAACATTGTTTCAGAATAACAGTATAGATTCACCCTTGCCATGACGCATTCCGCGACGCCAGTAACCCACGTACGATGCTTCTTGCGGCCAAGCAAACGTTTTATTAAAAAATCCATTCCATACGTACTCTCCATAGCTGCAAACATTGTATTATCTTGTAATATTAAATAAAACTAACATAAGTATTTTAACCACTCCTCCAATGTAACTATATTTCTTTCATTCATCGTTATAAAACCATAGGGACCAAAACAAACCCGTGCATTGCACCGCATTTCCATTCCCCACGATAGAGACTCCCATTGGGCCAAACCATGGTTCCGATACCATCACGAACTCCGTTCTTCCATTGACCCACGTAACGGCCACCGCTTGGATAAATTCGTAATCCAATCCCGTTCATTTTGTTCATTACCCAATCACCGTCGTATGAACCATTGTCAGAGTAACGGGAATAACTTTTTTAACAAGTACATTTACAAAAAACTGATTATTTACAAAAAAAACTTGTATCGCAGTGAATATGATAACGACACTTTTTGCCAATAATTATATTACCAGAGAATAAAATCGTCGTCAACAGATTGCGTACCGAAGAAGAACACGTCTGTCTTTGTATAACAAAAATGTTGCCTTACTAAGTAAGATACTTAAATATGGTAACAAGTGACGACAATCCCACGTGCACGTAGCTCAGTAAATCACGCGTTCAAAATGATACCGTCAAGAGGACGCGTCGAAATCGAATGTTTCTCGTCGAGAGGCTTTGCAGGACAAGGGACACGGCGATATGATAGAATGTCTCTAGCGCGAAATTCGATTGCTTGTAAGTTAAGTTGAAAAATAAGCTTCTATCGACACTTTTGCATATGAATTTTCGCGTTTGTTTCGGTGTATCGAATTACTCCACAATGGTATTTTACGTGCAATTCTAACACTTTTATAACAACCTGAACATATATCTAATAATAATAGCCACACCGACAACTAACACATCCTAAGACATAAATCGAATTAATCGAGTTTTTGTTTCACTAGTAGATTTGTAAAGGACGTAAGTTTTACGCGTTAAAAAACGTTTCGTCGTATTACATAATTATGTCTGCGATATTTTAATAATCATCGATTTTACATCGGTGTAGAAACGGTCTTTCTCTGGCTTGTGAAAATATTTCACCTGTACTTTGTTACGTACTTACCCTTTCCCATGTCTTTGACCCATATGCCATTGACCGGTATACATGTAACGATTTTCTCCATCCACCATAATTCCTCTACCATGTCGGTAGCCGTTCGTAAAATCACCTTCGTACCAGCAAACATTGTTCCATTCTAATAGACCTTTGCCATGCATAACATTCTGTTCGAATTCTCCCTATGAAACCACACAACTTTCAATAATAACGAAAAGCGAGGGAAGTTATTTATTTTATCGTTTCTATTTATGT
Organism: Bombus huntii; assembly: GCF_024542735.1. NCBI lineage: Eukaryota > Metazoa > Arthropoda > Insecta > Hymenoptera > Apidae > Bombus > Bombus huntii. The sequence goes on along the minus strand of NC_066245.1, from coordinate 1,194,066 downwards.
TGAGGCAAAATTTAAAAATATCATATATATATAAATTAATCGTATATTATGATTAATAACTAGAGTAATTGTTAACCAAGTGCAAGGTTTTTTTGTAAAATATATACAATCGCTTCTGCCATTGATATAATCTTTAATGCATGAAAAGCATATTGCCGCAAAGAATGATGACCGTATGTATTACATGTATGAATTCCATTAACGACTTGTATCGCTGAAATTTATATACTTGTATCGTAATAATAGGAAATTTGAAAATTCTTACTTTATACCGAGCACCGTTAGACCATTTGTATACGCCTTCACCCTCCATCATTTTTCTACTAATACGACCGCTGTACGTATTGTTACTAATAAATCTTATATTTGCAAATTCATCGGGCAGTGATAATTTCCAAGACGAAACGAAACTTGATTTATTTGTATCGTTATTAAATTCTTCGGAATTATTGTCGCTTTCTTTCGATTCATTTACATCTTCGTAATCTTGTCTTTCACCTATATCTTCGTCATCGTTGGACGAATTTCTCGAATCATCGACCAATATCTTCGTAGGCTTTTTTCTTAAATACGTGCCATCCCACCTATATTAAACAATGAATGTTAAATAACAAACATCGAGTAATTGACATTTTTAACGCGTATTTTACTCGGCTGTTAAACGTAATAAACAGGGAAAATCGTCCGTATATGGAACTTTGAATCGTAACAGTTCATAAAGGTATCAAAGAGAGTTGATAGAAATATCAAAATTTCAGTAAAAATTTAAACGAGAACGAAAATGAAAACGATTACTCTTTCACAAAATACTGCAAAGTGTCATTATAAAGAAGAAAAATGAATTCTTCTTTAGCGCTATATTTACGACGTTTGTCAGCGAGAATATCTTCGAAAGGTAATTCCTCTACTATTTCGCTTTCTTTTTCTTCCATCTCTTCCACTTCTCCTTCGTTCTCGCTATACGATTCCAGAGAAATAACCTTCTTCCGACATTTCTCTAATATCACTTCTTTTAGCGTACTATTCATCTTTTTTATATGTTTCCGAGTAAACTCGCAAAACCTGTACTTTCGCTAAAGTTATTTAAGAGTAACATTCAATTCTGCGATAGAATTTTAATAATTTACGTCCACGTATATCGTAAAATCTAAGAAACGTGAAGATATCAGAGATTCGACAGACGTTATTTTGCGCAACAAGACGATGTTTTACGCGATGTTCTTGAAATGTTTTTGAAATGTTTTTGAAAATAATTGACACTGGACTCCGATTAACTTTCGATTAATCACGTTATCCCGTAGGATAAAATATCAAGAAAAATAACAAATATTCAAGTTGCCTAACTGAAAAGAAGAATAAATGTTGACGAAAGGGAAACTGAACGTAAGATTATATTTGTATAAAAAGCGTTATCACAATTATCAATTTTTTGATCGTGCTACGAAGTCTGTACTCGCATAAAACTTCATGTTTAATTTATTTATGTTTAATTTTATTCGACAAAAATAGATATTACCTCGGTTCTTTTCTTTGCATTTCGTTACATTTATTTCCGCAAGTTCCTTCTATTACCTGTATACGTATAATGGCCTGTTACAATGGCGTATAAATTAGAATCAATACTATTGTACGGATTTATTTTTGTACACAAAGTATTATAAATATAGAAAATATACTGGTTGAATCGTAGGTCGTCTTTCCAACCTGTGAAGATGAATTTAAAGATTTCGAACCGATTGTTTTTCATACTCCTGCTATTTACAACACCAAAGTAAAGGTTCATGATTGGTAAGCATATTTCATTATTTATTTATATAAATATGCACAGAAATAAAAATAATATTTTATTGTTATTCGATACACGTGTAATCGATATTTATACCAGTGTGATAAATTTTGGCGAAATGTCTGTCGTTCGTTTAATTTTTAATCGACTCGAAGCTTCGCAAAAATTTTTTGTCGATCCTTCCAATATAAATACTTTATCCATATATTATCTATATGTATTATTTATGCAAAAATGTTAAATTTTACTATTTTTATTATCTTTTATTATTTTATTAGTTTACATCTTCAACCATGCATTCCTAACTCTTATCCAAGTATTATATTCTGGAATATTTTATGCACATTATTTTATATACTTCCAAAACTTTACCATTACATGTAACTTCTTGTATAAGATATACTTTTTAAATTGCGATATGATACAGAAGTTTGCATCGTATATACTCCTATGTTTCCTGTAACAAGGAAAACGAAGAAGGGTGAAACGTTCCCGCCTTCTATTGTGCGTAGCAACGCAGTTTTGTCACTATAGTCACTATAGTCAATATAGTCAATATAGATTGTCAGACCACTCAAACTGCAACAGCTTTCAACTGTGCGTGTAGTTTTCTTTCTACGTAGCACAAAATAAATAAAATCCCTAATATTACGATGCAAAGTGGTAAATGGGGAAAAGGACATACAAATTGATCATTAAACATACTAATTACTACTCATTTTTATCGTAGTAAATTATCAAGCTAAATATCATCTTCCGTGATGTAAGTATTACTCTTTCCGAAACTTTTAGCCAAGAAGACATAATTAATAATATTTATATGTATGGATACGTATATGTGTGTGTATATGTATATGAATACGCGTGCAATGCTATTATATAACGTGTTAGGTGTATTTTTTAAATATTCTTTTACGCTTTAGGAAGATGAAATTCTCAGAAACATTTATTTAATAGTTTGTCGTGTTTAATAGTCCAGCTATATTCAGTTCACCTATATTTATTTGTCATTTATTATGACCTGGTCGTTGATTCTCGGGCTTATCCGGTTCCTTTGCCCCGCCTTATTTTCCCGTTTTGCTCAAATTTTCGATCTTACACATACATAGTTGACTCGTGAATATACATATGAGAAGTCGATACGTCGTTATTTGTAGACTTTGACAAAACTTAAAATTTACTATTTACAGGCAAATGCATACGTTGGCTGAACCCAGAGACAACAAAGACATATTTCCACCGAAAGGGAATCTTCATAAATCATCGTATGAAAGACTAGGACCAGAACCTGCTTGTACAGGAATTACGGAAACACACGCGATGTTGTCTCAAATAGAATTAAAAGACTCGTATAAACCAATTTATCCGCAACGTACTCTGCTTCATATCAAGTCACTTGCAACGTTAGAGTATGTATTCGTGAAATAATTTTTTATTCGATATTAAAGAATAGTCAAAATAGATGATTCCATCCAATGTGAGACGATAATTATTATTATGGCAATTGTTTGAAAACTATAATCACAGTTACCTTTTATAGCGAGTGGAGCATTATGAAAAATATGACGCGTATTGTGTATAGGTTTGTCGTTAGTAGCAGCAAAATATGAATAGAATAATCTCTCGCGAGAAAGTTTTAAATATATAGTAAAATGTCTACGAAGGAAATTGAAAAGAATGGAACAAATACTGTAGCTATTTTGTATCGTACATTAAGAAACTAGATTTTAGTATAAAATTAAAGCGTTTAGTTTTCATGTACATTTATATAAGAACGCAATACACGTTGCAAATGCTATCCATATCGTAAATAAGGAACTTTTTTATAGAAATAAAATTACCACCTTTGACGAATTTTGTGTAATTTTCATCTTTCGAATGACGACAGGAATCTCCTTCGAGGAAAATTCAATCGTAATGATATTTGTGCACGCAGTGTTGGATGGATAAGCAGAATTTCATTTTAGCTAGGTGCACGGTCATTCGTCGAATTTACAAAGACATTTTTCTTCAAAACAAAGTATCCGATTTTTTCTTCGACAATTACATTTTATTAAATATCTACTACTGGAAAGAGAATACTATAGAAGAAATCACTTTATATACTTATGATCCGATGAATCAGCACATATTGATAGTTTAGAAAAATAATATCGCGTAATATCACAAAATAATACCAATAATATCATACAATCACAATAATATATCAATTATATCATACAAGTATAATGTTACACGTTTGTAAGAAATAAATGTATGATATTTCTTATAACGTGAAAA